>NW_028257174.1:4722500-5922500 GCF_035046125.1 Drosophila serrata | reverse complement strand
GGCCAGCCAGCCGGACGAGCAGCAACGCCGCGTCTATTTCTCGCTACTCGCGCCCCTGCAGCTCCAGCTGGGCCAGCCGGACGTGGATGTACTGTGTCAGCTGTGGGAGTATCTGCACCGCTCCCTTAACTGCAACTTCAGTGCGGGTGGCACCGAGCAGCTGGATCAGCTGCCGCTGACCTGTCCCAGCGGTGCCGCATACGTGGAGCGCTACAGCAAGCTGCTGGCCAAGGCACAGCTCGAGGATCTCAATCTCAGCAGCTTCACCACCTACGCCTGGCTACTGGGCCGGACGCTGAAGCTGCTGCCCGCGCAGGGACGGAGTAACCAGCGGCAGAAGCTGCTGGGGCGCATCTTCAGCAAATTTAGTGCCGCCAAGCTGCTGGCTCTCAATGAGCCTGGGATCCATCATGTGATCGAGCTCTTCCTGTGCCTGCTGCTCTCGCAGGAGGATCTCAGCGAGCTGGCCGTAAAGCTGCGCGAAATGCTGCTCTGCCTGGTGCTAGACAAGCTGCCGCCGGTACGTCGAATCCTGGTGGCCAAGGGTCACATGGCGTTGCTGCTCTTGCATGCCCAGCATCGCCTTCCCATGGAGGACTACGTGGGCAAGCTGCTGGCCCAGCTGGGTGCCATTCGCAACGACGTGGAAGTGGGTGCCGTTTACGCGGGTACCCTTCAGGCCGTCTTCGACCTGGCGGATGACTTCAATCGGGGCGAGCAGTTCCTGCTGGGACCCTGGCTGACGCATTACGTGGAGAAAAGCGGCCAAGCGTCGCAAGATCGGGTGTGGCAGGCCCTCCATGCGCTGATCCTGCGCCTCGGCGAACCGCGTGCCGTTGCGGGTAACGCCACTGGCTTTGCAGAGGCTCTGCAGCAACACATCCTGCCGCTGCTGAGGACACAGTACGTGAGCGGCCACAGTTCGTGGCTGCCCAAGCTGGCTGCAAAGTTTGTTACCATCCTGGACAAAGAGCCGGGGGACAAGCTGCTACTGAGCTTCCTTCAAGGACCGGAGCCCCTAAACCTGGCCGCCTCGGCTCAGCTGATGCTGCAAGTGCTGGAGGACGGTCCCCTTCGGCGGCCATCGAACGCCACTATCCTGCAAGTCTGGGTCAAGTCCTTGGTACTCCTCAATCCGCAGCACGAGACAGTCCTGGCCCTAATGGCACATGTTGCCCAGCTGGAGGAGTTCCGGCAGCTGGCCATTGATCCCACCGCCCTGGAGGGTGGCCGTGAGCCATTGTGCGCCTTCTTCGGAGCCCTGGGCAGGCGGGCCCAGCAGGAGGAGGCCGCGGCCCATGTGCGAATGCAGTTAAGCCACAAACTACACGCCTATGTCCATCACTTCGAGCTGTGGCTCTCGCCGGAGCGACTGCGCTCAGAACTGGGTTCGCGCTTCTACAGCTTCCTGGCCATTGTCATCTACAACTGCCCCAGCCTGGCGTATGTGCGCTCCAAGCCTAGCTGCTTCTTCCACCTGGCCATGGTGCGATTCCTGCTCACCACACAGCTGCAGGCGGGCATTCCGCCCGAGGGCCGGATGCCGCAAATGGTGCACAAGATTTTCCCCGTGCTGCTGCAGGGGATTGGACGTCTGCCCTATCGAACCGACGCCTACGTGGGCAAGACGCTGGAGCAACTGATCCAGCACTGGACTCCCCACTTTGGCTTCTCGCCCAGTGCCAAGCTTGTGGCCCGTCCATACGCCACGCTCCTGCAGGCGGATGTGGATGCCAGCGATGGCGCTTTGGCGCAGTTTGTCCTGCAGCTGTTGGTCAGCCAATTTCTGGTGGTGCAGCGACGCAAGGCGGGTCAGCAGGCGGGTCTCGTCATCGGCATTCTGCAGCAACTCATCGAGTGCATACCCGTGGACCAGGAGCAGCAGCTGCTGACACTCTTGAGCGGCGTTCACGTGCCGTTGCTGGAGCACGTCATGTTCGTGGACGAGCTGGATCATAGTCGCAACCAGGTGCTGAGCCTGTACCGTGCCTTGATCCAGCATGGCGCCTTTAAGCGGTACCCGGCTGTCCGGGACATGTGCTCCTCCCATCTGCGAACGCTGGCGGAGAAGCATCTGGCCCACTGCACCTACTTCTACTTCCAGATGCTGATCAAGCTGGCGGAGCTGTCACCCGAATTGGTGGCACCCCTCGTGCCCTTCGTGCGCGAGCAGGCCCAGCAGGTGGAGCTGAAGCGCGGTGCGGGCGAGGATGTGGGCATACGCAAGTGCCTGCAGCGGCTGCAAAGGGTGCTGAGCCAGGTCTAGATGGGGGCTAAGACCTGAGCCAATTATTGTTAATAAATGTGTCGGTTTAAGAGAACGTTTCCATGACTTAATCCTCTGTCGGCTTCCACTTTAACTCCGGAACAAGATGCCCAAAGCCAAAGTTGTATAAAAATGTTATTATTTCAAACGGGAAGACCCCGGAGAATCCTCTTTTGGATACAAAAAGTTTAGCATCATCACAAATATTAGCTCCTCGCTGCTCCGTCGTCCTCGTTCAGAGCTTACAGATTTACTTTAAGGCTTGGCAATAATAAATACAATAGGATTGCTTCTCATCGTGGCGGGCCATGTCAGGCCCATTTGGCAGTTGGGTGGACAGCCTTAGACCACGTTCTTGGCGTCCCGCGGTATGCGATTGGTGAGCAAGTTGGCGGGCATGAAGCCCGAGTCGCCCAGGTACTTAATGGACACATTGCCGGAGGCACCGATCGTTAGCCAGGTGATGGACGCGTGATTGATGTTGATGCGCAGCCAGCCCTCCGCCGGGAACTGCAGGGCGCGACAGACAAAGTACCGAATCACGTTGCCATGGCCCACGATCAGGGTGTAGGTCTCCTTGTCCTGGTCGGGATAGGCGCGATGGAAGTAACGCCGGAAGGCGGCCTCGATACGGGTGCCGTCGCGCAAAAACTGCTGCAGGGAAACCGAAGGATCAGAGTCAGAACCAGAGAGTAGGTCAGGTGCAATCATAGGCATAGATTGAAGCCTCTGCTTACCGACGCCTCTGGCTTCCAGTGGCCAACCGGCGGCTGCGGCGGTATAGGCGCCCCCTCGCGCAGAAAGGCGCAGTTCACCACCTTCTCCTTATCGAACTGGATCTCCTTGAGTATAATATCGGACGTCTCCTGGGCCCGGACCATTGTCGAGGCCACCACCTTGTCCCACTTGATGCCCAGCTCGCAGAGGCGCCGGCCGGTAAACGCTGCCTGCTTGCGACCGCGTTCGGTCAAATGGTGCGTTTCATCCGAGTCCCCGGCGTCCAGGTACTCGCCATGCCGCACGAGGATAATGTGGCGCGCCTTCTTGGCCTTGGCCTTCTCCAGATCCGTGTTGTAGCGATTCTCCTCATCCGGCAGACTGTTGCGCAGCGGACGCACCAGGGACTGCGGCTCGCGGCAGTCCCAGTTGCTGTCCCACAGCGCACAGGCGTCCACCGGCTTCTGGCTGGACGTCCAGGAGGTGTGCGCCGCATTCTGGGGATCACGGAGCCGCTGCAGATAAAAGGCCGCCAGGCCGGCGCCCGTGCCGCACAGGAAGCTGCTCAACTTTCGCATCTTGCCAGGTTCAATGCTTTTCCTTAATCTCTTTTATCTTGTTTTATCTTTTGTCTTTTCTTTTGTTGCTCTCTTCTTTTGCCAATTCGCCGCTAATTAGTGTGACCGGAGGTGCGGCGAAAAAGCCCAACTCTGCGTGCAGCCAGATTACAATTTGTTTTCTTTGTTAAAATCTGATATATGATATACATTTCATATCATACGGTTCAATCTTATTTAATATTTGAATATATTGTAAATCAGTATAGCTTTGTAAATGTGGTGTATCGAAATATATCGATATATTCATACTTTTGCCATCGCTAAGTTGACATTTTACCGCTGTCATTTAACTTTGTTCACTTCAATTTCAAGTTTTTCACCGAGTTGATATTATTATTTTTGTGCAGTAAAAGTTTTAGCAATTATGCAAAGGTAAGTAAGAAGAAAACTTTAAAACGCGAAGGCGCACGAACTAGACTTAGCTTTCCTTGTCCAAGAACACACATATTTGTTAGAATTAAGACTTTGAATTGGCGATGCGCGGACAACTTACGTTACTATTTTCTGCGACTTGCTTGCCCTTCTTGAAACCCTGTCTTCTCTTTTTTTTAAGTCCTAAGATAATGGTGGCACGCCCCAGATTTGTTGAAAAGGCAACCCAGATTGACGCAGAGAAGGGCATCTCATTCGAGAACAAATTCTTCTCCTGGGACACGGCTGAAGATGTACAGACTGTGGCGGACTTGATCAAACGCCAGGAAACTGTGCATTTCCTCAACTTGGGTGGCAATAGACTGGGCGTGAAGGCGGCCAAGGCCATTGGCAGAGCGCTGCGGTACCACCCGGAGCTGCGCAAAGCCCAGTGGCAGGATCTTTTCGGTCCTGACCTTGCAAAGAAGATACCAAACATGCTGATATATCTAGGCCTAGGTCTAAAAGACGCAGGCGCCAACCTGACTTATCTCGATCTCAGCAATAATGCCCTGGGACCGAAGGGCTTGGGCGGTCTGGTCCACATGCTCAACTCACCCGTCTGCTACTCCTTGCAGGAGTTGCACCTGCGCAAATGTAAACTCGGTCCCGAGGGAGCAATCATCTTATCTAACTCCTTTATCAATCTGCATGGCAAGGCCAAGGAGTTCAAGCTCAAGCACTTCGACGGCGGAGCCAATAGATTCAACAATGTGGGCGCTAAGGCACTGGCCAAAGCATTTAAATTGCTGCAGACCCTCGAAGGGATTTCATTGGAGAATAACTCGATCTCGTTCCGTGGCGTGAAAGCCCTGGCTAAATCCTTCACGAAGAACCCGAACCTTCGACGGTTAAACTTGAATGACAACTGCCTAAGGAGCCAAGGTACCGCTGAAATAGCCGAAATCCTACCATGCCTTGCCCAGCTCCGAGAACTCGAAATGGGCAATTGTCGTTTGTCCACTATTGGCGCCCTCCTCATTGCCAAAGCCTTGGACAATTCAGTTGATTTAGTGGAAATAACCAACTTTTCCAGCAACCAAATATACGTCGCTGGCGGTCGGGCCTTGGTGGAGGCCATGAAGAAGAAACCCAATCTGCGCATTGTCAATTTGGCTGACAACTGCTTTAAACCCGAACAGATAATCAATTTCGTCTCTCAGGACAGAAAATCCTCGATTATAACATTCAATTCTAATGGCTCAAACCCGGTAGATTCCTCCGATAATTTGGATGACGAGAACCGCTCCGGCGAGGATTCCGGGGAAGAAGATTACGGTGTAACTAATTTTGGTATAATAGCGACATGCAAAATCTTTAATCGTATGTTTTTAGGTTACAGGAAGCCGTGAACTATTGCAGCAGCTTATCATGGAAAGCCTGAAGTGGGCTAATCTGTGCATGGAATCGGATGAAGCTTTGGAAATGACCATCTCCATGTTACAAAATACGGTTCATTACGCCGAGATATCCAACCAAAATGCCAGTGTGGTTAACTGCCTCCTCACGGAAATGCATCAGAGAATAACCGGCGTGTCTCGTCAGAACAAGTACAACATTGAGGCAGGACAGTATGCATTGCGCCAGGCCATTTGCCGCCCGGAGTTTGCCAATGACGACATCAAGGAAATAATCAAGTGGTATCTAAAGAAAATTGATCAGGAAAAGAATTCCAAGAGCGTGGAAAATGTCCCATCCATGGAGCTTTCAGACAATGATATCACGGAGGAAAATATTGTATGTAAACTTGGGGTAGTAGCGATATTTAAATGCTTTAATCATACGTTTTAGGGTCCTATGTGTTGCGAACGTTTGCAGCTGCTTATCACAGGCACTTTGCTGTGTTCAAAATTCGCCGAAAATTCGAAGGATGCTCTGGAAGCGGTCGTCTCGTTGTTAAAAACTCTTTTTAAATACGCAGAGATAACTAACCAACAGGCCATTGTGGTCAACATCTTCTTAATGGAACTGAACCAGAAGGTGTCTGACGAGCCGTTAAAGACCAAGTACAACATAAAGGCAGCCCAATTGGCATTACGCGAGGTCATTTCCCACCCAGGGTTTGTCAATGACGGCATTAAGAATCAACTCGAGAAGTATCTAAAAAACGTGGATAAGAAAAACTAAATGTTTTTTATATAGTCTAACTAATTAGAATTTGTAATTTGCACGAACAGGCTACGAAATTTATAATTTTGTAACCAAAAAATATAATATAATAACACCTGCAAATACATATCTGTTTAAATATTGTTTAGGAAACATCTTTATAACCTCTTAAGTTTCAAATTTATTTTGGAATGAGTAGTGTTTTTAAAAGAATTTCATTTCTAAAATAAATCTTTAATTTTATACACATGTTTCTTTTAATATTTATGGGCAGAAAATTTGCTATAGAACGTCAGACTATTTAGAATTTCGTATGAATTCATTAAGTATAGAAACAAGGGGCAATTTGTGAGCAATAAAACAATTAAAAAGCTCTTGAAGTACTTTGTTAATTCAAATATATATAAATGGTATTTTGTGGAACTATTTGGTATTTAATTTTAGCACTATCGATGTATCGATAGTAAAATACCAGCATACTATCGATGTATCGATAGTAAAAATACCACAATACTATCGATGTATCGATAGTAAAAATACCACCATATTATCGATGTATCGATAGTAAAATACCACCATATTATCGATGTATCGATAGTGAAGAATATCACCATACTATCGATGTATCGATTTTCTCGTACATTTTGTCTCACCCCTAGCCCATTGAGTTGGCATTTGGGATTTACTGAACGAGAAAAAGAAATTCCGTAGTTAATTGTTAAATAACGACGTCTTAAACAAGTAGATGTATTGTTTAGTCAACTGCCAGACGAACCTGTGTGCGTGTAAATAAGCGAACGATTTGTGTAAGTCCAATTGGAAACTGAAAGAAGGGAAGGGAAACCTGCCCGCCTGCCTGTGTGTGTGAGTGTGTGTGCGTGCCAGTGCGTGTGTGTGTTTATGCAGAGCGGCTCTCTAATTGGCCGCATTTAATATTTATTTTTAAAGAAAATTGACAAAGACAACTGCTAAAGTGCTTCTTTCTTGTCAGTAAAAACAATTGTGGTCAACTTTAGCCCGAGGGTAGAGGGGTACACCGGATTGCAACACTGTGCTCTTCCTCTTCTTCGCTCTGTCTATCCCTTTCGCTCCCTCTGTCTATCGCTCTCAGCCACTGCTCCAAAATTTTTTCCCCGAGAGTGTTTTCACTTTGACTTACTGGTGAGGATGGAAGGAAATAAATAAATAAATAAATAATACGCCAATGAGCAGTATAAACTCCCAAAACGACGGTAAAACGAATTATTAGTGAGCGAAGAAGAGACACCACAAACGAAACAGCAGAAGAAAAAAAACCTGCTACGTCAAGAGAACAACAACAACAACAGTAAGAGAGCGAAACGGTGGTAACAAAACGAACAAGAGGAAGAAGCAGCACGAGTGAAAGAGAGGGGGGTATATAAGGCAAACGTCCACGTAAACTTTTAACTTTTGCTTTTCGCTTTTTACATATATATGTACATATATATATATGCATATATTGTTTTCGGTACTGCGTCCAATGGCCGCCAGCACAGCGATTTGTTTTTATTTTTTTCCCCTTTCGCAAAATGTCGCGGAAAACGGGTCATTTTCCAAGAAAACTGGTTTCGTTCATTGAACCGCTTCACAAGTCCAGCAAAACCACCACCACCACCACCCGCTCTTTGCCGAAGAAACCTCCTTTTGAGGCCACCTTTCTAAATGTCCTGTTCAAGTTTAGTTGGGAAAAACTGTCAGAAATTATATACAAAAGTACATATACAAAGATATAATCTATCCAAAGATCATACTAAAACTTTCCTGCTGTAGATAAGATAAATCTGTGTAAAATCTTCTCAGCAAAAACAATATAGCTAAAGTGCCTGACAATCAACGAAATTTGTCAAAAAGTTTGTGAAATAATATGGGAAAACACTGCAGTTAATGCAGAACATACTTGAAGAGACTTCACAAGAATCTACTTCATCACTACATTATTATTTAATAATGTTTGAGGAGGTTTCTAAATAAACCAATAATGAATGATTGAAAATATGTCAACTGGTGATTATTTTTGCCTTAACCCCATCCCAAGGCAGGCTTTCTCTGCTAGCTCTCTGTCAAATGTTATATATTTTATATTAATATGCAATGTGTTTCCTTTAATGCAGCTCCAACATGTTGCACAACAACGCGCCCTGGCTGCCACCGCATCAGCAGCAGCCTCCGCAACAGCAGCAGCATCCGCAGCAACCACATCCTCCTCTCCTCCAACAGCAGCAGCAGCAACCGCTTCCTGTCCAGCATCCACAGCAGCAGCAGCAGCAGCAACAGCTCTATGCTAGCCAAATGTTTCAGCAGCAACAGCAGCCGCCAACGACGAGCTACTGGCCGCAGGAGGAACAGCAGCAGCAGCAGCAGCCGCAGTCGCTGAACTACAACAATTACTTTGTGGGACAGCAGCAGCAGCCACTGCCCCCGCCGCAACAGCAGCAGCAGCAGCAGCCACTGCCTCCGCCGCAACAGCAACAGCAACAGCAGCAGCAACTGTATTATCCCACGCATCAGCACCAGCTGGCTCAGGCCCCAGCGGAAACCGCTCTTGATTCATTTGATAACAACAATAGCGGTGGAGGAGGCAACAGCGTTAGCAGTCGAAACGATGGCTGGGGAGATTGGGATGATTGGAATGATAACAATAACGCCAGCAGCAACGGCAACGAGGCCGTAATGGAGAAGTCACAGGAAAAGCTGCTGGAGGACTCCTTCAATGTCCAATCCTCGCCAGGCAGTTGGCAGGCTTTTGCCAATAACAATGTGGAGTCTCTGCCTCTGCAGCCTCCTGCTCCTATTTCTTTGCTGCCACAGCAGCAGCAGCCTGTTCCACCGCCACCGGAGCTGGGTCAGGAGCCAGAGCTGGATGCCATTGTGCCGCCACAAGCTTTCCAGAATCAACCAGCAGCTGCTCCACCGCCAACCGCCCTGCCAATAGTAGCGGCACCCCCACCAGCACTGGCGCCTCCCGCAGCACTGCCTCCTAGCATTGCACCGGCAACGGCAATGCCTCCTAACATGGCCCCAGCTGCCGGTAACCCCTTCAAGCGGTCAACGGGACTAAGCAAGCGCGTTAACATACTGGCCACACCGGGGGAAGGAGGCGCATCCTCGTCACCAGCACTTGCTCCAGTGGCTCCAGCAGTAGCACCAATGGTCCCGTCAGTGGCACCAGCACCAGCAGAGCAGCTTTTTGGGCTACCTGCAGAGGCACAGGGAGAGCCCTTCAGTATACTGGCCGCACTGCCAGTAGCTGCTTCTATTGGAGCCCCTCTGCCGGCACCCATACCGGCAGTTATTCCTGCTCCGGTTCCAGCTCCTGCTCCTGTTCCCGCTCCTGTGGCATCGCTCTATGCACCGCCACTGCTGTTGGAACAGCCAGACAACCAGGAGGTGCTCTCTGCTCCGAACGACGAACGTGCACAGTACCTGCAAACGAGCCATCTGTCCGAGCAGCTGGGTGAGGGTGAAGCGGATCAGGATGCTGGCCTCCTGCCGCCACCGGGTCTGTCCCGTCTGGTACTCGGTCAGCCGGAATTGGACTTCCAGCAGCAGCGTCTGGTAACCGGAGGAACAGAGCAGTCCTCGCTTAATGTGGCCCAAGCGGCGGCCCTGCAGCATTTGGAGGAGCGTCAGGCCGACGGTGAGGATACCTCGGATGGGGAGCAGCAGGTGCGCAATTTGCAGACACCACCGCGTCGTGTAGTCACGGGCGTGGAGACTAGTGTCGCTCCTGTAGCGCCGCTTTCTGTGCGCGAACAGCGCGAAGTGGTGCTGGATGGCGAGAATCTGGAGGATCGAGAAGCTGTATCGCCGCCGCCTACGGCTGAGCTGCCACAATTACATCACGTACTGCCCGCCGATGAGTCGGAGCAATTGCATCACAACCCGCAGCAGGCGCTAAGCGACCAACAGCAGCAATCCCAGCAGCCGTCTCTGCAGCAACAGCAGCAGCAACAACAGCCTCAGCTGGAAAAGCGTGCGGTAGCCGGACGTCGTGGCAATGCCACCTCGCTAGACCTGGAGTCCGAGGACGAGTCGGACGAGTTTTTGGCAAGCGAAAGGGAGCGGGATCGGGAACATGCACGCGAACGCCGTGATCCCATTGACGAGAGACCTCGTGGTCGTGGTGGACGAGGCAGCCACTACACCTACGATGGCGAAACAGAGGACTCGGTGCGCGGTGCTCCCCACAGCGAGGGCAAGGCGCTGAGGGATAGCCATCACAGGCGCAGCAACCACGAGTCCACGCGCTCCCGGCGCCACCCCGAACCGGAGGTGGAACGTGAAAGGGAGCGCGAGAGGGACCGTGATTGGGAACGGGACCGCGAACGCAACTGGCGACGAAGATCGAACAAGTATTTCAGCGGCGGAGAGGATCAGGAACAGCGTTCCTATGATCACCCGCGGCGCGGCTACAACAACAGCAACTATGACGGCGAATCGGATAACCCCGAGATGAATCATCTGGGCGAGGGCGAGCTGGAAGCCAGCGGCGTCAGTGCACCGGGTAGTGGCGGCCGTAGCAGCAAAACCGGTCGACAGCGGCGCAGTGCCCCTGAGGATGACTACGATGACTATGAACGGCAACCTGATCGTCACTACTCCTCTCGCCGTTCCGCAAAGCAACATTCGGCGGAGAAGTCTCGTTCCGGCGGCGGTGGCCGCAGAAGCTACGACAACCAGGGACGCGGCAGCGGCCGCCTCGATGATTCCCGACGTTCGCGACACAATGATATGCGCAACTGGGATGGCTACGAGGAATACCGCCGGAAGAGCTCGCGGAACAGTGACCTCGAGAAGGAGCGCATTAACGGCGGCGGCGGAGGAGGCAGTGCCACAGCCGGTGGTTCCGGTTCGAGCAAGCGTCGCAACCAATATGACCAGTATGCCGGCGTGTCCGGCGCCTACGATCCGTATGGCATGTACGAGCAGATGTCGCGCAATCCACATGCCTATGCCGACATGTATGCCAAGTTCTATGGCCAGATGATCAACTCGATGACGGCGGCAGTCAATGCCAATGCCACCGCTGTTCCCGGTGCTGGTGGAGTGGGAGCAATGCTGGGAGCCTTGGTCCCTGGCGCGGTGCCAGCTGCGGCAGCCACCCAACTGGTGGCGGGAAGTGTAAGCGGAGGCAGTGAAGCAGCATTGCTCAGAGAGCGCGAAAGGTAAGTTTACTCTTAGTAACTTTACTTTCTTTTTTTGTTGAAAGTTTTGCTTGCCGTTACCGTTTACGAGATTAGGAGTAAAAGGTCCTGAAAACTTGCAGGAGTTTGATTTGAGGGGATTTCAGGCTTTCCAGATTAACAAAGTTGAAACTAGGGATGTTTTTTGATAGAAAAATTTTGATGTGACAAATCACGATGAATATTATATAGAAAATAACGTCACGTTTGCAATATTGCACTCAATATAATATAGAAAATAACGTCAAGCTCAATATATCGAAATTTTAAATATAGTAGATATTTGAATAGATCTTTTTTAGCATTTACATATAATACACTCCATATTCTGAAGATATTTACATATGTAATTTTGTTAAGATATTTTAAATTATAAAGTTATTCTTATTATTCAATTACCAAATAATAGATTATAAAAATAATATACAAAATAATTCTAAATAATTTAAATAATCCCTAAACAACAAACAAATAAAATCCTATTTAACCCTTATGGTAGTACTATCTTGCTCTAACTCGTGTGGTTTCGGTTTTACATAAAACCTTAAAAAAAAACCTTGGCAAGTTTCAGGAACTTGATTTTTCGGTTGTTCCGAAACTGTATGTTTTTTTATTATTGTTTAATATTCAATGGGAAGTTTTGTTTAACCCGTTACCAACCCACCTCTTTCTGACACCTTTAACCCTTTTAGTCCCATCTCTCCTAACTCTTTGATCTCCCCCCGTCTTGCTGTCTCGCTTTGCCGCTCTCTGCTCCTTTGGCTCTCTCTGCTCGTTGATCGCAACCTTCCATTGGTTGCGATTTATTAACATTTAGTTTGTTTAACGTGACTCCCCCCGTCCCTAATGTTGAGGTTGGACTTGGGCTTTAATCTTATCAGTAAACTAAATTGCTAAACTAAATTGTAGTTAGTGATTAGATCCGCGGTGTCTCTTGTTACCTTCACTCTCTTGCTATCCCTCCCAGCGCTCTCTGACAGCTTTCTCTTAACCCCTTCGTTGTGGCCACATACAAATTGTTCCAATTAGATCCAATGCTCCGTTCCCACTTCCACTGTGTTACCCCTTACCTTCCGCTCCCTCTCTCCAAAAGTGCCGTTCATTGTGTACGTTTTTACTAATTAGAAAAACAAACTCAGAGCAACAACTAATGCGAATTCGTAAATAACCTCAAAACTGTTTTCGTCTCTAACCAACAACAACAACAACCAAATGCACAACCAACCAACAAACACGAACAACCACAACAACAACAATTGTGCTTTTGCCCAAAAAAAACTTCCCACCTTTATATACAGGTATACACACGCATACATAACCCAAGCCAATGAATTCCATCGTCGTCAACATTACAAAGAGCTGATCTACCAGCAACAACAACAACAACAGCAGCAGCAAGATCAACATCAGCATCAGGACATCGTCCTCAACAGCAGTTTGAACGAGGATAATGCCAGTTTCTATGGAGGAGCATCATCGATATATGGCCAATATCCATCCTATCTGTCCAGTGCACGATCGCTGAGTAATTTGAATGGAGATGGACGCAATTCCCGCTGCGGACCATATTATGCTGGTTCCGAGTGCGGTCTCGATATCAGGTGGTCAAAAACAAAAACAAAAACCAAGACAGAAGAAAGGCTTACTTCGGCAACCGAAGATTGGAATATCCTTGTAGCTCTCTCATATACGAAATCATACAATACACTACACATTTCCTATAATCCAAATCCTGTCCATTAGTGAGCACAGCATCTCACTTACATACTTCTTTGGAACTTAATATAGAAAAATAATCTCTAAATACTCAAAATGTGCATAAATTCAAAGACAAGTCTTAATTTTAGTCCCATTTCTTTGTTCAATATTTCTGAATATATTCAAATACAACTAAAAATAATACAACAATTGGGAAAAATAATCTCTGAATATGTTTAAAGAAAAGTCCTGTATAGAACTTAATTTTAGTTCTATTTGTTGAGATCACATTGATATGGAATAGGGCATTACGATACCATTTATATCACAACAGATAGAAAAGCATATTCTGCAAGGATTTCCCAATGAAGAATAAAGAGTTACAATACAAAATCAAAAAAGAAAAGTTTATACAAAACAAAATAAACCCACTCTCTATCTCCCTCGCTTACTGTCACGCTATCTCGCTCCCTCGCTTTGCGAAGCTTTGCGCTGCCATAAAAACCAAAAACCAAATTCGAAACATCTCACCCACTCACACGATCTCCCTCTGTCTCTGTCGTACTCCATGGTCTGCCGCTTTTGGGAAAAGTCTCCTTCGTTTCGTTTCTCTGTCTATCTCTTTCTGTCTGTCTTTCGGATGGTTACTTTTAAGAATTTATAAATTATGGGGCTAACATAAATTAAAAATCATTTACTGAATGTAAATTGTTAGGACTCATTTAAACGACATTTTATTCTAAAAGTTATTACCTCGACAAGAAAGGAAGCTACTTCGGAAAGTCGAAGTTTGTATATCCTTTAAATCGATATTTCTGTATGATCCATTTTTTGGGAATATCAAAATTTTCAAATATCATAGCTTAGCCAAAAAATCATTAATTTTAATTCGGAAAGCGGTCCTATGCTAGTTTTTATAAGGTTAATAAATCTGCATACTCTATTTAAAATGTTAAATTGGAATTTTTTGAACATTTTTACGATGTAACCCCTTTCCTTTTTTTTTAATAAAAATTATTGAACATTTTTGTTCTCTTGGAGATAGCTAGATCGATTCCCCTGTTGATCCTGATCAACAATATATATGATTTATAGGGTCGGAAATGACTCCTTCACAAAGTTTCAATCTTCTGACTGAAATTAGGGTATAATACCAGTATTGTCCTCAAATTGAACTTTAAGATCTGATATTGATTATATTAGTTTATTATTCCTATACGATTGGAAAGTTATCAATAATTAAAAGCAGCTCTTCATGAATTCAAAGTGGAAGTTACAAGTTTTTATCAAAAAATGTTACTTTTTGTGTCTTACAAATAGGGAAAAATACCTAAAGAAGTAAATATTTATTATCTATTTTTAAATTGTAACTAAAAACGGAGTTTAAAGTCGCATGCAGCCGGAGGAGGAACTGTTAAAGTTGACTTTCGCTGATCTCTGATGGGTTCTTCTCTCCCCGGAATTCCAGTTTTCCCCTGATCTCCAGAACTCCCAAACTCCTGATCTCCTGAACTCCTAACAACCTGAGCTACCCCAATTCCTTCTCAGATCCTAATCCTATTTTTCGATTTTGCATGATAAATTGTATAATTTACCCTGCTATATAAATATAAATAATTCCATTCTCTATGTATAAATAAATACTGATTAATCAATGTTGTATATTCTCGCCACTTGTGATCGCAGAGCTGCTGCCACTCCTGGTGAAGCAGCAGGAGCAGCACCATCGACCACATATGGAGGTGTGACCACCACCGCTGTAGTGGCCCGTCCGCCCAGGCGGCGCACTCCCCTCCTATTTAACCGGCCGCATCTGGTGGCCTCGTATGCGATGAGTCTGCTCCTGAAGGTGAAGCCCAAGTACGCCGGCCGGGGACGCATTCGCAACGATGTGGAGGTGGCGCCGCTTCGCATTCGCGACGGTACGAGCAGTCTGTTCCGGATGTATCCGGGTCCGTTGCAGGGCCGCAAGCTGCACAAGGACAAGATCATTAGCTTCTGCAAGGAGCAGATACGCCTGGGACCCACGCGCGGTTGCACCATGCTGTATGCCACGCAAAAGAAGCCGCAGGGCAGCGTGAACAAGTATCGGGCCTCCCATGCCCTCATGTGGCATCTGCTCATCTTGCTGCTGCGCCAGAACGGGGTAATTAGATCCTGGAAATCTGTTCCTACGACAGTCCTAACGTTTCCCCTTTTTTGCAGTATATTGCCGACACAGATGTGGGTGACCTGTTGCTGGACAACCAGCAGGAGTATCCCTACGATCCGAGTGAATACGAGGCGGTGGGTGAGCCAGATGCGGATGAACAGCAGCTGCAGCAGCAGCAAGATGGCCAGGCTCAAGGTCAAGCGGAGAAGCCACTGGACGACTCTGAGGCGGACAGTGAGGCGGTGGGAGGAGCTGGTGCTGTACCAGAGCCCACAGCCGGTGCAGCTACAATCGGTGCCAATGCGACGGTGGGCGAAGCAGCAGCAGCAGCAGCAGGTCTGACCACGTCACCGCTGTCAGAACAGGCGGCCACGGACAAGTTCCGCAGCTATGTGCTGCGCGGCAATGTCGAGGAGGCCCTCCAATGGGCCACCGACAACGGCCTGTGGACGCATGCCTTCTTCTTGGCCCTCTACGAGGATCGGTATGCCCTGACCGATGTGGCCCAGAAGTTCCTCAATCGAGCCATCAAGGCGAACGATCCCCTGCAGACGCTCTACCAAATGAAGAGCTGCCGCACACCGGCCTGCGTCAGCCAGCTGAGGGATGAGCAGTGGGGCGACTGGCGTTCACATCTGTCCATTCTGGTCACAAACAAGAGCCGCCAGCCGGAGTACGATCGCAGCTCGGTGGTGGCCCTGGGCGACACACTGTTCCAGCGCGGTGATATCTATGCGGCCCACTTTTGCTATCTGGTGGCCCAGGAGGAATTCGGGCGCTACGATAGCTCCGCCACGGAGCTAACCACGCTAACGGCCAACGTGCCCCGTCTGATCCTGCTGGGTGCGTCGCATTACAAGCCCTTCAACGAGTTCGCCAGCAACGAGGCCATCATCATGACGGAGATCTACGAGTACGCCCGCTCCCTGTTCGATCCCAAGTTCAGCATTGCTAACTTCCAGCACTACAAGTTCCTGCTGGCCACGCGCATCCTAGACTATGGCCAGCACTTCCGCTGCACTAACTATCTAGAGCAGATCGCACGACACATTGAGCTCAAGCCTGAGAGCTACGACAGTGACTTTATCCAGCGGGTAAGCAAGTGCAAATGAGATGATAAGATGAAGCTTTCTAACTGTCTAATTTCCTTTTCTTCTAATAGGTCTGCGGCCTGGCCGAACGTCTACGCTACCACGATCCCATTCTTATCAACCGCGTCTCCTTTGCGAGTCCCCCGAATGCCAGCAGCAAGGATGCTGCCGCTCCAGAAGAGAAGGCTTGGCTCCGCCAGCTGCGCTCATTGGCCGATGTGGTGAGTTTTTAACCCAAGTTTATAAGCCCCAAGAGCTAGCTAATGTAGATGCATTGTTGCAGCAGCCCCAACATGAGCAGCTCCAGCAGCAGCAACAGCAAGAGCAACAGGAGCAGCAGCAACAGCAGGAAGAAATTTATCAGCAATTTGCAGAGGTGAACAAGCAGTTCAGGGAACTGAATATGCAATATCGCAACGACAACACGCTGCAGCAGTCTCCGCCGCCGGCTGAGGCACAGCCCCTGCCGGAGCAACATCAGCAGCAGCCGCCGGCGGTACCGCAGCAGCAGCAGCAATACTATGAGCCAGCCCCACCACAAGCCCAACCGGAGACTGAAGTCTATGGTCAACAACAGCAGCAGCAACCTCCGCTTTACTACGATCCCAATGCGACAGCCCAGCAGCCGTACGACCAGCAACTGCTGACCTCCAATTATGGCCAAATAGACACAGCCACTGAGGCGTACCAGGGACAGGCATCGGAGGCTGCACCTGCAGCTGTTCCTGCCTATGGCTTTGATTACTGGTCCGGCACACAGCAGCCACCATACGGCGATGAGGTAGGTTAAAGTTCAGCTTCAGTTTCAGCACCTTCCTGTGGCACCTTTCCTCTCTAAAAAGCATTATTATTTCATAAGCAGGCTTTTATCTTTGTATTTTAGGGAGTTGCCTTTTAGCTTTTTTTCCCCTTCTCGTTTTTTTTTGTATTTGTTCTTTGTGTGCTCTTTGGTTCGTCTTAAGTTCCTCGCTATGAATAGTGTCTCTTATCTTATATTTTGAGTTGTGTATCCTGTTTAAGCCTGGCATCCCACCAAGCATCCTAACAAGTTTCTTGTCACAATAAACACACCATGTCCTATAATCCATATGGAATGCAGCCGAATGATAATCAAGCGGCGTTGACCGAGGAGGAGGATGAGGATGAAGATGAACCTCAGCCTCAGCCTCAGCATGTGCTGACCAAGCATCAGCAGAAGCTGGTGGAGCAGCATACGCTTAGCAATGGCAGCAATCGCTTCAAGTCGAATGCCTTGAAGCAGGAGATCAGTGCCAATTCCTTGCGAAAAAAGCCAACAGCAGGACCTTCGGCCACACCTTCGATAGCAGCGGCAGCAGCAGCAATTGCCCAAATTACGCCAGCAACAGTGGCAGCATCATCGTCCTCGACAAAGGCATTCAATTTGAATGACGTAAGTAGCTATTCCACCATAAATAAACGACATCAAGCTACCAGCAGCAGCAGCAGCAACAGCAACTCAACAGCGGCAGCAGCAGCAGCAGCAACAGCCTCAGTCTCAGCAGCAATTCCTAATCCTAGAAAGCCTAATCGCCAATGTAGTCCCTACTTAGCCACGCCCAAAACGCTAACCACGCCCACGCGTTTTATAAACGCCAAAGCAGCCACTTCCACAGCAGGCACGAGCACGGTCATCACAACCACAACAACATCGCTGACGCCACCGACAAGACCAGGATCATCTTCCGCCAGCGGCGGCCCCAAGCGTGTCAACTTTAAGCTGCCAACGACTATTGCTGAATCGGATCAAGAATTTGACCAGGACCAGGAACACTGCGCCCTGAAGCAGCATGAGAAGGATGAGGAGCACAAGAGCAATACCCTGGCGGTGGCCCAGGCCAAGCCTTGCTTAAATTTCGGCGCACGGAAGCCGCACATCGTCTTCAACGGTACCTATCCCATTGATATGCCGCTGGCCCAAGGCCAAAGTCAGTTGAAGAGCAGCAGTTCCTATGATCCCGAGGCCAATGCCGATCGCAGCGACCTGCAGCGCTATCGAAGCTACATGCTGCACGACTATGTGATAGATGAGGATGCCGAGGGGGAGGAGCAGGCCATAGAAGAGGACGAGGAGGACTTGGATGACGACGAGCTATTCCCCTATGGCGACGGCGAGGATGATGAGAGCTACGATGACGGTGACTACTACACGCATAGCTTGCTCAACAAGTATGGCATTATACCAAGCAAAGAGTCGGCGGCAGGAGCCGGCGCTGCCCAGCCGCAGCATGTGTGGTCTATGGAGGAGCTGATAGCCAATCCCGCCATACCGCTCAACTACAAGAAAATGTGCACCGAAGTGGAGCAGAGCCTGAGCAGGTTCGAGAGCTATCTGGACAGCAAGCAGAGCAAGAAGAGGGAGGTGCGCACCTACGATATTGATGCACCCACCAGCAGCAGGAGCAGCGGCACCACCACCACCATTGCAGACGCTGGCCTGGCTCTTAGATCTAAGAAGAAATTGTAAAGAAAAGCCTAGACAGAGATTTGAGATGAGATGAGATAGGATGAAATGAGGTGGAGCAAGTGCAAGTGGCAGCCTTCTGTACCTGGGACCCGGCTGGTCCGTTAGCTGTTAGCTCATAAACTAGTCTTAAGACCCTTCTAAGCAATCTGTTAGCTGTAATCTCGAACTAAGTGAGCCCGAGAAGAGTTCCTTTGACTGCGCCAGTTCATTTGTTGTTCCTTCGTTCGTTCGGTTTTACTTACGCCTAACCACTCTCTGTTCTCTGTTACTAACCATGACTTATGCCTAATCCCGAAACGATTTGTCATCGCCCAAGACTAATCCAATGCTATTTCTCCACAACCACAATGTTGACAACAACAGCTCCAGCAGCCGCAGCAGGGTCGTCCGGCCATCTCCATGCCCAAGTCGAAGAGCTACGAGGACGAGGATGATGGCGGCCCGAAGGCCTCGCTCAGAGGTGGAGGCTCCTTCGATGCTGCTGGCAGTAAACAGCAGCAGGCAACGTCGGGCGCCGGCAAGCACGCCAACTCTGGCGGCGATCTTGGGTGAGTTTCAGTCGTAGAAAGTTACCCGTGACCTGCTTCTGAATAACAACAACTTCTCTTTTAAAACAGTGCCCCACCTGGCAATCAGAACTCTGGCTGGTTCGGTGGTCTCTGGAACAAGCTGTCGCTGAAGCCAAAGAACCAAATGATCCTTCCGGATGACAAGAATCCGACCATTGTGTGGGACAAGGAGCGCAAGTGCTGGACAAACACCGAGGGCAATGTCGACGAGACGGAAAGCTTTAAGCCACCGCCCAAGATGAGCGATTTGGGTGTGGCCAGTATGCCGCCAGGTGGCATGGGAATGGCCAATGCCAATCCACCAATGTTTACCAATCATCAAGCCGAACATCAGTTGCTGGATCAGTCGCAACAGCAACAGCATCAGGCACAGCCACAGCCACAGCCACAGCAGACCCAGCAACCGCAGATGATGTACGGCAGTCCCATTGATTATACGGCTGCCCCGGCGCCCGAAATGATCCCCACAATGCCATTACCTGCCTCAACACCAGGAGCTGCAGCAGCACCCGTGGCAGCTGGACAACCCGCCCCAAGTCCAATTGCCGCTGCTGCCATTCCCGGCGGACCCCAGCCCAAGCTGCAGTCGAACATGTTTAAGATGCAACGTAATCGCAGTAAGTGAAAGTCTCATATACTGAAGATAAATAAATGGCTTATACTCCACTTAATCTTCGTAGCTTTGAAGAACTCCTATGTGGATGTGTTTAATCCCTCGGGTGCTCCCATGTCGGCGACACCCGATAATGTGCTGGCACCGATAATGGCGCCAGCTGCAGTGCCTCAAGGCGGTTACTTTGTGCCCGGAGCGGCGCCCGGGCAGCAGCAACAGTAGCAGCAAGTGCAGTAGGAGCAGGAGCAGCAGCAGGAAGAGATGAAAATGAAAATGGAAGCCTGATCAGAACCAGGAAGAGAGAGAGAGCTGCCTTAACAAATGCCAACGAAAAGTGAGTGAGCTTTGAAGATGGAAGAGACTAACTAGGGATATATGTAGAGGATAACTCAACTCCCAAATCGTGTTTAATATATAGAAATGATATACATTTAACTAAGTTAATTGATTGGTTGTTTTTCTTTAATCTAGTAATCTATCCAATGTTGATTTATACACAGATTTATCCCACATATATCGCAACGTTAGGTGATAATTTTCTAATCCTCTTTTTCTCTTTGTCTACATTGCAGGAGATGATTGATCCTCGAGCTACGTATAAATGTTTTCATCTGGTGCACGCACACACACGCACACAAATGCACTGAACACACTCATCAAAAAGACACACAACCAACAATCATAACGAGATTGAAGAAACCCATCCAGCACAGGGGACAGATTCACCCCACCCGAAACTGACTTTTCTGGAACTCATCCAAAGCTCTGTCTGTCGTCTGCCTTTAACTCTCTCTTTCTGCCACTCTGTCCTTTCTGTGTATGCGTATGTGTCTAATAAATTAATTTAAATAAATTAAAAACAATTAAATCCTTAACGAATTGTGCGTGTGTGTGTGCGTGCGATCGATGTCTTAACCTGTTTAGTGAATGAATTGATGAAGAAACGATGCGAGAAAGCGATTTATGTACGACTAGCTAAATATATATGTAAATTTTCTCTATGTAAACTATATGAACCCAATTCCCGCATCCCAATGAGCCCCATAAACCCCCTGATATTATCTCTCCCACCCACCCCACCACCACTTCTGTTTATATATTATATACATGTTTCTTTTGTATGTTACATAGTTTTTATGATTATTTTTTTGAATGTTCAGCAAATTATATGTGAACTATGTATGTAAGGAGGGCGAAGCAGCAACAAAAGCAGATATCTAAAACTATTATGATCAGAATTTATCTTATCTTATATATTTGTATATCTCAGCAAGAACACGAAATTGGCTTAAGGATTTCGCCCCATCTCGATGTATCCTTCACCTCTCTCTATCTCTGTGTGCCTCCCTTCCTTACAATTAGCGATTGGTGTGAATAATATGCAAAAAATGATTCCAATTATATATATTACTATTATAAATATGTATTTTTTAGAGAAATTTCAATGGTTTTTCAGTGTATTCCCCCTTTATTTTAATTTCTTTGTTTTTTTTTCTTCTCTCCTACTTTAACCTTGAAATGCATTTTGAAAATGTTGATTTGTTAGAAACTTGTTTGTTTGTTTATATATATACAATATGCTTTAAATTATATTTTAATAACAACAAAAAAACTGGTGCAGGCAAACCCGAAAAAGCGAAATGCGAACGAAATGAAAGTAAAATAATATAGGAATATATAGAGATATATGATAATATAACTGGCACACACATATATGTATTATGTACAAATGAAAATTGCTAAATTGGTTTAATCGAAATCAAACTATAGATGTAGAGTCAGTCAAGATTAACCCCGAGAACTTTGTGTATCCTTGGTTTCCCCACGCAAAACTTCTTTATATATATATAGATTGTATACACGACATGCATACAAACATAATATGACGATGGAAACTAGATCGAAACCAAGTCGAAGCGTGGTTTGATTTCGTAACATTAAATTAGCCTAAAATAATTACAAACAAATAAACTAAATCAAATGCGTATGAGGAAAAATACATGATTTATGTAAAAATTAATATATTAAATGTGGTTTTTCTTAAATTTGGATAAGGGTTGTATGCCGAAAGGGTAGAGTGGGAGAGAAGCATTGCTTATGTTCTCCTTAAAGACTACGGAGAGCCTTATTCTGTGTTATTTTCCTCAGGAGCCAAGTCACCGTCGTCTTTGTCTTTATCTTCCGACTTGTCCTCGTCTTCGTCCTCATTTTCGGGCTCCATGTCATCTTTGTCTTCATCTTCGGTCTCCACGTCGTCTTTGTCTTCATCTTCGGTCTCAAAATCGTCTTTGTCTTCATCTTCGGTCTCAAAGTCGTCTTGGCCGTCATCCTTATCAGCTTCATCAACCTCTTTGGCAACGGTTGTGGTCATACCATGAAAAACATCAGTCTTGGTCTCTTCCTCTGAGGCGGATGTCTCTTCTTTCAGCTCCAGATTATCTTAAATTGGGTTTAAATATATAAATTTCAAGGAAATTTCACATAAAAATGAGTAATTAAGCTGTACCGCATTCTATCACATTGAATCCCATGGGCGGCTTTGGTTCGTGGGTAATAAAGATGGTGGGAAACTCGATAATGGTCTTGCCAGCTATATTCTTGCCCAGCGGCTCGGTCGCATTTAGGGCATAGCATACAAAATCGCTATTGTTAACACCGTCGGCACGCAGCCAGAAGCTCAGCTGGCCAATGCCCACGGTTTGATGACGGCTCAAACGCTTGAGATTATTTTGTGCCGTCTGATGCTCCAAATCCACATACTTGAGGACGAGATCCGCCAGTTTGTCATTCTCATCGCAACGAGCATCAACGAAGCGGGCCATTGCCTCGAACTGGAAATTGTCCCCCTCCTCAGTCGGAATGTTGACAAAATACCACTCCACACGCCAGAAGAGACAGGACAGCTTGCAGTCCCAATAAGTGGTGTTCTCCTTGTGTTTGCTGAAGTTTGGCTCCTGCCACTGAAGTCGAACCTTGCGGCTTAAGGCCGCCTTTCGCAATCGCTTCTGCGATGGCATCGAGGGGCTTCTGTTGTCCTGAGTAAAGCGCTTGCCGCGTTCCTTAGAAGCCATTTTCTCTTCATATAACCGACGTTCTTTCTTGAATTTCTTAGCTGGTGGCGAGGATGTGGGTGCTTCTTCTCCCAGGTCCCAGTTGTCTTTAATTGGGTTAAAATAAATTAATTTCAAAGAAATTTCAAATCAAAATGATTGACTAAGCTGTACCGCATTCAATTGCCTCGAATCCCAAGGGCGGCTTCGGCTCGTAGGTAACATAGATGGTGGGAAACTCGATGATGGTCTTGCGGCTTAGATTCTTGCCCAAAGGCTTTGACGCCTCCAGGGCATAGCAACGTGTGGCACTAAATGGAACGCGTTCGGCCTGCAGCCAGAAGCTCAGCTGGCCAATACCTGCCGTTTGGTGGTGGGCCAAACGCTTGCGATGATTCCGCGCCGTCTCCTGCTGCAGATCTACATATTTAAGGGCGAAATTCGCCAGGGTTTCGTGCTCGTCGCAACGGGCATCCACGAAGCGAGCTACTGCCTCCGCCTGACCCTGATCATTCTCCTCCGTCGGAATGTTTACGAACTGCCACTCCACACGCCAGAAAATGCATCTTTGCTTCCAGTCAAAATACGTGGTGTTCTCTTTGTGCTTGCTGAAGTTCGGGAGCAGCAGCTCCAGACGGACATTACGCCAGTAGGCCGCCGTTCGCAGTCGGTGTTGTGCCACCGAGAGGTTTTTGTTGTTGCTGCTGCTGTCGTGGGTGAAGCTCTTGGTGCGATCCGACTTGCGCGCTTCCGTGTAGCGTGTGGCCTCCTCCAGGAAGCAATAGTCGCTCATGAAATCGGTGGACGTCATCTGGTTAAGGGGCACGAATTTGGTACGGTCCCGCTGGCCATCGCATGACAGCTCCTTCTTGTGGATCTGGACGCAGTCCAGGCAACACGTCTTGACCTCACACTTGGGACAAGCGTAGCGGGCCTCCTTGGCGGCACACACCTCGCACATGCCCAGGCGCGGGGTGCTGCTCGAACTACTGGCGGTTTCAGTCATTATTTGCGGATTCGGATTTTAATTTTGATTTCAAAACTATTTCGGCGTGCTGACTGATAGAGATGCTCTCCCTGACGTTGTTCACAATGTGCCAGTGATGTTCAACAACGACAACAAAAGAATAGTCAAATACAAAAGCGGGTCTGTATTTGACATTTTCACATTTGCTTGAGAATGACACGACCTTAGTAGGCGTTGGGTAACCAATCAAAATAGTTAAACAATGGCTGGACTTTAATACGTGCAAGATAAAGTTTGGAAAGCAGTTATTTTCCATTCGCTTCAAATTTCACAACAACTTGGCTTGAAATTCGCCAACCTGTCGCCGCTGAAGCAATAACATATGTTTTTGCCGTCCACATGTTTTATGTTGGGGCCGTACGTGTGTGCGTGAGATTACGTCATAGTTCATTGCCAAACAAATAATGCCCAATATTTCTCAATACTCAACAGGGACGACAACTGAAAAGTGGCTAAAGAACATAAGTCAATAGCGTGACAACACAGTGAGTGCCCATATTCTTGGAAACAAGTGCAGTTCTGTTATTTTGTTTTGTTTTGCTTATTGGAAGTACACAGCGAGTGTGTGTGTGACTGCAGGGTTGCCGTATTTGCCCCCAATTATCGTTATCGTGCTGTGCATGTGCAAAAGCTTATCCAGTTATCGCAATCGGTATCCGATATCCGTTATCTGGCGCAATATTTGAATACATTTGCGAAATACTTTGAGATGATAAACGCGAGCGTTGCGTACACCTTACTAGCCACACACACGGACCGCCGACTAACTGATACAATCCCTTGTTAGAGTTTGTATTTACCAGCATTTCGTCCCACAGATACCGCTGTCCCCGCCAGCGAGAGGTGCGACCAGACGATCGAGAGCGCCAGCCGAGAAGCGCTCTATAAGTATGGCGAATCGCCAGTTGTGCCGTGTCTGTGTGCCCAGACTGCTGCCCGCCAGCTTTTCGAGCACCCTCAGCGCAGTGAGCAGCAGTCGTCGGAGCACAGTGAGCAACCGCCAGAGCATGAGGGAGGCACGTCTGCGTGCCGCCAGGGAGCAACACTCGAGCCCGCCCAGCTACACCCTGGCCGACCTGGTCTTCAATCCCGATTTGCAAAGGAGCATCAGTGATGGCAAAGGAACCATCGAGACCAAAAAATGCGACAAGGATTGCAGTGAAGCCTTCGAGGTGAGTTTGTGCACTTCTTTTGAACTATATCTTCGATATAAATACATATATCTTTCGATATAACTATGCATTATACGAATTTCAATTAAGACATTCAATAAATAGCATTAGCTATTCTATTGAATACGGTTTAAGCTTCTAATTAAAACTTAGAATAGGTTTTAAATAAAAATATTAATAAGCTGACGAGCTTTATAAAAAATATATAACATTTTTAGATATACAAATATTCACTGAAACAGTTACAGATTCAAACTCCAACGAAATGGTGTCTAAAATGCTTAAAAATTATTAAAAGAAAAATAAAATATATAGTACTACATTTCTACATATTTTCAGAGGCACAATTAATGTAGTTTGGTTTGCATTTTATAAAGTCACAAGTTTTAAAATAATTAAAAGGGAATAACTTGTAAAATTATTATGGAAACTTTACATATACCATTGTTATATCTTTTAAAAAGCAAAAATATCTAAAGACAACATTTTTTGTTGCGGCTTAAAGGAGAAAAATAATATATACAAATTATTACTTATAAATATGTATACTCTACTCTTTTCTAAGAGTTCCTACACTACAGTAACAGTAGATCGGATTATTGCAACGCTTTTATTTCTGGTAACCCTTTCAGGGCATTTTAATTTGAAAAAGAAGCTTAAAACGCTGTGAAGGAATCATTTCCGACCCTATAAATCATATATATTCTTGATCAGCATCAACAGTAGAATCTTTCTAGCTATCTCCGGAAAAAAAAAATTTTCAAAAATTTGAAAATTTTATAAGGGGTTACATCGTTAAAATTTAAAAAAAAAATGAGAAAAATTTGAATTTTTAAAAATCTTAAATTGGGTATGCAGATTTGTTAATTGATTAAAAACTAACATAGGACCTCTTTCCGATTTAAAAGTAATGCATTTTTGGCTTAGTTGGGAACGATTCCCTGATCCAAGGGTATACAGAATTTTGCTTTCATTCTAGCTTTTGTTTTTCTTATTTTTTTTTGTAATTTAAAATATATACATAAATATATTATTTTGCTTGATCTTTCGTAGGAAGCCGTCGAGCAGCTAAACTACCTGCTAATAAGCGACGAGACCAACAAGGCTGTGAACGCGGCCTTCGAGGTGAGTCTCTCTGGGAGAGCTTTGGGAAAATAATCATAACAAATATGATCTTTCACTTTAATTTGCAGGCAGCCATCGCTCAGCTAAACTACCTGCAATCCAACGAGGACACCATCAGGGATTCTGTGATTTCCCGGAGGGACGCCAAAAAGTTCACGGTGAAGTATCTGGAGCGGAGCGGTCTGGCGCTGGAGACCGTGGAGAAGCTGAACTACATCCATGTTTCCGGCACCAAGGGCAAGGTCAGTCAGCAAATGAGCTCTATTCTCGTTAACGAATTCTTTGTAACCAGATCTTTGGTGGGTTTCCAGCTCCAAACTTGAGCTGCCACCAGACACACGCACTCGTGCACACCTAGCAATAGCTCAGAGTCACTGCTCTCCGCCGGCTCTCGGCACTGACAAGGCCGATAATCGCTCGCTCGCTCGCTAGCTGGCTGATAAGATTTGTTTAGCTTTTTTTGAATTGGTATTTTGTTTATTGATGGATCTGTTTTGGTCATTGATACCCAGCAGAGTTGAGGGGATAATCGAATGGGAATGGGATAAGAAATTCCTCAAAAGAATACATAAACAAATACACAATTCCTAGACACATTTAATCTTTACTGTTTTCTATATTTATATAAAAGACCCCTATCCAGTTCCACAGTCTTCCTCGGTATATCTCTTAAACCCTAATAATTTCTGTATTATTATTATTATCAAAATTATTATGTTAATTTTATTATGAATTGTTTTCCAAATTCCTGGCTTTCTAGGTACCTTTATTCTTATATAATTGGTAGAACCAATTATATAAGAATTGTATATTTATGTAAGCAAAGTATCTGAAATGTTTACTTCCTTAAACTATAGTATACACCATATATCGTATATGTATCCCCTAAACGATCATAATTTCTGTATTGCTAGAGTATCTTCAAGTCTAGAAACTGTCTGATTGTTTACTTTCCGGTTCTTTCTCGTTACGTTCTGCCGTAAATTGAGCTTTGGCTTATAGGTACATTTAATACTTGGCTTATTTTGATTTGCCGGCTATACTATTCGAGTAGCACGTTCCATAGATAACTCCCATTATAAACAGATAAACAGGTTGTCCGCGACTGGAGTCGAGTTAAGATAATGGCGGGGGGGTGACCTTGTAGCATACATATAATTACCAATCTAAATATAATCACCAAATAAAATAAAAGCAGAGAGAGAGAGTCATAAGTTATAATATTCAAATTATGTTTCCTTCCTTTGAAAACTATTTCTAATCCTTGTTTGACCCTTCCCTTTCTATAGGGCTCCACCTGCGCTTTGACCGAGTCCCTGCTACGCCATCAGGGCCTCAAAACAGGCTTCTACTCCTCGCCGCACATCCTGGCCACCAATGAACGCATCCGCATCAATGGCCAGCCGCTGGACAAGGCCAAGTTCACGGAACACTTCTGGAAGGTTTACAACCGCCTGTGGGAGTTGCGGGAGCATGATCATGATATGCCCGCCTATTTCAAGTTTGTCACCATACTGGGCTTTCACGTATTCGTGGAGGAGAAAGTGGACGTGGCAGTGCTTGAGGTGGGCATCGGCGGTGAATCGGATTGCACCAATATTGTACGCAACGTAGGCACTGTGGGCATCACTTCGCTGGCATTGGAGCATACGGATCTGCTGGGCACTACGCTCGAGGAGATTGCCTGGCAGAAGGCGGGCATCATTAAGCCCGGATCGCATGTCTTCACGCATGTCACACAGCCCGAGTGCCTCGAGGTGATACGTCAGCGGGCGAAGGACAATGGCATCGATACCATCTTTGAGGTGCCACCCACCGAGGATTACTTCAAATCGGAGGCAACCGCCGCCCAGCCGTACGAAGATCTCAGCGCTGTGATTAAGCTGAATGGCTCTCTGGCCGTCCAGCTGGCCATGGATTATTTGGTGCGGGCGAAGGGAAGGAAGCACATCGCCAACGAGGTGCTGATGGATCAACAACTACTAGATGGCCTGGTAAAATCCCACTGGCCGGGTCGATGTCAGAAGGTCGAATGGCGGGGAATGCGTCTATTCTTTGACGGAGCCCACACGCTGGAGAGCATAGAGGTGTGCGCGGAGTGGTTTCACAAGAACGTGAAGGACAGGTGAGGTTTCCAACTTTCTCTCTTTAATTTTCCATTACTTGTTTATTCATTTTTGCTTTCCTTTTCTTGCAGTCCGAATCCCAAGATCCTGATATTTAACCGCAAGGGGCAGTCGGATATCCGGCCGCTGCTGAAGGTCCTCCGTCGCACATGTCCCTTCGACATGGCCTGCTTCTCACCCAATCTGTCCGCAGCGAAGCCGATCTATGCCAGCCAGGTGTTTCTATCCGTTAGCGAGGAAAGGCAGCTGGGCCGGTCTCAGGCCATTGCCAATGACTGGGATGACCTGTGTCGCAACGAGAATACACCGTGCAATAGCCAAGCCTTCGCTCACATGGTCGATGCATTTGTGGCCATTCGGCAGAAGTTTCCACTAACAGAGAACTCCGGACACTTGGATGTGCTCGTCACCGGCTCCTTCCATCTAGTGGGGGCGGCCATAGCTGCCCTCGATGCAATAGATCAGTCTCAAAGGAACAACGAGGAGGAGGAGGAGCAGAAATGAGGTTCCTGCTCCTGTGTTCCCTCTGCATTCTCGTGCATTCCCAGTGCGCATCCTGTGTGCATCCACAGGATGCTAAGTAATGGCTTAAGAATAGTTAATAGTCGAGTTACAACTCTGGCGCGTAAGCAAAACGGACTCTTATTATCCAAAGTCTATTTTAATTTTTACATCGTACGTGTACGTCCAGGTTCTTATGGCCTAAGAATCAATTTATTTTGTCATCAAATTTAATTTGGAATGTAAGCTGAGAAGAACAAATTAAACAGTGGATGGACCTTACATAAAAGTTGTTTTGAACATATTCTAAATTTCGCCTCAGCTAGATTTTGTTGATAAACTTTCTTCGTAGAGGCTTTCCGCTTACCGGCGGCAAAGCAGTGTTTCCTCTCTGACGATCTAACGGTACCTGCACTGCTTGCTCATCCTGATCCGAGCCAGAGCTCCTTGGTCACGCGACTGTCACAGACTGGGATGAAAGTAACGAAAGCAACGAAAGCTTTGCGAGAAGGGTGACTTTTCGTGCTCAAATCAAAAATTCGAGGGTTGTTGGTCCCAACGAAAGTAACGGCCAATGGCAAGCAGGCAAGTCCTGCGAAGAGAGAGAGACAGAGCGGGCGAGTGTCCTGCTCTGCTTAACAAAATGGCTAACGGGACGACGGAAGTTGGCGAGCGAGCGGGATGGCATGAGTGTGCGTCGTCTGTGAGGCGACTGATTAAATAACGGTTAAATGGCAGCGGCCATTGCGAAAGTTTCCTTTTTTTCTAGCCTTATTTTTTGTATTTTTTGTTTGCCTCTGCCTCTGCCGACGTCAGCATGAGCGCTAAACTGTCCCGTTTACAGCAACAAATCCGCGTAATTCACTTGCTTCTCTGACTGTGTGTGTCTGTGTGTGCGTGCTGGCGGGGGTGTGTGTATGAGTGCGTGTATCCTGACGATGTTCGCTAAAAGGATTAATAAACGTTCGGCGTTTCGCATTTCAGTTGTTCATTTGACTCGGCGCTTAGCGGTTCAGTTACAGTTACAGTAACAGTTACCGTTACCATTACTTCTGCCTCCGGTGCCGTCGTTGCGCCACGTCCCGGAAAACTTGATTACTTGTAGAATCCTAAGATCCTGCCCGCCGGCGGGTAAAAATAACACACATTATTTGGCCATTAAAAAAAAAATCTTAATCAAAAACAAAGGGAAACCGAAAATTCAAAAGATTTTTGTTTATGTTAAACGAAGTGACAAGTGTAATCATAATCAAAATGTGGAAGGCGGCCTAAAGAAGTTCGCACAAATAAGAATATATATCAATCACATTTCTAATCGAAAGCGGAGACGATATATAAAATAATCAGTAACAATGCAGAGTTCAAAATCATTTTTAATAAGAGATCTTCTGGGGGATTTGATCACGCGACGACAAACAGATTCTGGTGAGTGAAAATTCTGGAAATTTCTACATTATTTCGTTTAAAATAAAAAAAAAAAATGAAATAAAAATAAAAACAGCTATTTTTCAAGCTAAAATTATAATATAATTTTTTGAGTCAATATTTATTTCTATTTTATGTGGAAAATTGTTTGTTTAACTAAAGGTTAAAATATCATAACTTTGCCAAAAACGCAATAATTTTATTTCGGAAAGCTGTCCTATGCTAGTTTTTTCAATAGTTTTTACATACTTAATAAAAAATGTAAAAACAAATTGGATTTTGGGAAATATTAATGATGTGACCCCTTATAAAATTTTGATAAAATTTGAAAATTTTTTTTTTTGTATGCTGAAGATGGCTAGATCGACTCGGCTTTTGATACTGATCAAGAATATATATGATTTATAGAGTGGGAAATGACTCCTTCATAGCGTTTTAAGCTTCTGACTAAAATAGAATACCCTTGAAGGCTATAAAAATAAGTATTAATTTATACAATTATTTTTATGTTACAATCAAAGTTTAAAAATCGCATACCTCAGCCAAAAATTCATTAAATTCACTGTGTTGCAAGCTTCTGACTAAAATGAAAATATCCTAAAAGGTACTAAAATAGGTATAAATATAGGAATTATTTTTATATGACTATTGAAGTTTCAAAATCTCATAGCTAAGCCAAAAAGGCATTAATTTTAAATCGGAAAGCTGTTCTGTGCTAGTTTTTAACTCGTTAATAAATCTGCATACCCAGTTTAAAATGTAAAAAAATGAAGATTTATGCAAATTTTAACGATGTAGCCCCTTCTTTTTTTTTCAAAAAATAGAACATTTCTGAAAAAATGTTTTTCTGCCGGATATGGCTAGAAAGATTCGCCTGTTGATATTGGTCAAGAATAAATATTAAATATATGGTCGGAAATGCCTCCTTCACTGTGTTGCAAGCTTCTGACTAAAATGAAAATATCCTAAAAGGTACTAAAATAGGTATAAATATAGGAATTATTTTTATATGACTATCGAAGTTTCAAAATCTCATAGCTAAGCCAAAAAGGCATTAATTTTAAATCGGAAAGCTGTCCTGTGCTAGTTTTTAACTCGTTAATAAATCTGCATATCATCAGTTTAAAATGTAAAAAAAATCGATTTTTTTCAATTTTTAAAAATTTTAACGATGTAACCCCTTTCCTTGTGTTCAAAAATTAAAAAAATTTGTTGTGCCGGAAATAGCTAGAAAGGGGTCGCTGTTGATGCTGATCAAGAATATATATGATTTATAGGGTCGGAAATGACTCCTTCACAAAGTTTCACACATAATACCCTTCAAGGGTAAACAAATTAGCATATTCAAAGAAAGAACTTAACCAAAATTGTTTTGATATATCCCTAAACTAGTGAAAGTTATGCTTTGCTTATGCTTGAGTGTAAATAAATAAATTATTCAATGAAATAAGTTGCCAATTCAAAGAGTTCATTTCACATAATAACGATCACATACTAAACGTCTTTGTTGGCCAATTAGCCTTCTCTTTGTTATTCCCTTTCCACCTTTGATGTTCGCTGACAATTGCCAGGCTCGCTCTCTCTTGCCTGGCTCCTTCGATTCCCCTTCCCTCTCCCTTTTTGTCCTGTGGCATTTAAATCTCACACCTCGCTCAATTATCGCAAACAAACTTTTAGCAAATGAGCGAGGGAGAGACGGCGACAGTGGCTGGCTAAGAGAGAGAGGGAGAGAGTGTGGGTGGGAATGAATGAGTTGAAACAACAAGAAAAACGGGCGCTTGGGGCTGTTATTTAATTGTGCACTGCTTGCACTGCATACACGGCAAAAAATAAACTAGCCCACATGCTAAGAAAATATTACAAGTATAAACTATTCTGAATCACATTTTAACTATAATTTATATATTATTTATTTATTTTATTTTCCCTAGAGTGAACGACTTTTTTACAGTGTGGCTGGCACTGCTTGGTTTGTAACCTGCGCTTGAGCAATTTGTCACGTACGAACACTTTAATTGTTTTTGGCCAAAGGGAACAGAAGACCGAAAACAGAAAGGGAAAGGACAGTTGAAAAGGAGATGGAATTAAAAGAGGAACCATGAATGCAAGTTCTGCAATGACAAATACACTTAAAATAATACATTTCAAAGAGGGGATTATAAAAATACATTGAAGCATATTCCCCATAGATCTCACACTTCACATCTTATGTTCTACCCATAACCCAAAGAATTACTTCTATTAAAAGTTTACAAATTATTTAAAAATAAAATCAGAAGAAAATACAATTTAACATCTTCGTTTACACATACCCGATGTATTTGTCTGAACGCTTTTCAGTTTTTATATACCAAAGCATTTGATAATACAATCTTTTTCAGTGTACAGCCTCAGGTACTTTGGCTTTGTTGGGTTTTTGGCCCATGTGTGTGCCTGTCTTCTAATTATGCATGACATTAAATAAAGTTTAACTCAACAATTACAACTATTTAGAAGCTAATTGTTGCCACCAGTTAGATGGAGAAAGTGAAACTTTTGCAGGAGTTGGCGTCGTATGAGCTAGTCCTTTAGCTTTTCCGTCAAGGATATCAGTATAGAGAAGATATTTTTTATACAGGGAAAGATTTATCTTTCCAATTAATATTTTCAAAGTAGTAACAGATCTTTATCTTTCCTCTAATTGAACACTTCACTTAGATTTGATTTGTTCTCCAATTGAGACGAAAATACGTCATTCTTAAAGCGATCTAAATTGCCGGCACATGCAAGGACAACACATCATCCTTGTCCTTCTGCGTTCTGTGTGTGTTTGTGTATGTGTGTCTCACAGTTCAAGTGCCTATTAAATGGCAATTGTGCCGCAAATTGATACGACGTGACTTTTCAAGGAAAAAGAAAGAACTCACTCGAGACGCTCCCCAGGACATCCGCACACACACATATGCATAATTGAATAACCTTTCGTATGTGCTTATATCCCATATATGACAGGACCCCTTCTGCTTTCGTCCTGTGTCTAAGCCGGTATAAATAGAATCAGAAGTCGAAACCCATTTGGGGTTAAAATACACAAATATATAAATAATTTCCGCTTGGCAAAAAAAATAACGAAAAGGAATCCTTGCTGAGCGGACACACGTGAGCGCCTGGGGCGGTCGCTCACGTCAAGTCAGTAAGGCGGCGAAGAATCGAAGATAAGTATCCAAAAGGGGGTTGCTCTCCGGATGGCATTAATGTGAGCGTTAAGTTAAGTGACACAGGGATAAAAAAAACCAAACTTGCAAATTTTTGAGAAATTGAGAAACACCTGATATTTTCCATATTTTAAAATGTTTTTCTGCAGCTTCAAATAAAGTGGTCTTAGAAGGTAGCATTTAGCTAAACCTCCTGGTTATTCGATTCATAAAGATAAACCCCTCAGAAACATTTTAAAACTATTTATATATAGACTAACATGCCATTAGATATTTTAAACTTGTGAAAATTTCACAAACAAAGGTTTGTGGACTACTTTTAAAGTGCATAATTTCATTGGCATTCTTTTCAGTTGAATTAAATAAATATAAAAATCATTTCAGTGTACTCACATACATGTAGATTCCAATGCGAAACAATTGAGCGCTCGACGACACGTGAATTTAATCAGGCAGCCCGCAGAGTCCAACTCCGATTCAAATTTCGATCCTACACCGGATCCGGATATGTGCGGCGGATATAAATAACACATTGATTGCGGCAAATTGCTGCCGCTTCTGCTGCAGCCCATTCGAGTCGCTGTCTTCCTAATGGACCAACGCCCACTTGAGGGTGCGACTTGTTGTCTGTGGCCGGCAGCGCGGTAATGAGTTTCCCCGGGTCGCTTCTTCTCAACCGGGAGTGGCTGCACGCGCTGCCAAGACCGACGGAAGCATTAACGCCACGCTGCGCCCGAAAGCAGGCAACAGTGTTTCAATGCGAGTGTCCTGGCCCAACGCAGGCATCCTTTGCCCAACTCAAGCGGTCAATCGAAGGCATTGATGGGCTCGAAACTCTTCTGATTGAGTCTCTATGCATGACCTGGGGGGTGAAATTGCCATAATTTCTCATCACACTCATTACTTTATACTTACCCAATTGGACTTGTACAAAAGCACCATGTTAATTATCAATATCTCCTCCGTTTGAATGCAGAGCTCGAGCTCTCCAATGATGACTCGGATATAGACATCGAGGACCGATCAACGCCAGACTCAACGGCTCCCGGCTGCCAGCAGGAGCTGCTGCTTGCGCACCACCACCACCGGCATCGATTCACCCACCACGACGAATCTAGCGTGGAGTCCTGCGGCTCGGCCACGCCACGGCCAGGATCGGGTTCCGGTTCTGGTGGAGCTGCCGCTGGTGTGGCCGTGGGCATGGCCTCTGGACTGAGTGCAGCGGCAGCGGCGGCAGGTGTGGCAGCTGGTCTACTTGCGGCGGCCGCCTCTGGCGGAGATGCCAATGGAAGCGGCGCAGGTGGAGGAACAGGAGGCACTGGTGGCTACGCAGAACACAAGCTGCAGCTAAGCAAGAGCGGACGCAAGCCGCGTCGACGTCGCACTGCCTTCACGCACGCCCAGCTGGCCTATTTGGAGCGCAAGTTTCGCTGCCAGAAGTACCTCAGCGTGGCCGATCGCAGCGATGTCGCCGAGACCCTCAACCTGTCCGAGACGCAGGTGAAGACCTGGTACCAGAACCGTCGGTGAGTACTCGCCATTACTCTATGAATCTAGAATTAAGATATTACGTACGATATCTCTAGAGATCACTCACGACCACTTACCTGTTTCCACCCTGTTTCAACCAACAGCACCAAGTGGAAGCGACAGAATCAACTGCGCCTCGAGCAGCTGCGGCACCAGGCGACTTTGGAGAAGGACTTTGTGGTGCAAGATGGCGGGGGCGGCGGTGGCCCCGGCGGATTGGGGTGCTGTCCCACCGGTTTAAGCAGCTCTTTCAGCGCCGCTGCCGCCGCAGCAGCGGCCGCTGGGAATCCGTGCAATTTTCTCACCTCTGCCGCAGCGGCAGCCATTTTCCGTAACGTAGGTTATGTGCACGGCTGTCCCATGTAGGAGTCGTGCCAGGAAGCAGAAACCTTATCCATGGACACCACCCGGAACCACTCCAACTCCCAGTTAATTCTCCAGTTGCCTCTGTGTACATAATATGCAAATAGGAAAAACACTTCTTGTGCAATAACCATCTGAAGATAATCGAGATCGATAACGACTGCGATGGCGATGAGGAAGATGCGATGTGGGTGACGTTGCCAACGCTAATTTACCAAACGATGTCGATGGCGATGTCATTGCCAACGTCAATGCAGTATTTACCAAGCGTACCCGATATTATTATTATAAAACATGTACTTAACGATATAATCATAAATTAGGCTTAGTTGAATTAACTGTAATATACATAAATCAATCAAACCTTTTTTTTCTTCGCACTCTATGAAGGTGTTTTTTTTTTTTTTGCCAAAATAAATATTTAATTTCACGCTCTGAGGAGTTTTCATTACGAATTAGTTCATTGAATTGTTTAATTATTAAATAACTTCTTGGCTTTTCAATCAATTCTAATCGATAATTTCGTGTTTTTCGATATCTTATTGGAAGGTTTTCGCTTTCTTTTGAAAGGCTTCCAGGCACACAAAGAAGAATACGAAAAGGACGGACATAACGGATCAGAACCGTTAAGTGCCGCTCGCCCATCTGCATTCGGTGAGCTGTAAGCCAATGCTTGAAAATCAACTTGAGCGAATCGCACAAAACGTTATCAATTTGTCGCTATATAGAAAATAACCAGCGACATATGCACCCACAAACAGAGGAATCACATGCTTCTCTGTATGTACAAAAATACATGCAAATGGATGCACAACCCACACTAGCAGCGTATTCTTTAGTAGGAATGGTGAAGAGAGAAAAAGAGAGAGACTGTGGAATGGGAAGAGGGGCAATGGACCAGCCAACCGGAAAACAAGCAACAAATCTGCCCGCAATTATAACGGACCAAAGGAGTCCAGACGGCGCATGAGCGGGGGAGTGTGCTAGAGCGGGATGGCACCAGTGCGTCAATGCAACAGAGGCCACGACAGAGGCTGTGGCATTGCCTCCATATACAGTCATTATTCGCTAATTCAAACAGTTTGCACAGTAAGAAGTGCATAAATATGTTTTAATGATTTGTTTACCCTTGCAGGGTATTCCCATTTTAGTAAGGCTAAGAGTGAGTCATCTCCGACCGTATAAAGTATAAATATTCTTGATCAGCATGAATTAAAAATTATATACATTTCAACATATTTTCATCAATTTTTATATATAGAGCTGTTTTATATTATTCTTAAATTTCGGATTACATTTAATGAAAATTGGATTACTATTTCATATAGCTGTCATAGGAACGATCGAAATATGAATAAAATTAAAAATTAAAACTATTTCAAAATATTTTCATCAAATTTGGGACGTAGCCATTTTATATTATTCTAGAATTTCGGTTTTGATTTTATCTTTCTTGTTAAGATTGAGTTTTATATTTTTAGAATATATCTCTTTATTTTATATATAGTATACGACACACAAGTTTTAAACTTTCCACTCTGTGGTAATTATATCATGAGGGCGCACTGTAGTTACAGTTACATTTTCATGCACATTTAGCTCGCTACACAAAAAGGAGGAGAAATGTTTAGCCACAAATTGAATCTGCGGTGAGTGAGTTAACAAGCGCGAGAGAGAGAGCGAGAGCGACGCGGAGCGCTCGGGCAGGCAGAGAAGGACACAGTCGATGGCAGACAGACAAAGTGAGATGATGAAATGGGGGCGGCTGCCGGAGAGTTAGTCAGTGTGGAGTAGTTTTTGAGTGGTGCGGAGCAAGCAGGACGCTAATTAAAAAGACACTTGAAGGGATCCACCGGAAACAAACGCAAAGGCAATGGAAGCAGCAGAAGTAGAAGCAGGAGCAGAAGCACAAGCTGTACAAGAGCCAACAAAATAACGGGAGCTAAAGAGAGCCATAGAAAAATGGCAAAATGGAAGGGAAGTGGAAATGGAAAACGAGTTACGGTTACCATGAAATTGTCTATGAAATGTGAGCGTAATTTAATGAATAAAACGCAGCTAAGCCCCGCACTGCCCCACCGCAGCCACTTGGAGATAGGTATGTACAATATAGATATAGAATCTGGATTCAGATTTATGTACGTTTTTCGTTCGCGTTTCGCTTTACTTTTTTTTTCTTGCATTTTTCGCATTTCCACATTCATGCGGTTCATTTGCGCAGCGCAATTGAGATCTCAATTGCATTTTTAATTGGTACATTTTACGCAGGCATCCTTTGAGCACAAAGGATCAGCGTTATCCTTTACCCCCCCTACCCCACTCTTCACCTTTTCCTCTTTCTTTTGAGCCTGGCGTCCACTTTGATTTGTATTTATTTAATGAGTTATTAATTGCATTAAGCTTTCAGCGTTTGCCAACTTTGCAATTAAAAGCAAACAAATGAAGAACTTGGCAAAAAAGAAAAAAAAAAAAAACCAAAAAACAAAGACAAAGAAAATGAAAAAGAGAAAGGGGAAAAAGAATCAACTTTAACTGGTGCATGCATCCAGGCTGAATGATATGAAACTCTAGACTCGGCAACAACAAAAAAATGCATTATACTTATCAGGGCTAGCTTTTGATTTTCGGACTTTCCTTAACAAATAGACTAAAGTATAAATTATATATATAGTGTGATTTAAAAATGACAAATCCTACGCTGGAAGCACTTGACTTCGAGGCAAGGACCCTGTAACTGAAACCGAAAGTTACTGGCAACGCATTATTTACCAATTTCGATTTAAATCTATGCCGGAGGGCAGGCTGGCATTAAGGGTGTGGGATCCGGTTTACAGATTCCTGATCCCCCAGGATCTGCCGACCGCAGGCATTAAAAAGGACTATGAGGGAGACAGGGCGACACGACTCGACACACTTGACTTCCGGTTGAAGGCCAGGGGCGACAACGAATGGCGGCACCAGGAGAGGAAGGAGATGTTTGCCATATTGTGTGAAAATTTGCGTGTTATCCTGCTGCTCCTGCTGCCGCTGCCATTGGTGGTTGCTTTCCATTCTGTGATTAAAATGAAAAAAACAGAATGCTTCGTCATTATCCGGTTGGAAAATTGTCACAAATTGTGTTTGTGCCGCGGGCCGTGCCACACTTGCTACTTGTTTGTCCTTTCGGATCAGCAGCATCCATCCATCCCGCATCCATATCAGTCATCTTTATCCCTAATTGCCGCATTGTGCCCTCGCCCACTGTGCTGGCCATCGAACCGCACCGCACCGAACCGAACCGGGTTGATAGAGCTGCCCGCATCGAGCCCGAACAGGTTGGATGTGGCGCTCTTGGGCCTAGTGAAGTCCAGGCTCCAAAGGCCGGATCGATCGATCGATTGATTAGTTGCAATCCGTTGGACAATCTGAAAACAATGGAGAAGTGAGTGGAATTAAAAGTGAATTAGATTCTTCAGTAAAACAATTTAAATCGGTTTACTTGCCTGGATAATTGTGAATTAGAGTTGAACCAAGCCCAGATATCTCTTTTGGCTGCCTAAGTAAAATGTACTAATAGTGACAAAATGTGTGGAAAGGGAAACAAAGAAGCACCTGTTTACAATTTAAATAAATTTAAGCTTGCAAACTTAAAAAGCGAAGAACGAAAAGTAACTTCGGAAAGCCGAAGTTGATGTACCCTTGCCCTTGCAATCGAATATCTATCATAACTGAGCTTTAAATATTTGAAACTTCTTAATTAATACTATATATATATGTAAAAGACAATTTTCTAAAAAATCACAGATTTAAAAAACTCATAACTCAACCAAAAAAACATTAATTTGAATTCGGAAAGCTGTTTTATGTTAGATTTTATTAGGTTAAAAAATCTGCATACTCAATTTAAGATTTAAAAAAGTTCCTTTTTTTTTGAAAAATTTGAAAATTTTTGAAAAAAATTTTTTTGTGCTACAGATGGCTAGAAAGATTTCGCTGTTGATGCTGATCAAGAATATATATGGTTTATAGGGTCGGAAATGACTCCTTCACTGCGTTTTGCACTTCTAACAAACTTTATAATACCCTGTTTTATGAACATGAATTTTTTTATTATCCAGAACTATATTAGGTTTTTATTTGATTTTGTCCTTATCTTAAAGATGCTATTCTTGGCATTTACCCCATTCTTTAATTTAGATAGAAACACATTAAATTGGTTGTACATTATTATTTATTAATCATCCGCATATTCATTACTAAAGTGAAAAGTTGTTACAGTTGTTGCCTGCCTGTATGGTCCCTGTTTATATATTTTCTTATAAACAGCGATCCGAAAATGTGTGTGTGAATATGTTAGATGTAAATTCGTGTTTTGTTGATGTTTCCATAGCGATTTTTGAATTGTATGTTTCAGTATAAATCAGATATCGGATGGGTGGTATTCCAGAGATGGGACCGTTATTATCATACAAAATCTACAAGGACCAACCAAGTAACCAAGTATCCGTATGTATGTTTACCACCAATATTAGTCGTGCTTACTAATTGGATCTCCGATAAATGATTAATGGGTCCCTTAAATCCCAAATTTGTCCCCAGCATTGCTTTGGTTTCGTTCGTTGTTCTTCGTTCTTGTTTAAATCATATTTTGCAAGTTATGGCTCCCTCAATTAGCCAAGAAAATCCGTCTTGGCATGACGGATTCTCTGAATGTTTTGTTAAATATGTATATCTAGTTCTTAATACTATATAGTGCGTCTTGGGCAGGTCGTTGTTAAATGCCGTTAAATTCTGTGTTTCATGTTCTCGATTTGTATTCTTTCAGCCCTTTCATAGAGCATTGTGTCTTCGTTCCGCCGATTGATATACTTAGTAGCAGAGCGATATGTTTTTGCCAAGTTGCCAGGTTAAATCATTACCAGCAAACCACTTTTGATTATATCTCAGTGTCTAGTGTGAGCATCCTTGTTTTGTAATAGTGTCGATGCCGTGTGGTGACGCGTATTGTCACTCGGAACGGCTTAAATCTAATATCTTATATTATAATATTCTTAATTAATAGTAGTGTTCCTCTATAAAGGCTACTAGGACTATTTGGATTTCCGCTCATTCGGTTGTTGATGTCCTTTTCCTAATACGTATTAGTATACCTTTATAAAGCCCACATTTTGTCATATTCCGTATCGGATTTTCAGTTCATTCACTTGTTGATAGATAGCCTCTTTGTCTTTCAAGACGATTTATCTACTATTCTAATGCTTAATTCGTAGTAGTGTACCTTTTATAAAGCCCACTTTTTGTCATATTCCGCAAAATATGTGGTTTCAGTTCATTTTTTTTATAGATAGCCTCTCTCTGGCTTTGAAATGTCTTCCAAGGCGATTCTTCTTTTGGTTCTTGGTGTTGTGATGAATATATAGATGTAAATCCAGACGTAAATCCTTTGAATGTGGACTCTGGTTTTGAAATTGAATCCCGTAATCATCAACGGTGGTACAAAAAAATATAAAGAACTCCAGAAAAATTTAGAAAAAATATGAAGAAGAAAAATGCCAATGGCAAAGAAATTGTTGACCTTGGCCTAATCGCTGCTCAGGTTCATGGTGGTCTCCACCATCGCTGATGCATCAAAATCTGGAATACTTTCCTCTCTGCACTTCATCAGCAGGCCGATAATGCCGTGCAAGGGTGCGCCAAACTGGAATAAAAAGATTAAGAGTTTCCAGTAAAGTAAAGTTTAAACTTTGAGTTAGTTCCCAGCCCACTCACCTTTCCACGAGATCCGCACATACTGGCAGGCAGCTCATTGGACAAATCGATGCACCAGTCGGAGAGGAAAGTGCTTTCAGCTCTCTCGAGGACGAAAAAGTGGTCCGGATAGCCAAATTTCCTCAGATCATCGTTGTCACAAGATAGCAGCAGATCGAGGACGCGTTCCATCGCCTCCAACATCACGCGCAGTGACTCCATATTCGCCTGTACGGTCTCCATGGGCAGCTCATTCTCATCTGACAGCCAGACGCTGGGCGAGGTTGGTGGCTTCTTTCGAATGGCCTCGACCAGTTCCATTGGCTCCCTGTAGCGATACATGGTTATCTCCAGAGCGGGCAGGCAATGGCCCAGTACCGTCCACAGTAGGCAGACGGCCAAGACACGGCCGCTAGGGCTTATGTCGTACAGCTTTGATGCGAGTTTGAGTAGGTTCACGTCGTTATCAACTTGATACTCTGCCAGATCCTCCAGCATCTTTTCGAGTAGCTGATGAGCCTGGAAGGAAATTATAGATGTAGTTTATATGGCAGGCGAAGGAAGGGGAATTTAGTTATATATAGAAAAGGTAATCATTCATTTCTATTAAAGTAGCAAATCTCAGAAGAACACATTCCTCAGAAGTTGAGTTATTGTTTGTTATTACTAGAGTTCTATGGAAACTATGGAATAACCCTATATAGGTAGGTTTTATATTTGATTTGTTAGGCAGAAAACCAGCATTTACATTGATCGATACATAAACATTGATTTTCTATGAACTTATTGAAAAATCTAAAGAGAAATTCATAAAAAAATTGATCAAATCTAGGATAATCTATAGGCTAATCTCTTAAGCTATCAAAAGTTAAGAACACGAACTTACCTTCATCGGGTCCAAGCAGTCAACAAACCCAATGAAGCGTCCCATCAGGCCACTGCGTTTGAAGCAGAGACCATCCGTGTTCGTCTCCTTGGTCAGGATGAGCATGCAGAGCGCAGTGAACATTGGTTGGATACGGTCCAGCTCCCAGAATTTGATGCCCCGCAGCAAAATGCGGAAATGGCGTTCCACCTGCTGTAGTTTTCAATTTGAATTTTAGATTCTAATATAGTTGGGTATACTAGGGTTGTGGCCTTACCTCGACGACGCCGCTGGAGGTGCTGAAGCGCCTCAAATGGGGCGCCAGGTTGCTGTTCATCACGAAGCTGCGCAGCTTGGCCAGGGTGCAGCCAGAAGGCCCTTGGCCAGAAGGTCCTTGGCCAGAAGGTCCCGGAGCAGACATCTGCAGAGGAGGGCAAAGAAAAGCATATGAAATTATATGTTAAGAGATGTCTAATAACTAATTTTGTAGGAATATTATCTTCAAAGTTTGTCGGTTTAAGCGTTATAAGTCAAGAAATAAGTTTAGTATTTCCTTTATGTGTTTCTAAGAACTCATGGGTTTCTCTTTTGTGTTTTTTGTTAATATTACATGAAATCAATGTCTTTTATGTGTAGAAAACAAACATTTGAAATGAAATTCAATTTACTTTCTCGGAACATACACAAAGGCAAGTGCCTATATACATATATCAAAATAATTCAAACGAACTCCTCGAATTTCGCTGTCGCGACAAATCGTCAAGGCGTCCGTCCAAGTTTCTCGGATGACAAAAAGTTGGACCTAATTGGTGGGTGGACGATATGTCCCAGCCGCTTGTTTGGGTTATCAATTTGCATACCTTATACGAATGACACACACTCCTCGGCGGCGGTGGCGCATTTGTGTAAACAACAACTTCATTAGCAAACAAAAAGGGGGCGCAGAACCGCCCCCTTCACATAATACAAATCCAAAACCCAAAATCGCACAAATCAACGCATAATGATATGAAAATCTGTTGGCTTTTGTCAAAATGCCTGGCGGCCACAAAGCCCAAAAAACGGGAAAGTGGAAAAGTGGAAATGTAAGGGGGGTGGCTTACATATTTATGTCAACAATTTGCCTTAAATTAGGCGTAAAATGCCCAGATTGGTTACAAGCAGCACAAGCGCCTCATCAGGTCCACCCCGAAAAATTAAAGGGTAGCTGTAGAGCGAGCTTCTGCTAGCCACTTGTCATCGTCGGAAGGGTATGATTGTTATTATTTGTTGCTGCCACACAGTCAGACATCCCCGGGGCGAATATGTCCTAATTGAAACTAAAACGAAGTTGTAAGCGTTTCTGTAACTGGAACAATAATCCCAACATCATCTTTATGGCTTATGGATGTTCTACTGTATTTACAAATCGCCATAAGCTAAGCAAACCCTCGCTAATTGAGCGCTTTTATCGCGGCTAATTGAAGAGCCCAGTGATTGTGCGGCATCCGAGGGGAGTTTCGGCCTTTTGCACTTGTCGTCGCCGCCGTCTTTGTGGCTTAATTTAGATCAGATCAGATTCGTATCCGTATCCGAATCCGCATCTCAAACAAAACAGATCTGATTTGCATAAGTGCCTGTGTGCCTTTCAGCCGGTGTGTTGAAGCACTGCCTGCTCGGGGGAAAAGGAAATAGAAATGCAAAGTGAGGTTATGTAAGATGCTGGCCCCCTTCTTTGTAAATACAAATATGGTGAATATGAATAATTAAAATCGGGAACAAATGCACAGTGACTTGGCTGCGAAAAGTTGTTAATCTTTTCATGCCGGCGCATAATTAAAATATGTGAATATGGAAATTTCAATGGGGAATCTCTGTGAAAAATTTCAAGCAAATGGGGCAAGCGCTCAAAAAAAAAGAAAATATTAAAAAAAAAGTAAACAGGGAGAAGGCAGAAAGAAAGAAAAGGCCAAGCGAGATAGAGAGCGAGAAGAGACACGCACACATACAAAGCCCCGTTGACAGGAACTTAACAGTTTGCGCTGCTGTTATGGCCATCCCGCTTACACCTCTTGCTCTTTTTACCAACCGTTTGTTTACGTCCCGGCGTGTGTGTGTGTGTGTGTGTGTGGGTGGGTGAGTGCAAGTAATTGCAAAATATGAATGCATAATGAGCAGATATTTCGCAAGTACGCAAGAAACTTCAAGCGGCAGTGGGGCGTGGGGCGTGGCAGGTGCAAAGGAGCAGGACGAGCAGCACCAGGAGACGGAGGCTAGATGACTTTTATGCTAAAATGCGCACATCGCGCGTGCATCTGCATTTTGCATAGCCTTTTCGAAAGCAGCGCAAGGACAAGTACACACATACACCGGCAGGCGTTTTGCACTATGAAAATCGTGAAATACAGTGAATGCTGGAAAGAAAACGATCTCCTGGATCATTAAATGAAATAATTGAAATTCGTATAGTTCGTGAATAAAGAATATTAACTTGTTTAGTTCCTGCCTCACTGAAGAATCTATATACCGAGGGAATTGAGTTTGCCTTAGGCAACACACACTGTAAATTCAGCATCTGGCCAAGCCCTCAAAGTGAGGTTGAAAACGGGACAAAATGTTTGGGGAGCACAGCTCATTAAAATGCCGTTGGCCATTTGCACACACATCTATCAAGATGTCACTAATTTGCAAGGAGATCCACGAAAGGACCTGCCATCCGACATCCCTAAATCGTCTTCCTTTTACACAGTTGGTGTCCAAATCCGTCCGGAGAAGCCCGCCCATTCATGGCCCATATGGTGCGACCCCAGGGTTTTAGCTTGGAGCAACTGCGCCTTACTTTGGGCCATTCGGCGATCCGTGAGCAGTGCTACTTCATCTATGGCACCAACAACATTCTGGAGGTAAGAGATATCTAGGAGTTATTCTACCAGTAGTTATTGTGTCCTGTCTATCCACAGATCATAGCCGGATTTGACTGTCTGCTCAGTCAGGAGGAGATCGAGTTCGGCGCAGAGCGACTGGCCGCGATCCATGTCACCGGAATGATGGTATATCTACTGCATCACGAGAATTTGGCCAGTACCCAGATGAAGAGGACTCTGTTCATGCAGCGTTGTTTCGAGTATCTGGCCTGCACCGAGGAAACCTATGTACGTTGCCGCTTAATTCTTCTCTTCCTAATTTCCCGATTCGTGATTACTCTTTCGCCCCAATAGGTCCATCACCTGTGCAGCCATATTCTCGGACTGTTGGAGGCCAGCGATTCGGAAGTGATGCTAAACCTGATCCTCTGCTTCAGAGTGGCCAGTCCCTTGAGCCTGATGGCTCGTGTGGTGGCCAACTGCCTGCTGTGGGCCATGCTGGCCCGTCTGACGGACCTGGGTCTGGACTCGCACCGCCTGCGCCCGTGCCCAGCACTGTTGCTGGTTGTCGCCATGGTCAATCCCCGCGTCTACGTGGAGTCCTATATGCATGCCCTCCATCTGGTGGTCCGCCTAATTTCCTGTCTCCTTATCGTGGGGCCTCTCGCTGGCAATGGACAGATACTCTGTCAGGAGGTTGGTGTGCCTCCGGAACTACTTGAACTCTCCAAGGAGGACTCGGCCATATTATTTCGCTGGCTTACGGCTATCGTTCAGGATTTGCGTCCCCAAATGCTCTCTGGAGATCTGGGGCACCTGGAGGAACGCCTAGTGCTTCTGGAAGCCATCTGCGAACTTATGCAGATCCTGCACGGCCACCTTATCAAGTGCTACCAAGCCAATAGTGCCCTAACCTTAAGCGGGGAATCCAATGACGGAAATCAAATTTAAGAATACACAGACATTCTTGACAGAAGGTAAATTTCTTTAGTCCTATTCGAGCATGTTTATTATAACCACACATTACAAAATAAACGAATTAACTTAAACACAATATAAGCATATTGGCAAATACATTTGTTAGCATTTTTATTTCTGTAAGTTTCGGAATTTATTTTAGTTTTGGATTTTAGTCAAAAATCGGAGTCTTTGAAGTAGTATGCTCAAATTTACGGACGCGTTACTCCGAAACATAATTAAATTAACAAAGAAATATAGTTCAAAACTACTAAAAAAAACTTATTGAAATTGTAAATAAGAGCAACAGAAATGTAAAATGGCTAGTATTATTGCAGGAATGCAACAAAGTTGAATTCTTAAACCCAAAAGAATAAACAGATGTATAAGCAGTGGTAATGCGCAAGCGTCAACGTCAACGTCATTTTTCTTTCTAGACGTTTCCAAATTTATTTTTTTTTTTGAGTTAGCAAGGAACTATAACTCAAAACTAATAAAGAACGCTTTAAAAAATTTATGCAGAAGCGAAATATATGTAAAATTGCTAGTTTTCATGCACAATTCCAACAAAGTTAAATTTCTAACCTCAAAAAGAAGAAGCAAGCACAGGTACTGCGCAGGCGTCACCGTAAAATAGGTTATGTTGTGGAAAATCATTTTTATAATAAACGAAACCAGGTCGGAAAACTCTAGAACATAGTTTTTGAGGTTATCTGCCGACTTTTCACATTTTCTGGGAAAAAAGCTTCTTCTTTAATATAGTATTCTGCAAGTTTACGCACTGTTATGTAGATTATATTTTGAATTTGTTCAAAAGAAACCAAAATACGGTTCAAAACTTGTAGGGATTATATTTATAATATGTAAACTAGCGAAGGAAAGTTGGTGTTTTAATATTAAGAACATGATTACAATAGATTTAATATTCTAACCTCAAAAGAGATTAGCACTATACACGGGAAAACGACCAAGAAATTGAGGTTAGTTGCGACCTTTATGCTTTTTATTGGAAGTACGAATTTCTAGAAAAAGCCTCAAAAAGTTGATTTCTTCTTGGTGAATGCCTACATTGAAAGTCGCGCATTTATGCTAATTTCTTAGAAATTACCGCCTTTTTTCAACACAAACTTTACACAGAAATCGGGAACTGATTTTAAAAGCACTGTATAGGACTCACCTGTGTTAATAAAATAAAGTTTTATGCCGAAAAAGAACACTACTTAAAATTTACTGAGAATTTTGAACTGCTCCGGACAACGTATGAAAACGAAATGAACTTCGATTTAGACAGGAAATGGGTCCATAGCTGCAAAACTTCAGAGGGAAGGGGCTACCAGATCGCTTAACAGTGTAACAGAGTGTAAACGAAGCCAAAATTATCGATTCTTTCTTTTTATCTCCCATTCCAATATTCCTTTGAATAAGTTTAATATCACGTGTTTTTTTTTTTTAATGTTTGAATTGAGGAATTCGCAGCAAAACTCCAGAAGAATTCAATGAATAAAGTAACCAAGCGAAATTGATCAGATTAATATTTAAAACAGTCATTTCTTGAGACAATTTATGGAGCAGACTCTGGACTCCTATCTAAAACTAGATTAAAATGACTTTAAATGCAAATATATAATCCAAACTATTTTGAAAAAGATTGAAAAAGAGACACGTTTACACTTCAAGTGTTACGCAACCGCTTGGTAATTGGGCTTTTGACTCGTTTACACTTTACCTACAAAGCTAATTTGAATAACCCACTTGCCCAATATGTTAATTTCATTGATTTCCAGGGTTGGATTGTCCATAAAAGCAATGAATGAAATAAAACATCAGTTAAATTTAAACCACACAATTCCACTGCAGATCCAGAGTGGTAATCATATAATAGATGTGTGCAAAAATAATGGTTCTTAAAGAAAACTAGGCGATGATAAACCCATCTGTTGCTGAGCGAGCACCTGGCCATTATCGGAAACACGTGTTAAGTCTGCTTTAAAGCTAAGCATATGCTTATTTTAGTGGCTTACAAATTAAATTAAATTAAATTAAAAAAAGCAATAGATGTTGATATTAAATTGTACAATTTGGGGCTATTTTTAATAGTGTTCAAGGAACCAAGTTTCGGGATTTAAAAGCTAAGCGCACTTGGTGATTTCAATTAGCTCGTGTGCGTTGTAAGCGTAACAAGTTCAGATCTCCAGATCAATCCAAGTTCACTCATCCAAGACCGAGTCTAGCCACTGCTCCACCTCGTTTTTACTGGCAGCCGATGAGGGCGTAGCCGGCTGCACCATAGGCATGGGCATAGGCATGGTTATGGGTCCAATGCCTCCGGAATTTAGATCCATTTGCGTATTAGTCATGGCCAGCAGTTCATCGAGCTCATCGGGCTCCCCGGGAGCAGCAGCAGCAGCAGTAGTAGCAGTGATTGTAGGTGTAGGGGTAGGTGCTGCCTCTTTGGTTGACTTGGCTGAGGGAGCCCGCGACTTTGCGCCACCACCATTGGCATCCTGAAGAATGCGCTGTTGGTAAACGGCATCTGCTCGCTCAGCGGCCTCCTCCTGGGCGATAATCTGCTGGAGGGTGAACATACTCGCTGAATAGTCCATGCGCTTGTAAAATGGAATCGTTTGGAGGCCTGCGTTCAGTCGGCTTAGGTTCAGGGTGAAGTAACCGCTTGCGGCCTTGGTGTTCAGCTTGGTCTGGCCCTCGGCCACGCTGTTCCACTCGCGCTCAGACCCGAAGGTGAAGTGGCCGCCGCCCAGATTGGGGAATTGCGCCAGTTGCTGGAAGTCGCCCGCCCTCAGCTGGGCACGGGCATTCTCATCAATGGGTGTACCGTCTAGGCCCAGCTGCTGATCAACGTCGTCCGTGTCACTGGGCAGTGTATTCAGCAGCTCACGGTTTCGTTGCGGTGCAAGGACGCTACGTCCAGTGCCGCCAGATTGCCAATTGCCGCGCGGTGGGAATCTTGGCTCGTCGCTGGAATCCGCCACATCGACCATGCTGCGCCGTGAGTTCGGCGGTGGTGATCCCGACGATGTGGTTGTGGACCTTCCCTTGGGCTGGTCCTTTTTGTGGTGATGATTGTACTGCTTCATATTCCTCCGCTTTCTGCAAGCACAAAATGTAGATTAATTAGCAACTTCTGGGGTTACGTTGTCCGGCAATCAACTCACTCCTTGGATCGATCGTCCTTGCCGGACATTCTGCTGCTGGGGGGTTGGGGTGGCCTGGCTTCCGGGGATGATAAAAAGCAGGTGAATTTCGCGACTTTAAATCGGTTTGTTTACACTTGGTTTGTTGTTGCTGTGCAATCAGTGTTGCCAAATGCTGGCGAGAAACGTACTTGGTTTTGTCAAATGAACAAAGACGTAAATAACTACAACAAACGAGCGATTTTAAGCAAAAGCAAAGGGTAGAAATGTTTAAATAAATTTGTAGGTTGAATTAATAAATAAAGATAGAAATTTTAAGAAAAAGCAGGCGACTTAACAACTCTGTCCGCCGGTTAGAACAGCTGCGAAAAAGCTTTAAAGTATTTTTCAACGGTGAAGTGACGGTCACACTGCCGCCTTCACACGTGTTTTTATTTTGTTAAATTCCACAATTTTATACGTATTTCGGCATCTTTAGCATCGCAATGGGAAAGAAAAACAAGGGCTCGACGCCCAATCTGGGCCGCCAGTTGATCAAGGATCGATTCGGTCACACGCCCCGCCGCAAGGTGGACAACGATACGATGGTAAGTGCGTAGAAGAGAAAGCAATAGGCAAATTGTGAATTTAACGCATATTCCCTAATCCTATCTAGCTGCACACAACCGAGCTACAGGATGGCTATGACTGGGGTCGCCTCAACCTATCGTCCGTCACGGAGGAGTCCTCGTTCCAGGCCTTTCTGCGCACTGCCGAGCTGGCCGGCACTGAGTTCCAGGCCGAGAAGCTTAACATTACGTTTGTGAATCCAAAACAGCGTGTAGGGCTGCTGAGCAAGACGCAGGAGCAGCGAATGCACCAGAAGCACGTCGAGCACCGCGACCAGTTGAAGATACCACGCCGCCCCAAATGGAGCAAGGAGACAAGCGCCGAAGAGCTGGAGCGGGCCGAGAATGAGGCCTTTCTCGACTGGCGTCGTGACCTGGCCCTACTACAGGAGGACGAGGAGATTCTAATGACGCCCTACGAGAAGAATCTGGAGTTCTGGCGCCAGCTGTGGCGCGTGGTGGAGCGTTCGGATGTCGTTGTTCAGATCGTGGACGCTCGCAATCCGCTGCTCTTCCGCAGCGTCGATTTGGAGCGCTACGTAAAGGAGGTGGACCCCAGCAAGATGAACATGATCCTGGTGAACAAGTCGGACCTGCTCACAGCGGAGCAGCGTCGCCATTGGGCGGAATACTTCGACAACGAAGGCATCCGAACGGCCTTCTATTCCGCCACTCTGGTCGAGGAGGAGCTGAAGCGGGAGGCGGAGGCGGCGCGCCATGACTCCTTTTCGGAGGTGCAGCAGCTGCGTGAGGCCGCCGAGGAGATTGCTCAGTCGCTGGACAAGGTGGAAGACACACTAGATGCTATCGAGCGAAAACTGAAGGTGGACAAAGAGGAGGAGCAACTGCCGCGTCTGCCGGGTGACAAGAACAGTTCTCGTCTGCTGTCCCGCCTTGAGCTCATTGAGTTCCTGCGCCACATCTACACTGGACAGCGACATACGGAGCAGCACGTCACTATCGGCATGGTGGGCTATCCCAATGTGGGTAAGAGCAGCACCATAAACTCACTGATGACTGTGAAGAAGGTGTCCGTATCGGCCACACCTGGCAAGACCAAGCGGTTCCAGACGCTCTTCCTGGACAAGGACATACTGCTCTGTGACTGTCCCGGCCTGGTAATGCCCAGCTTTGTTCTCACCAAGGCGGACATGTTGCTCAACGGCATTCTGCCCATCGACCAGATGCGTGACCATGTGCCCGCCGTCAATCTGCTGTGCGAGCGCATACCGCGTCACGTTCTTGAGGATAAGTATGGCATTGTGATAGCCAAGCCGCTGGAAGGCGAGGATATGGAGCGGCCACCGCACTCGGAAGAACTGCTGTTAGCTTACGGATGTGAGTACAATGTGCTTTGTTGTATCTGCCCTGTCGCTAAGCCCTTCCCTCTCTTTCTTTTTCGCAGACAATCGGGGTTTTATGACCTCCAACGGACAGCCGGATCAGGCGCGCTCGGCTCGCTATGTGCTCAAAGACTATGTCAACGGCCGGCTGCTGTATGCCATGGGTCCGCCTTCGGTGCCCCAAGCAGAGTATCACACCTTCCCCGAGCGCCAGCGCAAGGTCATCGAGGAGTCGCAACTGCCCAGTCAACAGCAGAGGGCCATGAGAGTGAGTATTACATACATCACTTGAATTCGATTTTTTTAACATTGAGATCTATCTCCCCTTAGATTGACAAGAGCACGTCCAAGGAGCTGGACAATCAGTTCTTTTCCAACAAGCCCAACCATGCCCATGTCAAGGGTCGCACCAACTTTCCGCATGTTCGCCTGGCCAATGACGGCTCACTGGTGGCCAGCACCGATCCAGCGGCGGCAGCGGCAGCCAAGCCCTGGCGTCACGTGAAGAAGGAGCGCCGCGAGAAGCTGCGCAAAAAGTTCTCCCACCTGGACGAGCACTGAATCGGGGGAGTGGCCCAACGTATTTATTCTGAAGCCAGGCACTTGTATATTATTAGCATTTAGAGATAGGTAGCTATTAAAGTACACTAAACCCAGAACAGCCCAGCTGCATATGTGCATAAAAGTGTCTTGTAAGTAGTCCAAGCAAACAGGTTTCAGATAAGCTACCAAGGCGACGGGCAAGTGTCGATAACCCCGAGCCTATAACTAGCTTGCGGTAGGCATTCTTTTCCATGACGCCTCTATTAATACGCACAGCATGGAGGCGAAACTGCGCTGTCAATTGGCATCTTGCCCGCGAACGGGCTGTGCGGAGCTGATAGCAGCGACGTGTTGCACTTTGATCGCTCGATGCTCGGCGCCTCGGCCTATGCTCACTGAGATCACTTTGGCTCTTGTCAGTCTCAATTGCCGATTCGGATGGAGGCAATGTCGACCTCCGACGCGAGCTATAGCAACTTTAGGGAGCTGGACGTTAGGCGGCGCCGCCCCGCGTTACTCCAAATAGAGTTCCAGAGACGCTGGAACCTTCGCACCATCTATGAACTGATGCGGGTCATGGACACGGCCAACGCAGACACCACTGTCCAGGTGGTGGTGCTATCCGGCGAGTTATCCGTGGGACCGCACGATCCGTTGCTGCTGGAGCAGGGAAAGGTGAAGAGGCACCGCCAGTTGCCTATGACAAAGGAAACACTAGCAGTCAGCGGCGACGATGCCGAGGATCGGTATATTCACGAAAAGTCGGCCAACTTTGTGATGCGCTCGCTGGCCAAGAAGATGCTGGCGCAGCGCAAGCTGCTGGTGGCTTTGGTCCAGGGACGATGCGTTGGCCTGGGCCTCAGCGTGTGTAGCCTGTGTGATTTGGTCTATGCCACGGAAGCCGCCGTCTTCCTGCCCGCCCTCTCGCACCTGGATCCCTGCGCCCAGGCGGGCCCCTTCTGGACGCTGCCACACATCTGCTGGCTGCTCCACCTGGGCGAGCAGGCGGACGCGAGGACCGCGCTCCATTGCGGCCTGGTGGCCAGCGTCGTGAGCGAGTCGCAGGAGTTCTGGGACCGCATGGATCAGTATTCGCGTCTGCCACCGTCCGCGCTGATGGCCACCAAGCGGCTCTTGCTGCGCCATTGGCGGCAATCCATGCTGACCGAGCTGCGACAGGAGGGCACACCGATGGCCGCGCAGGGACGACGCCTGGCCAGATCCAAGCTGTAGTGGGGAGTCTGAAGACGAATTAGTGTAATAAATATATGATATCTAGCCGCATTTTGAATTTTACCGGTCATTTAAATGAGTATTCGATTTGCCGATAGAGAGATGTTTTGATATTCGAATGAGAGCTGGCAAAAATTCGATATTTTCCACTACCGGTTTTCTCGATGTTCATACGACTAATACATCGATAGTATCGATACATCTATATTATACATTTTACATTGCAAAATTACAACTATTGTTATGATTACTGATTAATTAATAATTTAATAAGTTGTTTATACAAATGAATTGAAACGTAATTAATAAATTATTATCATTTTTTTAATATTTAATAATATTTGTATTCGCCCGCTCCCGAGAGTACTATCGACTCTTTATGCCATTATATTGAAAAATTACAACTATTATTATGTTTAACTAATAATTTAAAACGATTTTTAGTAATTAATGTGCAAATGAATTGAAGCGTAACAAATCATTTATAATCGACACATATTTTACCCATATTATATTAAATATTACAACTATTATTATGATTAATGTTCAAGTAATAATTTAATAGGTTTTTTTTTTTGAATTTAATGAGTGTACAAATGAATTGTATAGTAACAAATAATAATAATAATAACTTCTGTTAACATCCAACCGACAGGACCCGAGGGCAAATTTTACATTTTACATGGGAATCCACCCCAAAAGTGAGAATTTGACCCCATGTATCTGTAAACGTGTAGAAGGCCGCTGTAGAGCCTCTGTAAGCGTGTAGGGTGTAGACCAGCAAAATGTTAGACTTCGATTCCGATTCCGATGCCGATTCCGATTCGATTTCGATTCGATTGCAAGTCTGTGCCATCTTTTCCGGTCCGAGTTCTTTTCCGGTTTCGTTTTCCAAGCAACAAGAGGTATAGTTTCGGGTCCGTGTGAAATTTGTGGCATCGGCGCGACGCCGGCCCCTTGCGAGCCCGAAGGCGCGAAATAGCCTGGTTTATGAATGTGGTGGGCCGATGGCCGTTTGATTTTCGAGGAGCGGAGCTCGCAAGCGGCGGGAGGCGCCGCCGAACTTTGTGTTTATTTTTTTGATGTGACGTATATGAAAAGTGTTTGTGCCCGACTAATTGTGGTGTATATTACAGATATCGAACAATGGGCCGTTACTCCCGTGAGTCTGACAACGTTGCCAAGTCCTGCAAGGCGCGCGGGCCCAATCTACGTGTGCATTTCAAGGTGAGAGACTCCTCCGACTGTTTGTTGTTGTTTTTTTATGTGAGTGTGTGTGTGAGTGTGCAGCCCTAATCAGTGGATGACCGTCTCGAGCGGCGTCTCACTTTTGCATCGCTGCTAGAGGAATAATCCCCCCAAAAGGGGGAAAAATGGACGAGTTCATCAGCTGAGCGCTGTCCCCCACTGGACGCGTTCTTCTAAAATCTCACCCACAGTTCCATATTAGTTAGTTCCCCCTCCCCCAGTGCCGGCGTTGACTGGCTGCTCCAGTCAGTGGACGGCTTCTGTCCAGATGTAGGGGTGCATCTTGCTAAAACAAAGGCCCACTGGCGAGGCTCTACATATAATTTGTCAAAATAACACACAAAGAAGCCACTCCGATCAGGGATCTTTATAAACAAACCAGATAGACTATATTGATTGACTAATACGACAGACTTGCTTCCTTGTAAACACTAATACTTCGATTAAAACATGTGTTTTTCCAATTTGACGGCCGAAACTAGTTCAATTTATAGACCCAGCAGTAGGGCAAGTTGAGGAATTGAAAATATATAGTTAATTCTTATTAATGTTGTATTTCATAGCCTGCCAACGTGCTCTGTCGCTGAAGGAAGCTAAATCATCATATATAACCTACAAAATTATTACCTTTATCTGTTGTTAAACGTTTATTACTTCTTTTAATAGTTATGTAGAGCAAAGAACCATGTGCTTTGTGTGAATCATTATGTTAGCCTTTTGAGTGGGCACAACTCTTAATTTCGGTGGCTTCCATGTCACGGGACCACCGTATCGAAAGCTGTGCCCAAAGCAAACTCCAGCCTTTGTAAAACAGCGGCGTGCCGGTCATCAATGCCCACGTCTCTACCTGAACCTTGGTACAAACAAGTCTACGCCATGTGCTTTGTGGGAAGAGTAATGTCTACGAGTTCGTTACCATGTTAGATCTCTGTGCGGGCATAGCTTCTTATTTCGGTGGCTTCCATATCACAGGACCACCGAGCCGAAAGCTGTGCCCAAAGCAAACCCCAGCCTTTGTAAAACAGCGGCGTGCCGGCCATCAATGCCCGCGTCTCTACCTGAACCTTGGCACAAAATTGCAGCAGCTCCCTTCCCCCTGCTCTACTCAAGTTAAGAGCTCCAAACTTAATGAATATTTCTCTTGCAGAACACACATGAGACCGCCCAGGCCATCAAGCGCATGCCCCTGCGCCGTGCCCAGCGCTACCTGAAGGCCGTCATTGACCAGAAGGAGTGCGTGCCCTTCCGCCGCTTCAACGGTGGAGTTGGCCGCTGCGCTCAGGCCAAGCAGTGGAAGACCACCCAGGGACGCTGGCCCAAGAAGTCCGCCGAGTTCCTTCTGCAGCTGCTGCGCAACGCAGAGGCCAACGCTGACTGCAAGGGTCTGGACGCCGACCGTCTGGTTGTCCACCACATCCAGGTTAACCGCGCCCAGTGCCTGCGTCGCCGCACGTACCGCGCTCACGGTCGCATCAACCCCTACATGTCGTCGCCATGCCACGTCGAGGTGATCCTCACCGAGAAGGAGGAGGTCGTCTCCAAGGCCACCGATGACGAGCCCACAAAGAAGAAGCTGTCCAAGAAGAAGCTGCAGCGCCAGAAGGAGAAGATGTTGCGTTCTGAATAAAATGTGTTCTGGGCGAGAGCCGCCCAAAGCCGGTGTAACCTATTTGAATGAAGCTCCATCTTTTTTTTTTTCATAATATAACTAAAACGAAAGTTAAATGTGCATCCTGTGTGTATATATATATCTGTATATTGGCTAGAAGAGTTGGATGTGGACAATACAACACAAGCGCAGACTTGACCACCCGGAAATGTGATGCGTTTTGCTTTGTATTCGAGTCCAGAGAACAATTGTTGGTTCGGAATTGGACGTGGACGAGATGCCCCTGAGATTCAAGTGGGACAAGCTAAGGATTTACTCTCCCTACGCCGTTGAATTAAATGCCAGTCGCTTCATACTGCTGTCTCTTGCTGTGCTCTATATTGATTGAGATGATGGACTTGGTTTACTTTAAAGATGCATTGTTTTAGTTTTGGAACCAATCTACCAGCAAATTCACGAGCCTGGCAGATGAAAGCTAAGTCTAACTGCAGGTTTACATATCTTGTTTTGAATAACTTTAACAAGCATTATTCTTTTCAGATACTTTAAGATTAACAATCGGTTCGTGTAAGCGGTAAATGTCCAGCCAAGCTGACAAAAAGATTCGAATTCAGAGCTTAATGCAACAGCATAGCTCGCAATCGGGCTGCGGGCTTGTTTTTTGTGTGGCATATTTTCCAGAGAACTGTGTATATATAAATATTCTTGAACGGTCAAAGTGTAAAATCTTTTGGAGCCGAAGAAACTGCTATAAAAAATAAAATGAAGCTAACATCGAGAAGTCTAAGCCTAAGCAGGTAGATTGAAATGTTTTATAAAAATTTAAGTTGTAATTTTAATTTATATTTATTTCCCAATTAATTCCATGGAATAGCTTCCATCCGATCCAGTCTCTTACTTTTATACTAACTGCTATAGAAGGAAGACTATCTCGAAAGTTTCATTCTGCTTTAAAATTGTGAGACTAGTGTTTGCTGTTTGTGTTTATCAAAGTGTATATGCTTTAAAGAAAGAGGATTCTAAGGATGCTTGAGGGTAAGTAACTATTCAAGTTTGTAACTAATATTTAAAAATAAGTGACCCAATCGAAATTTGTCCATAATTGAAAGGTCTAGAATATGCCTCACTACTCATTCCAAATATAAGCAAGTACAAAAAATACTTAGCTTTAAGAACTGGAGTCTTACCCTATATAAGAAAGTGATAAAGATAGCTCGCTGTTTGAGTAGGAATCCATTTCAGAGGGCATATATATATATTTAAATTTATGAAAATACGGGAAAATTAAACAAAAAAAAAAAAAGGCTACTTTTAGGAACCAGAAATTTCTATACCTTTGCAGTGAAAGTCAACCATAACTCAGGCAAAAAATTATTTAATTTTTAATCGGAAAGCTGTTCTGTGTGTGCTTACATGTCTGCATACTAGTTTAAAACTTAAAAAAATTGTAACTCTTCTTCAATTTTTGATAATTTTAACGATGTAACACCTTAAAAAATTAAAAAAAAATGGTTAAACTTTTTTCGTCTGCACATGCCTAGATCGATTTTATGCTGATCAAGAATATATATGTTTTATAGGGTCGGAAATTACTCCTTCACTGTGTTCCTGGCATCTGACTGGAGTTTTAATATCCTGCAAGGGTATATCCTCGGGAAACCGAAATTTCTATACCCTTGCAATGAAAATTCATCATAACTCAGTAAAAAATTGATTGATTTTCAATCGGAAAGCTGTTTTGTGTTGGTTTTTTGTAGGTTACCAATCCTGCATACTCGTTTAAAATTGCAAAAATTTAATTTTGATAATTTTACGATGCAACCCCTTATAAAATTTAACAAAAAATGGTTACATTTAGTTTTCGTCCGGATATGCCGTTTCAAGCTTCTTAGTTAAAATTAGAATACCCTGCAATTGTATAAAAAAGGATATATGAATGCCGAAACCCGGGATTGAACCGGGGACCTTTAGATCTTCAGTCTAACGCTCTCCCAACTGAGCTATTTCGGCCCTTGTGCTGTTTCGCTAATCCCGAATTAATGAGATAAGCCGGCACGATTCTTTAGAGTTCATCAATAGTCATATAATTAGTCTTTAAATAAATGAAATCTTCTCATGCCAGAGCCGCGCATAGATTATCCCACTCGGAGGGGGGGCCCGTGGAACAATGGGACATTCACTTGGACCGCAGCACAATTCCCATCGTAGATTTAAAATCAAATAAATTTAGTTAAATCATAAAAATATGCATCATTTATTTGGTCTATATTAAATAGTGGGAATGCCTCAAGTTAAATCTGCAAAAAGAAAGAGAAAACAATGATGATTTAACGATTATATTGAATACAAGAAAATTTGCTAATTATATTGATTGAATTCATTTAGCAAGCACTTTACATTAAAAAGGAATATTTCGGATATGGAAAACTTCCACTAATTAAGAGGATACCAGGCATTGACTTGCCTCCCTAAGCCCGAAGGGCAATGGATTTTAAATGAAGCAAACCGTATAACAACGTATGTACATATATGGAGCTGAGCTGGAGGACCATTAAATTAGCTGGACACTAACCGCATTGTGGCTTCTTCTTGTTAGTCACTTATTAGCGACCAGGTTACCCAAGTGAATCTTGGACGATCCACCAAAAAAAAAAACAATGAAAGGGGAACACCAAACCGGTCGAGGAAGTGCCATCAAACTCGCTCGTTCGCCTGCTCTCTCCCTACCGGCATCAAAGGAGATTGCCAGGGTTCTCGGCAAAGATCGCTTATTGCACTCTGAAATTTGGCATTAAATTCGACAACGCCGAGTATTTTTAGAGTCCATTCGGAAATTTATTCATGATTCACGCCTAATTGCAGGTGTCGCCAGTGCCGGGCCAGTAGCATTCCATCGGAACGTGTGTATGGATTTCGATTTCCATCTGTTGAGGTCAAGTGTCGGAGAACTCTGGCTAACTGTCGCACTGCACGTGCCCTCATGTAAGTCGACGTGGCTCCGTTAGTGGGCTTAGTCCACACACAGTTAGTCCAAGGATCCGGTTCCACCCAGCGGCACTTAACTGGAGCTGCCAACCGAGGGCTGCCTTGAAAGCGCATGCCCGCTTGCCAACGCCGCTTCGTGGGCGTTCAAGCAAAACAAGAGCTAAATAGAACCCAGGCTGCGAACAAAGCTACAACTCGAACTTGACACTCCACCGCCACCGCCGTCTTGAGCCACCCACTAACCACGTCGCTAGCGACGTCATAGCAGCAGCGGTGGAGCTGGGCTGGAAAAAAATCACCCGAAAGTAACAAACACCTGCAAAACTGCCAAAACAAAAACAGAAATATAAAGGCAGTGGCAAGAGTCACCATGGAATGGGAAACGAAACTGGTTCCGAGGGGAGGCTGTGTGCGCAAGATCTGGCGGAGATCCATGTGAGTCAGACAATCTCACTGCACGCACGCATATCTGAGTTTCCTTGGTAATGATAGGCCGAGGCAGCAAAAGCAACCAAAAAGAAATCCCCCCAAAATTGCAGGTCTCTTTTGGACGTCAGCGCATCGCTGGGAACTGGATTTTATGGCGATTCTTTTTTAATGTATTCCCCGAAATCAAAGAATCCATCTCGAGAACTTAACCCACTGAAGGCAATATATAACTAAAACAAGAAAGCCAGCTAACTTTGAGAAGCCAAAGTGTGTATACTCTTTCACTTACCCATAAGATCATGGGTTCGAATGTGAAATCGATCATAACTAGACCATAGATGCATTAATCTTAATTTGGAAAGTTATTCTTGATAGGCCTTTTATTGGGATAAAATCATATTAAGCTTTAATATTGAAATATATTTAATATTTTATGCATTTTTGACAATTTTAATGATTTACTCCTTGAAAAATTCAGCTACATTTTTGTATGCTAATTTGTTGTTTTTCAAATATCATAACTTAGCCAAAAATTCATTAATTTCAATTCGGAAAACGTTTCTGTGCTAGTTTTTAACAGGTTAAAAAATCTGCATACCAAGATTTAAAATTTAGACAATTTAAATTTTTGACAATTTTAACGATTTTAACAACCCCTTAAAAAATTATCAAAAAATGTTAAATTTTTTGTTTCTCCATGAGATGTCCAGTTCGATTCTGTTTTTTGTGCTGATCAAGAATATATATGATTTATAGGGTCGGAAATGACTCCTTCATTGAGTTTTAAGCTTCTGACTGAAATTATAATTTCCTGAAAAGGTATAATAATATAGCAAAAATTTGTGTGTTTACTTTAATAAACGTTTGTATTTTTAATACAAATTGCTGTATCACTTTAAAAAAAAATTAAGTAGTGGGATCCATGGCAATTAGGGGAATAATTTGGAAAATAAATGCACAGCTAGCACAACTGATTCTAGATCTAGGCCTGTTTCCTCCAATAACATCCTTATAATTAATATAATTGTCATTGTTAAGACTTACCGCAGTTGAGGGGACACGTCATTACTTAATTCCTTCCAGTGCAAAGATATATTCTTGGTGGCATCAATTAAGCTTGTCATGGTGTCATCAAAACAAGCACTTCCTGTTTATCCAGATGATACGAATTAGCCACGTCATATTTTTGGAGTCGATTGGTAATCACTATCACTATCACTCGAGATGTTAACACTGGAGGCGCCACGGACCGACTGAGGTGCGCAAGGCGGCAGAGCCCGGTATTTATAGAGAATAGAGCAGGTAAGAGCAAGAGGCAAAGAGGCATCTGTGGAGGCAAGCACTGAGACACATAGAGAGTTCTCCAGAGAATGGGGTGGGTGAGGCCAGTGAGGCCGCTCCATCTCTCTCATTGCTTGCCTCCATAGATGCCTCTGCCTCTCGCCCTCGCTCACACTTTCTCTATTCTCTTCTCTCGAAAAGTATAAATAGCGGGCTCTGCCGCCTTGCGCACTTCAGTCGGTCCGTGGCGTCTCCAGTGTTAACATCTCGAGTGATAGTGATAGTGATTACCCATCGACTCCAAAACTATGACGTGGCCAATTTACATCTTCTGGATAAACAGGAAGTGCTTGTTTTGATGACACCATGACAAGCCTAATTGATGCCACCAAGAATATATCTTTGCACTGGAAGGAATTAAACAATGACGTGTCCCCTGTACTGCGGTAAGTCTTAACAATGATAATTATATTAATTATAAGGATGTAATTGGAGGAAACAGGCCTAGATCTAGAATCAGTTGTGCTAGCTATGCATTTATTTTCCAAGTAATTCTGTAATTGCCATAGATCCATTACTAAATTTTAATTTAAAGTGATACAGCAATTTGTATTAAAAATACAAACGTTTATTAAAGTAAACACACAAACTTTTGCTATATTATTATACCTTTTCGGGATATTATAATTTCAGTCAGAAGCTTAAAACTCAATGAAGGAGTCATTTCCGACCCTATAAATCATATATATTCTTGATCAGCACAAAAAACCGAATCGAACTGAACATCTCAGGGGGAAACAAAAAATTTACAAATTTGTTGATCATTTTTAAGGGGTTGTATCGTTAAAATTGTCAAAAATTTACAAAAATTTAAATTTCCTAAATTTTAAATCTTGATATGCAGATTTCTTAACCTTTAAAAAACTTGCACAGAAACGGGTTCCGAATTGAAATTAGTAAATTTTTGGCTTAGTTATGATATTTGAAAAACAAAAAATTAGTATATAAAAATGTAGCTGAATTCTTCCAGGATTAAATCAAGGGTATATACACTTTGGCTTCTCAAAGTTATGTGCTTTTCTTGTTTTCCATTATTTGGATTACTCCCTCAAAAGTTGAGGGTATGGCTTTAAAGGGTTAAGGTTTTAATGGTTAACTTTTAAGGGTCAACCCAGAGATCACTGGCAAAACAAGTCGCAGACAAGCACCACTCTTCTTTAGAGTTGAACCATCTCTCTTTGCTGCTACTAAGCAAAAAAAATGAGAGATTCAGAGACGATGAAGCCGGCTTGTTCATAAGGGGAATCCACCAAAGTTTCAATCTCGATTATGCGTGGATTTTCCATCATCGCTAACTGGTTTTATTTATATTTTTTCTGCGATGATTCGCTTGTTTACGCTAACCAAGAGTACAATGCGAAGAGCGCAAGCAAATCTACAAAATCTACGAAGCTTATGATGTCTCTAGGCAGGCAGACCAAAATATAGGGCTTATATTGATTGTTAACAAATAGTAAAGACAGCTGGAAGTATCTGGAAGATGGAATTCGAATGCCTTGATAGAAACTATGCTCAAATGGTGCGGTTTATAAGCTTTAAGATCAAACCCAAGCAGCTAAATTAAGAGTTTATTAGCAATTTTTGGACAGCCACCATTAATTTTGTCACCCTGCTTCGGATCTCCCTTTGAATGTGCAATGACCAAGCCTCGAGGAGACACACCACCTGCAGTAAAACCAGAAAAAAGGAGGCACGGCTCAACTGGCCGGGATTAATCAGTCCTTTGTTCCAATCAATGACACTATTTTTGGCCCCAAAGGAGATGAGGTTCTGGACCAACAGCAACAGCCGCAGCCTCCGAAGAGAGAGAGAGAGATCACTTGATCTGTATTCTCTTCTCGCCTGTCTTCTCTCGCGAGCGTTTCTTCCGAGCCGAGCTCAACTTTGCATTGTTAGCCGCTCGCTGCCAGCGTTTGCGCCGACGCCGGCGTTTGGGCGGTTTTCCTTTTTAAATCGACGGTGGGCGCTGCCGTGCTTAGTTCTGTTTGCAAAACGCAGTCAATTGGACGTGTCCAAAAGACCGAATATTCGAATACATACAGCCAGTGTCCAGTGTCCAGTGTCCAGTCTCCAGTCTCCATCTAGCAGAAGTCAAAGACTCAGACTCTCTGTCCAGATTGGACGGAAACAGTGTCTTTCCCTTGCCTGCTCCACAGCAAGAAAAATAAATTGTTTGTTCAGTGTAAGTGCCGGGAGTGTTTGTGTTTGCTTTTTCCTGTCTCGCCGGAGATAAGTCTGGCGACATTCTGGGGAATATTGTCTAATTGAAAAACTTGAGAAAACTGAAACTGAAACTGGAAACTGTTGGCACAAGAGATGTCGGAATATTATTATTAAAAAGCGCCCTGGCAGTGTGCTCAATTGCTCGGCGACGCGTGCTTGTGTGCAATTAATTTAAATCCATCGACATCGACAACAAGGGGTACCAATAATTCTCGAGAATTCTTAGTGTGTCAGTGCCAAACGCTATCGATCGATCGTTGGTCAGAAGAACTACTTACAGCATTCAGTTTATTTTGCATTAGACGCTGGGGGAAAAAAAGTGTATGCCTCAGTGGTTATTCCAGGGGATCATAACAAAGGGGAATAACCAACAAAACCGCAGACCTTTTAATTACGGAAAATTAAATTAAAAGTTGCCAGAGATACAGATATATAAGTGATCTCAAAGTTAAAGACAGAATGCCTAAGGAAAGGTATGTAAACGAGATCGAAACTAGGATTATAAATCTTCACAAAGTGATCTATCTTTTAGACATCACAAATAATAACACTCTAAATGACAATAGTCTAAGGAAAACTAGTAGACTTGAGACCTCCTAAGCTTCTCTTTAAAGAAATGTAGTTCAAGTTTACAGGAGAAGAAGCCCTAAGATAACAAGGAGACTCCTGACAATCCTTCCTAGCAATGTGAGATCCAACCACTTTCACGGATCATTACAGGTTCTCAACTCAAAGTGATTATCCCCTCAATTTATGTAAAAGTAAATGTGTATATACTGATCACCCACGACCAGAAGTGTTAACTGCAAACAAAGTTGTCTGTGATTAGGTGTCTAAGTCTTGAAATTTGCCATATCATTAATAAGCGCGGCAATAATATGAGCTTCCAAACCCCTTCCGATGGGGGTTCAGGCCACTTGAGGCACTATAACAACATACAGCGTAAACCATTAGCGTTTCGTGTTCCAAGCTGATCAATATTGACGCAACTCGGTTGCCGTCAACAAACTACGGACTCCGACTGACTGATGCCATTGCCAGCCACTCCCACGCCCAAAAAAAAAGAAGAGCTAATGAAGCTATCTAATCAGTGAAGGACAGGAAGAGGAGAACCCATCCCCACCCAGGGAAAAGGCAAGACGAACTGGAGCATCTTGAGGTGTTCTTCGGTCTGTGGAATAAAGTAGCAAACAAAGCAATTTGTTTGAAACGTGTTATATAAATCTGACATTATCGCCACAGTTTGAAAGCACCATTTAAACACGAATTTATTTAACAAAAAACACTGGCAATCATTTAATTTCAACTTTGATTTAGACAGCAACACGAATCGCATTTGTATTTCGCATATTCAAACAATATTCACAACAAAAGCAACAAAGTCTCAACTCACATCCCGCTGGTGGGCGTCTTCTGAACCTGAAGCTGAAGCTGGGGAGCGTATGGGGAGGAGATCGGTCCGATCGGTCGATTGGGTGTCTGTCTGTGGGCAGTCACGAAGATCCCCGAGATCCGATGCAAAAAAATAAATATAGAAAATAAACTATGAAGACAAGTTCAAATTGCTAATGAGCAATTGCATAAGTGTCTGATTTTGATTAGCATTCCCTTTTCTTTCTATAGTTAATATATGAGCTAAGTTTTTCGAATCGAAATTCCAATTTAATTGAGTGGAGGAAATATATATAATATTCAAAATTGAATTATTGAAAACTAAAAGTATTTACTATCTTCTCTATAACCTTTTCCATCAGCTAATAGTTGAAACTAACCATTTTTTAGACACTTTCGATACACATATATTATATAGTCCTAGTAATTTCTTCAAAACCCATTAACCCTCTAACAGCTAAGATCACTTGTCCAATTATCTTTCTCCCACAAATTGCAAAAGGGAATGGCAAATTGTCTCTATATTACCTGGAACAATTAGAAAGGTTGCGCCAGGTGTCGCGGATAAATCACTTTAATTAATAACTCTCGCATCGAGGAACGAGTGTCTCAAGAATCACCTAATTGTTCGATCACTAATTATGCCATAAACGTAAATTACGTACCTATATGTAGGATATATATAGTGGGGCACCCCGATCTAACATATGGATCCACTTATGCACTTGTTACGATTTTCAAGCGATATAAATGGTTAATTTATGGCCCTAAACTACAACGATCACAGGTCCCAGGAATTCTAAAACAATAATTAAATATAATTAGTAAAGCCACTCACTTAGTAGTAGAGTTTTGTGGTAATGAGACCTTTGAACAGTTAGAGGGGTATCTCCATAGTCGGTTCCATATATGTGTTTATATATACATATATTCCCCGCTTGATTTGCATTTGTCGAACAAGCTGGAGACGACGTAATTACCCGTAATTCGGGTTATACAGTCCGCCGGTAAGCCAACCAGTCAGTCAGTCATCTCTTTCCGAAGTCCGAGCGCGGCAATGATGATGATCTTGGGACTTGCTTTTGATCGTGTCATGATCCACTTGCTTGACCACCCGGCTAATAAATGCCCCGCATTAAATTATATTTCCATACTAAAACTATTCCATCCTCCCTCCGGCATCCCAAGGGGTGGAGAGCAAATCCGATTCCACGTGGCCACGATTCGCAATACATGGCATTTGCATTAGCTTTGATCGGTATCGATGAAACGGTGACACCCCCGTGTATCAGCACCACCTGCTTCCCAGTTGCCAGGTGCAGGTTTTTTACGGCACACCTGGCAACCACTGATTCACTTCAGCTTAACTCTGACTCTGTCATGATGAACGATCTTCCTGATACGCCCAGAACTCCAGACTAAAATGTGTCATCTGGGGGGGTTACCAGTTGCTCCAGTTTCCTGACTGATCATCCATCCTTATGCAAGCCACAGACACATCCGGCTTCGCACCTTGCTGCCACCATGTGATGGCACTTAGCGACTGCTAACTGACCACACTCAACGACTTCAATGGCTTCATTTGTTTATTTGTTTTGGGCTCGGACCAGTTGTCTCACCTGTGTGAGTAGTGCCAATGCATAAACCAAAAGTCAGAGGGGCGTTACCTGTGTAAATAGCATTATTCACACCGTTAGATGTCGATGTCAAGGTGGTCACGCAAGTCCAAGTGACCCTAAAGATATCTCGCTGCCCGTTGAGCCACCCACTCTTGCGTCTAAGTAACTGCTAATTGCGGGCGAGACAGACACCTGGCCGCGTCTGGGGTCTGGCCAATAAATTAACAATATTTATGAACAATTTATTAAAATCAGCATCCAAGAATCAACGCCACTCATAATTGGGGGCCAAGTTGACCTTGGATGCGGTTGCAATGGCCAGCTTAAAAGCCAGGCTAATACAATTGTAAAATGTGTAATGTGGAATATGGGCATGCTTGAGTGCCGTTGTGTCTGTCCGTCTGTCCGTCTGTCAACTCTGTTCAAAGTGCTTTGGAACGACAACTTAAAAGGGGCCTATTAGAGGGGCGAGAGCTAATCGAATCGGAGAGCTTAGCTTGGCCAGACAGTTTCCAATGAACTCGGAGAAGTTATGGGGAGCACAGACACATGGCCAGGGTATTGGTGGGTACTCGCCCATTACTCACTGTCCAGAGTAGAGTCTCTCCTCCCTCGCCTCTCCATTCGAGGCAGCCAAGCCTGACCGTTCTTGGTCTAATCTTGTCACGAACATAGGCCCAGTCTCGATGCTGTAATCTCAGGCCTGACTTTGACATTCTCTCAGAGCTTTGGACTCCAGCTTCAACTCCCAGATAGATAGAAAGAGACTTGCCTCAAGTGATATCACTTGAAGAAGAACACCAAGTTCGTTGCCTTTGAAAGAGAACTCATTACCAAGTTATGTGCAGGCCCTAATTAAATGCAAATCAAAGCAGTTTTATGCTTGCAACAATTCCAATTTTGCAATAATTTTATTGCTGCCAGTGCACTTAAATTTAATGCTCGAACGAGCTTAGCTCGGCTGGGCAATATTCTGGCATTGCCAAAGAAAGCCAACGAGTGTGAGGCAAGGTTCGCAGCGGGGCAAGAGGCACAAGTCACGTCTGTGGCCGGGTCCGGTTTGGTCTGCTGCAGGCCTGGCCTGGCCTGATCTAATACGCATGGCGCCTTGGCATTGAACTAGAAATAGAAAACGAGCTTTACAGCGCACGCACTAACGGATGTAATGCATGGCCAAAGCCAAGGCTAAGCCTTGCTGCAATGTTGCTTCGAGTTGGAGTCCAAGTTCGAGTTCGATTTCGATTTCGATTTCCATAAGAAACGTTTGATCTCAAGCTTCCTAGTCTCTGTGTATTACCCAATGTCAAGGTCTTGTCTGGGCGTTTCGCTAAGCCGTCAACAATCACACACAATAATGCCCAGCTTCCTACATCGAATCTGCATATAAGACAACAACGGCGGCAAAGACTCACGTGCCTTCGCTGAGCTGAAGCCAAAACGGTGATGCTCATATTTATGGCTCCCATAACTGTCACTGGCCCATGGAATGATGCCCCGTGGAATGATCAAGGCCAGATGGGGTCTTACAATGGGCCAGGCTTAATGGCTATTATTATTTAAAATTGCACCGAACATTAGTCGAAAACGAAGCACTCCAAATTTGATTCACGATCGTGAATCAATCCCTCACACCAGCTCAATGCTTAAATGGTCAATAGAGAATATACATAGCCTAGACCGAAGTCAATAGCACCTGGCAGGGGTCTGGTCTGGTCTGGTCCGAGCATCCGCATTCTTGAGACCTTTGTTCGCCTACCGCATATCCGTCTGTTTGGCAATAATGTTCTCAGCCATTCTTGGGCCTGACCTTGGCGGCTTGACAGCGCAACAATTGTAAGACACAGCCAAAAGAGTATAAAAAAAGAAAGACAGCAAAAGCAAATTAACTTGATTGATTAAAGGAATTTCGGAGGTAGGCATGTTGGCGGGGCAAGCCAAATCAGAGTCAGCCTAGACCTGTTGCCGGGTCAGTTGTGCGAACAACGATTATTGTGAAGCTTTGGCTAATGGAGGTTTGCCAAAAACTCATGAAGGGAATTAACCCGAAAAGTACAAATTGATTTAGACACTTGAGACTCTAGCTGGGTGAGTTTTCTTAGCAGAAACTATTGTAGAATGTTTCGTAGAATCGTTATAATACTCCCTGTGTCTTATAGACATTATCTATTTGTTAGTTTGTAACAAGTTTGAGTTGGTCTTAACCTAGGGATCGACCGGCTCTCCACATCACGTACACGTAATTGCCTTCACTTTCATTCCGCTGCGAGGGAGAACTATGGGGTTTGGTTGTCGTCTCAGGCCAGGTTCCTTTCGAAATTCCAGTCACGACAACAGATCGGATGCAGGTGACCCGTGGCCATCATTCACTCTCTGTGGCAGCCTGAACTCATTAATTGAGAGCTCGCAGATTATTTGTCATTATGTCGCGGCGTTTGATTATAATTTTCCTCGGCTGATTGCTACCTGTTGGATAGCAGTACAAATGAGAAAAATGTAGTTGCTGATGGATTCCCCCAGTTGGGGGTTTGTTTATCTTCTTATTGGGGTATGGAAATGTCACTGAGACTAATCAGAGCACACACACACGGTTCCTCCTTCCTTATCTCATTGCAGTCGCAGAGACACAGACACAGGCACAGTCAAAATGATACCGATTCTGGAGAAGCTGAGTGGATTCTACAACTCGTATGTCCTGGCCATACTCACCATTGGGTATATACTGGGCGAGCTGGGACACTACCTGATCGGCGTGACCTCCAAGCAGACTGCCATCGAACTGGACTATGGTGACCATGCCTGCCAACAGAACAACTCCATGTTCAATCGTCACGAGCTGCCCACCCAGTGCTCGGCTGTGGGCAACGAGTCCAGCTGCTATGCCCTCGATTTCAATGGGACCGGGTACTGCGAGTGGAACTACAATGGTCTGGGCATCGATTACCAGATTCTGGCGGGTCCCACCTTCATCCTGATCTTCACCATTGCCGGCGTCTTCATGGGCTTCGCCGCCGACAAGTACAATCGAGTCAAGATGCTGACCGTTTGCACCGTGATCTTCGGCATTGCCATGATCCTGCAGGGCACCGTCAAGGAGTACTGGCAACTGGTTCTTCTGCGCATGGTGATGGCAGCCGGTGAATCAGGCTGCAATCCCCTGGCCACAGGCATCATGTCCGACATCTTCCCCGAGGACAAGCGAGCTCTGGTTATGGCCATTTTCAACTGGGGCATCTATGGTGGCTATGGCATTGCCTTCCCCGTTGGCCGATACATCACCAAGCTGAACTTCTGGGATCTGGGCTGGCGTGTGTGCTACTTGGGCGCCGGAGTGCTGACCGTGATTGTCGCTGGCCTTACGGGTACCACCCTGCGAGAGCCCGAGCGCAAAGCCATTGGTGAGGGTGATCGTCAGACGGCCAGCGGCAAGCCGGTAAGCCTGTGGCAGGTGATCAAGAGCCCTGCGATGATTATGCTTATGATAGCAGCCTCCATTCGGCACTGCGGTGGCATGACCTTTGCCTACAATGCCGACCTGTACTACAACACCTACTTTCCGGACGTGGACCTAGGCTGGTGGCTGTTCGGTGTCACCATTGGAATCGGTAGTGTGGGTGTCGTCGTCGGTGGCATTGTGTCCGACAAGATTGTGGCCAAGATGGGCATTCGGTCGCGTGCCTTTGTTCTGGCCATCAGCCAGCTGATTGCCACACTTCCGGCCTTTGGTTCCGTGTACTTCGATCCGCTGTGGGCCATGATTACGCTGGGCCTGAGCTACTTCTTTGCCGAAATGTGGTTCGGTATCGTCTTTGCCATTGTGGTGGAGATTGTACCGCTGCGCGTGAGGTCCTCCACCATCGGTGTCTTCCTGTTTGTGATGAACAACATTGGTGGCAATCTGCCCATTCTGGTGGATCCTGTGGCCAAGGTGTTGGGCTACCGCGGCTCAATCATGATCTTCTACGCCGGCTTCTATGGCATCAGTAAGTGGAGATGACACTGCCATCGATAGAGCATATCATCTAATGATTTCCTCCTATTTTATAGGTTCCATACTCTTCTTCATTACGTGCTTCCTGCTGGACGGCAAGACCGCTGAAGACTCGGTGGAGCCGGAGTCGCCAAAGACCCATCCGGACGCCGTGCTCAATGCTCGTCATATGCACGGACACGACAACTCCGTGTTCTCCGTGGACGAGACCCTGCCCTCCAACGGACGTCCGGCCCAGCTGCCGCAGCACCTGCAGATGTCCAGCAATGGCTACGACAAGTCTGCCCAGCAGGCTCCTTCGGCGCGACAGAACGGCGCCGAGAGCAGTAGACTTTAAGTTAGCTGGTAGTACTCTGTTTTTTTTTTTTGCCTTAATTTGTACTATTATTAATTTTTTATTTCGTTTAATCGTACTTAGTACTAAGCAAGAGCGGTCAACGGAGCGGCAGAACGGAGTAGACTTCCGTTTCCTCGCCTGTTGCCGTCCTCTTACACAACCTTTTTAGCGCGATAATTGTGTACTTAATTCCATAGGCGATGCACAGTGTCCGTCATCAATAAAGAGCTGTTTTGTTAATTATAATTAAGTTTCATAATGCTAATTTAATAGAAGAAATTCGATAAAATACCGGAAACACCAATGGCTTATTGGACACCGTTAAGCGTCTTCCATATTTCTCATCTTTGTTTACGTTTCGTTGTGAATGCTCGAATTTTCATTGCCCGAGTTCCGAATTCAGAGTTGCATTATTTAAGTAACAAACGAACACGAACTGGTCGATAAGCCCAAGCCCGAAACGAGTCTATCTTAGACCTATTATATTACATTCGCTTTACGACAACGTTTTCCCAGGAAAAGCCATGCAAACACTCGATAACAACGTTGTATAGAAAAGAGGACTGGCAAAGACGGTTAGTTTCGCTACTCCGTTACCCACACTCAAGATTGTATGTATGCGTGCAATAGAGCAAATAGAGAGAGAGAGAGATTCCGCTAGTTATCAGCCAGTCCGTTTTGTCCTCACGATCCGCCCAGTATGAGCATATCGATATGAATCCTATCGATGAATTTCTACGAAATTACGAGCACTGTGACAGGAATTTTCCTTGTCTTTCAATAAACTATTTCACAGTTTAACTAGTCGAACCGAACAGAGCTCCTGAATCGTGCTAAAAAAGGCTGGAGAATAAAAGAAAAAACCTTTCGACACACAGAAGCAGTGCAGAAACATCGTGTCCCCGATACTTGCGATCCGCGATATTTCCGGCAAATTCAATTCGCCTCCTCGTGTCGGTGTGCACACGAGCGCCGTGTCTGTGTGAGCGGCGCTCGGCTGTGTTCGTGCGGGTTCGCCGGTGGTGGTGCTAGGCGAAAAACGAAGAGAGCACAACGGTTGTTCGTCCATTTCATCGTCAACTTTTGGAGCGTTAACATCGCAGCGTTCTTTCCGGGGTCGTCCAAGGGCACGACTCTCTAGAAACTAGGTGGAAAACATCGAGACAACTTGGGTAAGTCCTCTGAACATTTTGTTAAATAAAATAAGTAAATTGCGAGTGCTGGAGAGCAGGCACGACTAGTCTTGTGTGCTTGTGTTCGGTACAGACTGTGCAAGAAAATGCGCAGCGGAAAAAAAAACTCGTGTCTCTGTGTGCGCAATGGGCATGCGAGCGTGTGTGTGTGTGAGCTTTTACGGGAGTGTGTTCGGTCGAGTGTTTGCAACATTTTCGTGCAGAACGTACCGGGAAGAATTCCATGTCCCCTAATATTGATTGTCCAATGCATAACGACACGTCAATAGTTGTTGCTAAGCCAAAATTAGAAAAGGATGCTTTGATTATCCTGTGCATTTCATGATTTCTCGAATACGTGAAATCAAAGTAGCCCCGGTTTATGCGACACAATTGAATTCACGAATTGATTCATATTAACAAAGTTGCCAGACCTGTAACATTTGTTTGATAATAATGAAATAAAATGAGCAAAGTCAATGCCCTTAACCTGGGCATCATTACCCGGTATAACTCCAATAAGATTTCTTGGATCCACATCCTTTTTTAGTAAATTTAATTGTCTTTTATTGAAACATCGCTCAGCGTGGCCACCTAATGTGAACGAAGTTAGTTTGGTGGTGTCACACTATTTCATGTATTACGGGCATTTAATAGTTTGTAATCGTGTGTTTCAGAACAAATGGGATCTATGCACACGTGTCTGCCCGATTAAATGTGCTGAATGCAGAAATTGGGGATTGTATAAACATAATCTATATTTCCGATATAGAATACATCAATTCTTAAATACGTGATAACGTATTTTATGATATAATATTGGTATACGAAACAAAGTTATATTGTATGGCTATCAAGGGCATGAATAACAATGTAATATAGAAGAAATCCTCCGAAAATAAATTATTCCAAAAAGATAATAATCCAAAGCACACCACATAAATTGTGAAGAATTTATATATTGTGCTCCCCGGCAATTATTTACAAAGCCACAAAGTGTGGACTAAAAATTATAAAACGGTTGGAAAATTTTGGAGCGAAAAGTTCGCAATAATAGAGGCTTCAAGGAAAGTCGGCTAAAATAACAAGTCAAGGGCTGGAAAAGTTTGTTGCTGCAATGCCCAGATGACTACAAGCAGTTGTTGATGCCTATGGTAGCCCAATAAAATTTCAACTTTTCTCTTTTTTATCAATATTATATCATTAAGAAATCATCACTCAATGGGAAAAAATTATGCTGATTGCCATTCTTCAGTTATAATCTGGAGAAACACTGTCCTTAAAATGGGATCTTCAACAGAGCACCGTCCCACTGAATTTATAAAACTTACAAAACAAAGCCACAAAAAAACAGAGCCATTTTTGAACCCTGGTGGCCAATTCAGAGTTAGTTTGACCAGCTGAATCCGAATCAAGGACATTACAAAATCAAAGTATACAAAAAGAGACCATTTAAATAAATAAAATCCCAGTACTTTCGGTAACTCTAAACCGCGGTCCAATACGTCCCGATTAAGGACATTTTAATTCAAATTGATAACAAATATATTAAAGGTAAAAAAATTGAAAATGATGGGATATTTGGAGATTATAAACCGGATTCTGGATCTGTTTTTCACTTGATCCAGCCGGCTCGCTAGAAATCTAAAACTAGGGACCATAGAATAAATATATATCACTTTCCCAAAAATTTTATACCAATGGGTTTTGAGACCTCTTCTCTGATGCCTCCATAAAGAAATTAAAAAATTAAATATATTTCAAGATATTCGTAAAATTAAATTTTTCTAAAGTTGTTCCAGAAGCTTCCAGCTCTCCGTTGGGTAGGTCACCAAGCACGGGTACAGTGTTCTTTTGAGTTTTGCAACCCCTGTGAAGCGAATTAACACCATCCTGTTGCTGCGTCCCTCTCACGTGTGCTGGATGTCTGAACATCTTCTTTTACATTGGCCGTCTTGGCACTGATAGGTATTTGTCTTCCACGAAATGTGTATGCATTGGAATCTCGTAGAAAATAAAACCCTTGCTTAAGTCCAAAGCTGTATCATGTGTTCGCAGATCTTTGTCTCTTCTTTGTGCCTTCCTTCGTATTACATTTAATTTGCCTTCCAAGTTTCCACATTCAGACGGCATGTGTGTGTGTTGATGATGCATCTGGACAGGAAGCAGTCCGTTATTTGTATTTGTCGCTGGAATCAGTCCCAAAAAACGACTTGAAAGTGGAGTATGGCGCAGCCATTGGGGTTCAAGGCCTTCCGATCATCTCCATCTTCGGTGTTTTTTTTTTCTGCCCCAGCGAGCGGAGCCTCTGGAAAACAAAAACAACACAGACAGCGACGACGGCGACAAAACCACAACAACAAAAACCTATCTCCGACCGCGCGCCCTACGATACTAACACAACCACCAGCTCTCTCACTAATACTACTGCAGTGCTGCGGCGAATTTAATGTTTCGCCATAGTTTTGTTTCGCAGTTCTTGGCCGTCCTCTTTGTTTCTCCTGGTGTCTCGTTCAGAGAGTTATTTACCGTATTCCTCTATTTTTCGCCGTTCTTAGATTTTATGTGCGAAAATTGGAACGTGAGTGCGGCCGTGCCTAGAGAAGGTACGATACTCGACTATCGCACTATCTGGGGACTGCGACTCTAGTTAGTCTGAGTTTTTAGTTTTCATATTAAACTAAGTGCTGCAACCTTTTACAGGCTTAGTTTGCACATTCCGGAGCAGGATACGACTTGCGTATTTAACTATCAATATAGAAAAGGGGCGAGCTAATTAGTGACGAAAAATCGATTCATCGATAGGCAGCCGCACTCGGTCATCGGCGCCACCGTTGTTGTCACTCGTGGAACGACGCCGTTTTGTGTGCTTGGCTTCGCCGTCTTTCGTCTTTTCTGGAAAAGAAGGTCAGGATAGGAGTGTATCCCGCAGAGTGAGTCCTTATGCCGCTTTATTATGGTAGTCGCTTTCGTTGTCGTCGTACTTGCCTAGTTGTAGTGTGTTGTTATTCGGCGATACGGTGAGTACATCCCACCGACCGGTCTGTGTGTGCCTCGAAGAGCTGGCAGCAAGCGACCTGACGAGGGACACCGACGCCTACTCTTCTTCCAGGACACCTATTATGACATTTTGCTAACCCGTGTGTGTGTGTGCCCTCTCTCTCCCTGCGTCTACTCCAGCAGCCGCCTTAGAGAAGAGAAGAGACGACGACGACGGCGACGCCGTCGGAGGCAGCATGGACGATAATGACGCAGAATATCGGATGACGAGCGTGACCCACCTGGAGACCAGAGCCAAGCTCTTGGAGATGCGCAAGGAAGTGCCCTTCATTCGCAGCGTGCGAGAGAGTAATACGAGTTCCCTGTCCAAGGTGCAGTCGCAGCGCCTGCAGGCACTAATCGCACTGTTGGAGCGAGAGTAAGTTAGTTTGAAACCCACAACATGGTAATATTATTAATAAACACTCCCACACAGGAACGTCTCCCTGCTCACGCTGAACAAGATCGATAGGATTGTGAACAAGTTAAAAACGAAATTCAATCCGGTAAGTAGGAGTGCATGCCGTTTGTCAGTTTGTAGTTTCACGTGCTCAAATTTTATTCTTTCAGAGTTTCAACGATGTCATCGACATCACCGATCCAAATTCGAACGAATTGCCGTCTTGCTCCGCGGCTGCGGCAAAGCCCTCGAATGCGCCTGGCTCCGAGTCGGCCGATGCAAAGCCACGTGAAGACCCAAGAGCAACTCCAGCAACCAACAAGACTCAAGGCTCCAAGCCATTTCCAGGCAATACCATCAAAACAAGCTCAACTCCACAACCGGCTCCAGCTCCAGGAATTCCAAAACCAAATCCAAAAGTAATCCTCCCGGAGCCAGGCGGTGTACTGGACGTTATGCAGAAGGCGCGCTTAAAGGAGATCGAATTGCGAAACGCGCAGGCGCAGTTCAACCACCTTGCGGCTATTGCCAAGCAGAATAATCCATCAGTAACCCCATTGGAGAAGCTGCCACAGTTAGGCCGCCGATTGCCCAGCGCCCCGGCTGATAAACCGGATTTCGTACGTCGCAGCACAACGCCTCTTATGCAGGAGGGCAGCAAAGATAGCGACCACCGATCGCCGGAGATAGATACTTACAGCATCTCATCCGCATCGACTCCTAGTCCAGGCAAGCCTTCAAATTCATCCAACTCTCTGGAGGAGGCACGCAAGAAACTGGCTGCCCTGCGGGGTGGCGCCGCTGCAACGGGTCAGGATCATTCAGCGATGGCTTTGGCATCGAACAAGAACGATCCGCGTGGCAAGAAGCAGACCCTAGTCACCGCCCTGCCCAAGCACGACAGCAATACGAGCTCGAATAACGTCGGGAATGTCACGCCGCCGCCGATGGTTCGCATAATGTCGCCTATACCACCAGCGCCGAGTATGAAGCCGAGCCCTTCCTCGTGGTACACATTTGGCAACATTCCATCAGGCAACGTTAGCAAAACCAGCAGCACCAGCAGCAGCATCAGCCAGGAGGCAGATCACTCACCGATGTCATCGCGGTCTTATGGCAGCGATTCATGGCGTTCCTTCAACGGATCTGAAAGTTGGGATCCTCGGCGAGAGAATCACAATCCTCGTGATCCACGCATGGGCAGGAACCAATCCTCGCATGGACCACAACAGCACCAAAGTCACACGCTGCCATATTCCGGCGATCTACGCCGTGGTAATGGCACTTACGCCAACATGGATGAAAGCAACCATTGGCCATCCACCAGCAACGGAACTGGAAATGCCAACAAGTACACCAAGCCGAACTGGGGCGCTAATCCGTCTGCGAATCCGAACCACATTCCGGTAAGTGCTTTCAATAGCTCGGCCAGCTCCAGGGGCGGATTCCGCGGCGGAAGCCACAACCCGACGACAATGGGTCGCTTTGGCCGACCAAATGCGGGACCTGCCTGCAATGGATCCGCACCAGAGGCTGGACACCCCAATTACGTAGCGCGCACCTATCGTGAGCACAGGGAGGCCAAGGCTCGTGAGGCCAAGGCCAAGTTAGCCGAGGAGCTGCGCCAACTGGAGGCAGATAAGCAACGCCTCTTGGAGGCCGTTCAGAAGGAGACTCCGCAGGATAAAGACAAAGGGGAAGCGGAAGCTGCCACTGCTGCATCACCAGCAGGGCCAGCATCAGCACAAGCAGGACCTGTGACAGAACCCCAACTGGACACCTTGTACCGCAACTCAACCGGCGCCTCTTGTAAGAAGATTGACTTCCGTATACCGAAAAAATCGCCGGCGGTTGCCTCTAGTCCCAGTTCAGTCAATGGTGAAAGCGATGTCAATGCTGCCGGCAGCGGAAGCTCAACCCCCCGCATGTCTCCGAGCAAATCCTGTGATGCTAGAAAAGTTAGCGATAATAATAGTCATAAGAGTAATAATAAGGACAAGGAAAAGGACATGGAAGTAACCAAAACGGATGAGGAAATCAAGGACAAGGAGAAGTCAAAGACTAAGAAGCATCATAAGAAGGCGGACAAGAAGGGCCGCAACTCCAGCAAGGAGCACAAGAAGCGAGCGGACAAGGACAAAGGCAAGGAAAAGGAAAAGGAGAAGTCATCATCGTCGCACGATGCTTTGGACACTGATAGCGTCACCATTGTTGCGAGCTCGGAGAACAACGAAAATCTGGAGAACGAGCCGCCTGTCGAGGAGGTCTCGCCCATTAACGGGCCGTCACCAGCCTTGTCCGAGGAGTCTGACGAGAAGCTGGACGCCATGGCAGTGCTGCGTGGCGCCAAGAAGATTCCCCCTCTGGTCAATGGCGAAGTCATGGAGAAGGGAGTCGAAATCAACGTGGTAGACGACAGTCAAGAAGGCGAAGCGGATGAAGAGAAAGCGGAGCCACCGAAGCTCTCAAAGATGAAAATAGTGCTCGGCCCCAATGCACACTCCACGCTACTCCATGGCGAGAAATCCACCATTGCGGACAACGCCAATCCTTTGGCCAGCAAGGACACGAAAATGACCAGCGATTTCAAGGCCTTGGAACTGTTTACGGATAAGCACGACGACACTGAAGTGCCCGCTCCGCCGCTGCAAGAGTTGCGCCGCATCATGAAGCGTCGGTACTCGATGGTGCCCAAGGCCAGCCAACCGTTAGTAGACAAGGAGGAGATTCTTACCGGCGGCAGTCTGTTATACGAGGATCTACAGGAGCAAAAGCGTCAGACGCAGCGTGCCCGCCATCTGGCGCACATATTTGAGAAGACCAGCGACAACTGCCGCATCTCTACTCAAAATATTATTACTGGTAAGCGACGCACACGCGGCGCCCCCGAGTCCTCCTTCAACGAGACGCAACTGAGCCGACGCTGCTTCGGCCTGGGGTCGATCAACAAATCGAAGCGGTCCGAGAAAACCAAGGCCACTACGTCTTCAGCTGCCGCCGATCTTGAGATTAGCGAACCACCCAAAGCCACGATGGCTCCAGCTGCCACTGATGTTGCGCTTATCGAGCCATCTACATCGAGCGAAGCCACTAGTCGCAAGCGCCGCAGGAGCGTCCGGGATGCGGAGGATAAGGCGGATGTGGCGGTGCTAAGTGAGGACCACCAACAGCAACCTCAGCCACCGCCGGCACGTAAAATCTACAAGCGTCGTCCCAAGCGCAACGAGCTGGACAAGTTAAATGACGACATTGCCATGATGTACTACGGTGAGGATGTGCTCCGGGCCACCGGCCGTCGGGCGTGTACCCAGCGTTCGCGCACTCCATCAATGCCGCGAGTTTCGCCGCCGACAGAGACCAACAATAGTAGGAGCAGCCACATGTCACCTCCCATTATCATTCGAAATGTGGCCCGCCGGGGCAAGCGCTTCCACGGTCCGAGTTCACTGAACAGCGGCTTGAATCGAGCCACCGTCCTGGCCCAGAAGCAACGCTGCACTGTCAAAATTCTGCGCAATCGCATCTTGGAGCAAATGGTCAGGGAGGGGAAGACGTTTTTGACCGAAGAAGAGCTGGAGAGGCCCGCGAAGCGGCGAAGGCTCAGCGAGACATCTGATCCGATGGATATCCGAAACGTTAATCCCGAATGGCATGCCACATCAGCGGCCACCAGTTCCTGCGTCGTCTGCAACGTGAATATCCGAAAGAGCCCGCTCCTTCACTACATTCAGAACCATGGAGAGCATTACGGCGCCCGCTTGCCGCCCGGCATGCTCGACGAGCTGCGTGCCGGACGCAATCAGCGGCCAGACTACAAGATTACGCAGGGCGCCGTGCAAGTCTATTACTACAAGTGTCCCTTCTGCGTGAAGGTGATCAATATGCGTGCCTTAAACCTGGCCGAGCATCTTATCACTCACACGGGTGAGCGTCGGTATCAGTGCTCGCACTGCCTGATGGCGCTACATCGCTTGCACATCATGCAGGACCATATAAAGACCTGTGCTCCCGATGCCACCGTCGTGAAGCACGACAACTGCGGCATTTTGCCCATAAGCCTGAACGTGTGCCACCTCTGTAATTTCGTCCAGGTCAGCGAAGATCACATGAACTGGCATCTACAGACGCAGCACGGCCTGTTGGAGGCGGATCTTCAGGGTCTCAAGCGTGAGCGCGTACTGCTCTGCACCCTTGAGGGCGTGCCCAGGGCGGCGTCACTGGCAGAGGGTCAGAAGATAGTCAAGCGTAACCAAAGGAATGCCATTATGGACATGACAGATCCAAAGCCCAAGGCCGCCGGCACCTCTACTAAGGCCAAGACGAAGGCTGCTGGAAAAGTCTCAAAGAAAAATAGTAAAGACAATGACAACGGCGACGACGATGAACGTCCTAACTCATTCAAGGCTGCGAAAAAGAAGACAGGACCCAAAAAGAAGGTCAAGATTCGTTTCCAGAATAAGACCAAAAAGTCGTTGCGCAGTGTTAAGCGCGAGAAGGAAGACGAAACCGAGGACCAGAAGGAGTGTAAATCGGAACCTCTGCTAGGATCACAAGGAGAGATATTACCGGAAACCAATGCAGAAGCACCGCTAGCGACACTGCCGCTGCCACCGCCGGAGAAGGAGGAGCTGCCGGTGGTCAACGAGTGCCTGATGGACCACGATATGACAATGGCACTGGAGGAGATCGCTGAAGAAGAGCAGGCCTTGCAGGACAAAGACCAGAACATGTTGGTCGAGAAAAAGCCGTTGGAGAATGTGGATATGGATACGTCTGTAAATGTAGGTCAGGAAGTGGCTGAAGGTGTGAAGAATGACGATGAAACGCCGCCAGTGGAGTCTGCCAATCTTGAGTCAATAGAGACAGAATCTGAGAAAGCAACGAAAGCGCCAATGGAGGCAGAGCCTGAAGAGGCAGCCACCACCGAAGCCACAAAGCCAAAGACACTGCTGAATCCGGATCTTAGTCTGTCCGAACTGGACGCCGATCTGCTCGACGGCATTGGCAGTGATGCCTCCGATGTGGAAGTTAACTTTGACAACGACCCAAAAATTGAGGAACCGCAGGCAGATGACTGGATTGATCTGGAGACCGCCGAAGACAACCGTAAGGCCCCCAAGAACCCCTTCCAGTCATTCTCTCGATTCTGCTCGCGCCTGAACAAGGGCAGCCGGTCGGGCAGATCGGGTACCAATGGAAGTACCAGTGGGAGCAGCAACGATGGCCAGGATTCACCTGATCCCAGCGAGCTAATGCCCCGCATGCGTCCCCTGGAACCAGAGACTACTTCCACCACCTCCACAACCCCCACAAGCATCACTATAAAAACCCAGAAGGATGAGACACCGCCCTCGCAGAGTTCCGCTGCTGTAACGCCTTCATCTCCGGTGGCCGTTCCGCGCAAGAGCCCACTCAAGCGGGTGGAGAACGTGGCATATCGCAAAGGTGGAGTCGGTCCTATGGCTGGCCAGTGCGCAGCCTACTATTGCATCTATCCGGGCTGCACATTCCTCTTCTCCAACGAACTGGAAGGCCTCGAGAACCACTTTGCCCAGGAGCATCCGAAGGTGCGTTGGACCGGCACCTGTGCCCTGTGTCCGCGTGGTCGCAAGAACCGAGATCCTCAGCCACACAACATAGCCGATGAGCTGCGTCACATGACGGAGGAGCACATGAATCGGAGGCGCAGTGTCACTTTTGAAGTAATGGATCTGGACTCAAATGAACCGGCGGAATCTGCAGCCGGTACGGATCAGCCACTCTTTAAGTTGCGTGTTCGCCGCTTCACTGGCGACCGCCTGGCGGAGCCACAAACTGGCGAAGAAAGCCAGTCAGCGTCAGGAGCAGTATCAGCACCAACACCAGAAGCAGCAGCGACTGCAATACCTGCCGGGGAAGATCAACCGAATGGCATGCTCAGGGGTCTGCTGAGGGCGGAGCCACGTCCCCCGAATCAAGTGGACTTCAATGCCGCCGGCTTGGGTGAATTTCTCTGCGTCAAATCTACAACGACGCCAGAGGAGCCGGCCATCAATACCACCACTGGCACTACCAGCGAACAGCCAACGGTCATCAACTATCCGAGTGGCCTGGGGCTGGCCATCAGCCAAGTGTTTAACGGGTCCTCTGTACCCTTGTCTGTCCTAAATACTCCCACTCCGGCCTCGTCGGTAGCTGCACCTAAGCCCCCACCAGCACACCTGAACGTTCCCGTTTTCAGTGATAGCGGCACCCGTGTGGTGCCGGATCGTTTCCGTTGCATGGCCCCCAATTGTGGCTTCTGCGCCCACACCGTGATGTGCATACGGGAGCACATGAGGATCCATCGCTTCAGCTTCGCTAGCAACGGTTATTTGAACTGTGCCTATTGCAACCACATTGCCACCGATGTGGATGACTACATCCGTCACGGCGTCGTTGTCCACAACCTGGCCCCGAATTCGGATTTGCACGGAATCCCCGCCGAAACCCCATCCGTCAGCCAGCAGATCCGTGACATGCTAAATCAGCGTAGCAATGTCACTGTCCGCTCGCTGGCCACCCAGAACTCAACGACAGCTGCTGCTCCATCGGCTCCAGTGAATATCCTGCCCACTGCAACGAATAGCATGGCAGGAACAGGAGCCGAAACCGGAGGATCTGCAGCATCAGGACTATCGGATGTCTCCCTGGCCAATGCAGTCACCGAACTGCTACGTCCCACCGGCTATAGCGGTGAGTTGATCTACAGATTTCTCTTTGATGCCTTTTTTTTATCCAATACTCAAGAAAACCATTGATAAGAAGATCTAGCCCGGCGAAAACTATCTGATTTACAAGTGTTCGAGCGCATCTATTTAAAAGCCCTTTTCTTTGGCTCAGAACACAGTAAATTTAGTGAGATCAAGCTTGAAGTTCCTTCTTGAAGCCTAGTTCCATTTACTGAAGAACCTCACGAACAGACATTTGTATAAATTCAAGACTATGTATTAGAATTCCGTATATACCAACTTCAAGACTTACCTAAAAGACTAATACCTGTGCTTCCATACGTTCAAACTCAAGCATTCAATCCTATGTCTTGTTTCATTTCCTAAAGGAACTTCTTATCAAAATGTGTATAAATCCCATATATACTCTTCAAGACTTTAACTGGATGACCAGGCCAAACCTGTACAAAATCGTTCAAGAACCCTTCTCTGTCAAGCATCTTTTTCTTCGGCGTTTCTGCTTAAACTCCTACACACAGACCAACAGTCCAAGTAAATCAAGAAATCCTCCAGAGAAGGAGGACTGCAACCTCCTGCTGCATACACATGTCAAGCTATTTTATATTTTCATTGAAGCAGAATTGGACCAGCTACCAAAACCCTTTCGGGATCCTTTATTCTGCTCAATCTAAGGTCTTCTATTTACCGAATCCTCTTGCAAGTTCTAAGCAATATGATAATATGATAATGATGATGATTTCGCTTTCAGCTTCTATCAAAAGTTCAAGACTCAACTCTTCTTTACTTTTTTCCTTTCCTATTCAAACATTGTACTAATCAAGAAACTCCTGTTCCAGAGGACAAACTGTATGCCTGCCCACAGAAAGGATGCATCGTGCGGCTAACGGAGGAGCAATTTGTCAACCATGTGCGCTACCATATACGCAGCAGCCTCAACCAGGGCAGCGATCAGGTCAAGTGCAAGTACTGCGCCCAGACTCTCTTGCCTCCGGCGCTGCGAACCCACCTGCAGCAGGCCCACGCCCGCCACAAGCTCTTCTGCAGCATCTGTCTGGCCACGGCGGCCAACAAGCGGCTGATGCTCTACCATGTTCGCATCCAGCATAGCCAGGAATTCGAGCTCGTCAATCGCCAGCTGCAGTTTATCCAGTTGCCAACTGAACCGGATGCTGCGGGAGTTGCCAAGGGTGTAGGAGGAACTGCTGCCGCTGCATTGGTTGCAGACGTGAACAGCATTTTCTTGACGGTCGTTGTCCAGCCATTTGGTAAGCAGGAAATGGAGCGCTTCCAGCGCCGGTTGCTGGAGGAGCTGATGATCCGTCGACAGGGCACAAAGACGGTCTACCGCGGCTCCGAGGTGCGTCTGTTGCCGCGAATCATTCAATTCCCGGAGCCCATACGCTGCGCCGAGTGCAACTTCAGCAGCAATGTGCGGAGTCTCCTTCAACGGCATCTGTACGAGCACAAGGAGAAAGTTGTACGCGAGGCCTACCAATTGGAGGAGAGCCAGCCTGCTGTAGCAGCTGAGGAGGAAATCGATGTCGTTTCGGTGGGGGAAGATGATCCCACTGAAAGCACCGGAGGTGCGGCTGAAGCCCAGGTAGAGACGCCATCAGTCCGGCCACCGGGTAAACACAACGCCGTCAAGCCCAAGTTGGTGTACGTTCCGCCGGATAAGCGCTACCGTTGCGGCTTCAGCCGCTGCATCCGTCTGCTGGGCACGGAGCTGGAGCTGCGCCACCACATGACCGTCGATCATTGCTACAGCGAGGAGACCTTCTGCCATCACTGCAAGCTGCCCCTGTCGGGCCAGAGCAGCGTGGATAAGTACCTGGGGCATCTGATGCTGCACAAGCGACACATTTACCAGTGTGGTGCCTGCATGCGCTACAACAACAAGCGCTCCACGATCGAGCGGCACATCCATGAACGTCATCCGCTCCACGAGGTGGATGTGGTGATTCACCGTCACAGCGACACACATCTGACAACCTCCGCCCGCTGGCTTAAGGCCGGTAAGTTATAATGGTTATGATGATAATTAGCCAAGATTACGATCCATCTGTTCCCTTTTCCAGCCAAGACGACTCGCTTGACCCATCTGGAGTATATATGCAACCTGTGCCAGCTTATCCTGCCGACGGCCGTCCAAATAATGGCCCATGCGGTGGCCGTTCACGATCGGAAGTATCAGTACCATTGTCCCTACTGCATTGTTGGAAACAAGGATGGCAGCGAGGTGATCGATCACATACTCAGCAGCCATCCTGGTCGGCGCGTGCAGCCTGTGCAGGTCTTCCAGCAGATTTCACACAAAAAGAGCCAGACCGTTGGCTTCTACTGCATCGTGTGCCTAAAGGGGGCGAACAGCTGCCTGCGGATCGGCCAACACTGCGATGAGCTGCACAAGTCGCGCTTTCAATGGCAGTGTCCGCACTGCGAGTTCGGGCATCAACAGGAGCGCATTGTGTCCCAGCACCTCGAGATGTCGCATCCGAAGAAGATCGGGCTGGCGGTGATGCAGTTCGAGCGTGTGACCACCGAAATTCCCGACATCATAAGCTGGGAATTGGGTCAGCCCATTGTGGAGGATGAGCCCGAGCCGGTAAAGGTGGCGCAAACGGAAGTAAAGCAAGCCCAGAATGTAGCATCAAGCGTGGCCGAAGGTCAGCCTCAGCCTCAGCCGCAGCCGGAGACGAAGCAGCAAAAGCAACCGGAGCCAAAGCAAGCAGAGCTTGTCATCACCGAGGTGGTGGATCTGCTTGCCTCGGACGACGAGAGGGATGACCATGAGTCCAGCGAAAGTCAGGAGGAACAGGTAAGTCCATAAGAGATCTTGAAAGGCAAGAGATTTCATTATAACCACTATTATTAATCCCATAGAAAATCGTCGAATTCGCGTGCACGCACTGCGGCGAGACGAATGGCAACCTACAGGATCTGCGCACCCAGCACTGGACCCACGCCCATCCCGATCAGCCCTTCTACTTCCGCGTCCAGCCGCAGCTCCTCTGCTCCGAATGCAAGCGCTTCAGAAGTAATGCCAAGACGCTGCGCGACGACCACCTGCTGAAAGTCCACTCCATCCGGAATATTGTGGCCTGCGATGTGCGGCGGCCAGAGGAGTGCGCCTACTGCGAATACAAGTATCAGGGCTGGCAGGATTTGGCACATCACATCAGCCGGGAGGGTCACTTGCCCAACGATCTGAAGAACGTGACGGACGACGAGCTGGCTGCCTTGCAGCAACTCAGCGCCTGTGGCACCAGCGGCGAAGGCACTGTCGGTGCCCAAAACGAATACTACCAGTGCGATCTGTGCAGCGTGGTTATGCCCACGAAGGGTGCCATTGCCCAGCATGGCCGTGTTGAGCACAACAAGCCCGGCGAGCGCTTCTGCTTCCGCCAGTTGACGACGCCGCTCATCTACCACTGCTTCTTCTGCATGTTTACCTCGGGGGAAGAGCTGACAACGCTGCGTCACATGGTGGATCATTACAATCGTTTCCTCTACTGTCACTTTTGTGCGAAGCACCTTCCCGGCGGCTTTGACGAGTACATCCAGCACTGCTACTCCCAGCACCGTGAGGATGTCCATCGCTTCCGAGAGCTGCACTCGTATGGAGACCTACGCAAGTTCCTCATTAACGTGCACTATCAGTTTCAAAACGGGCTGATCATCACCAAGAGCAGTCTGCGTCGCACGCGGTTCAACGATGAATATATGATGAAGGCACTGTATACGGAATTGATGGCCAAGGTTCAGAGGCCGCCCATTCGGTTGCACATAAACTTAAAGTCGGTGCAAGGACAGCAGCCTGTGCATGGGCAGCAGCCTGTGCAACGAAACTTTCCGGTGCAGGCTCAGGAACAAATGCCATCTGCCCTGCGGTCACATCGGATAAACCAGCGCCGCAAGACTCTAAATCCCAGCGAGATGCTTAGCTTATCCAGGCAGGATCAGTCGTCGCCACATCGACCATGGGAGGAACAGCAAGGACAGCCGCCGGCTAAGATGCTCAAGATTCAAACTGTATCGTCCTTGGCAAATCGGGTTCCGAGCGACAATCTACCAGCCACCGCCGCCGTCGCCGTGCCCTCAACTTCAAGGCCAGCCTCTTCAGCTGCACCTGCATACGTGCCAACTGCTCTGGGACAAATGCCAGCTGCTCAGGAGCCACTTAAGCGTATAAGCCAGCGTCGTAAGACGCTGAACCCCAACGAGCTGATAAGGATATCCAGGCAGGTTCAGGCGTCTCAACTGCAACAACAGCCGCAAGCTAACGCACCTAGAAGGCGTATTATAGCGCCTCTGGACAATGCATTGATGAATGGCAATAAATCCGTCACTGCCACCGCCGTCGCCACCGCACCTCGAAGGCGTATTGTAACGTCTTTGGACAATCCATTGATGAACGGCAGTGAACCCGTCACTGCCGCCGCCAATCCCAACTTGCCCTCAACATCGGCTCAAGCTGCTGCTGCTCCCACTGCTCCACCAGTTGTCAACGTGCTGCGCATCGTTAAGCGGCGCAACAGCTATGTGATCCAAACCGGACCCTAAAAGACATAAACCAAGCCAATATTACCAGCCAATCACTATTCGCGACCATTTTATGTGTCGGCTGCTTAGTTCCAAACTAATAAGGGTTTTTTTTTTGTTTAGTTTGTGTTAACTTAACGTAGAACACGTAATTATTATTATTATTATCATTATCAATCATTACTAGATTTGTAAGTGCCAGGAGAATGACAAGGAAATAAGCAGAATGTTCGCAAAGGCGGGCTGCTTGTAAGCATAAAAAAAAAAAAAGAAACCTACAAGAAACATATTAAACGAACGATTTGGAACAATGTAAGCCAAGGCCTTGAGCAGCAGTCTGGGAGCTAGCAGCTACCATTGTGCAGAAACTGGAAGTGAGGCACCGGCTGACCCCGTCTCTGCTGGACGCTAGCGCAGCGCACCTCGTTGTAGAACTCGCAGGGAGTGGCAAAAGTCATCAGCTGACCGTTGCGAAGGACGCAAACGGGGCGATAGTAGCGTGGACAGCTGTACTCGCAGCTATCCTCATCCTCATCCTCAGCAACCTCCAGCTGTCCATTGAGGTTGATCTCATTCACCTCGTCGTCGTAACCATCCTCCTCATCGATGTCTTTGTCCAGCAACTCGGAGTACTCATAGCCAGCAGAATCTCCATTGCTCTGATTATCCCGCCAGCTCCATTCCTGCACAATCGAGTGCTCCGTTTGAACCTGGAACCCAGAGCTAAGACGAACGATCACAAGGATGAAGATGCCAAGTATAAAGCGCATAGTGTTCTGGTGAGTAGCTTCTATTGTCATTCCGTGGCCAAGACCATTCGAGCCCTGCTGCTTAAATAGACAACTGTGGTGCTCCGGCTGCAGCAGCGGCACTTGTTCAAATAGTTTCCGCTTGCGGATTGATACCAGTCGCCCAACTCTACATACATAAATATTCAAAAGTGAATCAAGGTCGACGAAATACAGTTCTTGGCTGGCAGAGATTAGCTAAGTGGGTTGCCAGTACATGGAATATATTTAGTGGGTAATAAGGCATCGGCCAAGCTGCTATAGTCAGTACATTCCTATATCTCGTCCATGTAGCCGTGCTCGTAGGCATGACGCATCGTCTTGAAGATCTCCTCGTTGGCCACGTCACCGGCTATGTCCAGTGACAGCTGATGGAAGGCCGGGCCATGCATGTCCGTGTCGAAGAGTCGAGATAGCTCCGCACAGTCCGTTTCGCTGCCCAGGAGCCAGGGCATGAAGTGCATGCAGACCATGACGCCGTAGAAAGCGTAACGTTTGAAGTGAGCCTCAAAGCGCTCGAAGCTAAGGAGAGAAATGATGTGAATCAGAGAGGCTAATCTAAACTGAGCTTCCCACCTGTAGTCCGCCAGCAACTGCTCCACTCGCTCCTCACTGAGCTCCGCCTGGTTACGCCGCAGCACCAGCTCCAGCATCTCGATCATGTGCCGATGGTACTTGCGCAACAGATCCGCGAAGATCTCCTTGCGACCCTCGGATGGAGTGTTCATGTACATGAAGAAGCTCAGGTCGATGGCCGTGGTGCTGAAGCGTAGCTCCTGGAAATCAATGGCCCGAATGCTGTCCACCTTGTCATCGACGCCGTAGTGAAAGAGGACATTGTTGCGGTTGTAGTCGCCGTGAAGTATCGTTGCAAAATAACTATCCGGCTGATCTTCATCACGGGATGTGGTGCGAATCCGCTCCAACAGGTGCGTAGGATTTGCAAAATACTTTTCACGCAGTCGCTCGATGGCGGCCCCGAAGCCTTCATCCTTGTCATCTCTAAGGAGTTCGTCCTTCTTCCTGTCATAAAACTCATAGAAGCGGTCGAAGGCCACGCGATACAGAACATCAAAGATGCCCCGACCCGAACTGGAGACGAAGGGCATCTCAACGATGCCAGAGCGAAGGCGGGCATGGACCTGAGGCTGCAGGATCCGCGTCGCATAGCCCAAGGCGTGGAAGGGTCCAATCAGACCCACCATGGCCTCCAGCTGGTCCCGACGCAGCGTCAATCGTGGTCCCAGCTGATAGCCATCGCCCTTGAGATGCTTGAGAGCCAGCACGGATTCGCGACCACTACCTAGGCCTGGGAGTTGAGAGAAATAGAGAGGATTAGAGGGAGTCTTTCCAAACAATGCGAGACGACCCACCATCGACCTGGCCGAACTTGGCGTAGTAGCAGCGCGGCACCCAGTTGCTCACCACATCGCTGGCCAGGTGGCTCGCCCTTAACAGGTGCTCGTAGGCTGGCAGGATCTCGGCATAGGCGAAGCTCTCGTTGCCGAACTGAATGTACGAGTTGCTGCTCTCCCGAAATTCCTCCGTGCCCTTCATGAATTTCACCAGTACCACTTCTGTTTGCTTGCGGTCAGCAATGCTCAGTTCAAGCTGCACCGTGTACAGGGCGGACATGAAGCCGTCTAGCCCATTGGAGCACTCCACGCTGTGCGCCTCCAGCTCAGCACCAGAGCCGAAATACTTGAAGATATCGTACACCAGGTAGCGCTCAATGAAGGCCAACTGCTGCTGCTGCGTCGACATTTTGCCTGCAAACTGGATGAGTGTCTGGAACTTGCACGTACTTAAATAATGGTTGCTCCGCCAATTGAATGAACCAACGCCCCACAGCTAACTGCTGATCGCACTGCGATTGTGCCGCCTAAAAGCGACAGATGCACTCGCCAATTGGACAATCTGGGATGATCTTGATGAAATATAATCCATATACAAGATCAAGGGACACGTAAGCAGACTCCTTCAAGGGTGAATATAATCTTTAGCGGCTTTGTTTTGTGCCTTTTTGAATTTTTCGACCATGGATCAGCTGACTGGTGTAACTATCGATAGGCCATCGCTACATTGATCGGCCAGGGCCGATTTAAATGTGCCTTAAACGAACTAAAGTTAATCAAATGCATTTAATTCTTTTGATTAACCTTTATAAAATAATACGAACAAAATAAACATAAACAAAAACATCAGCCAGCAACCATCAGCAGCGATCAGCTGTTGGCTTTCATAGATGCATGCTTATAACGGATGTTTACCATTTTTCAGGAAGGCATATTTGTTGTTGTATTTGTTCTTTTTCGTGTCTAATGTGCGCTTTAGCTTAATAAATTCAACCATCGTAAGACGACTGTACACCAGGCAAACATAAACAGCAGGCAGCAACCCAACAGCAGAACACTCCTGCTAATAACGGATCTTCTCTCCCTTCCAAATCAATTTCCAATGCATTAGGCTACTTGCTTAACCCTCTACCGCATACAAGGCGATATATGGCCGTTCATTTTGAATAATATTTTGTTGTCATAAAACGGTACATACGCTAAGCTATTAATTTATGTTAAGCCTTTGGAAGCCATCATCTTTATCCGCCAAGCCTCGCCTACTATTAATTTATCCTAAATAAATACATATTTACATACAACAAATATTTTGCACAATTATTTTTATGCACCTGCAGTGTAGGGTTAAATTGATCTGAGCTTATAACGGATCTCTATCTTCTCTCCCTTCCAAATCAATTTCCAGTGCATTAGGCTGCTTGCTTAACCCTCTACCGCATACAAGGCGATATATGGCCGTTCATTTTCAATTATATTTTATTCTCATTAAACGGCATATACGCTAAGCTATTAATTTATGTTAAACCTTTGGAAGCCATCATCTTGATCCGCCAGACCACGCCTACTGTTAATGTGACCTAAATAAATACATATTTATATACAAAAAATATTTTGCGCAATTATATCTGCACACCTGCAGTATAGGGTTAAATTGACCTGAATTCGTCTGCTGTTAACCCTCTACCGCATACAAGGCGATATATGGCCGTTCATTTAAAATAATATTTTGTTGTCATAAAACGGCACATACGCTAAGTTATTAATTTATTTTAAACCTTTGGTAGCAATCATCTTTATCCGCCAAGCCTCGCCTACTATTAATTTAACCTAAATAAATACATATTTACATACAACAAATATTTTGCTCAATTATTTTTATGAACCTGCAGTGTAGGGTTAAATTGCTCTTAGTTCATAACGGATCTCTATCACTTTCCAGGATATTTCCCCTCCCATGATTAACATAGCCGGTCGGCTGCTTGCTAAATGTTGTGCGTTCCTGGTGTTCAAACATGGTGTTTAAACCAATTTGTATGGCGAATTTCGTCAAGCTGTGGCATAATTGTTGTTGTATTTGTTGTTATTTGCGTCTTTAGCTTAATAAATTCAACCATCGTAAGACGACAGTACACCAGGCAAACATAAACAGCAGGCAGCAACCCAGCAGCAGAACATGCCTGCTAATAACGGATCTTCTCTCCCTCTTCTCACTCTCTCTTCTCAATTTCCAGTGCACTAGGCTAATTGCTTAACCCTCTACCGCATACAAGGCGATATATGGCCGTTCATTTTCAATTATATTTTATTCTCATTAAACGGCATATACGCTAAGCTATTAATTTATGTTAAACCTTTGGAAGCCATCATCTTGATCCGCCAGACCACGCCTACTGTTAATGTGACCTAAATAAATACATATTTATATACAAAAAATATTTTGCGCAATTATATCTGCACACCTGCAGTATAGGGTTAAATTGACCTGAATTCGTCTGCTGTTAACCCTCTACCGCATACAAGGCGATATATGGCCGTTCATTTAAAATAATATTTTGTTGTCATAAAACGGCACATACGCTAAGCTATTAATTTATTTTAAACCTTTGGAAGCAATCATCTTTATCCGCCAAGCCTCGCCTACTATTAATTTAACCTAAATAAATACATATTTACATACAACAAATATTTTGCTCAATTATTTTTATGAACCTGCAGTGTAGGGTTAAATTGCTCTTAGTTCATAACGGATCTCTATCACTTTCCAGGATATTTCCCCTCCCATGATTAACATAGCCGGTCGGCTGCTTGCTAAATGTTGTGCGTTCCTGGTGTTCAAACATGGTGTTTAAACCAATTTGTATGGCGAATTTCGTCAAGCTGTGGCATAATTGTTGTTGTATTTGTTGTTATTTGCGTCTTTAGCTTAATAAATTCAACCATCGTAAGACGACTGTACACCAGGCAAACATAAACAGCAGGCAGCAACCCAGCAGCAGAACATGCCTGCTAATAACGGATCTTCTCTCCCTCTTCTCACTCTCTCTTCTCAATTTCCAGTGCACTAGGCTAATTGCTTAACCCTCTACCGCATACAAGGCGATATATGGCCGTTCATTTTCAATTATATTTTATTCTCATTAAACGGCATATACGCTAAGCTATTAATTTATGTTAAACCTTTGGAAGCCATCATCTTGATCCGCCAGACCACGCCTACTGTTAATGTGACCTAAATAAATACATATTTATATACAAAAAATATTTTGCGCAATTATATCTGCACACCTGCAGTATAGGGTTAAATTGACCTGAATTCGTCTGCTGTTAACCCTCTACCGCATACAAGGCGATATATGGCCGTTCATTTAAAATAATATTTTGTTGTCATAAAACGGCACATACGCTAAGTTATTAATTTATTTTAAACCTTTGGTAGCAATCATCTTTATCCGCCAAGCCTCGCCTACTATTAATTTAACCTAAATAAATACATATTTACATACAATAAATATTTTGCTCAATTATTTTTATGCACCTGCAGTGTAGGGTTAAATTGCTCTTAGTTCATAACGGATCTCTATCACTTTCCAGGATATTTCCCCTCCCATGATTAACATAGCCGGTCGGCTGCTTGCTAAATGTTGTGCGTTCCTGGTGTTCAAACATGGTGTTTAAACCAATTTGTATGGCGAATTTCGTCAAGCTGTGGCATAATTGTTGTTGTATTTGTTGTTATTTGCGTCTTTAGCTTAATAAATTCAACCATCGTAAGACGACAGTACACCAGGCAAACATAAACAGCAGGCAGCAACCCAGCAGCAGAACATGCCTGCTAATAACGGATCTTCTCTCCCTCTTCTCACTCTCTCTTCTCAATTTCCAGTGCACTAGGCTAATTGCTTAACCCTCTACCGCATACAAGGCGATATATGGCCGTTCATTTTCAATTATATTTTATTCTCATTAAACGGCATATACGCTAAGCTATTAATTTATGTTAAACCTTTGGAAGCCATCATCTTGATCCGCCAGACCACGCCTACTGTTAATGTGACCTAAATAAATACATATTTATATACAAAAAATATTTTGCGCAATTATATCTGCACACCTGCAGTATAGGGTTAAATTGACCTGAATTCGTCTGCTGTTAACCCTCTACCGCATACAAGGCGATATATGGCCGTTCATTTAAAATAATATTTTGTTGTCATAAAACGGCACATACGCTAAGTTATTAATTTATTTTAAACCTTTGGAAGCAATCATCTTTATCCGCCAAGCCTCGCCTACTATTAATTTAACCTAAATAAATACATATTTACATACAAAAAATATTGTCCGCAATTATTTTTATGCACCTCCAGTGTAGGGTTAAATTAATCTGAGCTTATAACTGATCTCTATCACTTTCCAGTACATTTCCCCTCCGATGATTTACGTAGCCGATCGGCTGCTTGTTAAATGTTATGGGTACCTGGTGAGCAAATATTGTTTTTGAGTTATTTATAAGGCGATATAAATTAAATTTTTTGGTTTAATTGTGATTTATTTAAGCTTTAATTTGACTAAAAAGAAATCATATAAAAATACAGATATAAAGTTTCAAAATTTCAGGGCATAAGCTAAACAAAAAATCTGGTAAATCTATATTAATCATCACCATTAAAATCCACATTAATAAATAGTAAAATATTGTTTTGAATTTTGTATTATTTTTAATCGGGCAAACAAACATGTGTTCACACATCAATTTCACTCCGCCAATGTGGTTGTCTATCCCTGGTTAGGCTACAAAAACATCGATAGATCGGACAGACTTTGAAATAATCAAATATTTATAAATATCGATGACATTGATGATATCGATAGTACTCGATGTTTTTTTTTGCAGCCCTAGCTTGTGCGTAATAAACACAGGAATTTCGCCGGATCAGTTTTATTTACTATATTTTTTTTGTTGCATTTTGTGGCCTTTGAAAAGCTCGTGCAATATAATGGGTAAGTGTAACCCAAAGAGCCCGAGAGTGTAAACATCCGCCGACCTATCAACTCTTAGATTTTGTTTTAATTTAAAAATGTTTAAATTACAAAAAAATTTTATCACAATTAGAATTATTTTCGATTCATCCTTTTTGTCGCTGTTGTGGTTGTTGTTGTTGCTTTTATTAGAATTAGTGTTGCAACTTGCAAGTGTTAAATGAAGATTACTATAGATGGTGTGCGTGCGCCTCCACTCGGGTCAACATCGTTCTCAGTGGGCATGACTCCGATTGCCTGTAATGGAGGGAGTAAGGGGAATTGTAAAGTGGATCAGGACGCAGGATCAGGAGAAGCTGGAGCACTTACGGCCGTTGCAGTGTCGACCATAGAAGCCCGGATGACACTTGCAGCGCTTCTGGGAAAGGCAGACACCGTTGCGGCACTTGCAGATGGAGCGCTGCTTGCGCCCGATCTCGCAGTGATCGCCACGGAGTCCGTTGGGACAGCGGCACTTGTTGTTGCCGATGCAGCGGCCCTCGTTCTTGCACGGTATCACGCACTTGGCTGTGTCGAGGTATTGCGATTAGGATGGGGATCGCTTTGGTCGTATTATTCTACTCACAGTACTCGCAGCGCAGGCCGTAGTAACCCTTTGAGCACTGGCACTTGTCCTTCTGTATACACTTGCCGCCATTCTGGCACTTGTCCTTGCAAATACCTAGAGGAGGGCAGGGACAACCGAATGATTGGTTTACAGTTTATACTATATCTATATCCTTTTTTATAGCCGCAATGCTGAAAGGGCTTCCCCGCCTGCTACCCGCACGTTGCCTCAGCTCGACAGCTGGAGGAGCAGCCACGGGCGCAGCGACAACGCCACTACGCCCACGTCCAAATACCCTCACCGACGAGATCATACGCGTCGATCATGCCGGCGAATTAGGCGCTGATCGTATTTATGCCGGCCAAATGGCCATTCTAGGCAACGGACCAATGGGCAAGACAATCGGTCACATGTGGGAGCAGGAGAAGGAGCACCGCCGGCAGTTCGAGCAGCTCATTCAGCAGCATCGCGTCCGTCCAACCATAATGACGCCGCTGTGGAACGTGGCCGGGTTCATGCTGGGCGCCGGAACCGCTCTGATGGGAGAGAAGGCGGCTATGGCCTGTACGGTGGCCGTAGAGACTGTGATTGTGGAGCACTATAACGACCAGCTGCGCCAGATTATGGACTCACCCAACCCGGATAAGGTAAGCCACAAGCACAAGGCAAAAAGATGGCTCGGAAATTAACCTGAAACCTTTTACAGGAGCTGCTACAGACAATCACCAAATTCCGGGACGAGGAGCAGGAGCACCACGACACCGGCATCGATTGCGGGGCCGAGCAGGCGCCCTTTTACCAGGCCATGACCGAGGTGATTAAATTTGGTTGCAAGACGGCCATAGCCATCTCGAAGAAGATTTAAGCGGCCGCGAGCTAAGGAGTACTCCTTCTTGTATATACCAAAATAAGGAACACTCGTTCCATTCTGTTCTGTGGTCTCTTCGCCGTGGTGTTAAGCATTAAAAATATTTTGTAGGACAAATCCGAAATGAAATGTTGCGTAAATTTATATATATTATCAAAGACTCTTCTGTTTCTATTTCCCATTGTATTGGTCCGATTTATCAGTTTAAGTGGAGTATCTCCCATCCGAAATATTATCTAAATATAGCATAATCTCTGTACTCACCGCCTTCGCACTGGGTGCCCTGGTATCCCTCCGGACAGGTACAGACCGAGGGTGCCGTGCAGTTGCCACCGTTGAGGCACTGCGGAAAGCAAAAGGCCGTCTCACAGTACTTGCCCGTATATCCGACGTTGCACTTGCAGATGTGACGCTCGTCGCAATAGCCATTCTTGCCGCACTTCAAGCTGCATTCTGGATCGGGAGCTTAAGTTTTTTTAGTTTAGTTCAATCGTTCGCAGTCACGTTCGCCATATAATAACACACACATTTAACACTCAGGGTCACCCCATAGCATATCGGAGGAAGGGAGCAGCACTGAGAGCGTGCGGAAAGTAGGAGTTCGGATACATAGATTTCAACATGGGATAGGGAATCAAAGCCTCGAATCCTTATGGGGGATTCAAAGAGAGGAATATGTTCCTTTGAATGGACTGACTGATTTCAATGAACAAGGTACTCTGGGAACACTCTGGCTCAGATCAAAGAGAATCCCATAACTTTATATTCAATTAGAGAGTAGCCGTATTCGGATATTCCCCTTCCTGGATAAGAGGCACTTGTTGGAAATGGGTGGAGTGAAAAAAGGGGGAGAAAGCTGGACGCGGAAAAGCCGTGAAAAGCGACTACAAGGCAAGGGGTATGGACAAAGACGATAAAAAAGAACAAGATACATAATGCCGTAGCATCTTGTTGCAGTCGAAATGCATCTTATTCTAAGTATTGTCTTTGGTGTGGCTATGGAATGGACTGGGGCATATGGATGGGGCATGCATGGGCTGGGTGTGGGTGTAGGTGTGGGGGTGTACAGCGCTCAGGGAGCAGACGGATGGGAAGGTGTGCACAACAAAATGTAGATGCTAAATTATACAATTAATAACTAGATAAAAGCATTGCTTGATATTTCATATACACTACCTTGCAAAGTTGTTAGTGAAGTAGGGTTGGAAGCGTCTATATCATACACACCTCTGTGGGCGCATTCCTTTTTGAAGTTGAGGCGTATAGGTGTGCCCGAGAGCGGCTTGTTGTGGCGCGTCTGGATCTTGAGGCCGACGTTGAAGGACGCGGTGCCGGAGCTGTTGCCGGTGCAGGGCAGGAATATGCTAAAATCTGGCCACCAATAATCCTCAATCAAAATTCATGTTCTCCTCTTCTGACAATCCCTGATTTACATACTCTTCTGCTCCTGCGGTATGCGTCCGCTCTTTCGGATGGATAGCGTCGGTGCCTTCAGTATGCTGTCGTCCATCGTCTGCAGTCGATCAAAGTCATAAAAGTACTTGCGCCTTGCACCCGACTTCCAGGTGAAATTCACGTAGTTCACCTCCGACGGGATGACCAGGAAGTTATACAGTGTGGTGTCGCGCAGATCGTTGGTCACACGCCCATTGTGTATGGCATACAGTTTCTCCGAGTATCCTTGGGGAAAGTAAAGCGCTGCAGGGGGAGAAATTAATAGACATTAGAGAAAATATAGATTTATGATTGCGTGCCCTCACCGGTTAGCATCTTGAGCTGCTGCTCGTTGATCCACAATGAGATGCCGTTCTCCTCGCGGTTATGTCGGTGACTACCGCCACCATTTCCACTGCCTCCAGCAGCTGCACCTCCTCCTCCTCCATTGCCGCCGCCGTTTTGCTGTTTTTTACGCTGCCCCCTCCGCGGCTGATGGCTTACAACCATGCCGCTATCGTTGTCTCCAAAGTTGTCCAGGCCATCGCTGGTGTTGCCATGACTCTCCTCCGAGCTAGCTGAGTCCGATCTTCTGTTATTATTATTATTATTCCGATTGTGGTGCTGGCGGCACTCGAGCTGGCCGATGCAGAGGAGCGTGTGCACGATCAGCACCAGATAGAACCACTTGACCAGGCAACCGAAGCTCTGATGTGTCATCTTTATCCGCAGCTGCCAAAAGCAAACAAAAAAGCAGAAATCGAGATTTTAATTAAAATCAAAAAGGAATGCTAAAATAGATCAGTCAAAAATCTATTGATTTACAAATCTTCGTTAATAATTCGTTAATAAATCTGCATACTCAGTTTAAAATGTAAAAAACTGAAACATTTTGCAAACTTTTAAGATGTAACCCCTTATTTTTATTTTCTTTTTTTATTTTTATTTATTTATTTTATTTTTTTTCAAAAAATGGCTTTTTTGGCTTAGCTATGAGATTTTGAAACTTCGATAGTCATATAAAAATAATTCCTAAATTTATACCTATTTTAATACCTTTTAGGATATTTTCATTTTAGTCAGATGCTTGCAACACAGTGAAGGAGGCATTTCCGATTCCATTTCCATTTTATATATATTCTTGATCAGTATCAACAGGCGAATCTTTCTAGCCATCTCCGGCAGAAAAACATTTTTTTCAGAATGTTCCATTTTTTGAAAAAAAGGAAAGGGGTTACATCGTAAAAATTTACAAAAATGTTAATTTTTTTACATTTTAAACAGAGTATGCAGATTTATTAACGAGTTAAAAACTAGCACAGAACAGCTTTCCGATTTAAAATTAATGCCTTTTTGGCTTAGCTATGAGATTTTGAAACTTCGATAGTCATATAAAAATAATTCCTAAATTTATACCTATTTTAATACCTTTTAGGATATTTTCATTTTAGTCAGATGCTTGCAACACAGTAAAGGAGGCATTTCCGACCCTATATTTTATATATGTTCTTGATCAGTATCAACAGGCGAATCTTTCTAGCCATCTCCGGCAGAAAAACATTTTTTTCAGAATGTTCCATTTTTTGAAAAAAAGGAAAGGGGTTACATCGTTAAAATTTGCAAAAATGTTCATTTTTGTACATTTTAAACAGAGTATGCAGATTTATTAACGAGTTAAAAACTAGCACAGAACAGCTTTCCGATTTAAAATTAATGCCTTTTTGGCTTAGCTATGAGATTTTGAAACTTCGATAGTCATATAAAAATAATTCCTAAATTTATACCTATTTTAATACCTTTTAGGATATTTTCATTTTAGTCAGATGCTTGCAACACAGTGAAGGAGGCATTTCCGACCCTATATTTTATATATATTCTTGACCAATATCAACAGGCGAATCTTTCTAGCCATATCCGGCAGAAAAACATTTTTTTCAGAAATGCTCCATTTTTTGAAAAAAAGGAAAGGGGTTACATCGTTAAAATTTGCAAAAATGTTCATTTTTTTACATTTTAAACAGAGTATGCAGATTTATTAACGAGTTAAAAACTAGCACAGAACAGCTTTCCGATTTAAATTTAATGCCTTTTTGGCTTAGCTATGAGATTTTGAAACTTCGATAGTCATATAAAAATAATTCCTAAATTTATACCTATTTTAATACCTTTTAGGATATTTTCATTTTAGTCAGATGCTTGCAACACAGTGAAGGAGGCATTTCCGACCCTATATTTTATATATATTCTTGATCAGTATCAACAGGCGAATCTTTCTAGCCATCTCCGGCAGAAAAACATTTTTTTCAGAATGTTCCATTTTTTGAAAAAAAGGAAAGGGGTTACATCGTAAAAATTTACAAAAATGTTAATTTTTTTACATTTTAAACAGAGTATGCAGATTTATTAACGAGTTAAAAACTAGCACAGAACAGCTTTCCGATTTAAAATTAATGCCTTTTTGGCTTAGCTATGAGATTTTGAAACTTCGATAGTCATATAAAAATAATTCCTAAATTTATACCTATTTTAATACCTTTTAGGATATTTTCATTTTAGTCAGATGCTTGCAACACAGTGAAGGAGGCATTTCCGATTCCATTTCCATTTTATATATATTCTTGATCAGTATCAACAGGCGAATCTTTCTAGCCATCTCCGGCAGAAAAACATTTTTTTCAGAATGTTCCATTTTTTGAAAAAAAGGAAAGGGGTTACATCGTAAAAATTTACAAAAATGTTAATTTTTTTACATTTTAAACAGAGTATGCAGATTTATTAACGAGTTAAAAACTAGCACAGAACAGCTTTCCGATTTAAAATTAATGCCTTTTTGGCTTAGCTATGAGATTTTGAAACTTCGATAGTCATATAAAAATAATTCCTAAATTTATACCTATTTTAATACCTTTTAGGATATTTTCATTTTAGTCAGATGCTTGCAACACAGTGAAGGAGGCATTTCCGACCCTATATTTTATATATATTCTTGACCAATATCAACAGGCGAATCTTTCTAGCCATATCCGGCAGAAAAACATTTTTTTCAGAAATGCTCCATTTTTTGAAAAAAAGGAAAGGGGTTACATCGTTAAAATTTGCAAAAATGTTCATTTTTTTACATTTTAAACAGAGTATGCAGATTTATTAACGAGTTAAAAACTAGCACAGAACAGCTTTCCGATTTAAATTTAATGCCTTTTTGGCTTAGCTATGAGATTTTGAAACTTCGATAGTCATATAAAAATAATTCCTAAATTTATACCTATTTTAATACCTTTTAGGATATTTTCATTTTAGTCAGATGCTTGCAACACAGTGAAGGAGGCATTTCCGACCCTATATTTTATATATATTCTTGATCAGTATCAACAGGCGAATCTTTCTAGCCATCTCCGGCAGAAAAACATTTTTTTCAGAATGTTCCATTTTTTGAAAAAAAGGAAAGGGGTTACATCGTTAAAATTTGCAAAAATGTTCATTTTTTTACATTTTAAACTGAGTATGCAGATTTATTAACGAGTTAAAAACTAGCACAGAACAGCTTTCCGATTTAAATTTAATGCCTTTTTGGCTTAGCTATGAGATTTTGAAACTTCGATAGTCATATAAAAATAATTCCTAAATTTATACCTATTTTAATACCTTTTAGGATATTTTCATTTTAGTCAGATGCTTGCAACACAGTGAAGGAGGCATTTCCGACCCTATATTTTATATATATTCTTGATCAGTATCAACAGGCGAATCTTCCTAGCCATCTCCGGCAGAAAAACATTTTTTTCAGAATGTTCCATTTTTTGAAAAAAGGAAAGGGGTTACATCGTTAAAATTTGCAAAAATGTACATTTTTGTACATTTTAAACAGAGTATGCAGATTTATTAACGAGTTAAAAACTAGCACAGAACAGCTTTCCGATTTAAAATTAATGCCTTTTTGGCTTAGCTATGAGATTTTGAAACTTCGATAGTCATATAAAAATAATTCCTAAATTTATACCTATTTTAATACCTTTTAGGATATTTTCATTTTAGTCAGATGCTTGCAACACAGTGAAGGAGGCATTTCCGATTCCATTTCCATTTTATATATATTCTTGATCAGTATCAACAGGCGAATCTTTCTAGCCATCTCCGGCAGAAAAACATTTTTTTCAGAATGTTCCATTTTTTGAAAAAAAGGAAAGGGGTTACATCGTTAAAATTTGCAAAAATGTTCATTTTTTTACATTTTAAACTGAGTATGCAGATTTATTAACGAGTTAAAAACTAGCACAGAACAGCTTTCCGATTTAAATTTAATGCCTTTTTGGCTTAGCTATGAGATTTTGAAACTTCGATAGTCATATAAAAATAATTCCTAAATTTATACCTATTTTAATACCTTTTAGGATATTTTCATTTTAGTCAGATGCTTGCAACACAGTGAAGGAGGCATTTCCGACCCTATATTTTATATATATTCTTGATCAGTATCAACAGGCGAATCTTTCTAGCCATCTCCGGCAGAAAAACATTTTTTTCAGAATGTTCCATTTTTTGAAAAAAAGGAAAGGGGTTACATCGTTAAAATTTGCAAAAACGTTCATTTTTTTACATTTTAAACTGAGTATGCAGATTTATTAACGAGTTAAAAACTAGCACAGAACAGCTTTCCGATTTAAATTTAATGCCTTTTTGGCTTAGCTATGAGATTTTGAAACTTCGATAGTCATATAAAAATAATTCCTAAATTTATACCTATTTTAATACCTTTTAGGATATTTTCATTTTAGTCAGATGCTTGCAACACAGTGAAGGAGGCATTTCCGACCCTATATTTTATATATATTCTTGATCAGTATCAACAGGCGAATCTTCCTAGCCATCTCCGGCAGAAAAACATTTTTTTCAGAATGTTCCATTTTTTGAAAAAAGGAAAGGGGTTACATCGTTAAAATTTGCAAAAATGTACATTTTTGTACATTTTAAACAGAGTATGCAGATTTATTAACGAGTTAAAAACTAGCACAGAACAGCTTTCCGATTTAAAATTAATGCCTTTTTGGCTTAGCTATGAGATTTTGAAACTTCGATAGTCATATAAAAATAATTCCTAAATTTATACCTATTTTAATACCTTTTAGGATATTTTCATTTTAGTCAGATGCTTGCAACACAGTGAAGGAGGCATTTCCGATTCCATTTCCATTTTATATATATTCTTGATCAGTATCAACAGGCGAATCTTTCTAGCCATCTCCGGCAGAAAAACATTTTTTTCAGAATGTTCCATTTTTTGAAAAAAAGGAAAGGGGTTACATCGTTAAAATTTGCAAAAACGTTCATTTTTTTACATTTTAAACTGAGTATGCAGATTTATTAACGAGTTAAAAACTAGCACAGAACAGCTTTCCGATTTAAATTTAATGCCTTTTTGGCTTAGCTATGAGATTTTGAAACTTCGATAGTCATATAAAAATAATTCCTAAATTTATACCTATTTTAATACCTTTTAGGATATTTTCATTTTAGTCAGATGCTTGCAACACAGTGAAGGAGGCATTTCCGACCCTATATTTTATATATATTCTTGATCAGTATCAACAGGCGAATCTTCCTAGCCATCTCCGGCAGAAAAACATTTTTTTCAGAATGTTCCATTTTTTGAAAAAAAGGAAAGGGGTTACATCGTTAAAATTTGCAAAAATGTACATTTTTGTACATTTTAAACAGAGTATGCAGATTTATTAACGAGTTAAAAACTAGCACAGAACAGCTTTCCGATTTAAAATTAATGCCTTTTTGGCTTAGCTATGAGATTTTGAAACTTCGATAGTCATATAAAAATAATTCCTAAATTTATACCTATTTTAATACCTTTTAGGATATTTTCATTTTAGTCAGATGCTTGCAACACAGTGAAGGAGGCATTTCCGACCCTATATTTTATATATATTCTTGATCAGTATCAACAGGCGAATCTTTCTAGCCATCTCCGGCAGAAAAACATTTTTTTCAGAATGTTCCATTTTTTGAAAAAAAGGAAAGGGGTTACATCGTTAAAATTTGCAAAAATGTTCATTTTTTTACATTTTAAACTGAGTATGCAGATTTATTAACGAGTTAAAAACTAGCACAGAACAGCTTTCCGATTTAAATTTAATGCCTTTTTGGCTTAGCTATGAGATTTTGAAACTTCGATAGTCATATAAAAATAATTCCTAAATTTATACCTATTTTAATACCTTTTAGGATATTTTCATTTTAGTCAGATGCTTGCAACACAGTGAAGGAGGCATTTCCGACCCTATATTTTATATATATTCTTGATCAGTATCAACAGGCGAATCTTTCTAGCCATCTCCGGCAGAAAAACATTTTTTTCAGAATGTTCCATTTTTTGAAAAAAAGGAAAGGGGTTACATCGTTAAAATTTGCAAAAACGTTCATTTTTTTACATTTTAAACTGAGTATGCAGATTTATTAACGAGTTAAAAACTAGCACAGAACAGCTTTCCGATTTAAATTTAATGCCTTTTTGGCTTAGCTATGAGATTTTGAAACTTCGATAGTCATATAAAAATAATTCCTAAATTTATACCTATTTTAATACCTTTTAGGATATTTTCATTTTAGTCAGATGCTTGCAACACAGTGAAGGAGGCATTTCCGACCCTATATTTTATATATATTCTTGATCAGTATCAACAGGCGAATCTTCCTAGCCATCTCCGGCAGAAAAACATTTTTTTCAGAATGTTCCATTTTTTGAAAAAAGGAAAGGGGTTACATCGTTAAAATTTGCAAAAATGTACATTTTTGTACATTTTAAACAGAGTATGCAGATTTATTAACGAGTTAAAAACTAGCACAGAACAGCTTTCCGATTTAAAATTAATGCCTTTTTGGCTTAGCTATGAGATTTTGAAACTTCGATAGTCATATAAAAATAATTCCTAAATTTATACCTATTTTAATACCTTTTAGGATATTTTCATTTTAGTCAGATGCTTGCAACACAGTGAAGGAGGCATTTCCGATTCCATTTCCATTTTATATATATTCTTGATCAGTATCAACAGGCGAATCTTTCTAGCCATCTCCGGCAGAAAAACATTTTTTTCAGAATGTTCCATTTTTTGAAAAAAAGGAAAGGGGTTACATCGTTAAAATTTGCAAAAACGTTCATTTTTTTACATTTTAAACTGAGTATGCAGATTTATTAACGAGTTAAAAACTAGCACAGAACAGCTTTCCGATTTAAATTTAATGCCTTTTTGGCTTAGCTATGAGATTTTGAAACTTCGATAGTCATATAAAAATAATTCCTAAATTTATACCTATTTTAATACCTTTTAGGATATTTTCATTTTAGTCAGATGCTTGCAACACAGTGAAGGAGGCATTTCCGACCCTATATTTTATATATATTCTTGATCAGTATCAACAGGCGAATCTTCCTAGCCATCTCCGGCAGAAAAACATTTTTTTCAGAATGTTCCATTTTTTGAAAAAAAGGAAAGGGGTTACATCGTTAAAATTTGCAAAAATGTACATTTTTGTACATTTTAAACAGAGTATGCAGATTTATTAACGAGTTAAAAACTAGCACAGAACAGCTTTCCGATTTAAAATTAATGCCTTTTTGGCTTAGCTATGAGATTTTGAAACTTCGATAGTCATATAAAAATAATTCCTAAATTTATACCTATTTTAATACCTTTTAGGATATTTTCATTTTAGTCAGATGCTTGCAACACAGTGAAGGAGGCATTTCCGACCCTATATTTTATATATGTTCTTGATCAGTATCAACAGGCGAATCTTTCTAGCCATCTCCGGCAGAAAAACATTTTTTTCAGAATGTTCCATTTTTTGAAAAAAAGGAAAGGGGTTACATCGTTAAAATTTGCAAAAATGTTCATTTTTGTACATTTTAAACAGAGTATGCAGATTTATTAACGAGTTAAAAACTAGCACAGAACAGCTTTCCGATTTAAAATTAATGCCTTTTTGGCTTAGCTATGAGATTTTGAAACTTCGATAGTCATATAAAAATAATTCCTAAATTTATACCTATTTTAATACCTTTTAGGATATTTTCATTTTAGTCAGATGCTTGCAACACAGTGAAGGAGGCATTTCCGACCCTATATTTTATATATATTCTTGATCAGTATCAACAGGCGAATCTTTCTAGCCATCTCCGGCAGAAAAACATTTTTTTCAGAATGTTCCATTTTTTGAAAAAAAGGAAAGGGGTTACATCGTTAAAATTTGCAAAAATGTTCATTTTTTTACATTTTAAACTGAGTATGCAGATTTATTAACGAGTTAAAAACTAGCACAGAACAGCTTTCCGATTTAAATTTAATGCCTTTTTGGCTTAGCTATGAGATTTTGAAACTTCGATAGTCATATAAAAATAATTCCTAAATTTATACCTATTTTAATACCTTTTAGGATATTTTCATTTTAGTCAGATGCTTGCAACACAGTGAAGGAGGCATTTCCGACCCTATATTTTATATATGTTCTTGATCAGTATCAACAGGCGAATCTTTCTAGCCATCTCCGGCAGAAAAACATTTTTTTCAGAATGTTCCATTTTTTGAAAAAAAGGAAAGGGGTTACATCGTTAAAATTTGCAAAAATGTTCATTTTTTTACATTTTAAACTGAGTATGCAGATTTATTAACGAGTTAAAAACTAGCACAGAACAGCTTTCCGATTTAAATTTAATGCCTTTTTGGCTTAGCTATGAGATTTTGAAACTTCGATAGTCATATAAAAATAATTCCTAAATTTATACCTATTTTAATACCTTTTAGGATATTTTCATTTTAGTCAGATGCTTGCAACACAGTGAAGGAGGCATTTCCGATTCCATTTCCATTTTATATATATTCTTGATCAGTATCAACAGGCGAATCTTTCTAGCCATCTCCGGCAGAAAAACATTTTTTTCAGAATGTTCCATTTTTTGAAAAAAAGGAAAGGGGTTACATCGTAAAAATTTGCAAAAATGTTCATTTTTTTACATTTTAAACAGAGTATGCAGATTTATTAACGAGTTAAAAACTAGCACAGAACAGCTTTCCGATTTAAAATTAATGCCTTTTTGGCTTAGCTATGAGATTTTGAAACTTCGATAGTCATATAAAAATAATTCCTAAATTTATACCTATTTTAATACCTTTTAGGATATTTTCATTTTAGTCAGATGCTTGCAACACAGTGAAGGAGGCATTTCCGACCCTATATTTTATATATATTCTTGACCAATATCAACAGGCGAATCTTTCTAGCCATATCCGGCAGAAAAACATTTTTTTCAGAAATGCTCCATTTTTTGAAAAAAAGGAAAGGGGTTACATCGTTAAAATTTGCAAAAATGTTCATTTTTTTACATTTTAAACAGAGTATGCAGATTTATTAACGAGTTAAAAACTAGCACAGAACAGCTTTCCGATTTAAAATTAATGCCTTTTTGGCTTAGCTATGAGATTTTGAAACTTCGATAGTCATATAAAAATAATTCCTAAATTTATACCTATTTTAATACCTTTTAGGATATTTTCATTTTAGTCAGATGCTTGCAACACAGTGAAGGAGGCATTTCCGACCCTATATTTTATATATATTCTTGATCAGTATCAACAGGCGAATCTTTCTAGCCATCTCCGGCAGAAAAACATTTTTTTCAGAATGTTCCATTTTTTGAAAAAAAGGAAAGGGGTTACATCGTTAAAATTTGCAAAAACGTTCATTTTTTTACATTTTAAACTGAGTATGCAGATTTATTAACGAGTTAAAAACTAGCACAGAACAGCTTTCCGATTTAAATTTAATGCCTTTTTGGCTTAGCTATGAGATTTTGAAACTTCGATAGTCATATAAAAATAATTCCTAAATTTATACCTATTTTAATACCTTTTAGGATATTTTCATTTTAGTCAGATGCTTGCAACACAGTGAAGGAGGCATTTCCGACCCTATATTTTATATATATTCTTGATCAGTATCAACAGGCGAATCTTCCTAGCCATCTCCGGCAGAAAAACATTTTTTTCAGAATGTTCCATTTTTTGAAAAAAGGAAAGGGGTTACATCGTTAAAATTTGCAAAAATGTTCATTTTTGTACATTTTAAACAGAGTATGCAGATTTATTAACGAGTTAAAAACTAGCACAGAACAGCTTTCCGATTTAAAATTAATGCCTTTTTGGCTTAGCTATGAGATTTTGAAACTTCGATAGTCATATAAAAATAATTCCTAAATTTATACCTATTTTAATACCTTTTAGGATATTTTCATTTTAGTCAGATGCTTGCAACACAGTGAAGGAGGCATTTCCGACCCTATATTTTATATATATTCTTGATCAGTATCAACAGGCGAATCTTCCTAGCCATCTCCGGCAGAAAAACATTTTTTTCAGAATGTTCCATTTTTTGAAAAAAAAGGAAAGGGGTTACATCGTTAAAATTTGCAAAAATGTACATTTTTGTACATTTTAAACAGAGTATGCAGATTTATTAACGAGTTAAAAACTAGCACAGAACAGCTTTCCGATTTAAAATTAATGCCTTTTTGGCTTAGCTATGAGATTTTGAAACTTCGATAGTCATATAAAAATAATTCCTAAATTTATACCTATTTTAATACCTTTTAGGATATTTTCATTTTAGTCAGATGCTTGCAACACAGTGAAGGAGGCATTTCCGACCCTATATTTTATATATGTTCTTGATCAGTATCAACAGGCGAATCTTTCTAGCCATCTCCGGCAGAAAAACATTTTTTTCAGAATGTTCCATTTTTTGAAAAAAAGGAAAGGGGTTACATCGTTAAAATTTGCAAAAATGTTCATTTTTGTACATTTTAAACAGAGTATGCAGATTTATTAACGAGTTAAAAACTAGCACAGAACAGCTTTCCGATTTAAAATTAATGCCTTTTTGGCTTAGCTATGAGATTTTGAAACTTCGATAGTCATATAAAAATAATTCCTAAATTTATACCTATTTTAATACCTTTTAGGATATTTTCATTTTAGTCAGATGCTTGCAACACAGTGAAGGAGGCATTTCCGACCCTATATTTTATATATATTCTTGATCAGTATCAACAGGCGAATCTTTCTAGCCATCTCCGGCAGAAAAACATTTTTTTCAGAATGTTCCATTTTTTGAAAAAAAGGAAAGGGGTTACATCGTTAAAATTTGCAAAAATGTTCATTTTTTTACATTTTAAACAGAGTATGCAGATTTATTAACGAGTTAAAAACTAGCACAGAACAGCTTTCCGATTTAAAATTAATGCCTTTTTGGCTTAGCTATGAGATTTTGAAACTTCGATAGTCATATAAAAATAATTCCTAAATTTATACCTATTTTAATACCTTTTAGGATATTTTCATTTTAGTCAGATGCTTGCAACACAGTGAAGGAGGCATTTCCGACCCTATATTTTATATATGTTCTTGATCAGTATCAACAGGCGAATCTTTCTAGCCATCTCCGGCAGAAAAACATTTTTTTCAGAATGTTCCATTTTTTGAAAAAAAGGAAAGGGGTTACATCGTTAAAATTTGCAAAAATGTTCATTTTTGTACATTTTAAACAGAGTATGCAGATTTATTAACGAGTTAAAAACTAGCACAGAACAGCTTTCCGATTTAAAATTAATGCCTTTTTGGCTTAGCTATGAGATTTTGAAACTTCGATAGTCATATAAAAATAATTCCTAAATTTATACCTATTTTAATACCTTTTAGGATATTTTCATTTTAGTCAGATGCTTGCAACACAGTGAAGGAGGCATTTTCGACCCTATATTTTATATATATTCTTGATCAGTATCAACAGGCGAATCTTTCTAGCCATCTCCGGCAGAAAAACATTTTTTTCAGAATGTTCCATTTTTTGAAAAAAAGGAAAGGGGTTACATCGTTAAAATTTGCAAAAATGTTCATTTTTGTACATTTTAAACAGAGTATGCAGATTTATTAACGAGTTAAAAACTAGCACAGAACAGCTTTCCGATTTAAATTTAATGCCTTTTTGGCTTAGCTATGAGATTTTGAAACTTCGATAGTCATATAAAAATAATTCCTAAATTTATACCTATTTTAATACCTTTTAGGATATTTTCATTTTAGTCAGATGCTTGCAACACAGTGAAGGAGGCATTACCGACCCTATATTTTATATATGTTCTTGATCAGTATCAACAGGCGAATCTTTCTAGCCATCTCCGGCAGAAAAACATTTTTTTCAGAATGTTCCATTTTTTGAAAAAAAGGAAAGGGGTTACATCGTTAAAATTTGCAAAAATGTTCATTTTTTTACATTTTAAACTGAGTATGCAGATTTATTAACGAGTTAAAAACTAGCACAGAACAGCTTTCCGATTTAAATTTAATGCCTTTTTGGCTTAGCTATGAGATTTTGAAACTTCGATAGTCATATAAAAATAATTCCTAAATTTATACCTATTTTAATACCTTTTAGGATATTTTCATTTTAGTCAGATGCTTGCAACACAGTGAAGGAGGCATTTCCGATTCCATTTCCATTTTATATATATTCTTGATCAGTATCAACAGGCGAATCTTTCTAGCCATCTCCGGCAGAAAAACATTTTTTTCAGAATGTTCCATTTTTTGAAAAAAGGAAAGGGGTTACATCGTTAAAATTTGCAAAAATGTTCATTTTTGTACATTTTAAACAGAGTATGCAGATTTATTAACGAGTTAAAAACTAGCACAGAACAGCTTTCCGATTTAAAATTAATGCCTTTTTGGCTTAGCTATGAGATTTTGAAACTTCGATAGTCATATAAATTTAATTCCTAAATTTATACCTATTTTAATACCTTTTAGGATATTTTCATTTTAGTCAGATGCTTGCAACACAGTGAAGGAGGCATTTCCGACCCTATATTTTATATATATTCTTGATCAGTATCAACAGGCGAATCTTCCTAGCCATCTCCGGCAGAAAAACATTTTTTTCAGAATGTTCCATTTTTTGAAAAAAGGAAAGGGGTTACATCGTTAAAATTTGCAAAAATGTTCATTTTTTTACATTTTAAACAGAGTATGCAGATTTATTAACGAGTTAAAAACTAGCACAGAACAGCTTTCCGATTTAAAATTAATGCCTTTTTGGCTTAGCTATGAGATTTTGAAACTTCGATAGTCATATAAAAATAATTCCTAAATTTATACTTATTTTAATACCTTTTAGGATATTTTCATTTTAGTCAGATGCTTGCAACACAGTGAAGGAGGCATTTCCGACCCTATATTTTATATATATTCTTGATCAGTATCAACAGGCGAATCTTCCTAGCCATCTCCGGCAGAAAAACATTTTTTTCAGAATGTTCCATTTTTTGAAAAAAAGGAAAGGGGTTACATCGTTAAAATTTGCAAAAATGTTCATTTTTTTACATTTTAAACAGAGTATGCAGATTTATTAACGAGTTAAAAACTAGCACAGAACAGCTTTCCGATTTAAAATTAATGCCTTTTTGGCTTAGCTATGAGATTTTGAAACTTCGATAGTCATATAAAAATAATTCCTAAATTTATACTTATTTTAATACCTTTTAGGATATTTTCATTTTAGTCAGATGCTTGCAACACAGTGAAGGAGGCATTTCCGACCCTATATTTTATATATATTCTTGATCAGTATCAACAGGCGAATCTTTCTAGCCATATCCGGCAGAAAAACATTTTTTTCAGAAATGCTCCATTTTTTGAAAAAAAGGAAAGGGGTTACATCGTTAAAATTTGCAAAAATGTTCATTTTTTTACATTTTAAACTGAGTATGCAGATTTATTAACGAGTTAAAAACTAGCACAGAACAGCTTTCCGATTTAAAATTAATGCCTTTTTGGCTTAGCTATGAGATTTTGAAACTTCGATAGTCATATAAAAATAATTCCTAAATTTATACCTATTTTAATACCTTTTAGGATATTTTCATTTTAGTCAGATGCTTGCAACACAGTGAAGGAGGCATTTCCGACCCTATATTTTATATATATTCTTGATCAGTATCAACAGGCGAATCTTTCTAGCCATCTCCGGCAGAAAAACATTTTTTTCAGAATGTTCCATTTTTTGAAAAAAAGGAAAGGGGTTACATCGTTAAAATTTGCAAAAATGTTCATTTTTTTACATTTTAAACAGAGTATGCAGATTTATTAACGAGTTAAAAACTAGCACAGAACAGCTTTCCGATTTAAAATTAATGCCTTTTTGGCTTAGCTATGAGATTTTGAAACTTCGATAGTCATATAAAAATAATTCCTAAATTTATACCTATTTTAATACCTTTTAGGATATTTTCATTTTAGTCAGATGCTTGCAACACAGTGAAGGAGGCATTTCCGACCCTATATTTTATATATGTTCTTGATCAGTATCAACAGGCGAATCTTTCTAGCCATCTCCGGCAGAAAAACATTTTTTTCAGAATGTTCCATTTTTTGAAAAAAAGGAAAGGGGTTACATCGTTAAAATTTGCAAAAATGTTCATTTTTGTACATTTTAAACAGAGTATGCAGATTTATTAACGAGTTAAAAACTAGCACAGAACAGCTTTCCGATTTAAAATTAATGCCTTTTTGGCTTAGCTATGAGATTTTGAAACTTCGATAGTCATATAAAAATAATTCCTAAATTTATACCTATTTTAATACCTTTTAGGATATTTTCATTTTAGTCAGATGCTTGCAACACAGTGAAGGAGGCATTTTCGACCCTATATTTTATATATATTCTTGATCAGTATCAACAGGCGAATCTTTCTAGCCATCTCCGGCAGAAAAACATTTTTTTCAGAATGTTCCATTTTTTGAAAAAAAGGAAAGGGGTTACATCGTTAAAATTTGCAAAAATGTTCATTTTTGTACATTTTAAACAGAGTATGCAGATTTATTAACGAGTTAAAAACTAGCACAGAACAGCTTTCCGATTTAAAATTAATGCCTTTTTGGCTTAGCTATGAGATTTTGAAACTTCGATAGTCATATAAAAATAATTCCTAAATTTATACCTATTTTAATACCTTTTAGGATATTTTCATTTTAGTCAGATGCTTGCAACACAGTGAAGGAGGCATTTCCGACCCTATATTTTATATATGTTCTTGATCAGTATCAACAGGCGAATCTTTCTAGCCATCTCCGGCAGAAAAACATTTTTTTCAGAATGTTCCATTTTTTGAAAAAAAGGAAAGGGGTTACATCGTTAAAATTTGCAAAAATGTTCATTTTTGTACATTTTAAACAGAGTATGCAGATTTATTAACGAGTTAAAAACTAGCACAGAACAGCTTTCCGATTTAAAATTAATGCCTTTTTGGCTTAGCTATGAGATTTTGAAACTTCGATAGTCATATAAAAATAATTCCTAAATTTATACCTATTTTAATACCTTTTAGGATATTTTCATTTTAGTCAGATGCTTGCAACACAGTGAAGGAGGCATTTCCGACCCTATATTTTATATATATTCTTGATCAGTATCAACAGGCGAATCTTTCTAGCCATCTCCGGCAGAAAAACATTTTTTTCAGAATGTTCCATTTTTTGAAAAAAAGGAAAGGGGTTACATCGTTAAAATTTGCAAAAATGTTCATTTTTTTACATTTTAAACAGAGTATGCAGATTTATTAACGAGTTAAAAACTAGCACAGAACAGCTTTCCGATTTAAAATTAATGCCTTTTTGGCTTAGCTATGAGATTTTGAAACTTCGATAGTCATATAAAAATAATTCCTAAATTTATACCTATTTTAATACCTTTTAGGATATTTTCATTTTAGTCAGATGCTTGCAACACAGTAAAGGAGGCATTTCCGACCCTATATTTTATATATGTTCTTGATCAGTATCAACAGGCGAATCTTTCTAGCCATCTCCGGCAGAAAAACATTTTTTTCAGAATGTTCCATTTTTTGAAAAAAAGGAAAGGGGTTACATCGTTAAAATTTGCAAAAATGTTCATTTTTGTACATTTTAAACAGAGTATGCAGATTTATTAACGAGTTAAAAACTAGCACAGAACAGCTTTCCGATTTAAAATTAATGCCTTTTTGGCTTAGCTATGAGATTTTGAAACTTCGATAGTCATATAAAAATAATTCCTAAATTTATACCTATTTTAATACCTTTTAGGATATTTTCATTTTAGTCAGATGCTTGCAACACAGTGAAGGAGGCATTTTCGACCCTATATTTTATATATATTCTTGATCAGTATCAACAGGCGAATCTTTCTAGCCATCTCCGGCAGAAAAACATTTTTTTCAGAATGTTCCATTTTTTGAAAAAAAGGAAAGGGGTTACATCGTTAAAATTTGCAAAAATGTTCATTTTTGTACATTTTAAACAGAGTATGCAGATTTATTAACGAGTTAAAAACTAGCACAGAACAGCTTTCCGATTTAAAATTAATGCCTTTTTGGCTTAGCTATGAGATTTTGAAACTTCGATAGTCATATAAAAATAATTCCTAAATTTATACCTATTTTAATACCTTTTAGGATATTTTCATTTTAGTCAGATGCTTGCAACACAGTGAAGGAGGCATTTCCGACCCTATATTTTATATATATTCTTGATCAGTATCAACAGGCGAATCTTTCTAGCCATCTCCGGCAGAAAAACATTTTTTTCAGAATGTTCCATTTTTTGAAAAAAAGGAAAGGGGTTACATCGTTAAAATTTGCAAAAATGTTCATTTTTGTACATTTTAAACAGAGTATGCAGATTTATTAACGAGTTAAAAACTAGCACAGAACAGCTTTCCGATTTAAAATTAATGCCTTTTTGGCTTAGCTATGAGATTTTGAAACTTCGATAGTCATATAAAAATAATTCCTAAATTTATACCTATTTTAATACCTTTTAGGATATTTTCATTTTAGTCAGATGCTTGCAACACAGTGAAGGAGGCATTTCCGACCCTATATTTTATATATGTTCTTGATCAGTATCAACAGGCGAATCTTTCTAGCCATCTCCGGCAGAAAAACATTTTTTTCAGAATGTTCCATTTTTTGAAAAAAAGGAAAGGGGTTACATCGTTAAAATTTGCAAAAATGTTCATTTTTTTACATTTTAAACAGAGTATGCAGATTTATTAACGAGTTAAAAACTAGCACAGAACAGCTTTCCGATTTAAAATTAATGCCTTTTTGGCTTAGCTATGAGATTTTGAAACTTCGATAGTCATATAAAAATAATTCCTAAATTTATACCTATTTTAATACCTTTTAGGATATTTTCATTTTAGTCAGATGCTTGCAACACAGTGAAGGAGGCATTTCCGACCCTATATTTTATATATGTTCTTGATCAGTATCAACAGGCGAATCTTTCTAGCCATCTCCGGCAGAAAAACATTTTTTTCAGAATGTTCCATTTTTTGAAAAAAAGGAAAGGGGTTACATCGTTAAAATTTGCAAAAATGTTCATTTTTGTACATTTTAAACAGAGTATGCAGATTTATTAACGAGTTAAAAACTAGCACAGAACAGCTTTCCGATTTAAAATTAATGCCTTTTTGGCTTAGCTATGAGATTTTGAAACTTCGATAGTCATATAAAAATAATTCCTAAATTTATACCTATTTTAATACCTTTTAGGATATTTTCATTTTAGTCAGATGCTTGCAACACAGTGAAGGAGGCATTTCCGACCCTATATTTTATATATATTCTTGATCAGTATCAACAGGCGAATCTTTCTAGCCATCTCCGGCAGAAAAACATTTTTTTCAGAATGTTCCATTTTTTGAAAAAAAGGAAAGGGTTACATCGTTAAAATTTGCAAAAATGTTCATTTTTTTACATTTTAAACTGAGTATGCAGATTTATTAACGAGTTAAAAACTAGCACAGAACAGCTTTCCGATTTAAAATTAATGCCTTTTTGGCTTAGCTATGAGATTTTGAAACTTCGATAGTCATATAAAAATAATTCCTAAATTTATACCTATTTTAATACCTTTTAGGATATTTTCATTTTAGTCAGATGCTTGCAACACAGTGAAGGAGGCATTTCCGACCCTATATTTTATATATGTTCTTGATCAGTATCAACAGGCGAATCTTTCTAGCCATCTCCGGCAGAAAAACATTTTTTTCAGAATGTTCCATTTTTTGAAAAAAAGGAAAGGGGTTACATCGTTAAAATTTGCAAAAATGTTCATTTTTGTACATTTTAAACAGAGTATGCAGATTTATTAACGAGTTAAAAACTAGCACAGAACAGCTTTCCGATTTAAAATTAATGCCTTTTTGGCTTAGCTATGAGATTTTGAAACTTCGATAGTCATATAAAAATAATTCCTAAATTTATACTTATTTTAATACCTTTTAGGATATTTTCATTTTAGTCAGATGCTTGCAACACAGTGAAGGAGGCATTTCCGACCCTATATTTTATATATATTCTTGATCAGTATCAACAGGCGAATCTTTCTAGCCATATCCGGCAGAAAAACATTTTTTTCAGAAATGCTCCATTTTTTGAAAAAAAGGAAAGGGGTTACATCGTTAAAATTTGCAAAAATGTTCATTTTTTTACATTTTAAACTGAGTATGCAGATTTATTAACGAGTTAAAAACTAGCACAGAACAGCTTTCCGATTTAAAATTAATGCCTTTTTGGCTTAGCTATGAGATTTTGAAACTTCGATAGTCATATAAAAATAATTCCTAAATTTATACCTATTTTAATACCTTTTAGGATATTTTCATTTTAGTCAGATGCTTGCAACACAGTGAAGGAGGCATTTCCGACCCTATATTTTATATATATTCTTGATCAGTATCAACAGGCGAATCTTTCTAGCCATCTCCGGCAGAAAAACATTTTTTTCAGAATGTTCCATTTTTTGAAAAAAAGGAAAGGGGTTACATCGTTAAAATTTGCAAAAATGTTCATTTTTGTAAATTTTAAACAGAGTATGCAGATTTATTAACGAGTTAAAAACTAGCACAGAACAGCTTTCCGATTTAAAATTAATGCCTTTTTGGCTTAGCTATGAGATTTTGAAACTTCGATAGTCATATAAAAATAATTCCTAAATTTATACTTATTTTAATACCTTTTAGGATATTTTCATTTTAGTCAGATGCTTGCAACACAGTGAAGGAGGCATTTCCGACCCTATATTTTATATATATTCTTGATCAGTATCAACAGGCGAATCTTTCTAGCCATATCCGGCAGAAAAACATTTTTTTCAGAAATGCTCCATTTTTTGAAAAAAAGGAAAGGGGTTACATCGTTAAAATTTGCAAAAATGTTCATTTTTTTACATTTTAAACTGAGTATGCAGATTTATTAACGAGTTAAAAACTAGCACAGAACAGCTTTCCGATTTAAAATTAATGCCTTTTTGGCTTAGCTATGAGATTTTGAAACTTCGATAGTCATATAAAAATAATTCCTAAATTTATACCTATTTTAATACCTTTTAGGATATTTTCATTTTAGTCAGATGCTTGCAACACAGTGAAGGAGGCATTTCCGACCCTATATTTTATATATATTCTTGATCAGTATCAACAGGCGAATCTTTCTAGCCATCTCCGGCAGAAAAACATTTTTTTCAGAATGTTCCATTTTTTGAAAAAAAGGAAAGGGGTTACATCGTTAAAATTTGCAAAAATGTTCATTTTTTTACATTTTAAACTGAGTATGCAGATTTATTAACGAGTTAAAAACTAGCACAGAACAGCTTTCCGATTTAAATTTAATGCCTTTTTGGCTTAGCTATGAGATTTTGAAACTTCGATAGTCATATAAAAATAATTCCTAAATTTATACCTATTTTAATACCTTTTAGGATATTTTCATTTTAGTCAGATGCTTGCAACACAGTGAAGGAGGCATTTCCGACCCTATATTTTATATATATTCTTGATCAGTATCAACAGGCGAATCTTCCTAGCCATCTCCGGCAGAAAAACATTTTTTTCAGAATGTTCCATTTTTTGAAAAAAAGGAAAGGGGTTACATCGTTAAAATTTGCAAAAATGTACATTTTTGTACATTTTAAACAGAGTATGCAGATTTATTAACGAGTTAAAAACTAGCACAGAACAGCTTTCCGATTTAAAATTAATGCCTTTTTGGCTTAGCTATGAGATTTTGAAACTTCGATAGTCATATAAAAATAATTCCTAAATTTATACCTATTTTAATACCTTTTAGGATATTTTCATTTTAGTCAGATGCTTGCAACACAGTGAAGGAGGCATTTCCGACCCTATATTTTATATATGTTCTTGATCAGTATCAACAGGCGAATCTTTCTAGCCATCTCCGGCAGAAAAACATTTTTTTCAGAATGTTCCATTTTTTGAAAAAAAGGAAAGGGGTTACATCGTTAAAATTTGCAAAAATGTTCATTTTTTTACATTTTAAACTGAGTATGCAGATTTATTAACGAGTTAAAAACTAGCACAGAACAGCTTTCCGATTTAAAATGAATGCCTTTTTGGCTTAGCTATGAGATTTTGAAACTTCGATAGTCATATAAAAATAATTCCTAAATTTATACCTATTTTAATACCTTTAGGATATTTTCATTTTAGTCAGATGCTTGCAACACAGTGAAGGAGGCATTTCCGACCCTATATTGTATATATGTTCTTGATCAGTATCAACAGGCGAATCTTTCTAGCCATCTCCGGCAGAAAAACATTTTTTTCAGAATGTTCCATTTTTTGAAAAAAAGGAAAGGGGTTACATCGTTAAAATTTGCAAAAATGTTCATTTTTGTACATTTTAAACAGAGTATGCAGATTTATTAACGAGTTAAAAACTAGCACAGAACAGCTTTCCGATTTAAAATTAATGCCTTTTTGGCTTAGCTATGAGATTTTGAAACTTCGATAGTCATATAAAAATAATTCCTAAATTTATACCTATTTTAATACCTTTAGGATATTTTCATTTTAGTCAGATGCTTGCAACACAGTGAAGGAGGCATTTCCGACCCTATATTGTATATATGTTCTTGATCAGTATCAACAGGCGAATCTTTCTAGCCATCTCCGGCAGAAAAACATTTTTTTCAGAATGTTCCATTTTTTGAAAAAAAGGAAAGGGGTTACATCGTTAAAATTTGCAAAAATGTTCATTTTTTTACATTTTAAACAGAGTATGCAGATTTATTAACGAGTTAAAAACTAGCACAGAACAGCTTTCCGATTTAAAATTAATGCCTTTTTGGCTTAGCTATGAGATTTTGAAACTTCGATAGTCATATAAAAATAATTCCTAAATTTATACTTATTTTAATACCTTTTAGGATATTTTCATTTTAGTCAGATGCTTGCAACACAGTGAAGGAGGCATTTCCGACCCTATATTTTATATATATTCTTGATCAGTATCAACAGGCGAATCTTTCTAGCCATATCCGGCAGAAAAACATTTTTTTCAGAAATGCTCCATTTTTTGAAAAAAAGGAAAGGGGTTACATCGTTAAAATTTGCAAAAATGTTCATTTTTTTACATTTTAAACTGAGTATGCAGATTTATTAACGAGTTAAAAACTAGCACAGAACAGCTTTCCGATTTAAAATTAATGCCTTTTTGGCTTAGCTATGAGATTTTGAAACTTCGATAGTCATATAAAAATAATTCCTAAATTTATACCTATTTTAATACCTTTTAGGATATTTTCATTTTAGTCAGATGCTTGCAACACAGTGAAGGAGGCATTTCCGACCCTATATTTTATATATATTCTTGATCAGTATCAACAGGCGAATCTTTCTAGCCATCTCCGGCAGAAAAACATTTTTTTCAGAATGTTCCATTTTTTGAAAAAAAGGAAAGGGGTTACATCGTTAAAATTTGCAAAAATGTTCATTTTTGTAAATTTTAAACAGAGTATGCAGATTTATTAACGAGTTAAAAACTAGCACAGAACAGCTTTCCGATTTAAAATTAATGCCTTTTTGGCTTAGCTATGAGATTTTGAAACTTCGATAGTCATATAAAAATAATTCCTAAATTTATACTTATTTTAATACCTTTTAGGATATTTTCATTTTAGTCAGATGCTTGCAACACAGTGAAGGAGGCATTTCCGACCCTATATTTTATATATATTCTTGATCAGTATCAACAGGCGAATCTTTCTAGCCATATCCGGCAGAAAAACATTTTTTTCAGAAATGCTCCATTTTTTGAAAAAAAGGAAAGGGGTTACATCGTTAAAATTTGCAAAAATGTTCATTTTTTTACATTTTAAACTGAGTATGCAGATTTATTAACGAGTTAAAAACTAGCACAGAACAGCTTTCCGATTTAAAATTAATGCCTTTTTGGCTTAGCTATGAGATTTTGAAACTTCGATAGTCATATAAAAATAATTCCTAAATTTATACCTATTTTAATACCTTTTAGGATATTTTCATTTTAGTCAGATGCTTGCAACACAGTGAAGGAGGCATTTCCGACCCTATATTTTATATATATTCTTGATCAGTATCAACAGGCGAATCTTCCTAGCCATCTCCGGCAGAAAAACATTTTTTTCAGAATGTTCCATTTTTTGAAAAAAAGGAAAGGGGTTACATCGTTAAAATTTGCAAAAATGTACATTTTTGTACATTTTAAACAGAGTATGCAGATTTATTAACGAGTTAAAAACTAGCACAGAACAGCTTTCCGATTTAAAATTAATGCCTTTTTGGCTTAGCTATGAGATTTTGAAACTTCGATAGTCATATAAAAATAATTCCTAAATTTATACCTATTTTAATACCTTTTAGGATATTTTCATTTTAGTCAGATGCTTGCAACACAGTGAAGGAGGCATTTCCGACCCTATATTTTATATATGTTCTTGATCAGTATCAACAGGCGAATCTTTCTAGCCATCTCCGGCAGAAAAACATTTTTTTCAGAATGTTCCATTTTTTGAAAAAAAGGAAAGGGGTTACATCGTTAAAATTTGCAAAAATGTTCATTTTTGTACATTTTAAACAGAGTATGCAGATTTATTAACGAGTTAAAAACTAGCACAGAACAGCTTTCCGATTTAAAATTAATGCCTTTTTGGCTTAGCTATGAGATTTTGAAACTTCGATAGTCATATAAAAATAATTCCTAAATTTATACCTATTTTAATACCTTTTAGGATATTTTCATTTTAGTCAGATGCTTGCAACACAGTGAAGGAGGCATTTCCGACCCTATATTTTATATATGTTCTTGATCAGTATCAACAGGCGAATCTTTCTAGCCATCTCCGGCAGAAAAACATTTTTTTCAGAATGTTCAATTTTTTGAAAAAAGGAAAGGGGTTACATCGTTAAAATTTGCAAAAATGTTCATTTTTGTACATTTTAAACAGAGTATGCAGATTTATTAACGAGTTAAAAACTAGCACAGAACAGCTTTCCGATTTAAAATTAATGCCTTTTTGGCTTAGCTATGAGATTTTGAAACTTCGATAGTCATATAAAAATAATTCCTAAATTTATACTTATTTTAATACCTTTTAGGATATTTTCATTTTAGTCAGATGCTTGCAACACAGTGAAGGAGGCATTTCCGACCCTATTTTTTATATATATTCTTGATCAGTATCAACAGGCGAATCTTTCTAGCCATATCCGGCAGAAAAACATTTTTTTCAGAAATGCTCCATTTTTTGAAAAAAAGGAAAGGGGTTACATCGTTAAAATTTGCAAAAATGTTCATTTTTTTACATTTTAAACAGAGTATGCAGATTTATTAACGAGTTAAAAACTAGCACAGAACAGCTTTCCGATTTAAAATTAATGCCTTTTTGGCTTAGCTATGAGATTTTGAAACTTCGATAGTCATATACAAATAATTCCTAAATTTATACCTATTTTAATACCTTTTAGGGTATATACATTTTAGTCAGGAGCTTGCAACACAGTGAAGGAGACATTTCCGACACTATATTTTATATATGTTCTTGATCAGTATCAACAGGCGAATCTTTCTAGCCATCTCCGGCAGAAAAACATTTTTTTCAGAATGTTCCATTTTTTGAAAAAAAGGAAAGGGGTTACATCGTTAAAATTTGCAAAAATGTTCATTTTTTTACATTTTAAACTGAGTATGCAGATTTATTAACGAGTTAAAAACTAGCACAGAACAGCTTTCCGATTTAAATTTAATGCCTTTTTGGCTTAGCTATGAGATTTTGAAACTTCGATAGTCATATAAAAATAATTCCTAAATTTATACCTATTTTAATACCTTTTAGGATATGTTCATTTTAGTCAGATGCTTGCAACACAGTGAAGGAGGCATTTCCGACCCTATATTTTATATATATTCTTGATCAGTATCAACAGGCGAATCTTCCTAGCCATCTCCGGCAGAAAAACATTTTTTTCAGAATGTTCCATTTTTTGAAAAAAAGGAAAGGGGTTACATCGTTAAAATTTGCAAAAATGTACATTTTTGTACATTTTAAACAGAGTATGCAGATTTATTAACGAGTTAAAAACTAGCACAGAACAGCTTTCCGATTTAAAATTAATGCCTTTTTGGCTTAGCTATGAGATTTTGAAACTTCGATAGTCATATAAAAATAATTCCTAAATTTATACCTATTTTAATACCTTTTAGGATATTTTCATTTTAGTCAGATGCTTGCAACACAGTGAAGGAGGCATTTCCGACCCTATATTTTATATATGTTCTTGATCAGTATCAACAGGCGAATCTTTCTAGCCATCTCCGGCAGAAAAACATTTTTTTCAGAATGTTCCATTTTTTGAAAAAAAGGAAAGGGGTTACATCGTTAAAATTTGCAAAAATGTTCATTTTTTTACATTTTAAACTGAGTATGCAGATTTATTAACGAGTTAAAAACTAGCACAGAACAGCTTTCCGATTTAAAATGAATGCCTTTTTGGCTTAGCTATGAGATTTTGAAACTTCGATAGTCATATAAAAATAATTCCTAAATTTATACCTATTTTAATACCTTTAGGATATTTTCATTTTAGTCAGATGCTTGCAACACAGTGAAGGAGGCATTTCCGACCCTATATTGTATATATGTTCTTGATCAGTATCAACAGGCGAATCTTTCTAGCCATCTCCGGCAGAAAAACATTTTTTTCAGAATGTTCCATTTTTTGAAAAAAAGGAAAGGGGTTACATCGTTAAAATTTGCAAAAATGTTCATTTTTGTACATTTTAAACAGAGTATGCAGATTTATTAACGAGTTAAAAACTAGCACAGAACAGCTTTCCGATTTAAAATTAATGCCTTTTTGGCTTAGCTATGAGATTTTGAAACTTCGATAGTCATATAAAAATAATTCCTAAATTTATACCTATTTTAATACCTTTAGGATATTTTCATTTTAGTCAGATGCTTGCAACACAGTGAAGGAGGCATTTCCGACCCTATATTGTATATATGTTCTTGATCAGTATCAACAGGCGAATCTTTCTAGCCATCTCCGGCAGAAAAACATTTTTTTCAGAATGTTCCATTTTTTGAAAAAAAGGAAAGGGGTTACATCGTTAAAATTTGCAAAAATGTTCATTTTTTTACATTTTAAACTGAGTATGCAGATTTATTAACGAGTTAAAAACTAGCACAGAACAGCTTTCCGATTTAAAATGAATGCCTTTTTGGCTTAGCTATGAGATTTTGAAACTTCGATAGTCATATAAAAATAATTCCTAAATTTATACCTATTTTAATACCTTTAGGATATTTTCATTTTAGTCAGATGCTTGCAACACAGTGAAGGAGGCATTTCCGACCCTATATTGTATATATGTTCTTGATCAGTATCAACAGGCGAATCTTTCTAGCCATCTCCGGCAGAAAAACATTTTTTTCAGAATGTTCCATTTTTTGAAAAAAAGGAAAGGGGTTACATCGTTAAAATTTGCAAAAATGTTCATTTTTGTACATTTTAAACAGAGTATGCAGATTTATTAACGAGTTAAAAACTAGCACAGAACAGCTTTCCGATTTAAAATTAATGCCTTTTTGGCTTAGCTATGAGATTTTGAAACTTCGATAGTCATATAAAAATAATTCCTAAATTTATACCTATTTTAATACCTTTAGGATATTTTCATTTTAGTCAGATGCTTGCAACACAGTGAAGGAGGCATTTCCGACCCTATATTGTATATATGTTCTTGATCAGTATCAACAGGCGAATCTTTCTAGCCATCTCCGGCAGAAAAACATTTTTTTCAGAAATGCTCCATTTTTTGAAAAAAAGGAAAGGGGTTACATCGTTAAAATTTGCAAAAATGTTCATTTTTTTACATTTTAAACTGAGTATGCAGATTTATTAACGAGTTAAAAACTAGCACAGAACAGCTTTCCGATTTAAAATTAATGCCTTTTTGGCTTAGCTATGAGATTTTGAAACTTCGATAGTCATATAAAAATAATTCCTAAATTTATACCTATTTTAATACCTTTAGGATATTTTCATTTTAGTCAGATGCTTGCAACACAGTGAAGGAGGCATTTCCGACCCTATATTGTATATATGTTCTTGATCAGTATCAACAGGCGAATCTTTCTAGCCATCTCCGGCAGAAAAACATTTTTTTCAGAAATGCTCCATTTTTTGAAAAAAAGGAAAGGGGTTACATCGTTAAAATTTGCAAAAATGTTCATTTTTTTACATTTTAAACTGAGTATGCAGATTTATTAACGAGTTAAAAACTAGCACAGAACAGCTTTCCGATTTAAAATTAATGCCTTTTTGGCTTAGCTATGAGATTTTGAAACTTCGATAGTCATATAAAAATAATTCCTAAATTTATACCTATTTTAATACCTTTTAGGATATTTTCATTTTAGTCAGATGCTTGCAACACAGTGAAGGAGGCATTTCCGACCCTATATTTTATATATGTTCTTGATCAGTATCAACAGGCGAATCTTTCTAGCCATCTCCGGCAGAAAAACATTTTTTTCAGAATGTTCCATTTTTTGAAAAAAAGGAAAGGGGTTACATCGTTAAAATTTGCAAAAATGTTCATTTTTTTACATTTTAAACAGAGTATGCAGATTTATTAACGAGTTAAAAACTAGCACAGAACAGCTTTCCGATTTAAAATTAATGCCTTTTTGGCTTAGCTATGAGATTTTGAAACTTCGATAGTCATATAAAAATAATTCCTAAATTTATACCTATTTTAATACCTTTTAGGATATTTTCATTTTAGTCAGATGCTTGCAACACAGTGAAGGAGGCATTTCCGACCCTATATTTTATATATATTCTTGATCAGTATCAACAGGCGAATCTTTCTAGCCATATCCGGCAGAAAAACATTTTTTTCAGAAATGCTCCATTTTTTGAAAAAAAGAAAAGGGGTTACATCGTTAAAATTTGCAAAAATGTTCATTTTTGTACATTTTAAACAGAGTATGCAGATTTATTAACGAGTTAAAAACTAGCACAGAACAGCTTTCCGATTTAAAATTAATGCCTTTTTGGCTTAGCTATGAGATTTTGAAACTTCGATAGTCATATAAAAATAATTCCTAAATTTATACCTATTTTAATACCTTTTAGGATATTTTCATTTTAGTCAGATGCTTGCAACACAGTGAAGGAGGCATTTCCGACCCTATATTTTATATATGTTCTTGATCAGTATCAACAGGCGAATCTTTCTAGCCATCTCCGGCAGAAAAACATTTTTTTCAGAATGTTCCATTTTTTGAAAAAAAGGAAAGGGGTTACATCGTTAAAATTTGCAAAAATGTTCATTTTTGTACATTTTAAACAGAGTATGCAGATTTATTAACGAGTTAAAAACTAGCACAGAACAGCTTTCCGATTTAAAATTAATGCCTTTTTGGCTTAGCTATGAGATTTTGAAACTTCGATAGTCATATAAAAATAATTCCTAAATTTATACCTATTTTAATACCTTTTAGGATATTTTCATTTTAGTCAGATGCTTGCAACACAGTGAAGGAGGCATTTCCGACCCTATATTTTATATATGTTCTTGATCAGTATCAACAGGCGAATCTTTCTAGCCATCTCCGGCAGAAAAACATTTTTTTCAGAATGTTCAATTTTTTGAAAAAAGGAAAGGGGTTACATCGTTAAAATTTGCAAAAATGTTCATTTTTGTACATTTTAAACAGAGTATGCAGATTTATTAACGAGTTAAAAACTAGCACAGAACAGCTTTCCGATTTAAAATTAATGCCTTTTTGGCTTAGCTATGAGATTTTGAAACTTCGATAGTCATATAAAAATAATTCCTAAATTTATACTTATTTTAATACCTTTTAGGATATTTTCATTTTAGTCAGATGCTTGCAACACAGTGAAGGAGGCATTTCCGACCCTATTTTTTATATATATTCTTGATCAGTATCAACAGGCGAATCTTTCTAGCCATATCCGGCAGAAAAACATTTTTTTCAGAAATGCTCCATTTTTTGAAAAAAAGGAAAGGGGTTACATCGTTAAAATTTGCAAAAATGTTCATTTTTTTACATTTTAAACAGAGTATGCAGATTTATTAACGAGTTAAAAACTAGCACAGAACAGCTTTCCGATTTAAAATTAATGCCTTTTTGGCTTAGCTATGAGATTTTGAAACTTCGATAGTCATATACAAATAATTCCTAAATTTATACCTATTTTAATACCTTTTAGGGTATATACATTTTAGTCAGGAGCTTGCAACACAGTGAAGGAGACATTTCCGACACTATATTTTATATATGTTCTTGATCAGTATCAACAGGCGAATCTTTCTAGCCATCTCCGGCAGAAAAACATTTTTTTCAGAATGTTCCATTTTTTGAAAAAAAGGAAAGGGGTTACATCGTTAAAATTTGCAAAAATGTTCATTTTTGTACATTTTAAACAGAGTATGCAGATTTATTAACGAGTTAAAAACTAGCACAGAACAGCTTTCCGATTTAAAATTAATGCCTTTTTGGCTTAGCTATGAGATTTTGAAACTTCGATAGTCATATAAAAATAATTCCTAAATTTATACCTATTTTAATACCTTTTAGGATATTTTCATTTTAGTCAGATGCTTGCAACACAGTGAAGGAGGCATTTCCGACCCTATATTTTATATATGTTCTTGATCAGTATCAACAGGCGAATCTTTCTAGCCATCTCCGGCAGAAAAACATTTTTTTCAGAATGTTCCATTTTTTGAAAAAAAGGAAAGGGGTTACATCGTTAAAATTTGCAAAAATGTTCATTTTTGTACATTTTAAACAGAGTATGCAGATTTATTAACGAGTTAAAAACTAGCACAGAACAGCTTTCCGATTTAAAATTAATGCCTTTTTGGCTTAGCTATGAGATTTTGAAACTTCGATAGTCATATAAAAATAATTCCTAAATTTATACTTATTTTAATACCTTTTAGGATATTTTCATTTTAGTCAGATGCTTGCAACACAGTGAAGGAGGCATTTCCGACCCTATATTTTATATATATTCTTGATCAGTATCAACAGGCGAATCTTTCTAGCCATATCCGGCAGAAAAACATTTTTTTCAGAAATGCTCCATTTTTTGAAAAAAAGGAAAGGGGTTACATCGTTAAAATTTGCAAAAATGTTCATTTTTTTACATTTTAAACTGAGTATGCAGATTTATTAACGAGTTAAAAACTAGCACAGAACAGCTTTCCGATTTAAAATTAATGCCTTTTTGGCTTAGCTATGAGATTTTGAAACTTCGATAGTCATATACAAATAATTCCTAAATTTATACCTATTTTAATACCTTTTAGGATATTTTCATTTTAGTCAGATGCTTGCAACACAGTGAAGGAGGCATTTCCGACCCTATTTTTTATATATATTCTTGATCAGTATCAACAGGCGAATCTTTCTAGCCATATCCGGCAGAAAAACATTTTTTTCAGAAATGCTCCATTTTTTGAAAAAAAGGAAAGGGGTTACATCGTTAAAATTTGCAAAAATGTTCATTTTTTTACATTTTAAACAGAGTATGCAGATTTATTAACGAGTTAAAAACTAGCACAGAACAGCTTTCCGATTTAAAATTAATGCCTTTTTGGCTTAGCTATGAGATTTTGAAACTTCGATAGTCATATACAAATAATTCCTAAATTTATACCTATTTTAATACCTTTTAGGGTATATACATTTTAGTCAGGAGCTTGCAACACAGTGAAGGAGACATTTCCAACACTATATTTCATATATATTCGGAAAGCTGTTCTTTGCTAGTTTTTAAATGTTAGTTTAAAATGTAGTAAAATGGTGGTGATGCTGATCAAGAATATATATGGTTTATGGGGTCGAAATTGACTGCGTTGCTGGCTTCTGACTGCAATTATAATACCCTGCAAGGGTTTACGTTCGGGAAACCGAAATTCATATACCCTTGCAGTGAAAATCCAGCATAACTCAGTCAAAAATAGATTCATTTCTAATCGAAAATCGTTTCTAAATTAGTATCTATTAGGTTAACAAGTCTGCATACTTATTTAATATTATTAAAAACCTACAATGGTATAAAGATGGAGCTATAGGCGATACCCTGCCAATCCCAATCCCAGTCCCAGTCCTAGTACCCAGACCCACTTCTGCAGTCAGCGATATCCGTTCCGGCCTCTGCAGTTTGTTTATCTTTGACCATATTTGCAGACCCTCGATCTATTTGCGATTCGGTCGAGCTGGCATTATCTATTTCTTATGGGGGATGGGTGTGGGGAAGGGGTTAGTGGATTCCTGGAACCACTTCAGATAGCTCAGCTGCGTCTTATAAATGAATTAATAATGCAAGCAAGCATAATAACCAAAATGCTTCGTTTGTTATTCTGAGGGATACGATTTCACTTATGTGTTACTATTCTGTACTTAATGGGAGCTTATGGAGCCATAGAATCAACATAAGCTGATGTAAAATAGAACATTTGATATAGTTATATTTATAAACTTAAGAAACTATACAATATACTCATTAAAGACGAAAGAAAAGCTCAAAATTTGTGCAACCAAACATGTGATTCGAGTTTGCTTTTGGCTTTTTAAAGATTTTGCCATAATAATCTGATCTTGAATTTAAGCTCATTTATCACTTCAGCTCCTTTTCCCGAATATATATAAAATATAAAATGTATAAGACACAGTGAAAAAGGGTCCCAGCGGTGTCCCCATTCCTGTGCATCCCCTGCTCCCATCAGTGACTCCAACTAAAACTCCGAAGCCAGATCGAGACGGAGAAGAGCAAGGGAAGAGGTGGCAGCGGGAAGAGCAGGTACAAAGTCGTTAGCACTTTGCTTGGTGTGAAGTTACCCAAGTCACAGACTCCCAATCCCCCTCAGCTAACCTTGTTACACGGCCAGAAGACAGACGTTTAACACGGCCAACAGGAGAACGAACAGCGGACAACGAATCTGGCTTTTTCTCAGCTTGAGATACCGTCTTAAAAATATATAAATATTACCAAACTTCTAGTAATCCTGATCATTTGATCCTAAGCCAACTAAAATAGTACCTACTATATTCAAGATATCTTCACTTAAAGCTTAAAGAATAAATAGAAAAACGTATTATCTTTATCTAGATCTTGTCCTAACTTAATGGCATTAGTATTTGGGTAAAATAAGGATTTCTTTCAAAATTCCTGCAACATTGCAGGATCGAGGTCCTGCAAAACATTGAAGCTGATATATCATATTTTGGAATTTTTGGTCTTCAAGCTGATTCAAGATCATTTTCCCTGCAAAGTGCTATATGGCTATTATATTGGGCCAGAAAAAGCTATTTCATGACTGGATAACTGGCAGCACTGAAGCAGACTGGACAAACGATGGATCCCCACTCATCGTTGTCTGACCATCATCACGTATGAATGGTTCGAGTGGAGATCGAGGGATCCAGGAGGTCTTGGGGGAAAAGAAAGACAACGACGACGATGATGATGGGTCTGAAAACAAGTTAAGCTGTCTTAATAAGATCAAACATGGCGATTATGAGGAATTACTTGGAGATAATGACATCCGAATAAGAGTCTTGAGTACTCTACGCTGGCACGAAAGATCAGAGATCGACGCAGAACTCCTCCGCGAAACCGAAAAACCCAAAAACGCTTACGTTAAGTGAACTAATTGCCGCTTCTGGGATTGTGCTGGGTATCGGAATCCCACGGATGCGTAATTGAATCACTGGCTCTGAGGATCGTAGGCGGAAGCACTGGCCCCGGAATGGAACAACGCAATTTGAGCGTGGTTCATGAATATATATACTAATACATACTGAAGTAGCTCGGTATTGTCATATGGCAGGTCGCAACGGGATCGTGATCATGATCGCGATTGGGGATCGGGGATCGGGATCGGGATCAGACCGACCCGATTTCCTATAAATACAGCATTCACGATTTGTTTTGAAATTATTTTTATTTTGTGCTAATTAATGCTGGGACCGATAAGCGATAAGCCGGCTCCTAAGCACATGATTGTCGATAGACGTCGACGACGACGGCGGACTACGCCGGATAGATAATCCCACATATTCTCATGGTCAATCTAGGTCCGAATCTGAGCTGGAATTTCAAAATCAAAATCGCACTGATATAATATGTGACCCGAACCGGGCAGAAGGTGTACGTAGGTTGCATTTGTGGTCTCGTGATCATATTTCTATATAATAATATCTTTAAAATGTCAGAGATTTAAAGTAAAGATACTTTTTGTACTCGATTCTGATCAGTGCACCTCTCTCGCTGCCAAGATCAGGTGCTTCCAACAGGAAGATGGCCAGCTGAAGAGGCAAAGAAAAAAGGATGAAGAGAAGGAGGTGAAGGTGCCAAAGGGGCAGCATTATTATCAAAGTCCATATCAAGCCGATGGAATGAAGATGAAGCCATGAACGACGATCCTTAATGTTTGAAGTTCTTTTTACCTTTTTGTTGTTGTTGTTCACTCGTTGCTGCCATTATCGTTAGTGTTGTTTTTGGTGTTGCTGTCGTCAACGATATAATTGCTTCAACTTGAGCAGCGAGAGAAACGAGAGGAAAAGGGACAGATTAACATTTTAGCGTGAAACGGGGCGACATCAGAAGGAGTTGGGGCATAAGGTGACGGAGAAGCAGAAGCAGAAGCAGAAGGAGGAGCAGTAGCAGCGCTGCTGCAGCAATCAAAGTAGGAACAGCAGCAGCAACAACAATTTGTTAGCTCTTTACGATTATTGCCTTTCTCACACCTTATTACCAAGAAAATAAAGAAGCAGCAACAGCAGCAAATACGCGACGATAAGACGTGAAAAAACAAAACCCAAGGCACAACAAAAAGACACCAGCAGCAGCGGCAGCAGCAGCAGCGGCGACAACAGCAACATAAACGAGAACAAGAAGCTGCCCCTGGTCAGTGCGAAAGGAAGGGGAGGGGGTCATTTTGGAGTGGTTGTGGAGAGTCCAAGAGTGGGAGAGAGAGTGAGTGGAATGGGAGAGGGACAACTCCAAGTGCTGGAAATCGCACACTCACAAACACACACTCACATGGACACACGCACAGGTGCTGCGAAGTGCACTGAAGTGCAAGGGAGAGGCAAAGGGTCCCATAAACAATTCGTTTAACAAAATTATATGCACTTTAAGAAAATCTTAACATAAAATACCCTTTAGAATTATATATTCCCATAAATATGTATTATAACAAAAATCAATTTTTTAAAACTATCAAAAGATATATGAATAAATATTCAACTATGAAAACAAATATAAAAAACGATCGTTTTAATTAAAAACATGTTTAAGTCAGTTTGAGAATTCTTCCCATTTTCTCTGAGTGTACTTTAAAAGAGTGCAAACAAATTGTTGCCCCGAAAAGAAGTCATCGGCTAAAAGGATTTCAAATGCACACACTCACACTTGCTCACACAAATACTAAAGAGTAAGACAGAGCGAGCGGAGACAATCGGCAAATGATGATCGAGAGAGAAAGGGTGGAGGAGGGGCAGGAGGCTGGAAGAGTCACTTCCCCGGCTACCGATTTAAATGATGTCCAGTGCGCAGTAGCAGCAACAAAAAAAAAAAAAACTAAAAAAAAGCAACAACACGGCACTTGCAGGTCTGTTTGCTTAATGATACAACACTCACTCTCTCTCACACACTCACACACTGCCGGGCGAGAGGCTGTGTGTGAAACACCAACAAAAACACCTTCGGCAAATAAGCAGACGGCTTGAAGAGGAAGACTGAAACGACGGGAAGATACTCTGTCGAATTGGAGAGATAGCCACTGGAGAGAATAAGGCTGCAAGTTCTATTAGGTACTCCCATTGGTTGTTTCAATAATTACGTTTTCGCACATAGTTACCATTATGTATCTTTCAGATAAATAATAATAAATAAAATATTTAGTTATCAAGCAATCATTATAGGGTGCCCTAGTAGTCGTTCCCTAAATATTAACCGCCGTAACGCATTAATCCTGGCCGCTACTCCTACTAATGATAACGATCACCGATTGAGTGGCAGAGGCTGGCGAAGAAGGAGGAGCGAAGGAGAGCCAGACAACAGGCGGATAACAACGCCTGTCTCCAAGTAGGCTCAAGTGCCTCACGGGTCGGAGGAGGCGGAGGTGGAGGTGGCAGGAGGCACGCAGACACGCAGGCTGGCCAAGGCGGACAGACGACGCAGAAGCAGGAGCTACTACTCCAAGAGCTACAGAATTCCGATTCCGATGATGCGATCGTGTCTCTACACGGCTGCTGTTGTCTGTGTGTGTGTTTGTGCAAGGCGGCGAAGTCGAGTGGAGTCAAGCAGAAGGAGTTTTGCACCATTCCACTCCATTACCAGTTCCCCAGTTCCCAGATCACAGTCACCAGCTTCCAGCTCCAAGCTCAGAGCTCACAGCTCCCGTCTCCCAGTTGCCAGGAGCCTTGCGTCTCCTCTCCCGAGCTGTGGCAATCAAATGGCCAACGTTGGACAATACTTTCACGCCTTTCGAGCGCGCCAAAACGATCCAACCGAGTATAGAGGCGGTACATGCCATGAGGCCGTATAGATACCCTTCCTTTTTTTGGAATTTTCATTGGAGAAATACTTAGCGAAATGTCACAAATTTAATCTATTAAACAAGGTAATTTTAAAACACAATTATTAAATTGATTATTCTGCGTTTAAGATAATAAGCAATTATAGCTTTTCTAACTCTTTAAAATCCATCTATATCTTAAGAATTTATATATTCCAGACATAACTTAAAATTAATTTTAATCAATTGGACTTTTTTCTCCGTGCACTTGTCCGTTAGGATCGGTCAAATTCACTTGAGCGCTCAATCTGGAGAATCTCAGCTCCAATTGAAAAACGGGAACGGATATTAATTGAAATTGAATGACGAACAATCGCTACATTGATTCGAGAGAGTGTGCAAGTGTTTTTTTGATCAGTTCTTATCGCTAAGTACGTATTGAGCGCGATTTCCCGATGCGATATTGGTTGGGGTTGGGTTAGGGTCGAAATTCAAATGGGAATCAAGCTTTTTCGCACAATTTACCTTTAAACGGGATGATCCTTTAGATTGGCAGGCTGGCTTGGTTGCCAAGCAAAACAAAACAAAAAAAAACGGTAAACCAAACAAAATTGCGGAGCGAATTCTCCTTTGAAGCCTTGCCAAAAAGTTTGTACGAATTCACTCGCGTCGCGACGCCAAGTTTTTCTAAGGCAAACGTGAGATCTTAAGATTTGCGGGATATCTTAAATCCGTTTTAAAATTTAAAACTTGATTATTTTCCCGGTATTCTTTCCGTTTTTAATTTTCTTTTTTGATTTAAACGAAAACGAGCCGAGCTCGGGCAACAGTACAAAGTTTTGTAGAGCTGCGGACGATAGTGCTGGTCAAACCACTCACGACATTATCGATATTTCCCAACTGGCGTGACCGATCGACTATCGATGAAGGGTTCTCGATAGCGATGGTGCCCATAAGATGTATTTCTCCATCCCTGCGTGCGGGTATTTCAAAATAAATATTTGTATGTGTCATATTTTACCTTATGAAGTAGATTTTATAGTTGAACTTGAATTTAAATACTCCGATACATATTAATATTATGTTTATTTCAATATGGGAGTTTAAGAGCAGGTGTTTAGTTTCTTATTAAATTTGTTTCTCCTAAACGATATGACTGAAGCCTTTTATTTAACTATACCATCGTTCTGTATATATGGCCGGGTTTTTTATTTATCGATATTTGCTCACATCTGCGCTGCTCTGGCCGATAGAATTAACTTGCAGCCCTGACAGCTGGCGCTCACCTGAAAGAAGTTTTGTTGGTAGCAAAGTCGTATAAAAATATCGAACGACAGGGATTTTTATATTCCCCGAAAAGGGATCCAATGCAAATTCAACCTGTTAATTAATTAAATTAACCTAAAAGCACGGCTAGGCGATAGGCGGAGCGAAACATCGATAGGCACCCTATCGCTCGCATTGCCATCACCAGCCCTTTTCGGTGTTATCGCAATCCGTTTACTCGTGGCTAAATTTCGCGTTTCGTATTTTCCCCGTAATCTGCCAATTCGCATCGCAAATCAGAGTAAGTGCACTGTAATTGACGCCCCCAGCCGCACCCTCTGACCTAACATTTGAATCCTTGCAGATGCCGGGCGTTGAAACGATCAAATCCTCCTGGGCGGATGAGGTGGAGCTGGACTACGGCGGCCTGCCGCCGACAACGGAGACCTTGGAGAACGGCCACAAGTATGTGACGGAGTACAAGTACAACAAGGACGACAAGAAGACCAAGGTGGTGCGCACCTACAAGATCTCCAAGCAGGTGGTGCCCAAAACGGTGGCCAAGCGCCGCACCTGGACCAAGTTCGGCGAGTCGAAGAACGACAAGCCCGGTCCCAACTCTCAGACGACCATGGTGTCCGAGGAGATCATAATGCAGTTCCTCAACTCCAAGGAAGACGAGAAGGCCAACGATCCGCTGCTGGATCCCACAAAGAACATCGCAAAATGCCGCATCTGCAACGGCGAGCATTGGTCGGTCAACTGCCCGTACAAGGGCACCGCCATGGACACCAATCTCATGGAGAAGAAGGCTTCCGCTGCGGCAGCTGCTGCCGTTGATGCGCCCAAGTCCGGAAAGTATGTGCCGCCGTTCCTCAAGGACAGTCAAAAGGGCGGCATGGGAATGCGCGGACGCGATGATACGGCAGCCATTCGGATTTCCAACCTGTCGGAGTCGATGACTGAGGCGGATCTGGAGGAGCTGGTAAAGAAGATCGGGCCGCAAAGCAAAATGTACCTGGCCCGCGACAAGAACACCGGCCTCTGCAAGGGCTTCGCCTATGTGCACTTTAAGCAGCGGAAGGACGCCGCGGCCGCCATCGAGATCCTCAACGGCCATGGTTACGATCACTTGATCCTCAGCGTCGAATGGTCCAAGCCGCAGAACAATTAGTCGGTTAGTTCCGTTCAGCCTTCTCCGCCGCCCCCTACCCGCGTCTACTGCTTATAGAGAGGAGTTCGTACGGATGAATCACACAAAATATGTCCCTATGCTATAAGTTTGCTACAAATAAATCTTAAAAACAAAAGCCCCCGCCGGGGGCACCGAAAAACACACAAGCTGACTATGGCGGTACGTGGTTTTATCCTTAAAATGTTTAACTTTTGTATTTAGCCTTTATATACTATTGTAGCAAAATTTAGTAGGTTAAATATTCTGTGCACGATGTCGGCTATATGCTGTACTCTTCACTTTCAGGAATTATTGCCGTCTCTTTCGTTTTAAATATTAACAACGGATTGAGTCATAGAATCGAAGGCTTAAAAATGTAAACTTTAAATATGATAATTTCATTGTTCTGAATTTAAAACTCTAAAATGCAATTAAAGAACGGTGCAGTCGCATTCAGTTCCCATTACGCCAATCTCAACTTCGAAATTCTCGTTCCCCACCAGGAACGCACAGCATTCAGCAAGCAGCCGAACGCCTGACTAAATCATGGGAGGGGAAATATCCTGGAAAGTGATAGAGACCCGTTATAAGCAGAGACAAATTTAACCCTATACTGCAGGTGCATAGAAATAATTGAGCAAAATATTTGTTCTATGTAAATATTTATATACCTAGGTAAAATAAACAGTAGGCGTGGTTCGGCGGATAAAGATGATTGCTCGCAAAGGTTTAACATAAATTAATTACTTAGCGTATGTGCCGTTTTATGACAACAAAATATTATTTTAAATGAACGGCCATATATCGCCTTGTATGCGGTAGAGGGTTAACAGCAGACGAATTCAGGTCAATTTAACCCTATACTGCAGGTGTGTAGATATAATTTTGCACAATATTTATTGTAAGTAAATATGTATTTATTCAGGTCAAATTAACAGTAGGCGTGGTTTGGCGGATCAAGATGAGGGCTTACAAAGGTTTAACATAAATTAATAGCTTAGCGTATATGCCGTTTTATGAGAATAAAATTATATTGAAAATGAACGGCCATATATCGCCTTGTATGCGGTAGAGGGTTAAGCAAGTAGCCTAATGCACTGGAAATTGAGAAGAGAGAGTGAGAAGAGGGAGAGAAGATCCGTTATTAGCAGGCATGTTCTGCTGCTGGGTTGCTGCCTGCTGTTTATGTTTGCCTGGTGTACAGTCGTCTTACGATGGTTGAATTTATTAAGCTAAAGCGCACATTAGAAACAGAAAATAACAAATACAACAACAATTACGCCCCAAATTATCGAAATTCGACTAACAAATTTGTTCAAACACGATATTTTTACACTAGGAACGCACAACATTTAGCAAGCAGCCAAACGCCTGACTTAATCATGGGAGGGGAAATATCCTGGAAAGTGATAGAAATCCGTTATAAACTGCGAGCAATTTAACCCTACACTGCAAGTGCATGAAAATAACTGAGCAAAATATTTGTTGTATCTAAATATGTATTTATTTAGGTAAAATTAATAGTAGGCGTGGTTCGGCGGATAAAGATGATTGCTTCCAAAGGCTTAACATAAATTAATAGCTTAGCGTATCTGCCGTTTTATGAGAATAAAATATTATTTAAAATGAACGGCCATATATCGCCTCGTATGCGGTAGAGGGTTAACAGCAGACGAATTCAGATCAATTTAACCCTATACTGCAGGTGTGTAGGTGTAATTGCAAAAAATATTTCATGCATGTAAATATGTATTTATTTAGGTCAAATTAATAGTAGGCGTGGTTTGGCGGATAAAGATAATGGCTTCCAAAGGTTTTTCATAAATTAATAGCTAAGCGTAAGTGCCGTTTTATGACAACAAAATATTATTAAAAATGGACGGCCATATATGCCCTTGTATGCGGTAGAGGGTTAAGCAATTTGCCTAGTGCACTGGAAATTGATTTGGAAGGGAGAAAAGATCCGTTATTAGCAGACTTGTTCTGCTGTTGGGTTGCTGCCTGCTGTTTATGTTTGCCTGGTATCAGAAGGCAGTCAATATGCTTAATTTAAGAGCTGCTTCATGCATTTTCAGCGGTCCTGGGGCAATTTTTACTAACTGATATTATAAATATCGTGTGCGATTTAATAAAAATGTTTTAAATTGATCCAAATAGAGTGAATGCCATAGGAGAAAACTGTAAGCTTATATAAGAGCTTAGGGATACCATTATTCTTTTTTATTTAAGCTAAATTTTAATAAATAAACATTTTTAAATTGACCGCCTACGTTGGCAGCCCTGCCCATTTGTATGAATATCGCAGGCCTGGCAACTCTGACACCAAATAAAAACAGAAACCGTGTGTTCTGTTTTTGTTGTTGTTTTGCATTTCGTGTTTTTTCTGTGTGTGTTTGTGGTTTGGTCAAGCGATTTGCGTAAATTGTGTTTGTTTTCCTATTCGGTGGCTAAAAATAGAAAAAGTAGATGCCGCAAAATATTCAAAAGCGTTTGAAACAATATTTTTGAGCTTCAGGTGTGCGCTCATTTCAGTCGCCCGTGTGACGGGCCCCCAGGCGAAAGTCCGGTAGCCCAAAGAGGGAGGAATAGCAACGGAATGGAGAAGCGTCACATGCCCATGGCCAGCAGCTCATCTTCGAAGGCGGCAAAGAGTCCTGCTGTCCCGCAGATTAAGCGTGGACAGCGGATCCTCACCGAGAAGCCATTCGCCTTTGTGTTGAAGTCCAAGTATCGTCTGGAGCGATGCGACAACTGCCTGGAGGCGTAAGTTCGGCCAGTCCGCAAGTTTCTGACACGTTTCAAGCTTCTCTATCTTCCTCGCAGGACCAAGGTGCTCAAGTGCTCCAACTGTCGCTATGTGTCATACTGCAACCGGGCCTGCCAGTCACAGGCTTGGGGTCAGCACAAGCACGAGTGTCCATTTCTGAAGAAAGTCCATCCTCGTATTGTGCCCGATGCCGCTCGCATGCTGTGCCGCCTGATCCTGCGTCTGGAGCATGGCGGCGATCTCATCCGGGGCTACTACACGGAGCATGGTTCTCGCAAGTTCCGGGACCTGATGTCGCGTGAGTAGACCGAACGAGACGCACGATTCCCCCAGATAACATCCTCCTCTTTCTATCATTCCAGATTATGCCGAGATCAAGAATGATCCGATGCGGCTGGAGCACTTGGACTCGCTGCACGCCGTTCTCGAGGACATGATGGCCGAGAGTCCCAGCACGGTGCCAAACAAGACGGAACTGATGAGCATCTACGGTCGAGTAAGTGGCAAGACACCTGTGCACGCGCAGGCACGGTCAGGAGCGGACTTTCGGTGGAAGCATAGATGTACAAGTCACATACGTATGCCCTGCAGCCGCTCCTGATCGCCCAAATTGGATAGCAATCAATGCCTCTCCTCTGTCGCTCTGGCGTTCTGCCAGGCAACGAGGATGGGCTATACGGTTCACATTCTCCGACAGCTGTTGCGCACAGTATGTCCCCCCTTCTCATTTCCTCTCCTTCCTTGCAGCTAATCACCAACGGATTCAACGTGTTGGACGCCGAGATGAACTCCATTGCCACGGCCATCTACTTGGGCGTCTCCATCACGGATCACAGCTGCCAGCCGAATGCGGTGGCCACCTTCGAGGGCAGCGAGCTGCATGTCCATGCCATCGAGGATATGGAGTGTCTGGACTGGTCCAAGATCTTCATTAGCTACATCGATCTGCTCAACACGCCTGAGCAGCGGCGGCAGGACCTCAAGGACCACTACTACTTCCTCTGCGTGTGCAGCAAGTGCACGGATGCGAAGGAGTCCCGCGAAATGACGGCAGCCCTTTGTCCAAATCGCAACTGTGGTGTCGGCATCAATGTGGAGCGCACGAACTGCCAGCGTTGCGATGCAGGCATCAGTCCCAAGTTGAGGAACGCCTACAACGAGGCAATGGCCCTCACCCGGCACAATCTGGAGTCCATGAAGGATGTGGCCTGTGAGTGTACAAGAACTAGTTATCAAAGAATGTAATTAACCATCTCAAATCTCCTCCAGACTTCGATGTTTGCAAAGTGTGTCTGAATAAACAGACGGGCGTGCTTCATCCCCTGAATGTGTGGCACGTCAAGACTCTGGATGCTGCCTTTGAGGCTGCCATTGATGTGGGCAAGTGGACAGATGCCTTGGACTACGGCCAGCGCCTTCTGCCCGGCTTCCTGAAGTATCATGGGGCCTGGAATCCGCTGCTGGGCCTGTTGCACATGAAGCTGGGCAAAATCCAGCTATACGAGCAGCACGCCAAGGAGGCCCGTCATCATCTGGAGGAGGCGCAGCGCATTCTGACCGTCACCCATGGCCGCGACCATCGACTGCTGTCGGAACAGCTGTATCCGCTCCTCCTTCAAGCTCGACACGAGGCTAATAACTAATTGGGACGACAAGCCGTGCATTCACGCCTTTGGAGTCGCCCGTAAAGATGTGTTCTATTTGGCATTGATGCCACGTTGTGGTAAACCTGTATATTCATATATTCTCGGCTAATAAAAGTAGTAATAATATTTACAAAATTTATGGGCAATCCTTTACATACTAATTGCTACCTACATCCCTAGCTGTGCGTCTAGGAGATCTTTGCCATTGCCTGAACTCGGCGGCTTGTGTCCTGGAACAGCGCCCTAATAAGGTGACGAACCTCGTCCGACTTGTAATTGGCGGTCAACGGTCCGGCGCCGTTGCACCACAGCTCCGTGATCTCCTTCAGCGAGGCGTTCATGATGGTCTTCAGCTGCTGCAGCTTCATCCATAGACTTACCTGCAGCACTTCGTGCGGCTCGGGGAAGAGGGTCGGTCCACGCTCCAGGACAACATCGATTAGATCGCTCAGCTCTGTGGCCATGGTGGCGGATATGTCGCGCAGCGTAAACACACGTTGTATGAGCTCCGCGGCTAAGGCATTGATAAGTTCACAAAAGGTGGCATTGTACACCGTCTCCGGCAGCACATTAGCCCACACATTCTTAAGCAGATCCAGCTGCCGCAGACACTGACGCACCATTTTCAGGGGGCCCGTGCCCAGGGTGTGCTGGCTTTGGAACTCAAAGCCGTCCATGATCTCTTTTAAAATGGAGATCTGGTAGTCGATCTGCACCCTCAAGTAACGCTGACCGGTGGCCTGCAGTGACTTGGTCAGCGCCGGCAGACTCTTGAAGTCCCTGTTGGCCTGCTGCGCCACCCAGTGGGTAAGGAACATGCAGTTGTTGTGGAACAGCGCCGATTGCTGTGGAATGCTTTCGAGCAGCTTGCGATGCACCAGCGGCACCTGGTCGATGTATGTTTGGAGCAGGCTGGCGTTGATATCACACAGCGGATTGCCGCTCTCGGACTCCACATTAACGTTCTGACGCAATATGCGCTCCATCAGCTTGACATAGTCCTGCAGGGGAAAGGAAAATTAGAAGGGGAATAAAGAAATGCCTCAAAATGCAAATCCAAAAGGTATCAATTGCCACCCACTTACCTGTGCACTCTTGGAGATCATGCAGCGGGGAAAGAGCAGGGGATTGGCGGCCACTTCGGTGGGACCATTGTTAGGCGCCACCAGCATCATGTCCTGCAGGTCGCGCTGAACGATGTCGCGCGCAGTCTCCAGAACGCGACGAAGCAGGCGATTTCGATAGTAGGTCGGGTACTTCTCCACAAACAGGGCCAGGGCACGATCCTGAGCAGGATAAATCAGGTAGACGTCGGCCAGAAACTGCTCAAAGTTGGTGACATCCTCACACAGCGTGGACGACTGATACTCCTCCATGGTCTCGGGCACGGCCGCCTTAAGGCACTCGTCCACCAGCAGCTTCAGCATCCTATCCTTCACATGTTCCCCGATGATACTGAACACATGCTGGTCGCTGGACACACTGATGTTGATGCCGCCCAGCGTTTGGAACAGCAGCCGAAAATGGGCTAGGACGTCTTTGTAGTTTGGACGCAGCTGCGTTGCGCTTGGCTCCTTGGTGGAGTAGGAGAGGGACAACTGGTCGTGGCCCTGGCCCTCGGTGGCCTCGGTATACTCGACCATTACCGGTCGCAGGATCAGCGGCTCTATGCAGTTCTCCAGCAGGAAATCACAAAGGCGGTTGGGGCTGTAGCGCTTCTGGAAGACCGCCTGCACGATGTCCTGGAGCTGGGCCTCGTCTCGGCTGACCTGCAGTGTGACACAGCGCGAGGTTGGGAAGGATTTGCACTGCAGCTGGACCAGTCGATCGAAGCGCTCCTGCAGATTCTGCTGCAGCAAATGGGCCTGCACGAGATACTTGACCTTCATGGTGCCGTAGCATTCGAGCTCCTGGAATATGCGCCGAACCTCGGGTGCTAATGTCGTTGCCGCTGGCGCTTTGGCAGCATCAGGCTCGTCGCCGTAGATGAGCCCCCGCAGGCGATTGAGCAGATCCTGGAGAAGCATGTAATCGTTGCAGCTTTTGGCATCCTCCATCGAGTGAAATACCTCGTCCACCTTCAGGATGTGGTCGCTGACCTCCAGGCCCAGTAGGATCTCGCGGAGCTGGCGTCTACTGGCCGCCATCTTGGCATTCGCCTCATCCAGGGCCTCTAATCCCTCGCTGGCGCCCTTGTCCAGCAGATCGTCAACCTCACGCTTCAGCGAGCCAATCTGATCGAGGAAGACTCCCGGCGTGGTGTGGTTGGGCATAAACTCTGTGTAGTTGTCGTCGATGTGTCGCCGGACGTTCACCTGGAAGCGTTCGGTGCGCGTCAGCACATCCAAGATTGTAGATTTGGTGGCGTCCACGACTGCGAACCCGTTGCCGTAGCCGAGGCTGTTCTGCAGCTGCTTTATGTCGTTCATTGTTGCTCTCAACCGTATTCAAAGTCGGGCAGAATGGCAATTACTAGACAAATCTTTAGAAATAAACGACAAATAAATTTACAATCTTTCAAAACCAACAATAATACCGATAGCACCGATAGCATAGTGGTGACACCGTGCATGGGCATTATATGAAATACCGCGTTGCCAGATCGCGGTGACAATCAGCAGAACTATCGTATGTAAACAGTGATCCGTGTTCTTCTTGTGTTGCTGAACGCAACAATTTTTAATGCACAACTTTTTAAATAATTCGTATTACTAATATTAAAGTATTATAAAAGACGTCAGAAGGTTTACAAATATTAGAAATTATAAATATAACAATAATAATTCCGCTTTCAATTAAAAGTCAAAACGATTATGCGTTGGGTGTTTGCTATACGACTTTAGGTTTAGTTTTCTAAAAATATGGACTATATATATATTCAAATTTATTTAGTATTTAAAATTTAAGAAACAAGTTCTACCTTTATTATTAATTTGAACAATCTCTTAATATTTTGAACTGTACCGATAATTTATCAATTAAAAATCTTGTTAATAAAATAATAATAAACAGAATATAAAAAGATATATTTATCGACATTATACGGGCGAAAATGAATCCTCTACTGCGTTGCAAAATTATTGTCTAAATTACAATAAAAATAAAAATAGAATACCCTTCACAGTAAACATATATGTAAATATACACTTTACTTTACTTATTCAATAATCTCAAACTATGGGATGTAAAAATATCGATGCATCGATTTTTCTCCACCGCGACCGATAACCCATATCGGTACCTCTACAATTGCGCGCGCTGACATCCACACACACACTGAGGAGGCCACCATTTTTCAATTTTGGCCACTAATTGCAAAAGCTTAAAGGAGTTGAGCTGTGATCGTTGTTCGGGCTTCGTGTATAGCTTGATTGGTAGTTTCTATTGAAGGTGGAAGCGTTCGGTGCGCGTCAGCACATCCAAGATCGTAGACTTGGTGGCGTCCACGACTGCGAACCCGTTGCCGTAGCCGGCGCTGTTCTTCAGCTGCTTTATGTCGATCATTGTTGCTCTCAACCGTATTCAAAGTCGGGCAGAATGGCAATTAGTAGACAAATCTTTAGAAATAAACGACAAATAAATTAACAATCTTTCAAAACCAACAATAATATCGATAGCACCGATAGCATAGTGGTGACACCGTGCATGGGCATTATATGAAATACCGCGTTGCCAGATCGCTCGGTGACAATCAACAGAACTATCGTATGAAAACAGTGATCCTTGTTCATCTTGTGTTGCTGAACGCAACCATTTTTAATGCTCAACTTTTTAAATAATTCGTATTACTAATATTTAAGTATTATAAAGGAAATCAGAAGGTTTACAAGTATTAAGAATTATAAATATAACAATAATAATTCCGCCTTCAATTAAAAGTCAAAACAATTATGCGTTGGGTGTTTGCTATACGACTTCAGGTTTAGATTTCTTTAAATATGGACGATATATATATTCAAATTTATTTAGTATTTAAAATTTAAAAGACAAGTTCTACCTTTATTATTCATTTGACTTATCTTTTAATATTTTGAACTGTACCGATAATAAAATAATAATAAACAAAATATAAAAAGAAATGGTTATCGACATTATACTGGAGCAAATGATTCCTCTACTGCGTTGCAAAATGATTGTCTAAATTATAATAAAAATATAAAATAGAATACCCTTCACAGTAAACATATATGTAAATATACACTTTACTTTACTTATTCAATAATCTCAAACTATGGGATGTAAAAATATCGATGCATCGATTTTTCTCCACCGCAACCGATAACCCATATCGGTACCTCTACAATTGCCCTCGCTGACATCCACACACACACTGAGGAGGCCACCATTTTTCAATTTTGGCCACTAATTGCAAAAGCTTAAAGGAGTTGAGCTGTGATCGTTGTTCGGGCTTCGTGTATAGCTTGATTGGTAGTTTCTATTGAAGGTGGAAGCGTTCGGTGCGCGTCAGCACATCCAAGATCGTAGATTTGGTGGCGTCCACGACTGCGAACCCGTTGCCGTAGCCGGCGCTGTTCTTCAGCTGCTTTATGTCGATCATTGTTGCTCTCAACCGTATTCAAAGTCGGGCAGAATGGCAATTAGTAGACAAATCTTTAGAAATAAACGACAAATAAATTAACAATCTTTCAAAACCAACAATAATATCGATAGCACCGATAGCATAGTGGTGACACCGTGCATGGGCATTATATGAAATACCGCGTTGCCAGATCGCTCGGTGACAATCAACAGAACTATCGTATGAAAACAGTGATCCTTGTTCATCTTGTGTTGCTGAACGCAACCATTTTTAATGCTCAACTTTTTAAATAATTCGTATTACTAATATTTAAGTATTATAAAGGAAATCAGAAGGTTTACAAGTATTAAGAATTATAAATATAACAATAATAATTCCGCCTTCAATTAAAAGTCAAAACAATTATGCGTTGGGTGTTTGCTATACGACTTCAGGTTTAGATTTCTTTAAATATGGACGATATATATATTCAAATTTATTTAGTATTTAAAATTTAAAAGACAAGTTCTACTTTTATTATTCATTTGACTTATCTTTTAATATTTTGAACTGTACCGATAATAAAATAATAATAAACAAAATATAAAAAGAAATGGTTATCGACATTATACTGGAGCAAATGATTCCTCTACTGCGTTGCAAAATGATTGTCTAAATTATAATAAAAATATAAAATAGAATACCCTTCACAGTAAAAATATATGTAAATATACACTTTACTTTACTTATTCAATAATCTCAAAATATGGGATGTAAAAATATCGATGCATCGATTTTTCTCCACCGCAACCGATAACCCATATCGGTACCTCTACAATTGCCCGCGCTGACATCCACACACACACTGAGGAGGCCACCATTTTTCAATTTTGGCCACTAATTGCAAAAGCTTAAAGGAGTTGAGCTGTGATCGTTGTTCGGGCTTCGTGTATAGCTTGATTGGTAGTTTCTATTGAAGGTGGAAGCGTTCGGTGCGCGTCAGCACATCCAAGATCGTAGACTTGGTGGCGTCCACGACTGCGAACCCGTTGCCGTAGCCGGCGCTGTTCTTCAGCTGCTTTATGTCGATCATTGTTGCTCTCAACCGTATTCAAAGTCGGGCAGAATGGCAATTAGTAGACAAATCTTTAGAAATAAACGACAAATAAATTAACAATCTTTCAAAACCAACAATAATATCGATAGCACCGATAGCATAGTGGTGACACCGTGCATGGGCATTATATGAAATACCGCGTTGCCAGATCGCTCGGTGACAATCAACAGAACTATCGTATGAAAACAGTGATCCTTGTTCATCTTGTGTTGCTGAACGCAACCATTTTTAATGCTCAACTTTTTAAATAATTCGTATTACTAATATTTAAGTATTATAAAGGAAATCAGAAGGTTTACAAGTATTAAGAATTATAAATATAACAATAATAATTCCGCCTTCAATTAAAAGTCAAAACAATTATGCGTTGGGTGTTTGCTATACGACTTCAGGTTTAGATTTCTTTAAATATGGACGATATATATATTCAAATTTATTTAGTATTTAAAATTTAAAAGACAAGTTCTACCTTTATTATTCATTTGACTTATCTTTTAATATTTTGAACTGTACCGATAATAAAATAATAATAAACAAAATATATAAAGAAATAGTTATCGACATTATACTGGAGCAAATGATTCCTCTACTGCGTTGCAAAATGATTGTCTAAATTATAATAAAAATATAAAATAGAATACCCTTCACAGTAAAAATATATGTAAATATACACTTTACTTTACTTATTTAATAATCTCAAAATATGGGATGTAAAAATATCGATGCATCGATTTTTCTCCACCGCAACCGATAACCCATATCGGTACCTCTACAATTGCCCGCGCTGACATCCAGTCACACTGAGGAGGCCAACATTTTTCAATTTTGGCCACTAATTGCAAAAGCTTAAAGGAGTTGAGCTGTGATCGTTGTTCGGGCTTCGTGTATTAGCGTGATTGACAGTTTCTATTGAAGGTGAATCTCCCCTTTTCATATTTTCTCTTGTCTGTATCCGAGAAAGAGAATCTCGTCGGCCATGCAGAAATTAATGTAAACAAATTTTTGTTTACTCCGAATCTTGATTCAAAATTTTTCTGCAGAGTCATCAATTTTTCCCGTAAATCTTGTGACTAAGCTGATAAATACGCCTAAGCCGAATAAAAAGAAAAACAAGAATAAAACCACGCCCTCCCGCCCTGCGGAGGCGAAGCCCGAGGAAGTGCGCTTTGAGGATCTCGGTAGCGATACAGACTCTGACGACTGCATGCCCGAACTGGAGGACATTGTAGAAGGATTCATGAACCACCTGGGAGGCGGTGACACCTGTCAGCCCATCAAGGTGTGTTCCAAAGCGAAGCAGGCGCGCGGCGAGCAGAAGGCCAGGAAGATCATTCTTAAGCTCGGCCTCAAGCAGATCCCGGACGTCCACCGTGTGACCATACGCAAGTCGAAGAACATTCTGTTCGTGATCAACAACCCGGATGTGTACAAGAATCCACTAACCGACACCTATATCGTCTTCGGAGAGGCCAAAGTCGAGGATCCGACCAAGAAGCACAAGTTGACCCCCGAAAAGTTCTGGGCCTCCATGAAAAGTTTTGGTATCAAGAGCAAGGACTCCAACACCTCGATTGGTTCCTTCGATGAGAACGAGGAGATAGACGCCACTGGCATCGATGAGAACGAGGAGATAGACGCCACTGGCATCGATGAGGAGGACATTAAGCTTGTGATAACGCATGCGAATACGACTCGCCCAAGGGCCATTATGGCCCTAAAGAACAACAACGACATAGTCGACGCCATCATGGAGCTGACCTACAGATCCTAAATCTATGCATGCCCCATCTGGGCAGCAAGTATCACAAACTTACACAAAACATTTTAATGTACTTCACTGAATTATTATTGGATCTTAATAAAGGCGGACTTAAGCTGTTATATATGTATACCATATTGTTTTAATATTTTAATTTAATAATTACTAGACACTTTAAGCTTTTACCCAAAAGAAGTAATACATTTTCCGTCATGATTACGAGTGAGACAGACTTATATTGTATGCAGTGCATTCCCACCGCTTTAGAAAATAACACTTGATTTGATTTTCGACATTTTATTATTGTTTTTGTATTTGGTTCTTTTTTCATAACAGTTTAATGTGTTTGTGTGTGTGTGTGTGTGTGTGTGTAGTGTATTTTTGGGCGACATCCTTTTCGCCGTTTTGGGATTTACGAGGTGATAGCAATGCAAGTGTTTTGCACTTTTTGTTTGGGGGTGGTGGGCATGGTGTGGTTCTCAAAGCACCAATAACAGTCAAACAGAAAGACGGACAATACAAAAAAAAGAGGGAATTGTAACAAAAACAATACATAAATAAAACATAGAGTTCAGTACGAAATTAAAGAACAGAGAAATTCGACAGTCGAGGTCTCCTCTCCTCTTTCACAAATCACAATTATTCAAGCACACTCAAGGAGTGCAGCGGAATAATTGCAATAATTGCATCTTGGCTGTGATGGCGAGTGAGTGAAGTACATATCGATAATTTGCACAGGTAAGTACATTGGATTTCTTTTCTCATTTTGTTTTATCGTTTCTTTGCTTTTGGTGTGAATAATATTTTCAACAGATTATAAATTTACAATACATTAATGTACACGAGTTTTAAATAATAATAATATAGTAATAGTAATAATAAATCTACACAATATACATACAATATTCATATTCATATATAAATATAGCGCATTCTTCACTACAGACTATACAAAAAAATAATAATGAAAGTTACACTTAATGGAGAGTTCTTTTCCTTTCTGGTTTGTTTTGTTTCTAAATGTTGGATGTTTTCGTATTTCGTATTTATCGTTTGTTGTGGCTGTGGTGTGTGTTTGTTGTGTGTTGGTTTTCTTTTTGTGTGCGTGAGTAGTGCGTGCATTTTCATACATAGATCGATCTCGTCTCAACACATTTGTCTATAACATTTGTTCTTTCGGGCATTTCAGGCCCTCATCTTTTCTTATTTTCTTTGATTTCTTTTCCATTTTATAATTAATTATTTTCCTTACTTTTGTTTTTGGCAATATTATGAACGATGAGCGGATTTAGAACGAAACAACAATTAGATGCGCTAGTGGTGTGTGTGCAGAGAGTGTGGTGTGTGCGGCGTGTTTTTGGGGGGTGTGGTGGCGGTGTGGGTGAATCTTATGCTTAGGAAATGTACAAATAAAATAAATCAATCAGACGCGAGTGACGTGCAGGGCAACACACTGAAGAACCTGGCCAAAAATTGTGCGATTCCTTATTTTGTTTTCTTTTGTTTCATTTGGTTTGCTGAGGCTGAGGCTGAGGCGGCGGCGGCGGCAGGCGGCAGTCGGCGATATGATGATGACTCCATCTCTATATCTCTCCATCTCCTCAATTACTTAGACAGTCTCCAGTACGCGCACATCCTTCTGTACCACATAGAACTTGTGCTTCTTGCCAACCAATCCCCAAATGACGGCCACATTCTCAATGACCACATTCACGGGTATCGTGCACACGGCACCCAGCACGCAGGCCAGGAACCGGATGAATCCAAAGCGGTACAGCGAGAAGGACTTAATAACTCCGAACACATACATGTAGATATTGATGGCCGCTATGAAGGCGCACACAAAGTCCACGAGATTGGGACACGGGATGGGATACAGAGCGGCAAATATGATGTTTGACGTGGACAGGGGCATGGTGACCCACGAGTAGACACTGATGCCCAGCAGCAGCTTGTGCTTGAGCGGTATCATCTTGGAGTGGACCACCAGCAGGATGCCCTGGAGCCAGCGTTTGCGTTGCTGCAGAAAGTCCAGCAGTGTGAACGGTGACTTCTCGTACATCTCGCCCTCGATGAAGTTGAAGGTATAGCCCTGGCTAAAGGCACGCATTGCAAAGAAGCAGTCCTCGGCCACGGAGCCATCGATGCCGTTGTCAAAGGACACCGAACGCTCGGCACCGACCTGGGGGAAAATAGATAATTAATAAATGTTTATACATCTCATCAGAATGTTTGTTATTCGGCAAAGTGAGTCTAAAGAAGAGAAACGAATTACGCATTTTACTATTAACAAGAATATGGAACAAAACTCACAAGAAAAAGAGTATTAACTACAACAATTCATAATAAATAAACATTATCTAGTCTGTGGCTTAAAGCCGCAAAGTTAAACATAGCTTTTACCAAGAAATATATGTACAAGTTTATGAGCTCGTTGCTCGTTTCTCTTCAGCGACTTAGTTGCTGTCATAACGAAAGGTGATAGGCAAGGTGCGCTGGCTCATTAGGGAAATACCCACCTGGGTGACTACATAGCTACCCTTCCAGCTGAAGAGGGGCTTGTGGAAGAGCTTGAACTGCAGACGCAGCTTGCCCATATCGTCCGACACCCGAAAGCTGTCCGCCAGAGTGGTCAGCCAATTGACCACATTCTCGTTGGCGTACGTGATCAGGCCCTGGCCAAACGGATGCTTGCCATCCAGGACGAAATTGATAATGCCCCGGACCGAGTTCTCGGTGAGCAGCGTCTCCTCATCCAAATGGACAATCCAATCGCTGTCGTTCAGCACATTCACCGTGTCCTCGAGACAGTATTGCAAGGCCCTCGACTTGAATAACGCTCCGGTTCGTGTCTTATACTCCTTGGGCACAACAATCTCACGGATGCGACGATGCTGCGATAGATTCACCGCCTTATCGGTGACCACCTCAATGAGAAAGTTCTCCAATCCAGTGTCCAGGCAGGTGTTCATATTCCTCAGCACATTTGTCTTTACCAAATCGGGGAAGTCGCCGCGCGTGACCACACGGATGCAGATGAAGGGCGCCAATAGGGGGCTGCCCTTGAGGACGACCTTCTCGGGAAAGGCGTTGTAGAAGACGAGGCCGCAGAAGTTGAACAACACCTGCGGCAGCGTGAGGAGCGTGAGAAAGCGCAGTAAGTACAGCAGAACGGTGGCCACCTGGCCGTACTCAGTCCATGGATCGACGATCGTGAACGAGTTCTCGTCGATCTTAATACCGCCGGAGAATACTTCGAAGGTAACTATCACAGTGATGAGCAGTGTGCAGTGCAGCAGGTGCTTTGTGGTGGAGTTCATCCTGATTGCGGGTGTGTGTATGTTGTGTGTGGTGTGTAGTGTGATGTTTAAATTATTTAAAATATATATATGTATATATATATATATTAAATGGCTATAGTCCAAGCGATTCCTTCCTTAAGTAGACTTGTGCTGCGACAGATCCGTCTGGCCCGCGTATTTTGTTCGTTCGTTCCGGATGACTGGATGATTGAATGATGACTGGATGAGTCTTGTTGCTTGCTTGCTATCTCCTAGTGGCTTCGTAATGGTTTTCCTTATGTTTTTTATATATATTTTGTTTTGTTTTGGTTTGGTTTGGTTTGTGCTTAAAAAACGAAACGAAACGGACCGGAAGTTAACCCAGTCACCGGCTTGATAAGTGCACGGGATCCTCTATCAGCTCCTGGGGCGATTCCGCAGCAACTTTCACTTCAGCTATTGGTGGACTTGGATACTCCCGCTGGCGTTGCCTTGCTTGCATTTGAGACTCTCAGCTCTGGTTCCTGGTCAGACATTTCTGCGAAAACAAATGAAACAATGGAATTACTCATTTTGTACACAAATAAGTTAGTTCATTTGAGGAATTGCTTGATTTACACTTTTCCGCAGTTTTCTATGTGTGATTTTAAATGTTATATATTAAAGGAGAAGATTAAAACAAAAATAGTGGAAACAAAAAGATAAATTGGTCCGCAAAAGCACCGAGTTTTTCATTTTATTTCACGAAAAGCTAACAAATATTATTTTAAATAGTTAAACAGCTTTTTATACCATCACAGGGTATTATATTTTTAGTCAGAAGCTTGCAACACAGTGAATGAGTCATTTTCGACCCTATAAACCATATATATTCTTGATCAACATCAACAGGGAAATCTGTGGATTGGATTTACCCAAAAAATTAGAAAATAAAAATATCTGTTTATAATAGAATAAAATTAATATATTTAGGGTTTTATTTTAAGGTCAAAAAGCCAATAATTGCCACAAGTCGTCATATAAATATAATTCTATTAGCAATCAAAATCTGAACCAATGAAGAATAAATAAGTTTGGAATGATTTAAAATGAATTATTCTTCATTATTCATATTCATTCGTTTCTGTATAAAGAATCTCTACGAATCTCTTGGCTTAACAAGGAACCTATAGACATGGTTAAATTGACTCGGCTGGAGTTGTTTCTTGCTAAATGATATACAAGAGAGTTCTTACCTCTAAATAAATATTATATATAGTCAAACCTATTTAATCTAGTTATAATATTTCAAAATTCCTAGTCTACGATGCGTAATTTGGCATTAAAATTAAATTAGTCCCGAGTTAATTTTCCTAACCTTTTGATCCATATTTTTTGTGTGGCATTTCGTTCCATTGGATGATTAAATTAGAACTTGAACCACTGGTGACTGTGGACACCCATATGTAATGTTAATCATCATCATATCAGCATCGCGTGTCCGCCAGTCCGTAACTATATACCTATTGATCATATACATCATATAACCGCCAGTTGGTTGTTGCATAGTGCTCCCATATGAATATTTCCCAAACAGATTCTTCCCGGGGCAACAACAATTACACTGACATATGGCCCCCGTATAATTGTGAAGCAATTGGAATAGTTCAAAGGCCAACGATGTGATTATAAAATGCCTCCTCTGCTCTTTCTCTTGTTTTGTTCAATATTTGAATTCTAGCTCGACTCGCGTCGTCTGTCAATGATTAGTTTTTTGTTGAGTCGCAAGTTCAAGTATTTTTTGGTTGCCATACAGATAACATCCGCCGATCATTATAAATTATATTTATACACGGATACATCTAAATCTAAATCAATATCTAAGTTATATAAAATGTTTCCATACGGTTCTGCTTGGGCCTTTTATAATGACTAAGCGTGATGCGATTAGAAGTATTTAAAAAAAGAAAAATGAGCAAGCGGGGGAAATGAGCAATATACTTGGGGATACCAGGAAATGTTTAGATAAAATCAGGCAATGTTTCTGAATGACAGTTTCGAGTGCATTTCAGAGAGAGAGAGAGAGAAATCTAATTAGTGATAAGAGCGCCACTCTCTACCAACTGACTGGAGGCTATCAGCCCCATTAATTATCAATCATTAATCAATATATATATCCCCAAAGACGTATGCATTATCCATTTCGCAATATTGACCATGATTGACACTTGCTTTCTTTCTTCATTCTTTTGGCAGCTGGAAATAAAAGCATTCCTACGTTCCAGACCCGTATTTATTATTTAATTGCTACAAGCTTATCAACTTTGAAAAATATGCTGTAGCAATCGGAGAACGCCGAAAGAATTCCACGGAAAAATCAAATAAACCTCAAGCTGCGTTTCGGCACAACAGAAAATAGAACTCAATCTCGTATAAACAAGTCAATTAATAAATAATACACTATACAGACGGTGGGTAATATAATACAGCACCCAGAAAGTGACAAATGTGCTGGTGTCAGCTGAATATTGGAGGAGCTGATATCTGGAAAGCAAAATGAATGCCGGGAAAGGAAAGGACAAGTTCAGGTTCACTGCTGAATACTGGAAAGGAAAGTGATGAATGCTGGTTCACTGCTGAATATGGGAAAGAATACTGGAAACGAAAGGGACAAATGCTGGTTCACTGCTGAATGTTGGGAAAAAGGACAAAGGCAGTTTAACTGCTGAATATTGGAAGGAACATTGGGTTCACTGCTGAATATTGGAAAGAACGGAGGACAAATGTAGGTTCACTCCTAAATACTGGAAGAAATTTTGTAAAGAGATCAATACAGGTCTCGAAATCGGAATATAATAACAATGAAAGTACAAAGGAATGATACATTTCCAATGTATATGTGAATCACTTTCACGGCATTGGACTTGAGACCCGAGAAGATTGAGCTGACCAGGCAGACCAGACAGGAATGCCCGCAAAAATTTTCCATAAATTCCGGCGGGTGTGTTCCCAGTAGTTTACGGCTGGTTCATTCACTTAGATAGGCGCACCAGGAATGGCTATGGAGTGTAGGGGAATTGATTATGGTGGTGAGAGTATAAAATGCGGGCCTATTGGGGCGTTTTCCACTGGAGAGGAGGAGGGCGGGAGACATAAAGATTACACACGCCCCATTAGCACCGCCCTCTTATCGATTTATCCGAGGGTCTCCTATTAACGGGAGGGGACCTAGGCAACCAGTAGGCACCCAAGTAACCAGGAGCACAGCCTGGAAACTCTCAAGAGGTGCCTGATAGCAGGGGTCCAAGTGACAATGCTTCGTAGATTGAAGTGGTGGGCTTTGCTCATGTGAGTGGTCCCTATATACAATATATAAACTATATATTTATAGTCCAACAAATGCCTTCAAGTGGCCATAGTAAATGCCTTGTCGGGGTTATTCGCAATAAACAATCGTACTCGTGTTTGTATCGAGCTTATCAAAGTTAAGACCTTAAGTTGTAATCGCAGTGTTTACACTTGTCGAAATATAAGGGATATTTAGGGCATATCTTTAAGGGGTTTCAAGGAGATTCTAAAGCTGGGAGAACTGTTGTTTCTATATTGAATATCTAAGGAATAATGGCATATATTTATACCTATTCTCCTTAGCCAACTTCCACCGTACTTGGCCCGCTTTTATTGGCCCCGATAAGAAGCTCTTCACCTGGAGAGTAAGCCATGCGGCTTGTGGAGTTACGTACGAGTATGTTTTATTTGCAATCGTCTTGTGATAAGCGGCGGCCTTCGACAAATGCGGAATCCTAGATACGCCCGACCGTTCCCTACGTCAGCACTCCTCTTATCCCGCAGCGCACCCTCGAATCTGAATCGGAGAATCCGATTCTGAAACCGAAACCCATCCGATACCATCCCAACCAGCTCACACAGAACAGCCGATGCCGATGCCGATGCCAATGCCAATGACTTCCCCTTGGTCTTAGCCTTATCATTCGAAGTGATCCGCAAGCGAGATTGCAAACAGCGAATGAATCACACCGGGGTTCAACGACAATTCCGGGCGTTACTCGATGACTCGGAGACTCAGACAGTCAGCCTCTGATGATAGCCCGTTCCTTTGCCTTTGCCTTTGCCTCTGAATCGGAATTTGATTTCAAATTCAAATGGGAATTTGAATCTGAAGCAGAAACCGAAACTGAAACCGTTGACGTTGGGGGCGTAATGAACTTGGACCGCCGGCGATAACCGGTCCGCTCTTATATAAACAGCAAATCGGACAGACTGCCTTCGGTGCAATAATTTCCACAATTGTCTAGTGCTTTGTTTGTTTTGTTTTCTATTTTGTTTTTTTCGCAACTGCGAGAAAATGAAAATGAATGCAACGCTTCAGCGATTGCAGGGCAGTGCACAAAATCGAATACAGTGAATAATATGGGTTAGGGGACAAAGACAAGCAAATAAGAAAACAAAAAAACAAAAATCGAAAGTGTAAACAGTACTTGGAAATACCTTAATACTTGAATTAGTCATGAACCTTGGTTTATTATTTACATATTATATTAAATGATTTTAATTTGTAATTATTTCAATGCGTGAAGCACCTTGATATTTTGGGTTTAGCTTCCTTTAGACCTTGTTAAGTAATTTCTGCGAATTATAAGTCATATTAAAAGTTAAAGTTACAGTTTTAATTAGCTTTACATTTAAAAAAAATATGTGTTCCTATATGAATTAGACATTTTGAGGGTTACAGCACCTTCATATTCAAATTATTATTTTATTAAAGCATTTTATAAAAATATTTTTCAATACTTTTTAGGCATTTTAGAGGTTGAAACTCTTTGATACTCTTTATACACTTGCAGGGTATTATGATTTTAGTCAGAAGCCTAAAACCCAGTGAAGGAATCGTTTGCGATCCTATAAATCGTATATATCATGATAAGCATAAACAGCCTAATCTATCTGGCTATGTTTGGGAGGAAAAAAAATTTCGAAACATTTTTTAAGGGGTTATATTGTCAAAAATTGTCAAAAAAATTTTACAAAAAAAAAATTAATAATGTTAAATTGAGTATGCAGATTTATTAAACTAATAAAAACGAACACAGAACAGCTTTCCGAATAAAAATTGATGCATTTTTGGCTTAGCTATGAGGTTTTTGGGCTTCTGATTTATCGAAAAAATTGTCATATAAAAATACCGATAATTATCGATTCAAAGAAAGCAAATATTTCCTAATATTTTTTCAGAAATTTTACAGAATATCGTTTTTAAATCCCATTAAATTGGTAAGAATCTTATCATTGCTGTTGTAAAGTGATTATTGAAAGACGATTGCTCTTATCCGAAGTGCACTTATATTTCTCACTTGTAAAGGTCATTAAAGCGATGTTCCCTTTTGTTTTTTTGTAATTTTTTTTTTTGTTTTTCAGACGATAACTACTGTGGTGTGCACGATTCCATTGCTGATACTGGTTACTGGCTGTTTAATTGCCGCTGCGGCACATTGTTCCCGGGGACAATATATAATACGAGGGGCAACGCAATGTGAAGCTTCGAGTGCAGGTAAATCTAATCGCAGCCGGGTAATAGTTAGCAGCTTGTCGGATAGTGGCAAGTGAGCACCTGCCCTGAGTCACATACCAACGCACTTGGACACTGGAATCGAGGTACTTGGGGAAGCGTTTTCCATTAGTTCCAAGTTCCAAGTTAATAGTACCCGTTCTTATATGCCATATAGGCTTATTCTCACTATTTTTTCCCCCACATTAACCAGAGTGGGGTTTGTCCATTAATTAGCACGTCTCCAGGTTGGCCTAGACGTCAATTAAAGGCACACAGAAAAAAATAAACAAACTATTGAGATCTCAATATGACACAGACACCAAACAAAAAATAACTAAATAACTATAACTTGAATATTATATAGTTTTTCCTTTTTAAATATTTTCAAAAATATTCTCTGAATATTAATTATTGTATGAAGTTGAAGGCTAAACTTTCAACTCAATATTATCAAAGTTGTCACAATAATAATAATATGGAAATGACAGAGAAACCCCTTTCGTTGATTGATAGGGGTTATATCCCATAAGAATATGGTTTTTACGTTCTGAAAACCCTAGGTGAATCATCACGTGCACCTTGTATTTCCATATTCATATCGAAACACTTTAAGTTTATATGTATTTTCATTCCATGCGTTGCTCTTTTTTTGTGCAGTGCACTCACATACACTGTCAATGTCAAAGTCCGTAGTTGTCACCGGCCGTGTGCTCTATGAATGGGAAATCCCCAGTTCACGGGGCTCGTTCCAGGTGTCATGAATTACAGGGCACTGTTTCGGGTTAGCCATCCCCCACTTCCTCCTCCCATCGAGCTCACCAGTCCATGTTGGTAGCGCCTTCGTATTTTTGTTTTTATTTACTATTTCGTATATTTCGTATATTTTTTGTTTGAATATATATTTTTCCTTTATTTCGTATATCGTATTATTTGTACGTTTCCGACACGACTCCCGATATTTCTTTCGATGTTTATTCGCGTTTTCTGCTCTGATTTTCCTCTCGTACTTCGAGCTCCGAAGACGGTCGCCGGTACACTAAGCTCCCCGCCGTACAAATCGGACAGGTACACCTGCCCAGTACTCGGTAGTCGGTGCTCAGTGCTCGGTGCTCGGTGCTTGGTGCTAGGTGCTCGGTACCCACTAGCCAGTCAGCCGGTATCCGGTGCGAGTACCGTACCCACCATTGGCACGGAGTTGCGCCTGTGTGTGCCCGTCATAATAATAAATTAAATACGTTATCAAGCGGAGAACGCAATCAGTGGAGGAGGGCACAACTCGAATTGGGAGAAGAACAGGCCCAATGGTTAGTGGTTGGTGCACCAAAAATAACCATCCGTCCAGCTATATCTATTACGTATTACCCAGAAGGGGTCTTATCACCCGGAAAACTAAAGGCTTTTGAGCACTGCTCAAAAAAACTAAACTGCGGAATTGGTACTTCTTCAATTTCAACTCAATTTCCATACCAAAGGTGTGCTAAGCCCTAAAGTAATTATGATAAACACACAACAAATTGTTAAGATTTTTGCATTGTTTATAGCTGGTTTTAAGGCACTAAGCACTCCCTTATTTTGTACTATTCAAGGTGCTGTTCATATATGTTCATTTTTATTCCTTGTTCTATTAACTAGCTCCTACTTTAACTACAACCATCTTTCTGACAGTGTACTATCGCACCCGATTACGTCTTAATCGTAGCGACCACTTCTTGAATCACTTGAATCACACGCCGAGTGCAGATAGTGAGTACATTGCGGGTATCGAGTCTCGCCCCGCACTCACAATACTGTTGGGTCTGTCACAAATGGGGGAGGTGACTAATTTGGAGCGTGTGCACTCGGCTTGGCTCCATAGTAATGGCATCGTAGGATAGCAGGCAGAGTTCTGTACCCGGGGCTACCAAGTACACTGGTTCTCCCAAAATGTCGTCATGGGTCAAATAGATAAGCGTATGAGCTGAGCATTCCATAATGGTAGTTATAGATAGTGTTGTATAGTCAGTCAGCACACTGTGTTTGTCTTTTTCAGTGGCATTATGACAGTAGAGTGCGATAGCTTCGTTTCATTTCCATATAATACACCCAGATATCTGGCCCCCATATGAGGATTTATGAGCAATTAATGGATAAAAGTAGGTTATGGTGTTAGAATAAAGGATATACATTGAACACTAATTAGTTTTCCATTACTAAAGCTATTAAAACTAAGGAAAATGGGGTCTCTCTCTCTCACTAGCAGAGGAAATTTATACATTTCCTATCCTTAATTTGGTATTCCCTAATAAAAGGTGGTTTCAATCCAATTGATTAAAGTTAGCGGATTCAGAAAGTGTCTCAAAACACTTACTAATACCAATTATCAGGTAATAGTCTTTAGCTTTCTATATTCAAGGAGCTCGTAAACTTTGGGATATATGTATAAACTAAAACCATTTGTACAAAACTCGATGGATACGTGTACGGAATATTAAGGACAAGTTTTACGACTCTCAGAGTCGAGCTCTGAGTGGGTCACTTTGCCCGACAATGACATCATAGGTCAAGCCAGAGGAGGATGGACACTCCATCCAGGCCGACTCCTGGATTACTAGGTGATAGTTTTTGGCTGTTCGTTAGCCTCATTATTATTGTTCCTGTCTTTTGTCCATTTCCCGGCCGTCTGTCTGTCTTTATGGGTGTGTTTGTGTGTGTCACGCGCCTCAGGTGAGAGCGAACTACACAGTAGTGGGCGGTGGGCGCTAGTTTCCCGAATCAGAGACGAAAGTCAGTTAGTTAGAGCGGGAGAGAAAAACGCTTATCGCAGTGGGTTGAGCAAACACCGGCATGTGCTTGTGCAGTGCCTATGTCTTTGTGTCTGTGCCGGTGTCTGGGGGCATTGATAAGCGCCGCCAGAGCACACAATCAGCAATCGTTAATTACCTAAATTTAAGCAAAAGTCGCCCTGTAAATGCACTGCCCCCTTGGATGAAATCAATGGAGGGGAATTAAGAGCTAGCTGGAGTAGACTATGGCATACCTGGTACCAAGAAGATAGATACTGGGAACACCTAGGGGTTATCTGTAACCCTTAGCTTAACCCCCACTGACAACTTTTCCCGTAATGCTTTTTGTTTATGTTGTTTAAATTGAGATAAACTCGAGTTAGCTATTAAAATTTTTGTTGACGATCTCAAGTCTCATTCATTCTTATCTGAATCAGCTTTTCACAAAGTGCAACGGCATCAACTGTATTTTGTTTTTTTCGTAAGAGTAGAATGCTAAACAAATGTTATTTTAAACTGTCGTTACTCTGAAAGAGCAATCTTTGAGATTATTCCGCAGTATTATTTCGACTAATCGAAAAGGAGCGCTGAATAACAATTTTTCAAAAAAGAATACCGATCTTTTATGGCTAAAATAGTAATCAAGAATCAGATAATATATCCATGGAATTTCCTTTCCAATAATATTTCGCTTATATCTTTCTCAGACCGAAACGTAAGCAAAAACATGCATTAAGTAACGTAAATATTAGGGTTGGACAGGGTACAGATCGTGTTCCAAACATTTATATCACTTCCGCCTCAAAAGGAAACAGTTCTTCGGTGTTTACGTTCATTTCTCTTCCAGAATGAATCCATCCAACTTGGAAAGTGGGGGAGGAGGGGGAATAGAAGAGAGTGAAATGAACTCATACACACGTAAACATCCTGTAATGGGGTGCGGTGGTGTTTGTGTGGTGACTGTACGAGGGAGTGCTGGAATAACGGTTTAAACACACACACAAGCACACACCCTGCTCCTGCAAGGGACGGCGAGTGGCGGGTTAAAAGGGGGCCAAATTGCGGGGAAACCCTTGCTCAAGGACTTTCCACGTTAGCTATGAATATTAAAGGCACAGGAGGAAAGTCACGAGATCCCCGAGTAACTTTCCAAGCTAACAGGTCACAATGCCACACGGGAAATAATTAAAAAACACGCGAGCCAAAGGCGATTCCGGTCACTGTTAAAATTCCTTTTTTAAAATTAAGTTATACCACTGAGAGTTCTTTTAATAAATAAATGTTTGGGAAGAATTGAAAAAACTAACCCAAAATTATTTAAAATATTTTAAAATGTAACTCTACAGTTATTTCTCTTTCAGTGCTATCATTTTGTCCCTTGCTGTACTCTTACACACACACACCAGTGCGCGCGGACATGTGCAACCTTCGTGCCAACAAAAACAACAAATAACCGAAATGTGCTAATAGGCAGGCCCCAAGGGCAAGGGAGGGACAGCGAGGCCTGAGGGGGCGTCGCGTTTAGCGGGTGGCTAACTAGATTTATTCGATTTGTTCCAATAGGGAATGGGAATCCAAAATCCAATCCACTTACCATACTATTTCCATGCCAGGCCGGGAAGTGGGAAGATGAAGAGAACTGTCCGAATTTGTTTTTTTCGTTAAGGAAAGGCTCTCTCTCGCTCGCACTCTCGCTCCCTGTCTGTGTCTTTTTCTGGGCTCTCCTTCGTTGCAGGTTGGTGTTGCTGTTTTTTTTTTTTTTTAGGGAGGCGGGGAGGCGTGGCAGCTGTTTTCCGCCTTGGGTGTGCCGCAAAAACGATACACACTACAAACAGAGACAGTCGTGTAAACAATTGAAGATACAATATCGATGACGCGCGCCCAAGACGCCTTGCTCTCTCGCTCTCGTTCTCAGAAATTGTTGGTGTTACAGCAGCTTCTTCTTGTTCTTGTTTTCCGTAACCTTTTTGGCGCCTCTCCCACTCTCTCTCTCTTGCTCGCTCGCCCTTCCTTCTGCTCGCTCTCTCTCTGTCGCTCTGTTGCCAGCGGCGCCGATTTGTTTGGTTTATTTTTGTATTAGAAAATTTTGTCAATGCTGCCGCCTTGTTTTTGTTTCATTAATATTCGCGATTTTAATATGGAATATATATTATTATATTTATATATATACGTATTTATAAGCGCAAAGCCTTGCTAATTGCCGCTGCTTCGCGTTTCTTCACCTCTCTTCACCGGTTCACCGCTCTCGCTCACTCGCTTAGCGTGCGTACTTTGCACCGCAAAAACCGAAAAAAAAACTCAAATAAAAGAGATCCCGAAACACACTAAACTACGGACTATCAATTTTGCAGGCCAGGGAGGAAAATCGATCGATTTTCCCACAGCACGCAGCGCGGGGCACGGCTATTTCCTTGCAGACGCGTTTTTCCTTTTCTATTGCAATTTTTTCACTATGCGTCTGTATGTTTGCGCGCGCGTGTATGTGTCTGGACCCGGGGGGAGGAGGAGTGTGTGTCGATTGTGTGCGAAACGGAGCGAAATTTGTTGCAAATTTATTTATCACTTGTCGGACTGGGCGTTCTCGTGGGTTGGCGCGCACATTTCGGCAAATCAGCCCCTCCAAGTCATTTCTGTTTTTTTATTGCTGGCAAAACATTAGGGTGCGCAAAGTCTCGATGAAAACATCGATGCATCGATATTTTTCGAATTTTCAAAGTAATCGATGTCTTTTCCGGCAATCGATGTTTCTGCTGTCCCTATCAAGGGTGTTTTGTGTGCTCTTAATAAATTACTTCATTTTCTTTTCACGCTAAACATTAATTTGTTGTTTATTCATTTATAATTTTAATTATATTTTATATATTTAGCCCGGCGATATAGATATTTTATACGATTAATTTATTTAAAAGGGCTATCGATACAAAAATCTTGCAGTGGTTGGGGCGCCAAAAAGTTGAATAAAGGTGCGAAAAATACTCACCACACTTCATGCTGAGGCTGCCAGTTTAGCTTATTTCAAGCTAGACTTGGCATGTTTGGGATTTAAACAGCTTATAAGCGTAAGAATTATCTTATTGCCTTAAATCTAGCTTAATTTAATATTAACTTTAGCATTATGCGTATTCGTGATATAAAAATCTTCTTTTATAAATAAATAGACGTACAAATAAAGCAAACGAATACCGAAGTGGCGCGAGAATTCAGCCGAAAGAACAAATAAATCCATATACATAATTCCATGAAATTTTAAGCAGGGAATTTTTTTTTATCAAAATTACTTAATTAAATATGTTTTTTTTAGTTCTAAGACATGTTTTTAGCAGTATACTTCATGATTTGCAAAACAAAACCACAACGATAAAGAATTATACGATACAAAAATATTACAAAATCGACTTATTAATATTCAATTCAATTTAACTAAAAATGTTTAAAATTTAATAATGTATGGTTTATCTCATTGTTACCCTCTCGGACACATGTGTTTTTAATTTGTGGCTTTTTTTACTCAGAATCTAGCTTGCAGTACAAATATTTAATATAGTATATATAGAAAAAAAACATAAAAACCTTAAAACAAACCCAAAACTTTTTACTTTGAATACCAAAATTAATATAATTCTAAAAGCTTAAAAAAAAAACATTTGCAATAAATTAAACTGATAAGGTTACCAAAATATATGTATTTCCGATGATCTATAAAAGTATTAGTTTTATTTAAGTAAATGATAGTTTTAAACAATCTAAGAGAATTGTGGTCAGATAACTAAGTTCACCTTTAAAATATATATTTATTTATTTATATTTTTTCTTTTAACATAGGCTTAAATTAAATAAGTGAATTTCGAATATATATAGTTGCCCAAAAACAAGATGAAAACTATGTTCTCAGGAGTCAAATCATAATACGATATGAAAATTATAGTTCTATAAACAAAAAATACATTTGAAAACGGAATTCTTGAAAGGAGGCTTGGCGCGCATATCGACATAATTTCTTCTTTCTGTATCTTATGGGTAAACCAATTTATTTTTAAACAATATAACTAAAAAACCTTTGGAAACGTACAGATTGAGAATAATAGTCCGTGTTCGATTAACAAATTAAGGGAATTCAGAAATGTTACAGATACATAATCGACTTGCCTCGCGATGGCGAGGACGCCTTTTCTTTTATTTTGTTTTTAAATTTACATCTCGTATTTTATATATATTCTTTCTGCGCTCTTGTCGAGCTGCACGCATGTGTATGGGGGGTGTGTGTGTTGTGTGGAGGGGTTGCTTAAATTTAGGTTGTCTCGTCACCGAAAAGATCATTAGTTTTGTGGGTTTTGTGTGGCAAAAAAGGTTACAAATTACTTTCTTTTTTCTTAAAGGGAGCCATACATTGGGGCAAATAAATATTTATACACTTTTTACGCTTTCCTATTTGTTCTCGTATGCGAGCGCGTTTTCAAATTGTGATTTAAGAGTAGAAACTGTGTTCTGTGCCTAAATATGTATACAAATAATAAAAAAAAAAGAGAGGGGATATTAAACGTATAGATTTTCCATGTAGTATATCGAAGTATTTCGGCAAAAGCATAGCCTATAACATTGACAGGCAATACTTTTGTGGAACTACATCGATACAATATTATCCAAGAAGTGTATGTCTCCTCGTCATTATCCTTGTCCTCCTTCTCCTGCTGGATACCAGCGATACCGCTCTATGTGTCCGATTTCCACAACTTAATGGTCTTGTCGTTCTCGAGCGCCGCCGAGGCGATTATGTTTTCAGTGGGATGGCAGGCGGTGCACAGCACGGTGTCAGTGTGGCCCTGAAGCTTCTGGACGACTTCCTTGCTCTGCAGATTCCAAATGTAGACCATGTTGTCCTCGCTGCCGCTAACGATCCACTGGAAAATGGGAGTAGAGTACGTTGAGTGAGGAAATCATGGGTGTTGTGAAATAAATTTAATTTTCAAACTAATAAATAGTCGTTTTCAGACATTTAGTGTAATAAGTTGCAAAAAACACCTACTTCCCAGTTCAATTTATATTTTATATTAAACATTTCCCACTTACCTTGCCGCCAGTCACCGAGAAGTTGGCAAATATGCAGTACTTTTCATTCTTGTGCCCTGTGTACGTCTTGAGGCACTTGCCCTTGGAGTAGTCCCACAACTTGAGGGTATTGTCCAGCGTTGCGGCCAGAATGTACTTGCCATTGGGCGAGAACTTGACAAAGCTGACGGGCGGATTGTCATCGTCAATCAGCGTCTTCAGACACTGACCGCTAGCCGTGTCCCAGATGCGACAGAGGCCGTCATAGCTGCTGCTCACGATCAGTGAGCCATCGCGATTGAAGTGAACCGCCGACACGGGATCAGAGTGAGCGGGCAGGGTCTTCAGGCACTTGCCCGTGCGTACGTCCCAAATACGAACGCTCTCGTCGAAGCTGCCCGATACGATGAGATTGGACTGCGGATTGAAGTTGCAGCAGAAGACATAGTTGCTGTGACCCTTCAGTGTCTTTAAACTCTTGCCGGTGCTTAGTTCCCACACTTTGAGGGTCTTGTCATCGCTACCGCTGACAAGGAGACGCGAGTCGGAGCTCCAGGCCACATCGCTAATGCCCAGCTTGTGGCCCGAAATTGTCTTCTCGAATTTGCCATCGTAGGCTCCCCAGATTTTGATCAGTTTATCAGCGGCTACAAAGGACAGAAGGTCGAGAGTTTACCATAAAAATCCAAGCTATTATTTGCTCTTCCTCTCCCTCTAGATTTTGTGTACTTACAAGAACTAGCCAGCCACTCGCCGTTGGGACTAAACTTGACGGCAGAGACCGCCTTGGTGTGTCCGGCCAGGGTGAACTTGAGGGTATAGTTGGGCTTCACCGACAGCGAGCTCTTGTTGGAGACGCTGCTGTTCGACGATGTATTGGCCCCGGCTGCCCCAGAGCTTGGTTGCAGTGTATTTGGACCGCTGGGCGCCGTTGGCATCGGTTGTGGCGGCGGATGCACTACGCCGGGATGGCCGCCGTGGACGGATCCGATGGGCACCATGTCCTCGGCTCTTGCTTTTCTGCTTTCTTTACTTGAGTCACTTCTGATCTTTTCTCTGGAAAATCCCCTTTCTCACTTTTCCGCACACTTTTCAGGCAGCGCCGCACACGTGCTTCTTCTTCTTCCGGCTGTGGAAACGCCGCTGCTGGGCCGCTGACCGCTGGAAATGCCGCGAATGGGACGCTGGAAGGATTGTGCCTGGCTATTAGCGTCGGCTGTCCTCGCGGGAGTTTCTCCGTCTGGTTGCCGCCGGGCTGCTGCTGTTCGTTATTGTTTGTTTTAGGCGCTCGCTTGGCGTTTCGTGCCACACGTGAAAAATAATATAAATTGCAAGTTGGTGTGACCGTTGCAGGCTATTGTGAAAATCCCAGCGGCGGTGCACCGCCATCCGGTTGAATGCGCTGGCTGCTGGCGGCGTGTTTTGTGTTTGCCGCATGTTCTTGCGGGGGTTGTTATTTGGCTAATAAGGGTGGGCAGAAGGAAATTTAACATTTTCAGGCTGTTTGTTTGGGCTACATAAGGAATTTAAACATTGAGGGAAAGTGTAGACCTTGCACAGAGTTGCCACATCGCTTGGTTGCGTTCAGCAGAACTATCGCATGAAAACAGTGATCAGTGATTATGTTCGTCTGCTGAACGCAACTATTCTTCGAGCAATATTTTTTAAATTAAGGATATTAAGGATGTCAGAGGGTTTTAAAAGAGTAAGAATTATTCATTTCACCAAATTAATTATGCTTTATCAAAAGTCAACAACATTTATGTTAAGGGCATTTAATTTAAGAATACAGGATTGAGTTTCTAAAAACACCGGCAAATATTTAGCCGGTTAGGAAACGAACCAAAATAGCTGAGTACTAAATTTATCAGATAAATCCTAGTCGAAAACCATGTGGGTAAATAGCTTTCTGATTTTTTATTATTATTTGTTTATTATTTTCAAGTTTATAAAACCCTTTGTATTATTAATATATACTATTATTAAGGATTTCAGAAGATTTTAAAATAGCAAGAATTATACATTAAACAAAAGTAATAATGGTTTATCAAACGTCAACAACATTAATGTCAAGGGCATTTAATATACAACTAAAGGATTGAGATTCTAAAAATGTCGGAAAAAAATTAAGACGGATAGAAAACGAACCAAAATAGTTGAAAGCTAAATTTAATAGATAAATCCTAGTCGAACACCACGTGGGTAACTAGCTTCCTATTTTATTAATATTATTTGTTTATTATTTTCAACTGTATAATACCCTGAGGTAGAAACAAAATTTACATCATTTACATATTTTACATTTACATAAGCATCGATACGAAACATCGATGTTTATTCATCTCAATCGATAGTGCTTATCGAAGCCTCTTCAATTTCGCGCGCTGCCGAAAGCGGTCATACTGACGCCACCATTTTTCAATTTTGGCGACTCAACTGAGAAGTGTAGAAGCAAAAAGAATCTGCTCCCATCGTTGCTCCGTTTTTGATTATTTCTTCGATTTGCAGTTCATATTAAAGGTGAGTTTCCATTCTTCCATTTTTCTAGACCATTTCTCTTGCCAGTATCCGTGAATCGCAGCACGGCCAAAAAGAAATTCATGTAAACGGATTTCTAATTGGTAACTCCGATTTTCTTTCTATTTTTGCACAATAAGACATTTTTTCGCGTAAAAACTAGTGAGAAAACTGATAAAGATGCCTGAGCTGACCAAAAACAAGAATAAGAAGACGAAGGCCGCGTCCTCTACCTCCAACTCTGGGGAGGCGAAGCCCAATGAAGTGCGCGTTGGGGATGTCGGCAGCGATACCGACTCCAACGGCGGCACGCCCAATCTGCAGTTGAATCAAATAGGAGGCGGTAACACCGGGCTTCCTTTCCAACTGATAACCAAAGGCAAGCAGTCGCGCGGCGAGAAGAAGGCCAGGAAGATCATTCTGAAGCTCGGCCTCAAGCCGATCCTGGGCGTCAACCGCGTGACCATACGCAAGTCGAAGAACATTCTGTTCGTGATCAACAACCCGGATGTGTACAAGAATCCACACACCGACACCTACATCATCTTCGGAGAGCCCAAAGTCGAGGATCTGTCGAAGCAGGCTAAAATGGCTGCGGCAGAGAAGTTCAAGGCCGTGAAGGCTGCTTTGCCTATGAAGTCAACCACTGTTGCCAAACCGCTGGCTCCCATCGTTGAGAAGGAGGAGGAAGAGGTGGTGGATGCTACTGGCGTCGACGAGAAGGATATTGAGCTTGTGCAAATGCAGGCAAACACTACACGATCCCAGGCTGTCAAGGCGCTGAAGAAGAACAACAACGACCTTGTCAACGCCATCATGGACCTGACCTTGACCTAAAGCCCACGAAAGGCGCCTCATTTAGTTGTTAAGCAGACTTTTGATACCCTATTGATCTATATTCTGTGCCTGTCCCTTCTGGGCAGCAATCAACACCAACCTTCAGGCATGTAAATGTACTACACAGAATAATTGGATCTTAATAAAGGTGGACTTAATTCATAAATTAATTCATTATTTTATCACTCATTAGTAAAAAATGGTTTGACCCACAGGAATGAACATGTTTCGACATGACAGAGAGGCACATAAACATAGTACGCAAGGGACTTGGTAAGTTATTCCAAATAAAATTAACGCTTCCAAGAATTTTGAACCAGCGATGTGTGACCAGCTCTACCTACGACCAGGGATTTCTTCGGCCGCCCGCTGCTGCCACACTGCTACACACAATCACAGAAAAAAAAACAACCCCAAAGCAAAACATTCCCCCAAAATCAAAACATTCCCCCATTTCGAGGCTAAATTTCGAGTGTGAAGCAGCAGCAGCAGCTGGCACAGGACCAAGGACGGACCCAGGAGCAAGGACCAAGGAGCCACGATGAACGGACTGCCGCCCAGCAAGCACTACAACCTGACGCACTACCAGCAGCGCTACAACTGGGACTGCGGCCTGTCCTGCATCATCATGATTCTATCGGCACAGCAGCGGGCCGAGCTGCTGGACAACTTCGAGGCGGTGTGCCGCGAGGAGGGCTTCGGCTCTAGCACGTGGACCATCGACCTGTGCTACCTGCTGCTGCGCTACCAGGTGCGCCACGAGTACTTCACCCAAACGCTGGGCATCGATCCCAACTATGCCCAGCACACCTACTATTCCAAAATAATTGACAAGGACGAGCGGCGCGTGACGCGCAAGTTCAAGGACGCCCGGGCTCATGGCCTGCGTGTGGAGCAGCGCACCGTTGGCATGGAGGTCATACTGCGTCATCTGGCACGCCATGGTCCGGTCATATTGCTAACGAACGCCTCCGTGCTCACCTGCGAGGTGTGCAAGCGCAATGTACTGGAGAAGTTTGGGTGAGTTTTATGGATAGCCGACACCACCGACTAATTCCTACGAAATCTCCCCACTAATGAATCCCCACTAAAACCCCCACTAATCCCTAACCTAATCCCACACCGAACCGAATGAAAAGCTGTTTTCACCTTCAATGCATCATCCCCAAAATACGCATGCCGGACCACCAAAGGTACGCCGGACACTATGTGGTGCTCTGTGGCTATGACATGGCCGCCGAGAAGCTCTTCTATCACAATCCCGAGGTCCACGACGGCCGTAAGTGTAAATCGAGTCTTGCAACTTTGTAATTTCATTGATTTTTTTCTGTTCCCCACGCAGACATTTGTCGCTGCCTAATCGAGTCCATGGACACGGCCCGACGCGCCTACGGCACCGACGAGGACATCATCTTCATCTATGAGAAGAAGGCCGCCGCCGCCGCCACGAGCGAATAAATGGGAGAGGAGGGAGTTGTGCTCCTTTCCACAATGCAATTTAGTACCTGCAGTTTGCCAGGTTACCAAAAGGAGGAAGTCGCGGATGGGATCTGAGCTATGTGATATTAGTACGTTAGAGGAAGAGAAGGGTTGGATGTATGAACTGGAACTGGAAGCTGCTAAGCTGCTAAGCTGCTTTGCTGGGCTGCTGCTACTTGGTTAACTTTGGCACAACAGTGTACTTTATTTAGGTATTTGTTAGCAGTTGGTCCCCATAAAAAACAACAATTACAACAATGTTTATATGTAAAGCCAGGGTCGACTTTTGCCTCAAAATCCTGTCCAGGCTACGGTTAATACCCAGCTGCACTCAATAACTATTATTTAAGTTTAGAAAGTGTTTTAGTTTATATCAAGTGACAGAGAGATAGAGAAGCAAGCGTTTAAATACACATTTTTGTTTAAATAAGTTCGTATACACATTTGCCCTGCCATAGGAATATATTATATATTATATTCCATACATTCCTTTGATAAAAGTAGTATTTATATTTAAGCTTGCTCCTAGTTACACTTAAATTTAATTAAAAAATCAAGAAATGCTTGTAACAACAAAGGAACTTTCCGTTTCTTTAGCCATATTCCCCGCATTTATTTGGGGTAAATGAAGAGTATTATTCGTAGCCTGTGTCTGCAGAATTTTGTTTCAAAATCGACCCACACATTCCAATACGATTATGCATAATTTTGTGTGTAGAAAATACATTGTTCCAACCTATAGCCATTGCTCACTAAAACCCCTCCTCTAATCCTTGGCCAGTTTCTGCTCGTAGATGTGCTTGATGAGCAGCTGTAGCTTAATGTGCGGCGCCTCCACGGGCAGGATTATGTGACCATCGTCATCCGTGTATTTGTCGTATGGCTGCTCGGCGAAAACCTCAAAACCATGGGATCGAAATATCTTCTGGGAAAAGATGCCGGTGGCATCGGCCTTCAGGAGACAGAAACCATTCTTTTTGGCCAATGCCACCGATTGCTTGACCAGCTCATTGGCAATGCCACGACCACGATAGGATGAGTCCACCGAAAGGATGCGCACATCGAAGATAGATTCTACGGCATATTTCTTAAACAAATCGTTTTTGGTATTGTGACAATGGAGCAGAGCGAAGATCTTCCGGTATCCCGGATCATTGCTCCTGTCTAGCTTTTCCAGCGCCTTGACCGTATCCTCGGACCTGTAGATGCCGTTCAGCACCACGCCGGCTATTTTACAGCTTCCCAGCTGCTGTGGCTCCACGGCCATTAGGCTCATCCCATCCTGCATGGCCTCCACACAGTGCTCCTCCAGCTCAGCGCTGCTGCTACCATTCTGGCAGACGCCGGCGGCCTTGTTCAGTGGCTCGTCGGCGAAGAAGTTACGACGCAGGTGCTCCAGCACCTGGTCATAGTGCTCCGGTCCAATCAGTTTATACTCCATGGTGTCGCCGCCAAGACACTTCTTCTCTGTGACAGATGATGCTGGCCAAGTTCTGGGGAAGATTAGGGGCATTTTAGAGGGTTTTTAAATATGACAAAATTATTTGTGGAATCATTACATATTTTTTATGTATGCTAAATTTTTTAATTTAAATATTTGGTGTCCTAAATGATAATAATAAATTGTTTAACCTAGGAAAAAATTAATTATTTGCAATGACTTTGGAATCTACAAATTGTATTGCCTACTTTAAGGCACATTTAGGAAGGATCTTGGAATTTTATTAATTATCTCAAATTATCTCTTATTTTAATGATATTATATTATTATATTTATACAAAAAATTAAAAATCATAACTAGCTTTAATTAATAAATAAAAATAAAGGTTTCTGCGGGTAGTAAAACTTCTTGAGCAGTAAAAATATAAATATGTTATATTTAAAGCTAAATTAATTGCATTTAAAATTTTTTAAAAATTGCTTCTTGGAAAATATTAAAGCCACAGAAATTGCTGATTATTTATTTATTCAACATTGATTTAAAACCTGCCTAATAGTGAATAATTATAATAAAATAGGACTTTGTTCTGTACGTTTTGAAATACTTTTATGTAAATTTTTCAGTGACTTCTCGATTTAAATTTAATGATAAAATTATATTAACTAATTAATTAATTTATTATCAAGTCAAAATAAGTTCTTGAGGCTAAAATATATTTTTTATAGGTAATAAAGCTCAATTCCTTCATAGTTTTCCACATATTGTCTTTACTTTTTATTTATATTTATATACCAAACAAATTCTCATAGTTATGGTAAAAATATATATATAACAATTTAATTATATTCTTTTATTCCATTAAATATATTTAATTACACATGCAAGTCTTTATACGTTTATGTGAAGGACATTTATTTTTTCCTAAAACTCAATTAGTCGTCATCCTCCACGCACTTTCTCCTTTCCCCCACTTGCACTTTAGCAGGGGGTTCCCCCTAATGACACACACACACATGGACACGACACACCCCCATTTGGCACACACACACACACTCACACACTCCCAACGAACAGGTCAAAAAGGTTGCAATCACCTGTCGTCGTAAAGCGTTAGTTTCTCAAGCGGATGTGGCTCGGATAAACGGCTGGAAGGTATCGTATGGACTCCAGGAGTACTTTGTCCAGGACTCTGGACTCTTGACTATGTTGTGTGTTATTTGTTTTCCTCCTCAGCTGGGAGGGATCACAACAAAAAAATTATGTGTAACCTAGTTCTGGGCGCTGCCAGATGCGAACTGCGACTGGCGACTGACGGCGACTGGCGGCGACTGGAGCAGCAGCAGGAGCAACAGCAGGAGCAGGACCGATAACAGCATCCCAGTTGGAGCACTGAGAGAAAAATTGGAGCACGAAAAAGATAGCAAGGAGTTTTAATTATTTAAAAATTTAGTCTTTTAGTAGGGAATGATATAGGTTTATTTTGAGTTTAAAGTCATTTTAAAACGTATTTTTCTTTGCTTTTAATTTATATCCTAAATTAAGGATAAGTGCATAAGAACAGCAGCATTTTATTAATTTCTTATATGAAAGTAAGTTTTAAATATATATTGCTTTCCCCTAGAAAATGCCATAATTCAAATTGAAAATACATTAAGAAAAAAGTAAAACTAAAAACCAGAATTGAAGATGAACTTTTAAATTAAATTAAATTATAGAATTAAATTGAAAATAGATCATATCAAAGCTTAAAAATATTCGGATTCTTTGAGTCAATATTTTTATGACAAATTTTTCAACAAATCAAAGTTTAACGAATAACATTAATCATACGCAGTGGGGTCCACCATTCGAAATTCGTTTTTATTATAAATCAAGAAGGGAAATTAAAATTTTGAATGCCGAATTTTATATACCCTTGCAGTTTGGAAAAAATTCGCATTCTTTGAATCGAAATTTATCGATATTTGAAATGAAAATTATCGAAAAATCTAATTTTAAAATACTCATAACTCAGTCAAAAATGCATCAATTTTAATTCGGATAGCTTTTCTATGTAAGTTTTTATTTGATTAACAAATCTGCATACTCGATTAAAAATAAAATTTTAATCAATTTTTTGTTAAATTTTAACGATGTAACCCCTTATAAATTTAAAAAAATTTTTCAAAAAATTGTTTTCTGCAGAAAATGCTTAGATCGATTTGCCTGTCGATGCTGATCAAGAATATATATGATTTATAGGGTCCGAAATGATTCCTTCATTGAGTTTCAAGCTTCTAACTAAAATTATAATAATAAATTTTGTTAAAATCGAAAATTTATGAATTTTCGCTCGGTGTACGTCCTCGTGTCTCCCCCACAGCCGAAGCATGAGAAAAATGCTGACTCTTTGCCAGATGAGGGGGAGTTAGTGGGTTTTGAGGCCCAAATAAAGGAAAAGGAGGCTGTGTGCCGAGTGACAGCCATGCGTATACGCAACGTACACCCCAAACACACTCACACACACACACACACACATACACACACACACACACACCATCCGTATGAGCGATTGCCGTTGCCTGGCCGTGACTTATGCCAAATGCCAATACAATTGCTGTCGCAGTAAAATCGAAAGTTGCCCACACCCTTAGTCCCACCCCCATCCTTTCTGGCCAGGACGAACCCAACTGTTGATTCTGCCTTTTGTGAGGTTATATCCTCGGTACAAAGCACGCTCGTATGCGCTTAAGGACTTTGACTTTGCCACCAAAAGCGAGACTCCTCAACGACCAGGACGTGCCGCATTCAACAGGAGGCAAACACGACACACACACATTTCCCCTATTAAATTGTGTGAATAAAAGATATATATATTTGTATATATAAATGGATGTGGGGTATATGTTGTACATACTGGCAGGACTTTGATCTTTCAGGGGGAATTTATTTATTAATTTTGTAAAAGGGAATTTTAAATGGAGTTTAACTAGCTGTTAAATATATATTATTTAAAATCTTTATTATATAAATAATATATCTAATACATAATATATATATAGATGTTACTATATATATTATATTATTATTATATTCTCAAATTTATAATACTTAATTTTTTGTATAGTTAAATCTCCCTTTTAAAAAGGATTTGCTTGTTTTTTATAAGTTAGTTAGTTAGTTACTTGGTTTAACTAAGTTTAGACTAAGCTTAAGCCAGTTCAAAGTATATAGAAATTCTTTCCTGAATTAAATATGAATATTTATGGATCTGTTAAAAAAAAGGAATAAGTTAAAGATGTTTTAATATCAAATATTTATGAGCAAGTTCATAGCTCATAGTGGCAAGCAAAATTATAACTATAATAAATATTTTAAAATTTTGAATAAATATTCTTAAATATTCCTAAGAAAGTTAATAGTATTGCATGAAAATGTATTTATATATTTGTTATAATTAAGGTAGACTTTAAATGTATTTGTTAAGATGGAAACAAATTTAAATATAATACAAGTAAATACATTGGATTTGTTTGTTAATAATGCCATTCTAAAAATCCCTTATAGAAGAAAAAATCTATTTAAATGTTCCTTAATTTATTTATATTTTATCTGTTACGGTTATCTGTTTAATTAAATAATTTCGATTGACCTCGTTTGTGGCTTTTGGCGTCTAGACAACGCCCTCAGCAGCCAACTGTTTGCTTGACCATAAAAAATGCCCCAAAAAATTCCGACCTTTCCCCCAAACCAATAACCATACTATATACATATATATATTTATATATATTTATATTCATACACCCCGCTATGCATATTCATTACTTTAATTAATAACCCACTAGACATGTATGAGGCGGACACACGTGTCTATTGGCACACATGGACAATGGGTCTCCTCTACAAAAATCACCAACAGAAATTACACTGAGATTTAATACGGGGAATATACAGAAAATGTGAATTTAAGAAACCGATAATAATAATTAAAAATAAGAAACTTAGAGAAGGAGAAGTCTCTATACCCTTGCAGTTACCCATGGGATCATGGGTTCGAATGGATAAAAATCTTTTAAAAATTAAGTTACATTTTTATACCCTTGCAGGGTATTATAATTTCAGTCAGAAGTTTGCAACGCATTGAAGGAGGCACCTCCGACTATATAAAGTATATATATTCTTGATCAGGATCAACAGCCGAGTCGATCTAGCCATGTCCGTCTGTCCGTCTGTCCGTCTGTCCGTCTGTCCTTCTGTCCGTCTGTCCGTCTGTCCGTCTGTCCGTCTGTCCGTTTCTACGCAAACTAGTCTCTCAGTTTTGAAGCTATCTAAATGAAACTTTGTAGTTAGCCTTCTATATACTCTCACTCGTATATATGTCGGAACGGGCCGGATCGGACGACTATATCATATAGCTGCCATAGGAATGATCGGAAAATTTTTACAACAAAATTTTTAACTTTTTCAGTTTTCAATAGAATTGGATCAAATTTGAGATATAGCCATTCTACTACACTCTACAATTTTGCGTAAAATTTTATGAAAATCGGACTACTATATCATATAGCTCCCATAGGAACGATCGAGAAATTAATACAATTAAATTTATAACTTTTTCAGTTTTTAGCTGATTTTCATCAAATTTGAGGTATAGCCATTTTGTATTAGTCTTAAATTTTGTGTCAAATTTCATGAAAATCGGACGACTATGTTGTATAGGTGCCATACAAATGATTGTTTGATGTAGAGGAAAAATGCAAATCTGCGAATGTAAAACTGCAAATATAATATGTATAGGTGAATGAAATGAAAGCAGGTATTACTTCATTTTTTTTTAACACAAATAAATATAATTTATATTGTTGAGATTCCAAGTCATAGAAGTTCTATCTGCAAGGGTATATAAACTTCGGCGTGCCGAAGTTAGCTTCCTTTCTTGTTATATGATAATTTGGGAAAATCAAAGTTTTAAAAATATCATAACTAAGCCAAAAATGCATTAAATTCAAAGTGGATAGCTTTTCTCTGCTAGTTTTTAAAGGGTTAACAAGTCTGCATATTGACTTTTAAAATCTAAAAAATATATAATATTATTTTTTTTTTTGTAAATTTTTGATAGTTTTAATGATGAAACCCCTTATACAATTTTGAAGAAATTTCGAAAACTAATTTTTTTTACCAGATATGACTAGATTGATTCGGCTTTTCGTGCTGATCAGGAATATATATAATTAATGGGGTCGGAAATGATTCCTTCACTATGTTGCAAGCTCTTAACTGATATTGTAATACCCTGTAAGGGTATATAACTTTGAGTATGCGCATTAATACATTTATAAAAATTGCTGTATCACTTTAAATTAAAATTTAGTAATGGATCTATGGCAATAACAGAGTTATTTGGAAAACAAATGCATAGCTAGCACAACTGATTATAGATCTAGGCATGTTTCCTCCTATAGCATCCTTATAATTAATATAATTGTCATTGTTAAGACTTACCGCAGTTGAGGGGACACGTCATCGTTAATTCCTTCCAGTGCAAAGATATATTCTTGGTGGCATCAATTAGGCTTGTCATGGTGTCATCAAAACAAGCACTTCCTGTTTATCCAGATGATACGAATTAGCCACGTCATATTTTTGGAGTCGATTGGTAATCACTATCACTATCACTCGAGATGTTAACACTGGAGACGCCACGGACCGACTGAGGTGCGCAAGGCGGCAGAGCCCTGTATTTATACTTTTCGAGCGAAGAGAATAGAGAAAGTGTGAGCGAGAGCGAGAGGCAGAGGCATCTATGGAGGAGGCAAGCAATGAGAGAGAGGAGCGGCGGCCTCACTGGCCTCACCCACCCCTTTCTCTGGAGAACTCTCTATGTGTCTCAGTGCTTGCCTCCACAGATGCCTCTTTGCCTCTCGCTCTCACCTTCTTTATTCTCTCTATCTGTCTCTGTCTCTAGAGATAAACAGAATATTGAAGAGGTGGAGTTGTAGGGAGGCAGAGAAAGCTAGAGATAGAGAGAGAGAGAGTGAGCACTATTCACCGGCATTACAATATTATTATTATTTTAATATTGCCATTCGATCATAAATAATGAATACAATATATATTTTATATATTTTTGTTAAAAAACAAGGAAATAATTCCCAATTTCAAATTCCTTCACTGCGTTGCAAAATCTAAAATTATATGAAATAGAATCCATATATTGATGCTATTTGAATTTTTAAGGCAGATAAATATATAAATATATATAAATATATATTCTGTTTTATATATATTGAATCTATATAAAAAATATATATATATATACATATATAATTAAATTAAATAACATATCACGAATATTTTTTGATTGTCTCCATAATAAAAAATTTATAAAATTTTTATTTAAATGTTGATATTTTCAATATATTATATGGCACTTTGCCCCTCAATATATTAGCTTTTCCAATCAATTTAATTATTATTTGTTATAATGTTATAATGATTTTTTTCTCTGTAAAATAGAGCGATGGGCACATGACGAAGGCGGCACAATACGCGGTATTCAAATTGCGTGACATTGCCATCCGGAGCCGGAGTCGGAACCAGAGACCCATATAGGGGGCAACACACAAAGGTATTTCAAAGTCAGTGCCGCGAAATATCTGCGCGTGGCAGCAGTAGATAGATCCATCCCATTGTCTGCCACCCCAAAAAAAAAGAAATTATCGTTGTGCGTTATTGATGGCAATCAGGTCCAATTGAAGACAATCTGTGCGGAATTGGCAGCACTGCGGCACAAATCCATCAAGTTGACAGTCCCATTTATCGTTAGAAAGTATCGATCACTAACAAAAAAAAAAAAAAAATAATAAAACTGACCCTGAAACGAAATATATATATTAATAAAAATATTAGTTTATACTTGGTATAAATATTTATGTGGATAACATAATTCCTAGCTTTTTGTTCACTTGTCATTGTAAATATTATTCCTAGCAGAACAGCTGATTGATACTCTATAAATAACGGTAATGTCTGTTAATTTGTAGTCCCATTTTGCCAAGTTTTAATTAATCGAATTAAAAGTCCATTCTCATTACAACTCTTGTTGTTCTTTAATTAGTTGTTGAGATATTGCCATTGCCTGTGAGATCATTCACTCATTCCCATTTCTGTTAATCAAGTTCGAGTGTGTGCTGTGCCAAATCAACGACTAGCAATTACCCTAGAGAATAATTAAAATGTTTTTTTAGAGCAAGAACAATTTGAAATTATTTTATAAGTAATTTAAAGATTGAAGAATAACGAAAACTTGGTATCTGGTTCTATTTTTTGATAATCTTGTATACAAGATTTTAAAGTTTCCATTTAAATATTATATTATATATATTATTTAAACAAAATCAAGCTGTATACCAAATTATAATAGTATTAGACGTAGTATTGCCGAGTTACTACAGGTAGTACAAGTTTATATACCTTCTATTTCCACCTCGCCTGTGTCGTGTGACAGCCTCTCTGCTTTGCCCCGTGGACAGCTGTTCCGGAACAGCTGAGTGAAGGGTGGGCCCCCTCCATCATCATCATCATCACACTCTATGTACCCCAATCCAATCCGATGAGATCCCATGTAGCCATACCATACCATCCCAAATGATCGTCACTCTCCCGGCAGGTCGCTCAATGCGTCTTCATTCGCTGGCCCAGTTTGTTGTCGCGCGCTCGTGGTTCCTCCACTCGTCGTCCGTTTTTATTTTCGTGGTGTCGCCTATATATATATTTAGTAAATATTTTGTTGTTGATATTTATAGTTGTGAATTTTCTCTCACACTCTCTGCGTGTTGTTGAACATATTTTTTTGTTGGTGTTTTAATATTTTTATTTATTGTTCTTGTGAAGACTTTGATTTAAAATTAAATGGCAGCCAAAGATCGCCTGCCCATATTTCCCTCCAGAGGGTGAGTCGGCCTAATCCTGATCCAAATCGTTATATATATCTATAATCCAAGTGCTATTCACCGTTTGTAGAGCCCAAACATTGATGAAATCGCGTCTGGCAGGCGCCACCAAGGGTCATGGTTTGCTCAAAAAGAAAGCAGATGCACTCCAGATGCGTTTTCGCCTGATTCTGGGCAAGATCATAGAGGTAAAGAGGTCAATTTAGTAAAAAAATATAATAAATATTATAAATATGTTATAATCAGACCAAGAGCCTGATGGGTCAGGTGATGAAGGAGGCAGCCTTTTCGCTAGCCGAGGTCAAGTTCACCACGGGCGATATCAATCAGATTGTTTTGCAAAATGTGACCAAGGCTCAGATTAAAATACGTACCAAAAAGGATAATGTGGCCGGTGTGACCCTGCCTGTGTTTGAACCATATATGGATGGTGTGGATACCTATGAGCTGGCTGGCCTGGCACGCGGTGGTCAGCAGCTGGCCAAGCTCAAGAAGAACTATCAGTGTGCAGTGCGACTTCTCGTCGAGTTGGCCTCGCTCCAGACCTCCTTTGTGACCCTTGACGATGTGATCAAAGTGACCAATCGGCGGGTAAATGCCATCGAACATGGTGAGTATCTGAGTTTCTTGAATACATATAGATAGATTAATATCTCCTTTTTTTAGTAATTATTCCCCGCATCAATCGCACCATTGAGTACATCATTAGCGAACTGGATGAACTAGAACGTGAGGAATTCTATCGGCTGAAGAAGATTCAGGACAAGAAGCGGGAGGCTCGCAAAACGGCGGACAAGAAGCGTGAGGAGTTGCGTCGCCAAGGACAATTGGCCGAGGAGGCCAAGGAAGTGCAGAATATCCTTGATGAGGATGGTGATGAGGATCTGCTCTTCTAGACCGATCAAAGTCGAGATCACAATGATTATGATGCTGATGATGATGATGCTGATGCTGATGCTCCATCCTGTTTCCACTTTGCACTCAACTTTGCTACCTCACCTTTGTCCACCTTGTTTTCGTTGTTGTTGTTGTTGTTGTCGCTGTTTTTTGTTGTCGTTATCATTATCATTGTTCATTGTGATCCGTATGCTGTTCTTGGAAATACAATCCCTATCCGTAACCCCAGAATATACCCCCTGTCGTCTCTCTCTCTATCTCTATCTGTGTCTTGTGTTTGGTTTCAATTGTCAATTTACTGTGTGTGGTGTGTGTCTCTAAGTGTATGCACTGAGAGAATAGTTTGTGGTTAACAAAAAAAAAAAGTATACGGTGGGAAATATATTAAGTATACGCAGGGGAAATATATTAAGTATACGCAGCGAATATCAAGTATACGCAAGGGAAATATATTAAGTATACGCAATGGAAATATGTTAAGTATACGTACAGGAAGTTTATTAAGTATACGCAGGGAAAATATATTAAGTATACGCAGAAAATATCAAGAATACGCAAGGGGAATAAATTAAGTATACGTAAGGGAAATATATTAAGTATTAGCATGGAATATATATTAAGTATACGCTAGGGAAAATTTTAAGTATACTTACAGAAAGTATATTAGTATACGCAGGAAATATCAAGTATACGCAGGGGAAATATATTAAGTATACGCATAGGAAATATATTAAGTATACGTACAGGAAGTATATTAAGTATACGCTAGGGAAATATATTAATTACACGCAGGGGGAATATATTAAGTATACGCATAGGAAATATATTAAGTATACGTACAGGAAGTATATTAAGTATACGTACAGGAAGTATATTAAGTATACGTAGGGAAAATATATTAAGTATACGCAGAAAATATCAAGTATACGCAAGGGAAATATATTAAGTATTCGCATGGAATATATATTAAGTATACTTCCAGAAAGTATATTAAGTATACGGTGTGGAAATATATTAAGTATACGCAGGGGAAATATATTAAGTATACGCATAGGAAATATATTAAGTATACGTACAGGAAGTATATTAAGTATACGCTAGGGAAATATATTAATTACACGCAGGGGAAATATATTAAGTATACGCAAGGGAAATAAATTAAGTATACGCTGGGAATGATATTAAGTATACGCAAGGGAAATATATTAAGTATACGCAGAGGAAGCCATACAAGTAGTATCTCTACATATATTTTTCTTCCTATGAGAAATTTAAAACAAAACTGGTTATATTTAGTTAATTTAGTAAAAACATAAGACATCTTTCTCTCAGTGCATGTTTATGTCAATACCCTTCCAGAGCTAAAGCCATTCCATATACTCGGAAACCATGTACATTTGCCTTTATGGCATTTGATGACTTTTTTATGAATTCTAAATAGGTCATCAATATGCATACCCATTTCCCCATCATTGGCAATTAGTAGCGCCTCTTTTGGTGGCCTATTGAGACAGTTTAAGATATGGAAATATATATAGCTCTTGGACAGTCATAAGATAGGTCATAAAATTGAGCGAAAATTTAGCAACTATAAGCTAATAATTCTAGTACAAAGTAGGGTATTCAACACTAAGCATTCCCAGTTTTTATAGCACCCCATGATGATCCATTAAAACATCCGATTAAGCTATTTAAGGAGCTCGAAATTGCCAATTGAGCTTTGGTAAATATTTGGGGGGATTCACGAACGGCACGTGCCGCTATTTCTTATAATAACCTGATCCCCCGTAGAAATACAAACTAACCCGATTTCATCTCAGTATGTATGCATACAAAATCATGTTTTTTATTAATTTTTCCATTTTTTTTAGCCTTATACACGTAATAGTTTGCCATTGACCACCACCAACGATGGGGTGTTCCGGTTTTTGAGTTCCACATTTTAAATTCGGCTTGAATTTCTTAGTTTTTTTGTTGTCTTAGTTGAAAATTGCATAAGCGTTTAGTAAAATAACCAAGGACAGGAAATTCAAACTTAAAAAACATGCCGCTCTTTAAAATGCATTTGTAAGCTTAAGTTTAAGTGAATATTCAATATTCGAGCTGATCACTGATCATTGATCACTGATCGAAATTCAGCTAATGTGACTTTCAAGTGTGCCAATTAGAATTAATTTCTTTCGTTCATTTTTCAAATCTCCTCTTTTGTACTCTCTTCACATAACATATATTATATGTATATCCAATATACGATCTATACTCAGACATTTCTATCAGGTTTCTCTTGCCATCCGATTCTCCTAGGGTGTAGCGCAGTTAGTGTAAATACCAAGTATGTAAATATGTCTCTTCTCTTAATGCCTTTCATTCATGTAAATATATATGTATATATTGATCTTAGTCACAAAAAAAAAAAAAAATAATAATAATAACAATTAGCAATTACATTCATCATTACATTCAGTACACACATATTTTATATAATTTCTTTTACTGTAATGATAGGTAGATATACAAAAATATTATATATATATTTATTTATCAATAGATATCGCAGTGCGATATAAAAAAAAAATAATGGGCACACTTTCAGCTTCAGTTTAGTTTAGTACAGTTGCACCCATGAATGCTAAGCTAGGCGTCTCTCTCTCTATCTCAATCTCAATATCTGAGAGTTATATAGATCGATCTATATTCTGAGATTGGAAATCAAAGTGCTTTAAGCTTTGGGCTTGGCATTATTCTTAGCGATGGCCTTGGCCTTGGCCTTGGCTTTTGACTTTGTTATTGTTGCTATTGTTGTGGTTGCTTTAGCTGCTGCGGTTGCGGTTGCACTTGTTGCACTTCCTGTTGTTGTAGTTATTGTTGTTGTTGCTATTGCTGCCAGCGTTGACGTCGGCGGCAATTGTGACGTCATAAATATCTGCTGCGGCTTTTGACCACCGGCCATCACACATTTGTCCTAAAATCGAAAAAAAGAGAGAAAGAAGAGAAAAAAGAAAACGGAAACGGAAACGGAATCGAAAACATTCCAACGGATGCCGCATTTGTTGTTGTTGTTTTTTTTTAAGGGAAAGAAAGAAAGTAATTTATTTAATTTATGGCTTCGTTTGCGGACCCCATTAGTTAATATTGATCGTGGCAAAGTTTTTCGTAGCAAAACAAAGCGCAGCTAGGCAAAAGTCAATGCAGTGACAGTGAGCGTGATCGAACGTGACAGTGGCAGTGTGACCAGCTCATAAACACAAGGTACAGTCACTCCAAAGTAATCAAATAATAATAGAAATATTATACTTCTTTACAGAGATTCACAATTTGCTTTTTAATATAACCATAATATTTACATAACATAGGAAAAATATTAGCCATTAAAGAAAGAGAAAACAATTATTATAATAACTAATAGGAAACAATAAAACCAATTCCATATATTAATAATTGATTAGTCTCTGTTTAATTCTCCCCTGATTTGGTCACACTGCAACAGTAACAATAAGTTTGTGTTATTTTTTTTACTCGAATGTACTAAGTTGTATTATAGAAATAGTAGAAGAACATGCCGCTCAAGTTTTGCTGGAAAATTCAATATCAAGTAGTAACCGTGTGCGAGTGTTTTCTTATTTGTTTTTTTTTTTTTTTTTTAGTGTATTTGCGTGTCCAGAACAGAGAATGTGGCGTTATTTTGGAAAATTGCTTGTCATCGTCAGATAATAATAGTTAAGTAATTTGAATAAGACTTGGAATTATAAATGGGGTCTCAAAGAATAGTATGCTTCTAATTTTTGGATCTGTCTAATTTACACTGGTAAGGAGGGGGCAAAAGGCAATCTAAAATCAAGATTAAACTATAAATCAAACAAAGTTTTGGATGAAGTAGTAAGTAGTAAGTAAAGAAGAAAATTGTGGGATACAGTAATAGGTATTAAGCAACCAATTTATAGGACAGATTACTGTTATTATGATTTTTTTCCATGTTTTTTTCAAAACTAAAAAAGTACTTAAAAGTATTAAATAGCTTAGGTTAGACTTTACTGGGAATATAGAAGGAGGAGAGTTGGAAAACTTGACTTCAGATTGCTTTTAATTTGTGGCAGGACCAAAGACAATGTAAAGAACAAGATGCATAACGCGATAAGCGTATAAATACAATCTCTACAACTTATTCTTTATATAGTCTTTGGTTATACTTTAAGAGGAAATATATGTATATAGGAAGGAGAGAAGGACTCTGTTAGACAAGCTCTTTCTAGATCTTTGTTTAGAGTTGGAAAAGGGTATCTGGTAGCTTGCTAGGTGCTGGCTACTTGTGGTGTATAGGGAATAGGCTTAGCTTTGGAGAGAGGGACTAGCGGGCAATGGGCTGATGGCTACTTCTACGGCTAGGACTACGACTAGGTCTACGTCTACGGCTAGGTAGTTTTTTTGGTTAGCTACTGCTCTGACAACTCAAATACAACTGACTCGGGTGGCACGGATGACGCTGACGGTACTCTCAGTACCTTTTGACCCCGGAAGCAGATGCCCATCATCCACTTGGAGCCGCTTCCTCCTCCTCCGCCTCCACCACCGTTGCCTCCATCATCATCTTTGCTCCGGATGCGATTAGCCGTTGTTATTGTTGTGGGATCTGCAACCGTTGCTTCCGCTTGCGATTGCTGCAATTGTATCCTTTTCCCACGATCCTTATCCAGGCTCTTGTCCTTTTCCCGCGCCTTGCTTTGGAGTCGCGGAATCAGTCGCTGCCGCTGCTGTGGCTCATGGATCAACACAATGCTGGCACTGCTGGCCTTTCGTCCATTTAGCCTTTTATTTGGAGGTGATATTCTGTCCCAAAAAAGGATTAAGGAATTAGAAATTAAGACTGTGGAGAAGACTGTAGGCCTACCTCTTTCCTGTGGCTGGATTCTCGCCTGTTTGCTGATGCTGCTGCACTGCATCCGTGTCGGGGGCGGTATTATAGGCACCCGAGTACATGGAGGCCCTCTTGGGGGCCCATTCCGGATGACCACGTACAGAGAGCTGAGTGGCCAGACTCTTGAGGAGAACAGCGCGAACCTAGGGGAGGAATATCATACTCTCAATATATCATTCTACAAATCCTATTTCCTCACTTACCTCGCCATTTAAAAAACAATAGATGAGAGCTATGAAAAAGCCCTGAAACGAGGTGAGAAAGTACGTGGAATATGACCATACGGCAAAATTCGTGGCCGTCTTGAGAGGTGCCACCTGATGCAGGATGTTGGTGATGCCTAAAAGTGGCAGCAGGACTATCGCTGCCCTCACAGCCTTTCGTGTCTGCTCGATATCACTGGCCTGAGACTGCCTCAACTTCATCACCAGCACTCGTATGATGTTCACCAGGAAACAGAAGTTGAGCTATTTAAATTTAAAACAAGATCAGTTTATATTCCTTAGAATCTTCATAATCATTACTTACCAGTATCACGGCCAGACGCGGTCCCTCGAGTATCCAGTAGTATGGCGTGAGATTATAGTTCCAAAGACAATCTCCCAAGGATGTGTCCATGTAGATCACTGTACACCGGGCCCACACAGTGGTCATCAGTATGGGAACACACCAGCCCAGACGTGAGAAGAATTTCAATGGAAAACTTCCTTGAAAAACGGCCACCGTTACCATATTGTGTAGATAGAGGCCCTCGATGAACATCCACATGAACATGGCGGTGCGAGCGTATTCCAATAGGACATACGATGCCTCACACAAGTAGGGCTAATTTCGAAAGATATTTTAAAAAGAATTAAAACAATTACATTTTAGAAACTCTGACTGATTATAATTGTTATTAAAATTTAATTGATGTTTGACTTTCTTGTTGTGAATTAAGGAGTTTCCATAAAACACGACTTACAACTGCGTATGATCAGTAGGTATCTATGAAGAGTAAGTAACTATGATCAGAAAATATCTATTATCAGTAACTAACTCTGAACAGTAAGTAACTTTAAACAAGAAGAATCTATGACCAGTGAGTAACTATGATCAGTTATTTACTACGACCAGTAAGTATCTTTGATCAGTAATTAACTATGACTTTAATCAGTAAGTAAATATGATCAGTAAGTATCTATGAATAGTAAGTATCTATGATCAGTAATTAACATTGAACACTAATAAACAATGACTTGCAACTTTTGTAACACAACACATATCCGAGACTTGGCTGGTAAGAGCCACTTCGTTCCGGGGAGGTTAGAACTAGTTGGGAATCATATGCACAGATGTGCGAGATTTCTTTTGGAACGAAGAGCAAGCTATTTGAATGAAACTATGGAGATATTCTTGTATATAATTTTACTAGTATATAAATCGGATCATGCCGAATCGGTGGACTATATATATACATATATATAGCTTATATAGGAACAATCGGAAGAGTTATAGAACAAGTATAATTACTTTCTTACGAACGATCGAATAATTTATAGAAAACAAATTATAACTTTTAAAGTTTTTAATATATTCTCATCAAATTTGAGATATTACTATCTTTAAATGTTATAGAATATCGGTTTTAGTTTTATGAAAATCGGATTACTATATATTACTATATATAGCTGCCAGAGAAATGGTTGTTAAATATAGAGGAAAATGGGAAAATTGTTACTTAAATATAAAAACCCACCGTATTTTCAATCACCGATAGACTGGTATTGGTGGCCGCCTCCTTGCTGCCCCTTCGGAACTGATCCAGATACAAGGTCAGCCGGATGATGACCTGCAGCACCATGGCAACGAATAGATTCTTATGGATCTTGGTGCGATTATTTCGCAACGAACGAAATGTGCAAAAGATCAGCAGGGAGACGATCAGGGCGAAGAGTGATAGGCAGAGACCAACTATCTCCAGGGTCCTCGTCCTCCTGGCTATCTCTATGTAAAGATCCAAATCCTCACGGCTGCCCATCTGCTGCATCAACCGGATGACCTCCGGCTTGTAACATGGCCCATAGTCCGTCCAGCCGGTGGCATTCGTTTCCGTGGCATTTGGCCTGCTCCCCCACCGGCCATCCAGTTCGCATTTTCGATTGGCAAACTCTGGGGAAAATCATCATAATAATAATTAAAAGTGAGAGAGTGAAGGAGACTGGGGTGGTAAAGGGAGGTGTATTTCCCATGGATTAATGACTGCAAATCGAACATTTTGACACACTGAGTGACAGCTGCAATTATGCCAATTAGGACGAACCAAGGACAACCTCCTTCTCCTCCTCCTCCTCCTACGACCCTACGACCCTACGACCCAGTTCCCCAGGAAATATTGGGGTCTAAAAATCTACACTCATTGGGGCTTAGGTAAATCAGGTCACGACAAAGCGGCACTGAGCGTTATTTTGTGATATTAATATAATAAATAATAGCTTATTAAATAGAGGATTTCTCACTGATACTTTGAAACACTTAAATATTAAAGGAAGAAAGGAAACTAACTTCGGGAAACCGAAATTTCTATACCCTTGCAGAGAAAATTTATCATAACTCAGTTAAAAATTGATTAATTTCAAATCGGAAAGCTGTTCTGTTTTGGGTTTTTTGTAGGTTAACAAATCTGTTTATTAATAATATCAATAATCCTAAGGAAAATATGGCTTATAGTGCAATAATACATTAAATTGCATACCAAATATCAATGAAATTTTAATATATCATTATTTTCTTTCAACCCTATTTAGATATAATTTTTTTCCCAGTGCACTGGCATTGCTTATTAAATACTTTTTGTTCCCCCGTGGTGTAAAATCGTTCGATTTGCGGGCCCAGGACATATCATCATCATCATCATCATCATCGGTGGGGTCGGAAACCCAGTTGGGATCGTAATTAAGCAATCGATGGCCAGCGGAGAGGCCCCCGAGCTCAGCTGGAGGCACACACCTGGCCAATGTGTGTGTGTGTGTCCACGCCCACCTTTGGCCCACTTTCGAAGTGACCTTTCCCCCCTCCAAGTAATGGGGTTAAGATTGGGGAGTACGGTTCCCTCATGCATGCAAATATTGAATTTCTCTCGTTGAATATGAAATCAAGTAATTGTTTTGCCCGTTTTCGTTTGGCAGTTGAACGGATTCCCAGCAAATGATCCGTATAATTGTTGCCGCCAGTTATATGTGTCCATATCCTTTACTGTTTAATTGCAGATTCACTAATTAAGCTAGGTTTATGGATGTAAGTGAGGCGACTTAAATGGTTGATTGCTCTTAAAATATAGTTAAGAATCTTGATTAATTACTTACTGCGCGTATCCACGCCATGATACCCGCCAGGACAATTCATCCTGGCCAGGACACCGGCCGGAGTTGGTGGCCAGCAGAGCAATGTGTCCCAAGTCCAGTTGCAGTAAAGGCCTATCGAAAAAAATATAAAATTATAAGAAAATATCAATTTAGATAGGGATAAAAAATCGATAAATCGATAACTTCCGCCATCTCGATTATAAATCGAGTTCCCCTTTTAACATTGCAGGAAAAGCCAATCGAAATAAAGGTAAATAATAAGAATATATCAATTCAGTTATCGATAAATCATCTTGAATGTAAATCAAGTTCCTCTCTTAACGTTTTAAATCCCCTTTAATTACACAAATTACTTAATTAATGAATTATGAATTCATTAAACCTCACATCACTCACCTGTCTGTGGCAGGGTGTAATTGGCAAATAACGCCGAACAGTTCTCATAATTGGTGGCTGCCGCCGATGCCAACGTTATATTCCATGGTGCGGTGGCATTGGCATTGGCCAATATCTGTTCCGGATCTGGATCGCGTAGCACTTCCTTCACTGTCGCCTCCAGGGCCATTTTGGCCACACTGGTGACCCCATCGAGGACGAAATTGGGATCCAGTGCATCGGCATCTGGCAGGGGTAGTGATTCGCCCGTTCCATTGTCATGCAGGAAGGGAATACGTCCGCCGCCAAGGACATCGTTTATGGGCAGCTGCGAGGATGTGGGCTCCAGCATAGATCCGGATGCGGATGCGGATGAGGATGAGGACGAGGATGAGGATGTGCTGGACTGGCGCAGCAGGCGAGTGAAGCGTTGAGCGGAAATGCCGCCGCCCGAGTCGAGAATGCTCGATAGTAGTGTCATATCGCCAAGGAAAGCATATTGCAACTGCAATAATCGATAAAAAATCGATATTGTTATCGATAAAATATTAAAGAAATATTTGTAAATGTATTTTTAAGTTTTCTTTCATTAAGAGCTTTATAAATGTAGGCCTAAACTTGTAATAGGATTTAATATACCATATAATATGGTACCTACTTAATAATATTCTTATTTTCTTCTTTGACTAAATATCGATTTCTTAAATTTCAATTATTTTTAATTAACTGGTGTGAACACATTCCAGGAAGCCGCGTGCTAAGTCAGATGAGTTCTGGAGCCTTGATTAGTTGCTTCCCCCGATACTTATGGGATTATAATATTATATATATAATGCTAGCAACCGACTTACTCCCCTCAGCTGCACCTGTCATTGTCCTTGGATTAGCATTTATTATCCAGAATGCATCTTCCATTGAATATTGAAACCTTTTCGCCTCCTATATCCTTCATCCTGCATCCTGCCTTCTGCTTCCGGGTCAGAGTTAATAGAAAGCTTATCGCACAATGCAAAACAACGCCAGAGATGCCTTTTGTTTACGGCTCTTTCAGAGATTTATGTATATATATATAGTAGAGGGGGATCGTTTTGTTAACGCAGTTTATGATTGCCCCTAATAAATGGCTAGATTATTTATAGTAAACATCACACTCAGCACACTTAACCCCCACACATCACAATTTATATAGAGAAAGAACACACCCATTGCATTCGCATTCGCATTCACAGTTCCATATCATTCACATCGACACCGATTTGCAGTCAGGGATTATGTCTGGACACATGGGGCAGGAGGAGAAAGGACGAAGCTGGGACTAAGCTGGGTGGTGTGATGGATTCCAATGAGTTGGCTATTTACAATTCCAAAGAATATCGCCATTGTCCGGTGGATAGGGGAATGCATAAGCAGTCAACCCTTGGAAAAAAATGCCAGACTAAAAAATAGACAAGGAGTCAGTCAAAGGATATGGATATACATTAACATTACTTCAGAGAGAGATATAAATCAATTTTGTACTTTATGTATTAAATATAAGATTTTCCAGAAATAGTTAAGAAAATACTATTAACTATATATGCTATAGATATAAGATAAACGGAATGTAAATTACAAAATTACAATTTCTTTTAGGTGAAAATATCAAGGCATTTCCGTTGCTGTTTGTTTCCGCTTATGGAACATGGAAACGGAAGGCCAAAGAGGAGGAGCAGCATGCCATTCCGGAGAATTGCGTAAACAAGTCATCCGGGTTGGTAGGATTTCGAGGATGGATGCCAGGATGCCAGGATGCGGCGGATGAATAGGTCGCCCAAGTCCTTCAATATTCCCCCCTCTGAAATGCCTTCGAGGGCATTTTATATAATTTCATAAGAATTTCAATTTAGTTGCATATCCAGGAAAGGATACTTATGTATAAAAAATACATCAAGTAAATACATTTTCTTTAAGTCATAACCAATGCCATATTTACATCAAAAAGAGTATTTACAGGTTTATTGCAGGAAATGTTTAAAAACCTGTTTAAAAAATAATGTATATAAATGCATAAAATAAGTACATTTCTTATAAGCCAAAACTAATACAATTTGTACTACAAAAAGAGTAAGATTTACTCTAAGAAATGTTTAAAAACTTATTAAAAAATAAAGTAAATAAATACATAAAAAAAAACATTTCCCATAAGTCAATAATAATACAAGTTGTACATAGCAAGAAGTATCTATTAGTTTTGATATAAGAAATGTTTCAATAATAATTCAATAATAGAAAGAAATATATTTACTATAGATACTTCTTAATATTGTAAGTATAATATTATACATTTTCTTGTTTTTAATATACTTTAAGATATACAAATTTTCAAGCTAATCTACACATACTTTTAATTTTTTTGAATTTTTAGTACAAATCAAATACATATTCATGTATTATCGATATATTGCCTATCGAAAATTAGCAAATAACATAATTAGAAACCACCATTATACATTTTCTTTCATAAAGAAATCTTCTATTTTTAAATTCCTGAAATTTTCACTCATACATATATATATATTTTATCCGTGTATCCGGATGATCATGATTAGTGAGCTTGGGCATGCCACTAGGCTTATCGATTCTAATCGATACTTATCGCTGCAGCGGCCCGAGTCTCGGGCGCGTTCGTAATTAAGCTAACTAAGCGCAAACTAAGCCACTCCAAAGGCAGCCGGCTCAAAGGATTCGTGTTTGGGATTGGGATTATTGCGTTTGGATAACTAACTGGAATGTGGGGCGACTGACGCCACCTCCTCAGGATTACGGATTCCGAGGCAGACGACGAGCACCGCAGACATTGGAGGGCAGAGACTCTGATTTGGGTCACTTGGCAGCAATTGCAGCGGCTTAAAGTGCGTCTAAAAAAGACCCGGTGGCAAGGGGTTAAGGGGCTAAGGGGTTAAGGGTGATGCTGACTCCTGGGAATCCCATTAAATACTTGGGTAATTTAGGGCAAAATGCTGTCAAGCGAATAAAGGGGGTTCAACGAGGGGGATTCCCCCAAAAAAAGTTTAAAAATCAATAGCAAAGGTCAAGGAGAGTTAGAAATTATAAAAACTTTAAGGAGAAATAGGTAAACATTATAAATGAAGAGATATATAATTTTTGAAAATTTATTTTCTACTAATTTCTTTTATATTTTGTATGATTTTAATGGTAAATTTAAATATACCCAACTCTTTGGAATTAATATCTTTAAAATAAATAAAATGAATATATAATAAAGTTTTCAATCGTTTCCTGAGTATTGTATTATTTTTATGCTTTTATATTTGTATTATTTACTAATACTTATAAATAATTTTCCTTTAGTTAAGAGTGAACCCCCAAGTTTCTGTAAAATTCCACCTGCTTCCTATAATTAATAGCTTGTAATAGCAAAAATTCTTACAAGACTTTCATAAACATAAATAAGATTTATTACCCCGTAGATAAATCATAGCCATAAAATAACTTTTAATGGCAAACAATCAACCAGCAATTGGTGTAAATAACAAAAAAACAAAATTCCCCAACACGTTGTTTGTAGTAAATTTAATTTGATATTTATACCCTTGCAGGGTATTATAATTTCAGTCAGAAGTTTGCAACGCAGTGAAGGAGGCACCTCCGACCATATAAAGTATATATATTCTTGATCAGGATCAACAGCCGAGTCGATCTAGCCATGTCCGTCTGTCCGTCTGTCCGTCTGTCCTTCTGTCCGTCTGTCCGTCTGTCCGTTTCTACGCAAACTAGTCTCTCAGTTTTAAAGCTATCTGAATGAAACTTTGTAGTTAGCCTTCTATATACTCTCACTCGTATATATGTCGGAACGGGCCGGATCGGACGACTATATCATATAGCTGCCATAGGAATGATCGGAAAATTTTTACAAAAAAAATTTTAACATTTTCAGTTTTCAATAGAATTGGATCAAATTTGAGATATAGCCATTTTACTATACTCTACAATTTTGTATAAAATTTTATGAAAATCGGACTACTATATCATATAGCTCCCATAGGAACGATCGAGAAATTAATACAATTAAAAATTATAACCTTTCAGTTTTCAACAGATTTTCATCAAATTTGAGGTGTAGCCATTTTATATTAGTCTTAAATTTTGTGGCAAATTTCATGAAAATCGGCCGACTATATCATATAGGTGCCATACAAAGGATCGTTTGATGTGGATGAAAAATGCAAATCAGTGAATGAAAAGCTGCAAATATAATATGTATAGGTGACTGAAATGAAAGCAGGTATTACTTCATTGTTTTTTAACACAAATATATATAATTTATATGGTATGGATTCCTAGTCATAGAATTTCTATCTGCAAGGGTATATAAACTTCGGCGTGCCGAAGTTAGCTTCCTTTCTTGTTTTATTTTTATTTCTGCCCTTCGGTTTTTAGGGCTCTCTTTTGTTTACTCGGTTTCATGCCGCTTGCCTCGGTTTAATAATTAATCAACTTACTTATGGAACAGCCACTCGTCGAATTTAATTATTTAAGACGGCCCCAAATACCACTGCTTATGGACTGTCAATGCAAGGCAAGGACATTCCAGGAGAGAGAAAACCCCGCATTAAGGACTCAATCGTTGGCATTAAAAAGTCATTGAGTATTGCGCCTAAAAACTGGGTTGATTGAGCCCATACAGTGTGTGTTGTGTGTGTGTGTGTAATCGATCGATTGTTTTAACAATTTTCATCGCCAAAAGTGCAGTCACATCACGAGGCCTCGATATTTCCCATGCTTTTCTTTCCATTTTCTAGGCCATGAAAGGGGGCGTTGGGGCGTGGCATTCTCGCCTATAAGTATGTATATTTCTTTGGCATAATTATGGCGCAAAAACACAAAAAAAAAAAACAGAAAAAGAAAAACCGAATAATGAACGAAAATGAATCTCAAGAGCTGCTCTATACCCCATTCATGGAGAGACGAAATGTATAGAATGGGCCAATGTTCGCCAACAAAAGGGTTGTGGAAAATCTGCGGCGAAGGGAAAATGTGGGAGGAAAACTTGGTGGGGGAGGGGTCTGGGTTGGGTTGGGGATTCGGTTAGGCTTCAACGCGACGCTATTTGAAAAGTTTTTCGCGCTATTTGACAAGCCAAAGGACTTTTCACTGCGGGTTTTCTTTGGCTGCCAGAGTACAAGTACAGTGCGTTATGAAAGGTATAAATTTAATTTATATAAATTTGTATTTCTTTGTTTTTTTAATATAGAAATAAAGAAATTTTCATTCAAGTATATGTACCTAATTTTTGACTAGTTATGGTTTTATTATTTTAATGAATTATATAAAAAGAAAGAATTTCTGTAAAACTCCAACTCGAATAATTGTGCCTAATTTATGCCTACCTATAGTTAGCAAGGTCATATTTTATGTGTGTCCTTTGCACAGCCACACTGTGTGATGCAAGGACAAAGGAACTTAAAATGTATGTTCTGCATTTATTTAATTGTTATATTAAATGAAGAACGCTTTTATTTAATAAAAAGAGAAAGTAAATATGCAAATAATTTACAAGCACATATTTCTGATAGACATTTATTACTTTTCTATGAAAAATATATCAACTGTATTTGTCACAAAGGAACAAATATTAAATTGGTTACATTTTTGTTGTTTATATTCAGACCACAACATATGCCACACACAGGTGTGAAATGCAATCATTTGTCAATTGCAATTATTTCAAGCATACCAAATGTGAGCGACAATTCGTTAATAGGGAAAATGGAACTTTGTGCAAATGATATTCCTTGACTTTCGATTCATATTTCTGCTTAATTTTGTGGGATTTATTACAAAACACACATTTAATTTAATTTAAAATTACACTTTGGTAAACATCAATTATTCACAAGCTCCAATGGCCATGAAACACATTGTAGTCTGGGCAAAAAGTCCAGACCACTTATTATTATTCGCTAGAAATTCTATAATAGTTGTTTATAATTTAAAGTAGATGAAAATAAGTTGAAAAATCGACAAAGTTAATTATTTTCCAAGTCAGTTTCCCTTAAACTTGGTTTAATCCAATTAGAAAAATAAGATCCACGCCAGTGATCCACAAAGTGGATCGTGTTTTCAGTTCTGGCCAAAAACAGCTGATATTTGTGACACTGCGGCATCCCCTTTTACGCCCACATGATGTGGGCCACATCGTCCATTTCTCTCTTCCGCCTTTTACTCCCCACTCCCGGCCGATCTATGTTAACGCTTTCCTTTCTGTATGTGAGCAGCTCTGTTAATTAATTTAACATTTTACATGAGATTGGTAACCCAATGGCGAAAATTCCAGCTATCTGTAAGCGTGTAGAACTGTTCTGTACGTGTGCAGAATGTAAACCTAACATGGACTGTTAAGTTCCAGGAGCATTGCCAACAGAACGGACGAACACAAAAGGAAAAAAAAATCGCGAAAAACGGCACGCCTGAAGATCGCTCCTGGAAAAAATTGAAATACGGGAAAACCAGCGCCGGAAAAACGCGGAAAAGTGGTGAAACTTAATAAATACAGTGTGCTGCATCAGTGGGAAGTGATAGTTTGCGGGGGCAAGTGCGGAAAAGCCCCAAATCAAAATCCGGGCCGCTGCCGTGTATTTTGTTTTTGTGTTTGTATGTATCTGCGCAGCCGAGATCAGTGCGTTGCCTTTGGCTAGTTTTTGTTGTTTTTTTAAGGTGAATTAAGTGTGTGTGTGTGCAATAACTTCTAATAAGAAGGTTATCTGTTTGTTTCCCTTCTTTTTGCGACGTTGAGGAGCTGCAGCAACAACAATGCAAGCGAGTGAGTGCAACAACAACATTTTCATTTTCGTCTTATCCTCGACTTTCTGTTGCTTGGCGCGCGCTTTTTTTTTCGCCGCTTGTCCCTGGCTTTGCTTGCTCTCTCTCTCCCTCTCTCTCTCTCTGGAAAGAGGGTGCCAAGAGCGGGAGAACCGTTTTAGGAATACGATCCGCTCTCATGGTTCTTTATTTTGGCATGTGGAAGGTGGCTGCGTTTGTTTAGCTTTTTTTCGGTGCATTTTAATGCGTTTTCAGGGCGCTACAATTTGAATTAAAAGATGAAGGAGTTATTTTCGACCATATAATGTATATATATGCCAAGAATGTACAAGGACACAGGTGTGAAATGCAATCATTTGTCAATTGCAATTATTTAAAGCATACCAATTTGTTAATAGGAAAAATGGGACTTTGTGTAAATGATATTCCTTGACCTTGGATTAATATTTCTGTTTAATTTTGTGGGATTTATTAGAAAACACACAAAATTACAATTCGGTAAACATAAATTATTCACCAGCTCCAATGGCCATGAAACGCACTGTAGTCTGGGCAAAAAGTCTAGACCAATTAGGGGCAACAAAGGATTTTCCCAATTGAAAGTTTTGGCAAATGTTTAAGCAGCAGTAGCGGTAACTTATATAACTGAGCAATCATCATCGTCGGGGGAAGGAGCGTTCACCTTAAATTCGGGGACATCAAGGGCAGCAGCAGCAGCATCTGGCGCATCCTTAAATGCGGATCCAATCGGGGGCCTGTGTCCCCAGCTTCTAGTTACATCACCTTTTCTGGCCAGGACCTTAAAGCATTCCTGCTACAACCAGTGTCGAGTGGGCGGTGCGGTGCAGTGCTGTGCTTTGCCTTTGTCACCGCAGGACATTTGCCGCTTGGCTGAGCCACTGCAGCTGCTTATACAATTTGGCATTGAAACTGCCACTGTTTGCAGTTAGCTACACTGGCAGAAATTGTTTAGTATTTTCTAAATAAATTTTACAAAAAACAAAACCAAATAGACAAATACTTCTACCTAAACTAGTTGGAAATTCAATTTAAAAGTGAACAAACAGAATGTTGTAGTATAGAATTTGGTAACTTGCTTATTTATTTCATATTTTTGGGTATTATAATTTCAGCCAAAAGCCTTAAACTCAATGAAGGAGGCATTTCCGACCCTATAAACTATATATATTCTTGATCAGCATTAACAGGCGAATCTTTCTAGGCATGTTTGAAAGAAAAAAATTTTTATGATTTTTTTTTTTAATTTTTAAGGGGTTTTATCCTTAAAATTATAGAAAAATTGAGAAAAAAAATTTTAAATTTTAAAAATGTACAATTGGTATGCAGATTTGTTAACCTAATAAAAACTAACATAGGACAGCTTTCCGATTGAAAATTAATAAATTTTTGACTGAGTTATGATGGATTTTCACTGCAAGGGTATAGAAATTTTGGTTTCCCGAGGTTATACCATTACAGGGTATTATAACTTCATTCAGAAGCTTAAAACTCAATGAAGGAGGCATTTCCGACCCTATAAACTACATATATTCTTGATCAACATCAACAGGCGAATTGATTTGGGGTATTTTTAAAATGTAAACCAAGTTTTTAAATTTTTTCAACAATATAAGGGATTTTATCGTTAAAATTATCGAAAAATTCTGAAAAAAAATTTAAAATTTTCTACATTTTTAATTGAGTATGCAGTTTTATAAACCCTATAAAAACTAACACAGGACAGCTTTCCGAATTGAAATTAATGTTATCTTGGCTTAGTTATGAGATTTTCAAACTTTGATTTTTCGAAAATATTGTCATATAAAAATATCGATTCATAAAATTCGAATATTTGATGCTTCCTTACTATCGATTTCCGATTCGAAGAAGACTGTTAGGTTTCTCTATTACCTCCGGTTTATATTTTATATTTTACTAATATTTATAAATTTGTATTTAATGTAACAGTTTTCAAATACTTTTCTTGAACTTCTTCCCAGTGCATTTAACTGCTGCTGTGGTTTTTCTTTTCGCACGGTTTAGTTTCTTCTTATTCTTTTGGTGGACCTTGAATCGATGGGAATGTCTTGGTCCAGGCCAGGCTTGTAATTGAATAACTGAATATCTAGCACAAAAAAATAAATAAAGGCTGCGGAGGAAAATTCTAATAAATGTGAAAAGATAAAAGCAGGGCCACTTTCTCGCCTCGTCAAGTTCAATGTGAATATTCCGCATTGAAATACATTTTGACAGGCCGAGCAGATTTTGACAGCTCGTCAAGTTGTTCTGTGCCTTGCCATTGAGTTTTTCCAACGCCCTTCCGCCTCCCGGAAAATGCCTGTCAACCTGGCAGCCTGTGTGTGTGTGTGTGTGTGAGTGTGTGCAACTGTTGCATTACTGATTACTCCCCCTGTCGTTTCTGTTGTTCCGCTTCTCTGCTGTGCAATTTGCCAGATTGACACTCTATAAATCAATATCGGAAGGAATCGAATCGAAGCGGCCTAGGAAGCAGCACTTACTGCCAGTTGGCACTGCCAGTTACAGTCGCCATAATAAATATGGTGCCAGGTTACACCAGTGTCAGTATGTTCACCTGTACCAAAGCCAAAGTCAATGCCAGTGTCAGCGTCAATGCTACACCAGAAATATGTACTCCAAAAGATGTTTTTTCTTTAGTTTTTTATCAAGAATATATAATATAATAATATAATAATATCAATCAAAATATCCTTTTCAATTATTTGTGTCTAAATAAGGCATGGTCACACTCTGCTTAGTCAGCTAGCACAGTCACACTGTGTGATGCAGGATTAATTGATTATTTCTTTATTTTACTTGTAAGTTAATAAATGTTATTATTTTATTCATTTTTCTTTTGTAATGCGTGTTTGTTTCAGTGTAAAGCTTTAACAAAAGACGCTTGAAAGGGCCTCAATGAATAAAATATGCTCAATAGATTATTTGTCCTTAAATGGCCAGACATTTCAATGCAATTTTGTGGCTTGTTCTTGTTTTCTTGTATTTTTTTTTTGTGAAAGAAACTTGAGAAAACAATAGAATTTATCGCATTGTTTAAGCTCTGCTCCATTTTGCCTTTCAATTTGCTTGTTTCCACCTTCAATTAAATGACAATTGAATGTAAGTGGATTGTTAACTCTGTCATAATCAGCTGCAATTTTATGCCCCATTTGGTAGAATGTGAGTTCCTTAGGCCAATACCTGTCTGCATTCATTCAGTCAATGTTGTTATGTAAGGAATTCCATTATTGTTTGGGCCATTCTGTTGCGTCACTCGATAGGCTCGACAGATAGGCTTCTATTCAAAAAACAAACCTTATATAATGTAGGAAGAAGTTCAACGACCAAGCCAAATCGGAAATTGCCTTATGCAAACAGTTTGGCTTACATAAACCTAGAGGGCAGGCGAAATCATTCGTTTACAGCATTACTTAATAATAAGCCAACTGACCCAGTTGCATAAGGTTTATTCAAATTTGCAGAGCTTTAACATGGGCCACCTGTTGATGGGGGCCAAGAGAGGTTCATTCGTTCATTTTGTTGGCTGTTTGCTCTCGTTCACCTCGACGCTGTGGCCCAGGGTGCTGGCAGATTGGCAGCCCGGCATTGGCCCCAAATTGGCTGGCTGGCTGGCATTCCGCCATCCCGGAATCCCTCCGATTGAACCCAGCGACCCCTCCCCACTAAGCTCTGGCCACCAAGGAAATTCTTTACTCGTTAGCCGGGCGCACAAGTCGCACACCAGACCTTGACAACGCGGCAACAGGATCTGCGAGTTTTTCATCGCCCAAACCTCAGCACATTGCCATCTACACGGATGAAAAAAATTAACACAAAAAAAAAAGATGTCATCATTTAGTGACTAATTTATGCCTAGTTTTTGCTAGCAGGGTCACACTGAAAGAGACAAAGTCACACTCTGTGTAGTTAAGTCTATATTCTTATGTTTATAATCCTGTTATAATATTTAATAATATGTTCCTATAACGTTTGTCTGAAAAATAATATGAAATAGGGTTCAATTTTTGAGTTTTAAATAACAAACAACAAAGCTAATTACATTTTTTATGTATTATTAATATTTAATCGGCTTTATATAGTTTTATTTAAAACTTATTGTTCGCCGTGCACTCTTGTTGTAGTTTTTTAATTTTATATTTGGCAGACTGCCAGAATAATTCTCGTAACTCTCGTTTTGGTTCGTTGGCTGATTGTTGTGGTCGCCAGCTTCCCCCCCCATCGTTTCCCTTCTGGTTTTCCGCTTTTCAGGCTTTTCCCTGCCCCCTGTAACTGTATCTGCATCCCGTATCTGGTGTGTTTTGTATCTGTGTACCTCAACCTGTGCCTGTGCTTGATTTGCGTCTCGAATGACATAAAATTAATGAATTGCTCCTAATTGTTGCATAATTATGTTGTTATTTGCTGGTACCCCACTCCACTTTCGGCTCTCTCCATTATTCTCATCAATTTCATTACATTACGTTTTCATGGTCGATTCATTTGTTCATCTGTCAAAGCCAGGACAAGGGTTCGACGAAGTGTGTGTGCGTTATACAACCTGGTCGAAGGACCTGCCTTTGGAGGAGGTCCTTAGCCCTAAGCAGATGTGACTGCTGCTTCCAAGACTCTTTGGGCGCAACACTGGCCAACAAAATCAGAGATTTTCCAAAAACTATATTAAACTTTATTTGAATTTAAAGACTTTAAATATTTTAAATTAATTTATAAAGATTATAAATCAAACTTTTAAATAAAATATATTATACACAGTAAGGGTGATTTAATACACTTCGTATTATCCTTTGAATATAGATTAAAAGTTTACAGTTAGACAAGCTTTTTATTAAATCAGCAACTTTCTACGACTTCAATTTGTTTTTTTGTTTCAATTAAATTTAATTCCAACTTTAGTTTGAACCAAAACTTTGTTGTCGATGCAAATTTAAAACTCTACTCAACTCAATATCTTAATTAAATGGCAACTATTTAATCAGACCCTTGTTTTCCAGTGTAAATGTGTGTGTGGCAGGAAAATTTCCCCCTTTTCCTGGCTACACATTTTTCTTTTGATTATTTTCATTTCTTGGCAAAAAAAGGCGTAGCGGAAATATGTATTCATCAAATTGCGACAGAAAAGCAGTTGGAAAACCTTTTTGCGGTAATGGTTGTGAGTGGCAGAAGTGGGGAAGAGATTTTTCGAAGGTGTTCGAGACAAATAAATAAACTTGGAACACGGTCATTCTTGGTTTATTGCGAAAATATATACACAATAAAGCCTAAATTCAATTCGAAGTTGACCAAAATCTAAGCATTTCCCAGGATAGATCCTCCTGAAATCCCCCTGGGGAAATCAGAAAGGGTGAACATTAATTTTTCCTATGGCAGCTATATTATATAGCCATTAGGAATTCTATAATAGTTGTTTATATTTTAAAGTAAATGCAAATAAGTTGAAAAAATGGAAAAGTTAATTATTTTCCAAGTCAGTTTCCCTTAAACTTGGTTTAATCCAATTAGAAAAATAAGATCCACGCCAGCGATCCACAAAGTGGATCGTGTTTTCATTCCTGGTCAAAAACAGCTGATATTTGTGACACTGCCACATCCTCTTTTACGCCCACATCGTCCATTTCTCTCTTCCGCCTTTTACTCCCCACTCCCAGCCGATCTATGTTAACTTACGCTTTCCTTTCTGTATGTGAGCAGCTCTGTTAACTAATTTAACATTTTACATGAGATTGGTAACCCAATGGCGAAAATTCCAGCTATCTTACGTGTAGAACTGTTCTGTACGTGTGCAGAATGTAAACCTAACATGGACTGTTAAGTTCCAGGAGCATTGCCAACAGAACGGACGAACACAAAAGGAAAAAAAAATCGCGAAAAACGGCACGCCTGAAGATCGCTCCTGGAAAAAATTGAAATACGGGAAAACCAGCGCCGGAAAAACGCGGAAAAGTGGTGAAACTTAATAAATACAGTGTGCTGCATCAGTGGGAAGTGATAGTTTGTGGGGGCAAGTGCGGAAAAGCCCCAAATCAAAATCCGGGCCGCTGCCGTGTATTTTGTTCTTGTGTTTGTATGTATGTATCTGCGCAGCCGAGATCAGTGCGTTGCCTTTGGCTAGTTTTTGTTGTTTTTTTAAAGTGAATTAAGTGTGTATGTGTGCTATAACTTCTAATAAGAAGGTTATCTGTTTGTTTCCCTTCTTTTTGCGTGTTTTCGTGCATTAAATCGACGTTGGGGAGCTGCAACAACAACAATGCAAGCGAGTGAGTGCAACAACAACATTTTCATTTTCTTCTTATCCTCGACATTCTTTTGCTTGGCGCGCGCTTTTTTTTCGCCGCTTGTCCCTGGCTTTGCTTGCTCTCTCTCTCTCTCTCTGGAAAGAGGGTGCCAAGAGCGGGGGAACCGTTTTAGGAATATGATCCGCTCTCATGGTTCTTTATTTTGGCATGTGGAAGGTGGCTGCGTTTGTTTACCTTTTTTCGGTGCATTTTAATGCGTTTGCAGGGCGCTACAATTTGAATTAAAAGATGAAGGAGTTATTTTCGATCATATAAAGTATATATATTCTTGATCAGCATTAACAGCCGATTCCGTCTGTCATGTATATAAATATTAGTGCCTCAATTTAAAAGCTAGCTGAATGAAACTTTGCAGTTAGTCCTCTATATTCTCTCACTACTATATCGTTACTTTTTTTACTACTATAAAAACTTAAATTATACATTTTCCTTGAAGACTTGACCAGTTTTCCTTTATGTTTTTCTTTACTTAAAATTAATTGCGAAATCAATCACTGCAGAAGGCAAACGAAATGTATGGCCAATGGTAATTGGCCAAGTCAAAAGCAAGGCGAAAGTGAGGGTAAAGGGTAGAACTGCAGTTACTTAAAGTTATTTCTTTTTATTTTCAACGAATGGTAATGGAATCCGGATTAAGAATTAAGGATCAAAAGAACGACTGCTGTTGACCAGGTGGCTGAAGGCGGGGATTAAGCCAATTGAGTGGAGTGCCTGGCCGGGGATTGCCTTAATTGAGGCCGGGCGAAGGGTTAAGTGTCAAGGTCGTGGGGTCGAAAAGCTTACTTGGCTAACAGCTGACTGTGACTGTGACTGTGACTGTGACTGTGACTGTTCTGGGCTAATTGCCCTCGCTGTATCTACGCCTACGAAGCTTTGCATAAATTTTCGCTAGCATTTTGCATTCCTCATTTTCCATTTTCCGCATTTTCCATTTTCCATTTTGCATTTTGCATTTCGCACATGTGGCATGCACTAAGTGGCTGGCCGTCCTTAACCGCACCTCCTTTGGCATTCCCTTTGTGTGTGGCCCCTTGGCCAAGCTGCTTACTGCCTGGCTGGATCCATATATGTATATAATGCATCCCAGTATCCGCTATAGCCACTGCCAACCGTATCATTTCAGCGAGGAGGAGGAGTACGAGGAGGAGGCGGAGGCGGTGGTTGCTTTCTGCAAAAAAATTACGTAGCACACTTTGCTGCGCTTTGGTTTCCGTTTGCTGTTTTCCATGGTTTTTTTCGGGGGTTTCCGTTCGGTTGCCCGGCTTTTCGCCGTTTTTCCACGCTCTTCTATTGTGTCAGTTACACTGGGAGAAATATTGGGTTGTTGTTTCTTAATTATATATATTTATATTTACATAAAATTTAGATATTTTGATTATTTGTTGTGTTTAATTTGCTTAATATTAATATTTCCATTAAAGTTTATTATTTATTAGTATTTTTACAAAGTTAGGTAAAACACTTATACTATTTATTATTAACTTTAATGAAATAATCATTTTTAAATAATTAAAGCACAATAAATATTTTCTACATTTTTATTTATTTATTATTTACTACAATTTTTAAGGTAACAATAACTTTAACCTGAAAAATCTATATTTTTTTAAAAAATGTACAGTTTCGTTGAGTTTCAATTTATGTTTTTCGTTAGCAAAATTGATTGAAATTAAATTTTCTTTTAAATTAAATTTTCTTTAGATCATTTACTAAAAGTATACATTTTCCTTAGTTTAATAAATATTTTTTATTATTGGAAATTTATTTTTGAAGGTTCTTGGTAATATTTTTTTAAGGTTTACCCTTACAGAGGGTATTATTATTTTTAAACAGTGAAGCAGACATTTCCGACCCTATAAATCATATATATTCTTTATCAGCATCAACAGGCGAATCGATCTGGGCATGTTTAGAAGAAAACAAATTTTTTAAAATTTTTTCTACATTTTTAAAGGGGTTTCATCATAAAATTTGCCAAAAAAAATGGAAAATTTTTTAAAGTTTTTTAAATATAATTTGAGTATGCAGATTTATTAACCTTCTAAACTAAAAACTAGGAAAACTTTCCGAATTGAAATTATTGCATTTTTGACTTAGTTATGAACATTTTCAACTTCGACTTATGATCCAAACTTCAAGGGCATTAAAAACTTCGGCTTTCCGAACATAGCTTCCTTTTTTGTGCATTTTTTTTTTGAAGTTTCTTATTCTTATTAATTTTTTTACATGTACTTGGGATTATCATAACTGTGGCTGACTTGGTTTTTACAAAACCACATTCAAGATGGAAACTCTGTTCCAACAAGTCAACATAAATACAGCAAAGAGAGGAATATAGTATATATATAAACTTATATACTATATACATAAATCTTGGCTTAAGCTTGCCAGTGGATATGAGGGTCTTTAGTGAGAGATAATTTCTTGGGATAATATTCTTAAAATCCTTTGATATTTGGGTAATAACTCAAATACAAGTAATAATTTGTTGGAATAATGGTTACTTCCCTCTCTATACACCAAGTTTAAGTTGAATATTAGTTTATTAAAATTACTAAAACTCGAACTGAAGTTTATTTTTCAACATAGAAACTCTATTAATTTTTCCACAAAATAAATTATGGTTTGAGACACAACTATCTGCCAATTAAGAGAGCGAAATTAGAACTCCGAGAGGGAAAAAGGATAAAGCTGGTAGTGTTTTCTAATTTCCGCAAAAAGCCGCAACTACTGAGATCGGTGGCAAGCTGCAACCTTGGTCCGTTGTGAGGTAACCAAGGGAGATAAATAAATGCCTGGGCAAGGACGAGGCAGCCAGTTGTTTCCAATTGAGCTGATAAGGGATAAAGGACAAGGATGCTGACCTGGCTAATTGGACACCCTCTGATAGAAGTAGTTGTAGTAGTTAACGCTTCGATTAATTTTTCGCCTGCTAATTGCATCAATTGCAGCAAAGTGCGGCCCGCACGCACGCACCACATGGCGTATGATTAATATCTCTCTTGGTGAAAACTCATTACGCATACGCAACGGCGACCGCAAAACAATGCGGGCTTCAAAAGCAAATCAATGCCTCTGACATAATCGCACACACAGAAAAGGGAAACCCCCACCGTAAACGGTATAAAAAAAATAAATGTTAATCAAATAAATTCGTATAAATTTTTTTTTTGGTTTCCAAATGAGTTTGTTGATTGTCCATCCTATCGATTACAGCAATCAGATTATCAATTAAGCCCCGAAGACCGTTTCTATTACATCTTGATGTGGCAATCTGGTTTTCCTTTTGCTTTTTCGCCCCAATTAAAGTCGATTTTTTTCGCTTTTTTCGTTGTTAAATGATTTCAATTGTTGTCAATGTATTTTTTTTGTATTTCTTTATTGAGCAACGCAATTTGATGATTAATTGTGTGCTTCTCATGCTTCCCATTTTTTCTTCACTTCAATAATCACATTTTTACCAATTTCATTGATTTTAGGGCTTTAATCTTGGGGTATTTAAATTAAGGGATACTTTAGGTGGAGGAAAGGGAATATATATAGGAAAATATTAACATATGTAGTTTATAAAGAAAAACAAAAATAAAGGTTTACTTACATAAGGATCACAGAATATATATTATATATGAATTTATGCTATTATTTATCTCATTATATACAAAATTTAATTATTTTTGAAGTCAAGCTTATACTTTATTCACTTATTTATATACTCTTGTTAAAAATTAATTCTACTACCCCAGAAAACCCCACCTTTTGTCCTCAAATTCATCCCCAAAGTGAAAGTTCGAAGTTTTCTTCGCTAATCACCGAAATCGACAAGAGTTCTCCTTTCCTCTTTTCGGTTAACAATGGATCCAAGGATCCAAGAATATATTTTTGCTGCGCTTTGCATTTTCCACACACACACACACACACACTCTAAACACGCTTTTCCGACGAAGCTAAGACAAAGGGCCACGAAAATATCAGACAACGCCAAGAGGCGGGCCCACGCCCCCATATTGTTCTATCTGTCTCTCTTTTTTAACCATTATGCATTATATATGTATGTTGTTCTTGTTGTTATTATTGTTATTATTATGACCGGCCGACCAGGCCAAAACTGTTGCATTGTTCCGGCTACGCAATCCACGAAATAAAAAAGTAACAACAAAAAACGAAAACAAAACAAAATACACAAGATACAATGGGGCAGGGGGCACTTGCCACATTTATTTTTTTTTACTGCTGAGGGGGAGGAGGGGTTAGCCGGAATCCGGTCAAGACAATGCGGCTATGAAATGTTATATCCCGAGTCCACTGTAATCGCAATATATCTTTAATCTCGCTGGCACAGTGGGTGGCATCAGGAGATATACATTTAAATCAACTATTCCATTTAATTATTTAATTATTTGCTTAAGAAAACTTTTTACTAGGGCCGTATAGAAAGAGAATTAATTCATTATGATACCAAAAATATCATTAATTTCATTATATCACCATTTCAAATAGAAAAAAATATAGAATTTATTGTTAAAATCTTAATATTATTAAACAATTCTCCAATAAATGTTATACCATTTATTTGGTTTATTGAAAATTAGTGGACTAATCGTTAAAGTATTGATGTCGGGATGTAAACGTGATGTAACAGATGTAAATATTGTTTTCAAAATGAAATTGTAGCATATTTTAAGGACCTTTTTTGGTATTTTTTTTTGCAGAGATTTATTTTTATTGGCCCCAAAGTCACTGTTCCCCATTGTAAGTCTGTGGGGTGGTGTGGTGACGTAGTCGCTTGGCCTACCATTTATGTTAATCAGTAGAGCAGGACAGAAGGCAGCTTTCCAACATGTTTGCACATGCTTAAAATGTTCCATTTGCCGGGGTTAGACAAAGAGAGAAAGATAGAGAGAGAAAGAGAGCGAGAGAGAGAGATAAAGATAGGGACAGAGGCAGGCATAACTTGTTCTACATGTAAATGAGATGTTGTTAAAAAGTAACGGCATATGTTTGCATGTGCCAAGTGTGGCCATGTGGCCGCGAAAATAGTGTGACCTTGATCTTGAGCGAATGCATGGATTCAGCAGTAAAAAATGTATTTAAAAAAAGAGTTATATATAAGCACTTTAAACATATATATAAGCACTTTAATAACTATGAATTAAATCCACTAAGAACAAACTATGCAAAGTAGCAAGCTTTGAAACTCTGAATAATAAACTGAGCTACTTAATAAGTGCATTCCTTGAATTGCTCTATTGCCTGTATTATTTGCATTCTTTTTCCTCCGCCTTCCATCTTCTTGCTTTCTTTTTTCTTTTTTTTTACTTTCTGTTAGCCCCGTTTTCACCTTCTTTACCCCCTGCTTTCTTCGCGGTTTGTCTGGGAAATTGAATCGCTTTTATTGGATCCTATTACTTTGCCATTTATTTTCAAATATACCTTCCACTTGGGGGCCACTCTGCGTTGGGGGTATCCAGCTGCGAATTCTCGATGAAACTGGCCGAAACGATTGCCAATTCAGAAGTTGGCTGACAGAAGTGGCACAAGTTTTGCAAAACTGCACTCGAAAAGAGCCATTCGACTTGACTGTTGCTATTTCTGTCTTTCTATTTTATTACTCTCTCTTTCTGTAAAGTTTTTAATTATTATTTGTACTTTTTATTGTATTTTTATGTATTTCTTGTGTATTCATTTTATGTATTTTTTATATAGGCCTAGTGAAATGGCCGCCAAAATGACCATCGGCGGTTGGCCGAGTTTTCTTTTGTCCTTGGAGTGATTTTTCTCTTTCCTTGCACTAAGAATAGGGGTATATATGGGTTGGTATAAGGTTAAAATAATATTGAACCTGTAGGTATGCTATGATTTTTTAATCAAAAGAAAATTAGCTAGCATATCTGGTAATTTCTTTTATTTTTGAAGAGTTTTGTGATGTAGAAAGGGATTAGAAACTAAAGAATACATTTAACTTATTTACGAAAAGTCTGAAGTATTTCTAAATAATAATTACTGGGCATTATATGGGAAGTAATTTACTTCAAGAAGTTTCTTAAGTGTAGAAAAAATAGAAAAATGAATTAAAATTAAATACGTAATGGAACTTTTAAGTATGAAATGTTTCTAAACATGAATTACCGTATATAACTTGCATATTTTAATCATTTTTTGAAATGATATTAACTAGAAAATAAATGAGCAATAATTGGAAGCAAAATCACCGGATATTAAATGGGTACTGTTTTAATTTAAAAATACTTTTGAATGTTGAATAAAATATTCAAAAGACACAAACAAAATTATAATAAATTTTATTTTATTTTGAGTAGAATTGAACTAAGCTTTGATTCTAAAAATTACTGGGTATTCCCTGGTCGTTTCTAATATTATTTGTATCCCTTTTTTTATGGCTTTCGCTTCGCATTTCGCAGACGATGATGATGACGGCGGGACTAGGCCTGCCAACCAAATTCAGCGTTGACCTTGCCACTTGCTTTGTGAAAAACTATAAATCCTGCACACACACACACACACACACGCACACACATAGACAGCTGACCGCGTTATGCAATGGCGTGTGGGTGCTCGAGTGTGTGTGTGTGTGTGTGTGTATGGGCATTCTTAAAGCCATTCGCCTTTTGGCATTTAATTAACTTTCTCGGTTTGCTCGACATACACAGCTTCCTTTTTCTGTTTTTTCTGTTTTTTCTGTTTTTTGCGTCCTTTGTGGTAGGTAATAAATATTTATGAGTCAAATTAATGTAAAAATAATTCAAGCACTTAATTAGAGTGTTCTGGGTAGCCTTTAAATAATAATTAAGAAGGGTATACATTTCTTAAAAAAAATAAACTAATAAAAAAGAAGTTATAAATTAAGAAACCATATTGAAAACACTCGTTATTCCATCCTTTTTTAGCAACAATAGAAAACACATTATTTGAAAACATTTTTGTGTTACAAAAATGAAATTCTATCTCAAGTGGCTTTCAAGGAAAAAGAGAAAGCCAAAGGAAAAATCCGGTATGAATGAATGAAAACCTATGGGGAAAATACAGGCAATTTTTGCCTTAGCCGCCGGCTGTTTGGCTTAGACCCTTAAATATGTTGCCAAATTAAGTTGAGAAGTCAGCTTATAGTTTGCGGCCCCAAAGGGAATTGGTTATGAGTGGCCCAAAGTGCTGCACACACCACACACACACACACACACACAGCACCTGTGTTGCATGCAAATTTCGCACAGCAAGTTAAGTGAAATTAGCGAAAACTATGCCGCCGCCAAGAGACAAGTTGCCATTTGAGTGCATTTTCCAGGCGAATTTTCATCATAATTTTAAGGCAGGAAATATGATTCAAAGCAAGATTTCACTAATATGATGTTGAGCATTTTGAATTTTAATAGTAATACTTATTATTTTTTATGTTCATTTGATTTCTTGTTGTGATACTCCATTTCTGGGAACATTTTGCTGGCATTTTGCATTGAGTGTTGTCTCCTTTTAATTGCCTTCTTAGCTCATTTTCCGACAGGGAAAGCAGGGAAAGCGGGGGAAAGTAAAGGGAACTATAACTGCTAGCTGGCAGTAGCTCCTGGAAGTGGTCCTGACAGCAACTTTCATTTGACATTCGTCTCTGTCGCTGTCTTTGTGGTGTCCTGGCAATTGCAATTTGCCAATTATGTTATGCATGCCATGTGCAAGGACAACTGGCGAGGATGTGCATAAATTAAGGATCGCAAGTGGCTGGAATGGGGCTGCTGCTCCTGCTGAAGCTGCTGCTGATGCTGATGCTGCCACTTTTGCTGCTCTAATGGCGTCGATTCAATTAGAAATTCCCGGCAAAATAATTGCCATGGCAGCGCACAGCACAAACGAAATTAACAATAAGTCAGTCAGTGTGAGTCCGGAATGCAGTCCTTGGTTAACTGCTCCATTGCATTTCTCTTTAACTCTTTTTTTTTTTTTTTTTTTTTCAAAATTCAACATTTCCATAAGGAGAAGTTTGTTTTTTGGGATGCAAATATGTGTATTTTTAAGGAGAATATATATGGAAGAAATCTGGTTCAAAGTTCCAGTAGAGATTTGTAATTATTTTAAAACAATGCCTAAGATGGGCCACAAATTAACGATATAAAATACTCGCACTCTTTGGAATGGATTTTTATCGATATGACTAATTTTTGGACAAAATAAAAGCTTAAAAAACTCATAACTCATCCAAAAGTACTTTAATTTTAATTCTGAAAGCTGTCCTATGTTAGTATTCATTAGGTTAATAAATCTTCATACTCTATTTAAAATGTAAAAGAATTTAAATTTTTTTCGATTTTTTTTTGACAATTTTAACGATGCGACCCCTTAAAAAATGTTGAAAAATTGAAAACATAAAAATTGCTCCCTAAGATGGCTAGATCGATTCCCCTGTTGATGCTGATCAAAAATATATATGATTTATAGGGTCAGAAATGACTCCTTCCCAAGTTACAAGCTTCTGACTGAAACTATAATACCATTCTTTGAGTTTATATTTATCGATAATTTTATATGACAATTTATCTAAAAATCAAAGCTTCAAAAATGTATAACTCATTCAAAAATGCATTAATTTTAATTCGGAAAGCTTTCTTATGTTAGTTTTTATTAGTTTTATAAATCTGCATACTCAATTTAAAATGTAAGAAAATTCGATTTTTTTAATGAAATTTTTGACAATTTTAACGATGTAACCCCTTATAAAATTATGAAAAAATTTGACAATTTTGTTTTCCCTCCGGAGATGTCTAGATTGATTCGGCTTTTGATGCTGATCAAGAATATATATGATTTATGGGGTCGGAAATTAATACTTCACTACGTTACAAGCTTCTGATTGAAATTATAATACCCTGCAAGGGTACAAATATTGTTAAGGATTAATTTTATTTCAAAATAAAGACACCATCTTTAAACTTGAGAATTTTAGGGGACTTCTAAAAGAACAATCTTTAAAATCTATTCGTTATGATTAAACAAGAAAAAATGTTATCAATAAAGATAACAAGAGGAAGATCTAGGGTGGAAATTCCTTAGGAATACAATTTTTCTCTTTGGGAAGTTTAATGCATATATTTTTTGCCAGTGTATCAGTGTGTGTATTTTGATGCCCACAGGCTTTTGCACAAGGCTCAGTCCAATGTAATGCGGCATAAGGACGATAAGGACGACGACGAGCAAGAAGATTCTTCCTGCTTCTCTTCTTTCCCCTCTTTTATCCCCCTTTCATCCTCTTTCACTTCCTCTTCTCTTTGGTCCTGCACTTCTTCGGCAGTTCTTACTCTGCCCACTCATTGTTGGCCTACGGCAACAGCGGCAACGGTTCGGCTGCTGCATTTGCTGAGCCACAAAAAAAAGCAAAATAAAATAAGAACGGAAACGAAAATAATAAAAATAAAAAAGCATATGGCATAATAATGTGTTACACATCATGAAAATGTCAGCGTATGTGTGCGACGGCGAAAACCAATAATGAAATCTTAAAAAAAAAGGAAGAAGGAAAAGTTGTGCGAACCTAACGGGTAAAGCGACATGCACTGGGAAAAAAGGGGAAGGCAACTTTATCACAATCTTTCACATGCACTGGGAAAAAAGGGGAAGGCAACTTTATCACAATTTTTCACATGCACTGGGAAAAAAGGGGAAGGCAACTAAAGTAAAGAAATATTGTTAATTTTGGTGTTTGTTAATATTTTGATATTTTAAGTTTAATAAATATTCAATTAGCCATATAAAAAAAAGGAGCAAAGTAGTTTAAAATTACCTTTAACCTTAATTTTAACTTTATTTGCATTTCAAGTATCTGATTGTTTTTTTTTTATATTTTTTGTATCTTAAAACTAACGCATTTCTTTTCTAAATTTGTTATTTTTGTTGATATTTAACAACTTTTCTTTCCTATAGAATAGAATAATTTACGATTTTGCTTTTGTTATTTTTTTCTGACTGAGTGTTTACATATAAGAGATTTTAGAACCATAGAAAGACGAGTGAAGAGTTTAGGTGTAAATAATAAATATTTATATAAACGAAAGCTATTTATATCAGCTATATAAAATATATATATTTTTCTCTGGGTATGACTAAGGCCCAAAAAATATTTTAAGTGAATTTGGGAAAATTAAAAACTGATTAAGGGCCTCTCAAAACTTTTAAGTGAGAAAAATTTATAATTTATGAATATTATTATTATTAAATATTATATTTTATATATTTATAATATATTTAAATTTATAGATATTTTTATATACCTAAATATAGCTTAAAAGAACTGAACCAGATATAAATAATAAATACTAGTTTTAAACTTATTTTTGTGTGCCTAAAGCGCTGTTAATTTTGTCTAGATTAATTCCCCTTATGCACACACACTTTTCTCCCAGTGTATATTGCAAGTGCAAGGATTATGGGAAGTCAGTCTGTCACGTAATACACGTCTGAGGTGCAAGGATCCCCGCTGCCGGCGGCATCGAATTCCGTTTTAAATGCGCTCAAATGCGCAAATAAATTTAAGAGGTGTTTGCTCCTGTGCCACGCCCATGAAGGAGAGTGTGTGTGTGTGTGGGAGGAGAGTGTGTGCGTGTGTGTGCTGCCACTAAGCCGATTTAGTTGAGAATTTTGCCACAACAAGAAGAGAGCGGGAGAGAGGCAGCTAGAAAACAACTAGAAGAAAACGCTTTCAGACTCAGACACACACACTTAGATACATATATCCAAAAAAGGAGGTGTGTGTGGGGTGTGTGTGTGTGTGACATCCTTTTATGAGTGAGTTCTACAACCCATTGACAGTAAACTCTTGAAGGATTTCGGTTTTTTGTCATCATAAATGTAACCCTAATCCAGACAGTAATTCCATCGAGAACTCTTTCAAAAACAAACACAATTTGTAGCATTTAAACTATATATTTATATATCAATATCTATATATGTATATATATATATCCCTTTCATTATTGATCAATTGTACATCCTATTCATAAAACAAATCGTGTTTGATTATGTTCCAAATAAAAGCGTTTTAAAGTAAACAATTTGTATTTTCGATTCCGTGTCTATATAATTTTTATTTTATTTACATTTTCATAAATTTCAAAATATTGACTTTGAAGACTATTATTGGAAATCAATGAAATTAATGGAATTTTCTTTTAAAACAGAAACAACAGTTGAGTAAACATTTGTGAACATATTTAGGTGGGTTCAGTTTTTGGAATTTTTATTTAAGCCATAAGGAAAGTATTTATAATTTGTGATAAAGCAAAAGTATTTAAAATTGATTTTATAAGGGAAATTAATACATTTTATATTTATACGATTTTGTATTTATATATTTATTATAACTAATTAATGTCATCTAAGGTTTCAACTAGAAAGTACCTTAAGGGAAGGAATAAATTAAGTTTTAAGCCATTTTTTAATAATATGCTTAAGACAAACTTTTTTTTTTAAACATATAACTGAATTCTACTTAAAATTCTTCTTTAAACTTAAAACTTAAACAATTAATTCGCTTTTAATATTAATTTTTAAAAGGCAACAATCAGTTCAATTCCCCAGTTAAGATTGAAGATTTCTTGTTAATATTTGATGGCTGGAGGCTTCCGCTGGAAAAGCATCCGATTTTCAGTAGCAGCGTTTTTTTGTCTGATTTTTTTTTTATATATTTTTTAAAGATTTTTTTTGTTGTCTGCCGATTTCCGTTTATAGGCGGAGCTATAGGCCAAGCGACTGCATTTGAAACTGACGTCAATCCGTGGGGAAAACGACGCTGCCGTTCTTCCTTTTTGATTAAAAATAAACTTTGCCTGATTCGACGCTTCTCTCTGGGAGTTTACCATTTTTTTTTGTTCACTTTCGTCTTTATATAAAAAATATATAAAAATTGAATAAAATGGTATACGAACTATATATAATTGATTTATTGTTTCAATAACATGGGGCGAAAAGCCCCCCAAGCTCATCCCCTTTTGTTTTTTCCGCTGCTTTTATGCGATTTCCCGCCGTCGGATGATGCCAATGAATTTGTTTTTTCATATGTATCAAATTCAGCGTTAAATGCAAACCGGGAACTCAAAGGGCGTGAGAGGGTGAACGCTTATTCAAGGGATCATCTCCCAAAACGCCATTGTCATCGATTGTGATGGATAGCAACTGCCCTCTAATTGAGGGGTATATTCGTTGTGTGAAATTCTGACTTGAATTTTTAAAAAGTCCAAGGTTACTTACTTAAAAAATTATTAAAAACTATCTAAACAGGAAAAAGATATATTGAATGTTAGGTTTTATGGTTTATCAATTCACAGGGTGTTACAATATTCTATGTTTACATTAATATTTATCAATATTTTCATATAATACCTTTTTGTTATGAATCAAAGTTTCAATAAACCATAACATAGCCAAAAATGCATTAATTTTAGTTCGGAAAACTTTTGTTTGCTAGTTTTTATAAGTTTTATAAATCTGCATATTAAGTGTTAATATTAAAAAAATTTACATTTTTGTCGATTTTTTTTTGCCAATTTTAATGATGTAAAATGTTGAGAAAAATGTGTAAATTTTTTTACCTTTAATCAAGGCTAGATCTATTCTCCTATTAATGCTGATCAAGAATATATATACTTTATAGGGTCGGAAATGATTATTTCACTGCGTTGCGAGCTTCAGACTAAAATTTTTATTACCCTAATTTTTTAACAAATTTATTTTATATTTTATTATTTTTTGTATATACTAAAGAGAAAGTATTAAATCTTCGACTATTTTTATAGACTTTTTGCACAACCCATTTGGCGGTAAACAAAGTTCAATTCAATTGTGCAATTAGAGGACGGAAAGCGAATAGTAAAACTTTTAAAGGGTTTATTGTTAAAGCAAACAAATAGATTAAAAAAACGATGGGAAAAACTATATAGGATAAAGGAGAAATGTATAAATAAATCGCATTGCACATGTGCATTCTCTAAGTTGTCCTTGAAATTAAAAATAAAAGGGGGTAGACGCTAATTAATTTCGCTTTTGCCCCGGTTGGTATCCCGGGATACATTCCAATCACAATTTGTGCCAACAAATTGAAGAAGAATTCCCTCCCGGCTCCTGGCTCCTGGCTCCTGGCTGCGCCATAATCACAAAAGCCGAGCTGAGCTGGCGGGGAGGAAGCCAAGGGTGATTAATTAGTTGCGCTGGAAACGGATACAGTCGCACTTTTATATAACAATTGATATTTGAGTACTGCCAACAATTATGACCCGTCAAGCGACACACACAGATGTCCCTTAAAAATGGTAGAAAAAGCGACAGCTGACTAACAAATAGGGAAATGCCTTTAAAAACTACGCAAAAAATACTTTAAATAATAGAAAATGTATATTTTAAAAAATTTTGAATGGTTAATTTACACGGGAAATTAACTATGAAAGCAAAAACTTAAAGTAAACCATGAAATAAAGACTGGCAAAAAGGGAAAATAATTACAAAAGTTACTTTAAATAAGTTTAATAGCTCTACTTATTAAATTAAAATAAATTAGAATAGTTACTCTTTTATTTAAAATGATAAAATATATTATTAGCAGCTCAAAATTTCTGCTTTTATCATAATATAATATATTTCTAATATTTTCAAGCCACTATTTTCTATATAATAAATAAGCTTTTTAGAAAAGAACATTTTCCTTATGTTCCTACCTATTCGAAATATATATAAATATATTTTTTATATTAGTAAATATTAAATTTAAAACCTATAAATATTGATAACCTATTAATTTGAAAGCAAGTGTAGTTGTTGACAAATGACCTATTGCCCGAGGGGGTTCGACTTTTGGACTCAACAAAAAAGGAACTTCGGGGAGACCAATAACTTGTCCTGGGGCACAGATCAAGTTTATTATAAATCCTTCAAGTTCTTCAAAATCGATTTAAGGACATTCTCTGCCAGTGTGTGTGTTTTGCTATGTGATTTCTTTTGAAGTCTTTGAACAGCATCCAAGTCCTTATTCAACGACTTGTTGCGGCCAGTAATAAATTCCAATCTAATTCGTTTTATTAGTTTTTCAAGAAATATGATACTAAAGAATTTCTAATTTCCCAAGAACTATACGGAAATTGAATAAAAATGTGAAAATAAATTCCATGAAGCAGTAGTTGCTTTTTTTATTTCCTTGCAAATATTTATGCGTGTAAATATGCATGAATAAAAATATATGACAATAGATGTATATATATAGGGATTTATTTTTATGTACACACAAGTGGCCCTAAGAGAAGTCTCACGATTCAGACGAAATGCCAATGACTTCTAATGATATCAAGAGCTCTTAACTGGACTCCTTTCCTTTCCTATTTTTGTGTTTTGACGAATTTCGCATTTATTGCGTTCGTTTTGAAAACGTTCTGTCGACTTTGGGTTTGTTTATGCTTTGCTCTTTTGTTTAGACACTTGCTAGCAAAACTCGCAGCTGATAAACAACCATTTTCGGCCACTATTTGCACATTACGCATACGCCACCGTGTACCATGCCGGCGGCGAGGACAAAGGCAATGCATTCGCATTCGTTTTGGGAATCAACATCGGTATCAGCATCGGCATCAGCACCCGTATTTGAATTCATTTATTTGTCATCGACAGGAGCGGGGACATTCCAAAACCCCATTTTATGCCGCCCTCGAAAAAAAAAACAACATTTGACACAGTTTCTGAGCGGAGCAACTTTTGTTACGAACCCCAAAAGAGATGTGTGGCACTTGACAAGAGCAGGGGAGAAGGAGGGTTTTACACTGGAAATAATTGCAAAGAAACGAAGTAGAAACTAGAGAAGGAAATTTAATTAATGCACAGTGGAATATAAAATGAACAACTAAAATGAACGCTGTAATGAAGAATTCTGGAAACTAAATAACTTGTTTAATAAAAATAAGTAATTATTCAAACTAAATACCAGCAGATGAACTAATTAAAAGGTATTAAAAGGTAATTCGAAATTTAGTTAAATCAATTTAAAAACATACCAGTTTAAATGAATACTGACACTTCCAGTGAACACTATTAAAAAAACAGTTCCCATTAAAACTTGTGGAAAATACTAAAACAGAATACTTTTAAAAGGCAATTCAAATGCATACTTATAATGGGGTCTTCAAATAAATGAAAACTTGGAATGAACACCTAAAATTAATACTTATAATAAGCACTTAATATAAAAATAAAATAATATTTATATAAATATATATATAAATTACCCCACATCAAATAATTGAACCCTTAATTAATATGAACTCCTAAAATACAAATTTTCAAGTGAACACCTAAAATGAACCCACAAAATGAACACCAATCAGCAATCAAAGCATTCCAGCCCTGCAATGAATCAATTAAATATAAAAACCAATATGATTTGACGAACTCCATCAAATGTAGAGGCAGTAAACCAACTAAAACCTTAATTAATATATACCAAAATGTATAGAAAATACACCACCTCTTCCAGTGCATCTGGAATAATGTCCAGCGAGTTGGACTTCCAGCAGATGTGGTCGAGATGACATTGCAGTGCCCCGCAAGTGGCACAATTTGATTACAAGAACGTTTAAGTTGGCCACAACCTCTGGCCGATAATGAGGGTGTTCGAAGCGGTTGCAGGTGCTTTCCCAGGTGCTACTGATTCCGGTGCACACTTCCACTGTCAGTTCATTAGAAAGAGAGAGAGAGACCGAGCGAGTGAGAGAGCGAGAGTCAGGGACGTTTAAGGCCGCCGATGCCGCTGAAGCTGTAGCTCTTCGCACACAAAAACACTTCACGACGGCACTTTGGACAATGCTAACGAGCTCACACACCCCAGATCGTACATATGCAAGTCCTGCATAACGTCCCCCTGTGTCTCCCATTGAAATATAAATACAAAATGTCACCATTCTTGCCTTTCCATTCCATTCCCCTCACTTTATACACAGACATATTGTACATCCTGCAGACATATGTACATTCGCATGTAAAAGACGATGGCACAAGAATGTGCATCCTTATTTTTCGGAACATTTTTGTGGAAATGGAAATAGGAAATGGGGGCAACGGACGGTTCGGGGGAAATCTGACAGCGTGTTTACCATACAATAGAGAAGTTATACCAAGTATGACATGAGTAAATATTTGGACCGCAAATCATTTCATATAGATATGTCAGAGAGAGAGAAAACATGAAGCTGCTTTATTCCGGCTAGTTTCATAAATATTTAGACTAACTGCATCGGCATCTGCAAATTTCCCCCAACTTTTCGCACAACATTTTTCTCAGTTGCGCAACGCATTTTCTGGCTGCGCAACAAGTTTAAAAAGAGTTGCGGAAAATGTTATTATTAATTAATAGATTAGATTTGATTTGGGTATATCCTAGTTTGTAGTTTGTTAATTTTTGTATTGAAACTATATATAATAGTTCAAGCAAAGAGCTGCATAAATACTAAGAATAAAGGAAGCGTATTGCAGTTAGCAATTAAAGCATTAAAAATCTATTCATTTTGGTGAAATTAGAATATATTTCTATCTCTGTTTTTTATAGAAAATGTTTATATGTAAAAACACAGCCATTTGTTAGATTTTCCTATTGTCTTAGTTGATCTTCTACGCCCTTAAATCCAGCAATCACTTCTATAGCGAGTATCGTACAATTCATTATGAATGAACACTTAATAGGAACTCTGAAAGTGAACACTGGAAGTGAACATTTAAATGAAATGAATAAATGAAATAAGAAATTGATATTAATACCTAAAATAAATGCTTAAGGAAGTAATGTTACATTTAATTATTTGACACTAAAGGAAACGATTTAAATTAAAACTAAAAATGAACACTTGAAATGAATCTCTATATAAATATATAAAATATTTAATGAGGACTTAAAACTACTATAATTTTTTAGTTGAGAACTTCCCAACTAAAATAAAATACAATTTATTATTAAATGATTATTATTATTAAAAAATTTAATTAAATAAGCTGAGCATAAATCCTACTAAATGTAAAAATTAGCTTTCAAATGAGCTTTGTGTCTTTGAGCAACAGTTTGTAATAATTAAATACCATTAAACCCATCGATAGAAATCGATCGTTAAAACTCTTTCCGCCCGAAATAGATATGATAATTTTCCACAATTAATTCAATTCATTTGGCATTTGCATTTCGCAATGAAGCAAAGATTAAAACAAACAGTTTGCGATACAAATGCAAAGCGCGCGCAAATAACACACAAAATAAAGGGAGTTATTTTTTATTATTTTATCACCGAAAAGTGGTATTTAACCCGTTGAGAGTTTGTTTGCCAAACGATTAACACTCACCCGCCGGCTGTGCCGCTTCTGCTTCTGCTTCTGCTTTTGCTGCTTCTGCTTCTGCTTCTGAGGTTGTTTCTCCTTTTGTTTATATTCAAATATTGGATCTTACAAAATTGTTTGCTTCAGTTCTATTGGTTTTTAATTTTTGTTGGTTTCTTAATATTAAACTCTCGTTCTTTTAGTGTGTGATTTTTTAACTCGCGGTTCAGAGCACAGAAAAAAAATATTAGGTTTTGAACTTGAAAAAAGCGTCACGGAATTTATTTGAAGTTTAGTGTATTTTGGAAATTTTCAAAATTCCCTTAATTTGTTTTAAGAGGGGTTTTTTTTTTGGTTAGCTGCTGCCAATCTGTTGGAAAAGCGTGCGAGGCGTGCGCCACGAGTGCCGAAGCCGTTATGACAGAATCTGCGAGCATCCGAGCAACTTATCCTGCTCGGAAAAGCCGAATGTGTGGGGAGCAGGCCGAGCGGGAAATGCCGAGCGGAAAGGCCGAGCGCCTGTTTTATTTCTTTCTTTTTTTTTTTTGCGACTGTGTGAGTGCAACTGCAGGCGTTTAGTGGCGAAAAGTGACACACTGTGACCAAGGGTTTTATTTTCCTCTTTTGACGGTGATAGAAATCAAAGACCACAAAATATATATTATAGATTGTCGTCAGGTGTTTTTAGGTGGGTTTTTAGAAGCAGAGAAATCTTTCATAAGAGTTTAGTTTTAGCTTTCTTTTTATAGAAGTTGAAATATAGTTTTTAGTTGAGCAATATTGAAATAAAAATTATATTCAGCTTAGGTACATATTTTTTTAAATTTTACTGTGTTGAAATAGTATTTCTTGAATATATCCTATTTAAGTTTCCTTTCAAATTTTTGCTTTTAATTATTTATAGATTTATTTGTTAATCTTATGGTGTTTTTATTGATTTTATTTTAGTATTTTAATTATTTAAATTAGGTATTTTATAGTCACTTTCCTAAATGTGGCTTTAAAAAATAAAAATATCGGTTTTATCGTTTTCGAAAATATCGATAAAATCAATTTATTTGAATCTAATATCAAACAGGTTCATTTTTTTTATTATTGTAATAACACTTTAATAATATTCTAGGAATTTATAAACTACCTAGCTTAGAAGGATTATTCTATTACGAATAATACCATGACAAAGGCAATATATTTTCCGATAAATCGCAATACAAATCGATTGAAAATCTATAAAATATCTATTTACAAAATCATATAAATTTATTCATTTCGATTTTGCCTTTAAGGAATTCATGAAAAAAATTTTATTTAGATTTCAAAATTTATAAGAAATCATACCACTGTGCAACAGCTTAGCTGCATGCTCCCACGCCGCCTAGCCCCATCTCCCTCGCACTCTGATGCCCTCTCGCTCGCTCCCTGGCTACCCATTTGAGGGAAAAGAAGCTTCGGTGTGTTGTTTGTTTGCCTGTTTGTTTACTGTTTGTTGCTGTTGTTGCCCCAAAAGCAGCAGCAGCAGCAGCAGCAGCAGTGGAATAAAAGTGAAAATAAATTTCCGTTGCCGGCAAAATACACTCGCACACTCGCACACACACACACACCTGAAACAATCATCAAAATAGCCATGAAAATAACAAATAAAAAGCGACAGAAACAATGTCGGTGACACTTTTAACCCTCTAAAACACGTACTTCTTGTCAGGCAAACAAAAAAGTAAACAAATCCTGTGAACAAAAGGGAGAAAAAAAGAGTAACAATTACCACTTTGGTTTTTTTTTGTACTTAATTAACATTTGAGGCCGAGATTGGTCTGTTTTTTAGTTTCAGACATTTACATATAAAAATACAAAGAATAGAAAAATGCATAGCAAATTGTAATATTTTTTTGTGGATGCTTTTTTGCTTGTTATTAAATTGATTTAACTAAGGTAGTACAAATATTACGTATACGCACATTGGGCAATTAATTCCCAAAAAAACTAATAATAATTATAAAAAACAAAGAAAATATTGTGTTAAAATTATTCTCTCGATTTAGAATATAAAACCAAGCATCAAAATTGATATTTATTGGTATTAAAATATTTTAAAAAAGAGTAAAGGCAATATTACGTATACGCACCTTGGGCAAGTGAGGCCCATAATTAAATCCTTTGCTTAATAAATGTAATAATAATTTAAAAACAATATTAAAACAAGAAGAATTGTTCCTTAAAATTGTTCCTCTTTTTTTTATTATAGTATTTTAACAAATATAGAAGCAATATTACGTATACGCACCTTGGGCCAATAATTCCAATAATTTGCTTAATAAATGTTTAAAAATTATAGAATATAAATAAAAAAAAAAAATAAAAATATTGCATTAAAAGTACTTTATAATATTTTCAAAATAAAACCAGTATTTTTTGTTGTTATTAAACTATTTTAACAAAAAAAAGAAGGAAAGATAGAAGCAATATGACGTATACGCACATTGGGCCATTAATTCCCATAATCCTTTGCTTATTAAATGTTTAAATAATTATAGAATATATATATAAAAAAAGAAAACATTAAAATATTGCCTTAAAATTACACTTTCAATTTTTTAAATAGTGTTGTTATTAAAATATTTAAAAAAAAAATAAAATCAATATTACGTATACGCACTTTGGGCAAATAATTCCCATACCTTATTGCCTTGCTTAATAAATGTTTTAAGAAATTCAACAAAAATATTAAAACAAAAGAAAATATTGCCTTAAAAATTACTCTTTCGATTTTCCAAATAAAACCAAGCATCAATATTGATATTTGCCTCAGATTCACAGTCTTATTTCTGTCCCGTAATGATGATTGACGTGGCAAACAATCCTGAGTGGCGGTGAACGGACCCAGCTCGGACTTGACACCGAATGATGGATACCCTGAAAGGATGTCTTTGGGGGGCGCTGGAATGTAGGCAACGCAAGTTCTCACACCCAAAAAAAAAGTGGTAGGAAGACGGTGATTTATGTGGAAAAAGGGTCCTGGGAAGGGTCACAGCTGCAAAATGTTGCAGGTGGCAAACTGCAAACTGCAACGGGAACGGCAGAAGCCGGAGCACGTGACCAGGCCAAGATGCTGGATGCTATATGTGTGGCTATATGTGTGCTATATATATATAGGCATATGTGCGACTCGAATCGCTGTCACCGGCATGGAGATGTGCGGACGTCACCAGAGCGAGCGGCAGCAGCAGCAGCAGCAGCAGCAACAACTGTTGCAGCAACTTTTGCGACACCAGCAACAGCAACAGCAGCAGCAGCAGCAGCAGCGACGACGTCAACATTGGCCTAGTCACGTTTCGTTCCGTTTTGATTCGTACTCGCGCTCCTTTCATTTCGTATCATTTGCCACTGCCCCAGCCTTTGTCTCAGTTGAAGGGTATCAGAAGGAGAAGGGTATGCACGTACTAAGATTAGGGAAAAGATATCCTATAGAAATGAGAATATCTAATAAGACTGGAATTAACTTTTCTAAGAGGTTAAGGCACAATTTATACAGGGGAAAAGTTAAAAGATAGAGTTTAAAATTATACAGATAACATACAAAATATCAAACTCAATGAATATATCATTAGATATATACAAATTTGAAATAACAACAAAAGATTAAATTTTATATGAAAACAAAATATGGGAAAAATGCAAACCCAATATCTTATGGAAAATATCGAAACGAAGGATACTTAGAAAAATTGTTATAACTACAATAATATTGAGCTCATATCATAATACAATATTAGAAATATCGTATAGTTTGATACATAGAAGTAATAAAAATCTAACAAAAAAAAAAAAACAAAGCAATATCATAGTTTCGTCAAATTTGATGCAATAAATTTTAAATTATATAATAAAGTATAATATAGAAAACGTTCTGACGTTAAAATATCGAAAAATATTATTCGTATATTACGTTTCTTGATACAATTTTTTTTTATTTTAGTATCTTTAACTTCACTTTTTTGATAAAGTTTTATATTTGTTCAATAATGATAATTTAAACTAAGTTCAGGCTCTTTTTAGGCACAGTTTTACAAATAAAACTGAATGTGGACTTATAGCTGATAATTTAAACTAAGTTCAGGCTCTTTTTAGGCACAGTTTTACATATAAAACTGAATGTGGACTTATAGCAAGTATAAATATTGATAAAAAATGTTATAATATTGATGTAGTAAAAATATTTCAAACACAATACTGATTTATTGCCACTACAAATAATGATTTAAACGTAAAAATATTAATTCGTGTACCAGTCATCGATAAGGTACAGATCAATAGATATTTTCTGGCTTATAATAGCCCAATATTCCTTTTCAAAGGTTGTATATGTCACAAATTGTGAGGTTTTATAATCATAAAATTATTTCATTTAAATGAAAGTTTGTACAGGGTATCTAGAAGTCGATTCCCGCTTAGGAAAGCCCTAAGCTTAGTACTTGCTTTTCAATTTGAACTGGACAAACGGAAAGAGGAACAACAGAAAAAAAACTAAAAGAAAAACTGTGCCAACATCGGCCTGCAGTGTTTAATTATAGTCACTACTACTGACCGACTGACTGACTGACTGACTGACTGATGGAATGACTGACTGGCTGACTGATGGAATGACTGTCTAGCTGGCCTACTCTCCCGCCTGGTAATGCGGTCAAATGCGGCACTCAGGCTCCGCTCCTCACGTCCATAAATCAAATGCCGCTCAACTGGCTTAAACATTGGATGTTTGTTTGTTTGGGCCAAACAAAAAATTTGCAGAATTCATAAATCAGGGAAGCACTAGAAGGATACGCAGGCAAAAGGATGAGATAAGAGAGAGAGAACACTTGGTTAAGGTTTATTTTCAAGTTTGTAAATATCCAGAAATGATGATGAAAAATCTTGAATATGTAGGCAAAAAGGGGAATTACAAGAATTTTGATAAATTTCTTGAAATGAAATAAACCTACTTTTTAATTAAGGAAAGTTTTCAAAGGCAATAAAAATAAGAGAATTGCAGGAAATGTATATTTTTGCACTGATAGTGGCGCCTATATACATAGTTCCGATTAGTCTAATCTTAAGTACTTGTGACTCTTCTTAGTTTTTGTTTTTATACACGCGATTTGAGTGGATTATATATATATTTTTAAATATATATGATTTTTACATATTATTTGCACAACCGACGATCAGGCGGCGTTGACAGGCGACCGGCAACTGGAGGCGAAATCAAAACTGCAACTTGGCTTGTGTTTTGAGATGATGATGAGATGATGCTGTATATAATAGTACCTATATAAAATACTACCTAGTATTATTATATATATGTAGTTATGCACATATAAAGTGCATATAGCTATAATGAGTCAAAGGCGCGGCGGCCACAAAAGACAGTGACAGGGAAAATGAAAATGAGACAAAAAGGGAACAATGCTAATGAGAACAACAGATGCTAAGATGCAACAATGACGATGACGATGTAATATTTACATAGTAAAATTATAGGATAAATAGGTGACACAGAAAATGAAATAAACTAGAGCATAGGTATGGAAAATATGGAGTAAATATAGGAAATATAGGAAATATAGTGGGAAATATAGTAAATATAGTAAATATAGTAAATATAGGAAATATAGTAAATATAGTAAATATAGTAACTATAGAAAATATAGTAAATATAGTAAATATAATAAATATAGTAAATATAGTAAATATAGTAAATAAAGGAAGTATAGGAAATATAGGAAATATAGTAAATATAGTAAGTATAGTAAATATAGTAAATAAAGGAAGTATAGGAAATATAGTAAATATAGGAAATATAGTTAAGATAGCAAATATAGAAAATATAGGAAATATGGGAAATATAGTAACTATATTAACTATAGAAAATAAAGTAAATATGGGAAATATAGTAAATATAGTAAATATAGTAAATAAAGGAAGTAAGGAAATATAGTAAATATAGGAAATATAGTTAAGATAGTAAATATAGAAAATATAGGAAATGTGGGAAATATGGGAAATATAGTAACTATATTAACTATAGAAAATAAAGTAAATATGGGAAATATAGTAAATATAGTAACTATAGTAAATAAAATAAATATAGTAAATATAATAAGCAGAGTAATCAGCAACACCTGTATCCATATGATGTAATTTATACACAAGTGTCAACTACTTCTCAGCAATTATTTCATTTACAATTTATATACATATACATATATATTTATAAAATCATAATAAAAACCGCAACTTTGCTAAAGAGCAACAGGCTCCACCGCAACAATTTTCCCAGGAAAATGGTAAACCACTTTCGACACCCAAAAAGCCTGATAAAGACAAAACAAATTGGAGTTTCTAGCAAACCAACTCAAGGCAGCAGCAGTCACTACAGCAACACCAATGAAATAAATACATATTTATGAAATATATATGTATACATATGCTATATAGCAAACAACATTGCGACTATGTAATAGAAACTGCAAGCAACATGCTTCCCCATCCATGGCACAGGCATAAATTACAGCAAAAAATGCGAAAAGCGGAAAAAAGTAGAAAAATTAAATAAACATGTGGAAAAAAATTAAATGAAAATGTCAAAAGAAAATTTGCCGCAAATGAAAGTCAATAGAAAACTCGAAGTTAAAATACCCTAGGTGAATAATATAGATATATATTTTAAATAAAATAATATAAATATACATTAAATCTTGTGAAATTACAATATTTTGAAACTAAATTATTTAATAATATAAGTTATATACATAAATTTATATTTTTAAATATATTATTTTAATTTCAAGCCATTTCGAAGCTCTTTTATGGTATTTTTTCCCTTTTCCACTTGCATTTAAGAAGGATTTAGTAAGTCAGTTTCCATAAACCGATTTCTGGAAAAATGGAAGAATTTTTTCTATGTAATCTTGGTTATTGATTTAAGGAAACAGCTGGCACCCATTTTGTTGTTATTTTTTGTTGTTTTATATGCTTTATTTGCATGATCAGGCCGCTGAATAAGCGCATTATTATGAAGAAACCTTTGCTGGAGACGCAGATGGAGGTGGATTTTGCAAAAACAAAAGGCAAAGGCACAGCTGATGACATACCTTCCTTCCTCCCACCCTCCTTACCGCCACTCGACTGGAAAACTAAAGCCACTATTTGTTGTTTTCATTTATTCTTCTTTTTTTTTTGAATGAAGCAAATCGCTTGCGTGCATTATAATAATCAGAATCTGTTGTCTTTATCTGGCCTGTCAACGCAGTTTTCATCTTCAGCGTACACTGAGACAAAAAAGAGAGTTTATTTAATGGGAAAAAATTATAAATAAAAAATTAATATACTAAAGAAAAATAAAAGAAGGGAACCTTGGGAAAGAACAAATTTATATACCTTTGCAGTTTGCAATTGAATTATAAAATTAAATCGGAAATCGATAACTAAGTCATAAATATTCGAATTTCTTTCAATCGATATTTTCATGTCTATTTTTTCGATAAATTAAATTTTTAAAAACCCATAACTCAGCCAAAAATTAATTAATTTTAATTCGGAAAGCTGTCTTATGCTAGTTTTTATAATATTAATAAATCTGCATATTCAATTTCAAATGGTAAATAATTTGATTTTTTTCGATTTTTTTTTTTTACAATTTTAACAATGTAACCCCTTAAAAAATGTTGAAAAAATTAAAACAAAAAAATTTCTCCCTAAGATGTCTAGATCGATTCCCCTGTTGATGCTGATCAAGAATATATATGATTTATGGGGTCGGAAATAACTCCTTCATTTAGTTTTAAGCGCCTAACTAAAATTTCAATAACCGTCAACGGTTTAATAATTAATTAAATAAGTTATAAAACATAATAATATCCGATTATTATAATATATTATTTTAAGTTGAACTAAAGTTTTAATTCAAAACAAATATAGGTAATAAATTAACAATTACCAATTTGATACAAATATTTGCTGCTCTTAATATATAAAAATTTTCCCCATTTTATTCTATGAAAAGTCTTGAGCATTTTCCGCTGAATATTATGCTTTTCTTTTCCACCCTTTTCAACTCTCCATGTTGATTTAGTTTTTATTCTTTTTTGATTTATTACTAAGCGTCTTACGATTTATTGCGATTTTCGCAGCGTTCAATGCTGATTTTAATTTTTAAGTGCCACTCGTCGGCACCTGTACCGGGGAGGAGATTTTCCCGGAAAAGGGGGAGAGGGATGGTATGGAAAATGCCCCTTTTTCGGTTTTCCCACACCGCACCGCCTGCAAGCTCTGGCAGCTCTGCGTTCTGCGCTTTGTTTGCCTTGAATGCTTCTCCTTTTGTCCATTTTGAAAAGGAAAATAAAAGGAAGAAATACGGGAAAAATAAAGAAAAACTTGTGCAAATGAAGCGTTAAATTGACTGAGTGCTGCTAGGAAAATGGGGCAGGGCAAGGAGCACCTTTGGCACTCCTGCAACTGAATTTATTCTGCAACTAGAATATATATTTTTTTTGTAGAGGGAAATTGCAACGAAACTTAATATTGAGAGTTGCCATTGAAGGCTTTAATTGATTGAAATGTCTTCGATTGGTGGAAAATCGAAAGGAAAATTAACGCAAGTGGCAGTACTCTTAGAGGTCATGCAATTTTAATGCAAATTGAGGGAATTTTCGTATTAAATCGAACGAAAAGTGGGTTAATTGGTATTCTAGTTAAATGTATATACATATGTCTTATTTTGGACATATGTCTGTAGGTCCTGTAGGCCATGTGGCACAGAAATTTTCTATCATTTGCAAAATGCAAGAACCCCTTTTTCCTTTATGTTATATATTGTTTTCTCAACTCAGTTCTGGGCAATTTGGGCAAGTTTTATGCTTCAAGTGTGTTCACTTCTTTGAGGTACCCTATATTTAGATAAGACAAAGGGTATATTGGGTTTCTTATTAAATATTACTGAAAGTTTATTCTTTTTTCTTGGATTTCATATGAATTTTTACTCTTAAAAAATGAGTTTTAATATTTTTTTAAGTAATTTTTAATTTATTAAATATGTTCTTTATGATATTAAAGTGGTTTAAATTGTATATTACATTAGTCTTTCTTATGAATTATTACTTAACTTTATAGTTATTTTTTATACATTCTTAAATATATTCTTGGTGAACTTAAAGACCTTTTTAAAGTGATTTAAATTCTATTTAATATTTTTTCCAGGTCATCAAAGGGTTTATATCTTTATTTTAGCCTTTCCTGGGACATGCAGACCATACACATACTATATATATTTTTTTTTTACGACTGTCAGTTGTGCCGCGTTTGGCAACAAAATTTGTTTAAACGAAACGCTGGCAGGAGGAAAAAAAAATCATTTTTTTATTGCCCTGTTGCTTCAGCTTTTCTCCTGCTGTTTTTAGCCATTTTTGTTTAGATTTTAGCCGGGCTTTTATTGGCAAAAGAGCAAAAGAGTCGAGTAGAATGTTTTCTTTTTTGCTTTCTTAGCGTTTTATCGCTGTTTTCTTTGGGAAGAAACGGTTGACAAGTCCCAAAGTTTGCACTCTGGAAAAATGCTTAATGAAATATTACAAAATATGTTTTTTTTAAGGAAATTTAAAATGATATTGGATGGGGTTAAATGTATAATAATTATAAGCCTTAATATAAAAAAAAAAACTAAATATTTTAAAAGCTTCTAAGCATTTTTATATGAAGTAAAATTGGTCAGTTAATAAATTAATCATTAGTTAAAATTATACAAAAATATATATTGTTATATCAAACATTGCAGGCATATCATAAAAGCTTAAAATCTTTTTTTCTTAAACTTAAAATGATAAATAAACAATTTGTTTTAACTCTGAATGCAGTGATAAATTTTGTAATATGATTGAATACGCTTTTCCCCAAAACTTTTCTCTTCATCATCATCAGAGGGCGCGTTCCCAGGTGCCCAGTCCAAGAATCTATTTGCCTTTTGATTGCCTTTTAATTACTGAGCGGCAAATAAACATAAACAAAGGCGTTAGCGTTTAGCGAAAAATAGGAAATCTGAAGCACATGCAGACATATATATACAGACTATATACACATATACACTGTTAAAATGAAATCCAAAAATATTAATGATTAAGCCGCGAGAAGGAAAAGGTAGAGCAACGGCCTTCCTTTGTCTTTTGGTCGATTGTTTGTCTTGTTTTTTATTTACTTTTGTTGTTCTTTTTTTCTTGTCTTGTTTACCTATTGTTTTTTGTTTGTTTGGTTTTTTTTTTTGTTAGGGGGAGTTGGAGGTCATTTGACAATAGATTCTGTTAATTAGAAAATAAATGAAAGTCAATTAAAAGTATTAAAATATTAGCTGGTATTATTTGATACAAATTGGAATGTTTTGTAGTGATTTGTTAATGAATTAAGGTAATTATATAGTTCAAATTGTTCTTGTTTATTTATATATTTATTTTTTGAATGTTTGTGTTAATAATTTACCACATTACCTTAATGAAATATACAAGAATTATTTATATATAATTAATTAAATTCATATTGACCTTTGATGGTGATTAATTCCAAGTCAACTTTCGTCGCCCATGGAGGTTTATTATTAGTTCATGGATTACAAAATGTCTTTTATCCAAGCCATCAAAGTGGGATTAAGTAGGAGCAAAATCTCAAAATAGGTTCCATCATTAACTTAACTTAACTAAACATAACCAAAAATATATAATAGAAATGTAATTGAAACACTATTTGAAATCAGAGATATTTTCTTATCAATCATTCGCTTCTTGGTCTCCTAATGCCTAAAAGAAATCCTAAAATATGTGTGTTTCATATTCCATATTAAATCAATATTTTGTATACTATTTTTTTGGGGTAATTCAAAGTTTTTAAAATATCATAACCAAGCAAAAATCGCACTAAATTCAATGTGGAAAGATTTTCTTTGCTAGTTTTTTAACATACTCAAATCCTTGTAAAACTAAAAACAAATTATTAAACATGTAATAAAGTTGTTATCCATGTTTGTCGCCAGAGGTCGCCAATGCTTAATAAATATAGTAAGGATAAATGTCTGTGCAACTTGCCTGTAAAAACGCTAGATGGTGCTGATCAAGAATATATATACATTATCGGGTCGGAAATGCGTGATTTCTGATTCAAATTATAATATCTGAAAGGGTATAATAAAAAATCTTGATATTTGCGATTATCCATATTAGTTTTTTTTTTTTAACTTATTTACTATTTATTTCCTATTGGGAAAAAACGATATCAGCCAGCGATCACCTATTGGGCAAAAAGTGAAAAGGGTTTTCAGAGAGTCCATTTGAATTTGGCGACATTGCTGCATCCTCTCTCTCGCGCTCCTCTCACTCCTGTCATTTACTCCAAATCCACTGGACGAAGCGGACGAAAAAGATATCGCTGCACAAGGAGATCGCTGAAAACTAGGAAAAACGGAAAATTAACAGCGGAAAAACACTGCCAGGTGTTAGAAGTGCGTGAAAACAGTGAGCTGCGGCAGTGGAAAGTGTTAGTAAAGTGGGGGCAAGCCGGAAAAAGCCCCAAAAGTCCTGTCGCAATTTTTTTCTTGTGTGTATGTATACTTGTGCATGGCCAAGATCACTGCATTGTTTTCGGCAACTGAATTTTGTTGTTTTTTTTATGGTGAAGACATATTGTAAGTGGGTGTGCCATGCCTTCTTATTTTCATCCTCTAATTCGAAGTTTGGATCTTCGAAGCTGCAGCAACAACAAGCAATGTAAGCGAGTGAGTGACACACAACTTTTTCTATTTTCTCGTATCCCCGTTATTCTTTGCGCATTCCTTGCCGTTGAAAAACCGTTGCAAGTGCCGTTACTGAGTTTGCTTGCTCTCGCAACGGAATGTGAAACCGGAGAGCGAGAGAGCGGCTTAGAGTACAGATCCACTATTTTGGTTCCTACTTTGGCCAATTGGAGCGTTGGGGAAGCGGCCCTCTTTACTTATTTTTTTTACATTTGATGATTTTTTAACAATGTTAAGGATGTCAAAAATGTAAAATGTAGTTACATATTTTGTCGAATTTTCATCTGCTTATTAATATTTTAAATTCAATTAGAAAAATATGTATAAAGTTAATGGCAATCATTGTCTTTTTGGCCTTACAAGAAATCCAAAAAAATGTGTATATATATGAAAAATTGTTGAAAAAAATATTTTTCTACAGGAAAAATCACTTGTTGATGCTGATCATGAATATATATGAAATAAATTATAATACCCTGAAAGTATATTTAAGTTGGGCTGTTAATACATTACTTAACATTAAAATTCAGTAATAATAGAATTAATTGGTAAATAAATGAATAGCTAGCTGATTCTAGACTTAGGCCTAATCACTTAATTAGTATCTATGCATGTTCATAATATAATTGTCATGGTAAAGACTTACCCCAGTGGAGGACACGTGGCAATATTCCGTTTTCGTCATTGTTGAATTGCTTCCAGTGTAGATTTACATTTCCTGTGACTTTAAGCTTCTTCCTAGTCATCCAGATGTTGTGCATGGGCCACGTCATATTTTTCGGGTCGAAGGGTAATCACTATCACTATCACTCTAGATGTTGACACTGGAGACGCCACGAACAGACTAAGCGCCGCAAGGCGGCAGAGCCCGGTATTTATAGAGAATAGAGAAGGTGAGAGCGAGAGAGAAAGAGGCATCTATGGAGGCAAGGAATGAGACAGATAGAGAGTTCTCCAGAGAAAGGGATGGGTGAGGCCAGCGAGGCCTCTCTATTTAGGGAGTACAGTAAGGCCTCTTTCTCCTTTCTCTTTAATTAGAGACTATAAGTACAAGGCTCTGCATTGCACAGGCCTTTTTCAATACGTGGCCTCCCTACTGTTTACATCTATAGTGATACTGATTACTGATAGTGATAACCCTTCGACCCCCAATTTAATAGAGATTTAATAGTTATTTAGTACTACTAATTATTTGGCAACTAATTAATTTAATTAGAAACCTCAGGTTTGCTTATTCTTGTGTCCTTAACAAAGCTGTTAAAAGCATATACTTGTTTCATTCAACAGCTAAGTTCCCAAGGTTATTTAATTATTTATTTATTTCATATATTCTATGATTCTTAAAAGGGAATTCATGAATTTCTATAAATTTCCACTCATCAAAGTATGCCATGTAAAGGCTTTTAGTCTGTAGAAACATTTCCTACCCGACAAAGCCCCAACATATTTCATTCTACATCTAACCTTTGAACTGGAAGTGTCTCCTGAAATTTCATAGTATTATTTTATATTTGGAAAATTTTTAAAAAGTAAATCAAAACCAATAAAAAGGTAAAAAGTTCCAGTGTTTATTTAGCATCTCAAACCAATCCCAATCATGGACCGCGCCGGGTAAGATCATTACGAGTTCTTGGTCTTGAACCACAATCTCAACGAGAGATCCTTTAGGTAATCTTTTACTCCGGTTGTGGTCCAAGACTTTCAGTGATGAACAGGAGCCTGGCGAGCAGGAATCCGAGTTCATTGACGGCAGTGGCACCATTACCATTACGATTTCCGAGCGTCAGAGACCGATTACACCGCCAAGTCACAGTAGGGGAACCACGTCACCAGTTCCTGGGACTCCAGACTTCAATCCCAACCCAATGCCGAGTCTTGGCATTGATTTCCTGGTACTCTCTCTGGAGTAAAGTGTTGGGATTGGTGGCTGTGGTGCTGGGACCTGATGGCTTGGAGCTGCTGCTGTTTCTTGGTGGTGTAACCGATCTCTGACGCTCGGAGACTGAGGTGGAAATAGTGCCACTTCCGCCATTGAACACGGTTTGCTTCTCGCGCTGAGGTTCGTCCAATAGGAGCTGACCTTCATTGGGAGTGGAGGAGCAGGAGCAGCAGGAGGAGCAGAAGGATCTTCAGGGGAGATCTTTAATCAAAACGGGAGGAATGTCATTCCTAAAGAGTCGATACTGTGGCAGTAAGAGTTTTAGGGTTAAGTGGATGACGCTCTACGAGGATCATCCACCCCGCAAATAAATTTGGAAAAGCCTGAAAGCTTCGTTCGCCTTAAATTCTGTGTGTGACATTGTTTCTTGATGAAACATTTTGGATACTCTCTCTTGATGGAAATAAATAGCTGAGCTTTAGATCACTTTATGGTATAATCTGGCGGAAATAAAGACATACTTAAGAATATAAATAAGAATATCATTTAGGGCCGGATTAAAAGGTTCGCCAATTGACAACCAATTGTTCTAGGATCATATTAAAGAGGTTTCCAGCACACGTTTTCATTAGTTAACTCTCAACTAGTAATTTTCCAAAGTTCCTCTCCAAACTCAATGGGATTTATCTACAAAGCGCGAGTCCCCCTTCTGCCACACTTTTCCTCGCTGACCTTTTGGCAGTTTCCATTTGATTCTTTGAGTTTTAGGCCCCCTTCCCTATACCCTACACAGAGGGTGGTCGGTCAATTTAATTAATTTGAAACGAAATTAAATTTCAATGCCGCAAAATACCTTCAAATGCGTATTGATGAACTGGAGGCACACCGAAAAGCGACAAGAGCCTGGTCTTAATTAAGCTAAAAGCCAACGCAAAAGGTCTTGCAAAATACAAAAAAAAAAAATAGTAATAAAGGTGAAGTAAAGCAACGAATGTATATAATAAATAAAGAAAGCCAGCTGAACAATTAGCAAACGCTTTGGCAACAACAGCGGCGGTCCTTTTCCCTGACAACAAGTTTTCGCCAACAATTGCACAACAATTGAGGGCAAAGATGAAAATGAAAATGAAAATGAAAATGAGACTGAGACGGAAGTAAGGGGGTTGGGACACAGGGGCTGGGGGGAATGTCAACTGCGGATGGCTAAATCGCCAAAAGGTGAAACTTCGCCTTATGCAACCTGCAGTTTTCCACAGTTTTCCCCACTTTGCCAACTTGTTACCGGCCACTTGTTCGGCTTTTCCGGTAAAGGAAAGCCCAACGCGCGGCATCTACGTAACCCAAAAAAAATTCTAGCAATATTTTTTCTTGATTTATTTTAGAAACGGAAACCTGGTGATTGGGAAAATCTGTTGCAAGTGGAAAATTTAAGGTCACAATTTACCTTTTTTTTATATTTTCTGGCATAGATATATGTAAATAAAACAAAGACTTGCTTTAGTTGCTTTATTTGATTACGTTTTCAGGGCTACAAATATTTTTCTAGTCTACATGGCGTATGGGTAATATTTGGAAGCAGTTTCTTAGGAAAATTATGAAGTTTTGCACTCCAAATCGGGAATTTCTTGGATTTATAATTATATTTAAAATTAAGGAAATCAAATCTTATTAAATCAGCACATTTTAAAGTCTTGAATTATTATAAATCATACGCACTGTGGTCTTCAAATAGAATATTATCTCTGAAACTTTAAATAGTTTTTAGTTAAAGTAACTAACTTAAACTTTAAATTGTATTTAGTTTAAGTAATTAACTTGAACTTGAAGTTACTTAAAGCTTAAGTAATTAACTTATTGAATTTCCACATTTTGTATATAATTCACTCTGCACTCTGCCCTGAAATTAATACATTTTGTTTTCGCTTAAATCATTCGCGCCTAATAATTATTTATTCCACGCTTCTGATTAATTATTCCTGAAATTGCTCACATTCCGGGGAAGGACATTTGATTTTCACAATGCCCCACATTTTATTTCATTTGTATGAGCTTGGCACTTGATACAAAAATAATTGTCCGTTCGCGTCAAGGAGACGTGCCGTAAAAATAGGACATGTGCGGACTTCCTATTAAATTATTCAGCGCAACAATTAGTTTTCAATTACACAAAAGCAAAACACACATACACACAGGGGAAAATGGGGGAAAATGTGGAAATGTGTGTGCACGCCAAAGGATGCCTTTTTGCGTATGCAAAAGCCAACAAGTTGCCATTGCAAAACACGTGACTCGACGAAGGTCCTGTCGCTATCGCTGTGGGTGTGTTTTTGGGTGGTGGCAAATATTTTAGCGGAAAACTCGGTAACGGAAGTCGGAAAAGTGCACGGAAAATGTAAAAGTGAGTGCATAAATGATGGAAAAAACCATCCTGGGATATATATTTAAATGACAATTGAATTTGTTTTAATGTAATAATAAGAATAAAGAGAATATTCTTATTATTAATAAGAATAAAAAGAATATTCTTATTATTATCATTGTAAAATAACAAGAAAGGAAGGAAGCTTACTTCGGGAAACCGAAGTGTGTATACCCTTGCAAAGGTTTGAATGTAAAATCGATCATAATTAGACCAAAGATTAATTAGATATTTTTATATGCTAATTTTTTGGGGTAAATCAAAGTTTTTCAAATATTATAATAAGCAAAAATCGCACTAAATTCAATGTGGAAAGATTTTCTTTGCTAGTTTTTTAACAAATCTGCATACTTAAATCCTTGTAAAACTAAAAACAAATTATTAAACATGTAATAAAGTTTTTATCCATGTTTGTCGCCAGAGGTCGCCAATGCTTAATAAATATAGTAAGGATAAATGTCTTTGCAACTTGCCTGTAAAAACGATAGATGGTGCTGATCAAGAATATATATACATTATCGGGTCGGAAATGCGTGATTTCTGATTAAAATCATAATATCCTGAAAGGGTATAATAAATAGTCTCGATATTTGCGATAATCCAAGTTAGTTCTTTTTTTAACTTATTTACTATTTATTTCCTATTGGAAAAAAAACGACATCAGCCAGCGATCACCTATTGGACAAAAAGTGAAAAGGGTTCTCAGAGAGTCCATTTGAACTTGGCGACATCGCTGCAGCCTCTCTCTCGCGCTCCTCTCACTCCTGTCATTTACTCCAAATCCACTGGACGAAGCGGACGAAAAAAATATCGCTGCACAAGGAGATCGCTGAAAACTAGGAAAAACGGAAAATTAACAGCGGAAAAACACTGCCAGGTGTTAGAAGTGCGTGAAAACAGTGAGCTGCGGCAGTGGAAAGTGTTAGTAAAGTGGGGGCAAGCCGGAAAAAGCCCCAAAAGTCCTGTCGCAATTTTTTTCTTGTGTGTATGTATACTTGTGCATGGCCAAGATCACTGCATTGTTTTTGGCTACTGAATTTTGTTGTTTTTTTTATGGTGAAGACATTTTGTAAGTGGGTGTGCCATGCCTTCTTATTTTCATCCTCTAATTCGAAGTTTGGATCTTCGAAGCTGCAGCAACAACAAGCCATATAAGCGAGTGAGTGACACAACTTTTTCTATTTTCTCGTATCCCCGTTATTCTTTGCGCATTCCTTGCCGTTGAAAAACCGTTGCAAGTGCCGTTACTGAGTTTGCTTGCTCTCGCAACGGAATGTGAAACCGGAGAGCGAGAGAGCGGCTTAGAGTACAGATCCACTATTTTGGTTCCTACTTTGGCCAATTGGAGCGTTGGGGAAGCCTTTTTTACTTATTTTTTTACATTTGATGATTTTTTAACAATGTCAAAGATGTTAAGAATGTAGTTACATATTTTGTCGAATTTTCATCTGTTTATTAATATTTTAATTTCAATTAGAAATATATGTATATGGTTAATGGCAATTATTGTCTTTTTGGCCTTACAAGAAATCCAAAAAAATGTGTATATATATGAAAAATTGTTGAAAAAAATATTTTTCTACAGGAAAAATCACTTGTTGATGCTGATCATGAATATATATGAAATAAATTATAATACCCTGAAAGTATATTTAAGTTGGGCTGTTAATACATTCCTTTAAATTAAACTTCAGTAATAATAGAATTAATTGGTAAATAAATGAATAGCTAGCTGATTCTAGACTTAGGCCTAATCACTTAATTAGTATCTATGTATGTTCATAATATAATTGTCATGGTAAAGACTTACCCCAGTGGAGGACACGTGGCAATATTCCGTTTTCGTCATTGTTGAATTGTTTCCAGTGAAGATTTACATTTCCGGTGTCGTCAAGCTTCTTCCTGGTCATCCAGATGTTGTGCATGGACCACGTCATATTTTTCGGGTCGAAGGGTAATCACTATCACTACCACTCTAGATGTTAACACTGGAGACGCCACGAACAGACTAAGCGCCGCAAGGCGGCAGAGCCCGGTATTTATAGAGAATGGAGAAGGTGAGAGCGAGAGAGAAAGAGGCATCTATGGAGGCAAGGAATGAGACAGATAGAGAGTTCTCCAGAGAAAGGGATGGGTGAGGCGAGTGAGGCCTCTCTATCACTCTCTCTGCTCTTCTCCATAGATGCCTCTTTCCCTCTCGCTCTCACTTTCTCCTTTCTCTTTAATTAGAGACTATAAGTACAAGGCTCTGCCATTGCACTGGCCTCTTTCAATACGTGGCTTCCCTACTGTTTACATCTATAGTGATACTGATTACTGATAGTGATAACCCTTCGATCCTCATTTAAATGAGATTTAATAGTTATTTAGTACCACTAATTATTTGGCAACTAATTAATTTAATTAGAAACCGCAGGTTTGCTTATTCTTGTGTCCTTACCAAAGCTGTAGAAAGCATTAACAAAATTAATTCACCAGCTAACTTTTATATATCTCTCAATTAAAGGTCACAAGTTATTTAATCACTTATTTATTTCATATATTCTATGATTCTTAAAAGGAAATTCATGAATTTCTATCCATTTTCATTCATCAAAGTATGCCATGTAAAGGCTTTTAGTCTGTAGAAACATTTCCTACCCGACAAAGCCCCAACATATTTCATTCTACATCTAACCTTTGAACTGGAAGTGTCTCCTGAAATTTCATAGTATTATTTTATATTTGGAAAATTTTTAAAAAGTAAATCAAAACGAATAAAAAAGGTAAAAAGTTCCAGTGTTTATTTAGCATCTCAAACCAATCCAAATCATGGACCGCGCCGGGTAAGATCATTACGAGTTCTTGATCTTGAACCACAATCTCAACGAGAGATCCTTTAGGTAATCTTTTACTCTGGTTGTGGTCCAAGACTTTCAGTGATGAACAGGAGCCTGGCGAGCAGGATTCCGAGTTCATTGACGGCAGTGGCACCATTACCATTACGATTTCCGAGCGTCAGAGACCGATTACACCGCCAAGTCACAGTAGAGGAACCACGTCACCAGTTCCTGGGACTCCAGACTTCAATCCCAACCCAATGCCGAGTCTTGGCATTGATTTCCTGGTACTCTCTCTGGAGAAAAGTGTTGGGATTGGTGGCTGTGGTGCTGGGACCTGATGGCTTGGAGCTGCTGCTGTTTCTTGGTGGTGTAACCGATCTCTGACGCTCGGAGACTGAGGTGGAAATAGTGCCACTTCCGCCATTGAACACGGTTTGCTTCTCGCGCTGAGGTTCGTCCAATAGGAGCTGGTCTTCATTGGGAGTGGAGGAGCAGGAGCAGCAGGAGCAGCAGAAGGATCTTCAGGGGAATTCTTCAATCAATACGGGAAGAATATCGTTCCTCAAGAGTCGATACTGTGGAAGTCCGAGTTTTAGGGTTAAGTGGATGACACTACGAGGATCATCCACCCCGCAAATAAATTTGGAAAAGCCTGAAAATTTCGTTCGCCTTAAATTCTGTGTTACTTTAAATTCTAGGCTTTCTTTGTTGTTAAAAAATTGAATTAATACAACAGATGAAAAATTAATAAACTGTTGATAAAAGATTTAACTATTGACCCAATAATTATTTATTTATTCATCGTAATCATTTTCACGTTAAAACTGATATTAGAGATATATTTGTTATAAATAAAAAAATTAAAAATATATTCAATCAATGGAGAACAGCTTTTGGCAAGCTTTTCAGCAGAACTTTTGTTGACTGGGCTAAAAGCTTATGTCGAGTGACTCTCAAACTATCGCCAGCTTTCTAAGGTGGCCAACAGAGTCTACTCACAGTATTCACCACAAGCAGCTGTGGTGAAATAATGGCATTTGATTTGAAAAACTTTCCTTTTTTTCTGTCTTGGGGTTTTTCTCACCGTTGATAACCTTTTCTCCGTTTCCAGCATTTGTTCCAATTTCGTGCTGCCAGCAGCAGCGTTGCGATAAGGGCCACCTATTGACTCCACCCAAAAAAATATATATATTAATTATTTACTTGTGTCCCCAATCAAATTATTCGGGCCACTGAACAAAATATTTAATTGAACTAATTAAAAGTAATTTAAATAATATGAAAAAGATAAGAAATAAAATGCTTCCATGAAATGTTCTTAATATTCTGAAAAGTTTTTAAAAAGCAATCACTTACTGGTTGAGTTTTTAAAGATTGTTTTTACATTCTTCAATATAAAGCTGTTCCAAGAAAGATTAAGCTGTGAACATGAGTATTTTAATAATATATTTAATAATATAATAATTATTTAAATTTTTGAAAAATACAATTTGGAATCAACTTAAAATCAATTAGAAATACACACAGAGTTACCATAAAAATAGGTTCTTTGTGCAAAGAAAACTTAATAAAAAAAATATTACAAAAAAATTATAAAAGTATATATTATATAATTTATATTATATAAATTTAGTTAAGCTATTAAAATAGTTCAAAAATAATACTTAATGTGACTATTGAAATATTATGAAATAAATAATATTAATCTATATATATAAAAATGCTCTGTTCGTGTCTACATCCTTCATAGACTCGAAAAGTTCTGAACCGTTTAAGCCCAAATTTTTACACAACATGCGTTGAGGTTCCAGCTCGGTTATTGACTACTTTTGATGTTGATAGCTTATCTGCGGTGGCGAATATATCTATTTTTTTAGCGTTTCCAAGTGCCCCTACTGCTGCGCCATCTACAGGCAGCCAGCTGAATCAAAGCATTTCCTGTCCAACATTCAAAACATATTGAAAGAAGAAACTTGAAAAGTTCTGAACCGTTTATGCCCAAATTTTTAGAGAAGATGCGTTGAGGTTCCAGCTCGGTTATTGACTACTTTTGATGTTGATAGCTTATCTGCGGTTGCGAATATATCTATTTTTTAGCGTTTCCCCGTGCCCCTACTACTGCGCCCTCTACAAGCAAATCAAAGCATTTCCTGTCAAACATTAAAAACATATTGAAAGAAGAAATTGGAGATACAAATTTTATTTTTTGTTCAGATTCAGTAAGAAACGAAGTCATGCCACCAAAGAAGTCGAGATTGGGTCGTCGTATTCGCAATACAGAAGCAAAAAGACGTAAGATTACGAATATGACTGACGAAGAATGGGCCTCCATCCGAGAGACGCGGCTGCGCGATGAACTTTTACTCATACATGTTAATGGTTCGGAGGACCGATTGCAATCATATATTGAAATGTCGTCAGTTGTTTCATCAGTACATTGTCAATATGTATGCAAAAATTGAAACAGAACGTTTGCTGTTCCTCCGATTGAATCAGAAGAAACTTCGGTCCGAGGAATATATCCATTTGCGGGATGCTGTGATGAATGACCGTAATACAACCAACGTTGGAAAGCTCACGATTTTGCCATCCTCATATATAGGTAGTCCACGCCACATGCATGAATATGCTCAAGATGCCCAGGCATATGTTCGTTGCTACGGCCGTCCAGACTTATTTATCACCTTCACATGCAATCCAGCTTGGGACGAGATAGTGCAGCTGTTATTTCCTGGACAATCGTATATTGATAGGCATGACATCACAGCCCGTGTTTTTAGACAAAAGCTCAAGTCACTGATGGATTTCATTGTGAAACATGGAGTTTTGGGATCTGAGCGGTGCTGGATGTATTCAGTAGAATGTCAGAAGAGAGGATTGCCGCATGCGCACATACTGATTTGGCTGTATGATAAAATTACTCCATACGAAATTGACGATGTGATATGCGCTGAGATTCCACGGGCAGAGGTTGATACAGATTTGCATGCAGTTGTCATCAAGAACATGATCCATGGCCCATGTGGTACCCTCAACCGAAGTTCACCATGCATGGTAGACGGGAAGTGTTCCAAGCGATATCCTCGAGCATTTACAGCCAACACCGTAACAGGGGAAGATGGATATCCTCTGTATAGGAGACGGTCAACTGAAGATGGAGGGACTTCGGCAACTTTAAACATGAGAATTGGTGATATTGAGGTAGACAATCGTTGGGTGGTTCACCACTATTGTCAAAATCATACAAAGCGCACATCAACGTAGAATATTGCAATTCCGTGAAATCGATTAAATATATCTGCAAGTACGTGAATAAAGGCAGCGATATGGCAGTTTTTGGTGTTCAGGCAGAAAATGGTGACAGCAATGCAGTACGAGTTGTCGATGAAATATCTCAATACCAGGCTGGAAGATACAAAAGCAGCAACGAGGTTGCATGGAGAATTTGTTCTTTCCCCATTCATGAACGCTATCCAGCTTTAGTTCACTTGGCAGTCCATTTGGAGAATGGTCAACGTATCTATTTCACAGAAAGAAATGTGCAAGAAAGAGTCCTGAATCCGCCAGCGACAACTCTGACTGCCTTCTTCACCTTATGCCAGGAAGATGATTTTGCCGGAACATTGATGTATTCAGAAGTGCCCTCTTAACCACAATATGCCACAGAGAAACGTGGCAGGGTACAGCTAGTATTAAATAAAATCAAATAATAGTTAATAATAATAATAATAATAATTAATAACAAACAATTCAATCAAAAATATTAAATGTAAACCAAATTTAAGGACCAACTAAACGGATATAAAAACGGAATAATAGGGAAATCAAGCATCTTATTTGGCTTATTAATTATTAAATTTAATAACACCTTTCATTTAAAATATATTAAATAATAAAATAATAACAATTGATATAGTATCTGTTGCTATTAAAATTTAAACGAAATAAATATAAATATGAATAGAACATTTCTAAAATTGGTAAAGATAAAATTCTATTATTTTAAAATGATCATAAAGAGTATATAAAATTACATATATTTTGAAATGTTTACTATTGAATATAGTTGAATATTGTGGGGGAGTTATGTATAGAAATATCTCTATATTATTTTTATATAATTAATACAATTTAACTCTTTTTGTGAATCACTGAGACTGTAAATATATATTTAGAAATTTCCAGCTTATATTCTCTATTGTATTTGTTTATTTTCAATACTTGATATGGCTTTATTTTCGATTTCAATATATATTTATTAGTAAATATATATTATTTATATTATATATTTGCATATTTTCGAACAGTGCCCGTCCAGGTCAGTGTCACTTATTTTTTTCGGTTGGCATAATTAGGCGATATCTCTCTCGTGTGCGTATTTTTAGCGATTCGTGTTATCAGCGAACGGAAGCTGTGGGCCATTTGCGAAGGCGCCTCTCGATCCGTTCCGAGCTCAGTTTTTGGGTTATTCCATAGGGACAGGAGGGGAGGAGGACGAGGGGCTGAGGGGGGCTCCGAAAAATCGCAACGTGTCCATTGGTCGATGGGCTACCTCCGTTTCCCCCCCGGTTCCTCCTCACGCATGCGTCGTCCGGGATGTCATTGGGTCATTGGGAGAGTCAGGCGCCAATGGGAAGCCGGGAAGCCGGGAGGTCGAAAGTCGGGTTGGGGTTGGGCTGAGGTCGTTTGGGAATTTATTTGGGTGGGGGGGTCATGAAGGTCACGGCACAACCTCTGACCTATGACCAGGCTCCAACTATTAAAACTTTTACCAATTTTGGTTATTTACCATCAACTAGCTCAATTTCTTTTTAATTTCAAGACAAACAATTTTAATAAGGTAAAACTCGGTTGGAAATTAGCAATAGAAACATTCAAAGAATTAATATTCAAATTGAATTCTAAATTAAATAAATAGTTGATTAATTTATGGCTATAATTTATAGTACAAAATTTTTTTTAATACAAACCGGTGGTTTCCATCATCGAAATTTCGAACTAAATTGTAAATATTTTGAGTTTTCTATTAACAACCATCATGAAATTCATTAAAAATTGTAAAAAACATAAAGCAAAGTATGTTAGTTCAACAATAATAATAAAATAAAATAAATTATGCGCAAGGTGAGCAAAATTTGTGCATTTTTTGCTATTTCTTTGTGCATTGCAGAAAATTAGAGGGAATTTTGGGAGATGATGAGAAGGCATCATCTCCTTTTAGCCCGATGACCGCACACTCTGAAACGGTCCGATACACCTGATTTTCATATATGTAATATGTACTTTTCCAACTTTTCCCTCCAGCAAACTTTTCCGCCTTTGTTGTTAGAGCATGAAACACAAAAACACATTCTATATGTGAAAAAATGCATCAAAAGCTGCACATTCCGTTTATTATGAGATCGGATTCGGTATATTCCTCCAGAGATTTACTATATTTTTTGGTCAAGATGTCTGAAATGATCTTTCTGTAATATATATGATATATATATATATATATATATTATATCTATAATATATATATATTATGTAGAGTTTGAGCTAGCATTGGTTTAAAAAAATAGATTTTACATAGGATTTCAGTTAAAAATTTTTAAATAATGAATCCCTTTTCTAATAAATATAATATTTTATATCAACATGATAATAGTACTAGTAAATATATGGTATAGTTTGCAACCAAAATATATATATAAACAAATATTGTATAAGAGTTCCAAATAACAATAATATCAAATAAAAAACTTCTTCAGGATATATTAAAGTCTTTATAAAACAGTTTGTTTTTTATCTTTTTTAAACAAATACACAATTTTCCAATATATAAATTCAAATGGAATGTTATATACTTATTTATTTATTTCTTTAAGGTAATAGGTAAATATAAATATGAAAACATAGTTTTCATATAAAATTTAATTTTCTTGAAGTCTCAAGATTATTTTATTATTAATTATCATCTTATTTTAAACCATCAGAAATATTTATTTTTATTATTTTTTTTCTAAGAATATACAGAAATTTCTTTTTCATTTCTGTCAGTGTAGAAATGCAAAAAGCTTCACAGAAAAAGTGTGTGTGCTCCAGGAGTAAGAGTGAGAGGGGTAATTTGCAAACCGGCTGCATAGTTAACAATAAAAACAACAACAACAGGAACAACGAGAACAGCGAAAGGTGAAAAGTGTGCAAAGAGCAATGGATTTTGTTTTCTTTTGGTTTATTTCACTTGTTTATCAGTTGACCTACAGAGCATCTCGTGTGTGTGTGTGTGCTATGTGGGGGGGGGGGGAGAGAATAAAAGGATACAAAGAGAAAAGAGAGAGAGAGAGAGAGAGAGGAGGAAGAAAGAGCAGGCGCGATAGACTTTGCGTGGAGCAGCGACACCCACGCACAAGCAAGGTGGGGAGCACAGAACAGAGAGAGAGAGCCCCCCAAAAAAGACAGAGAGAGAGAGTGAGAGAGAGAGGGAGAGAACCCCTCGGCTGCATCGACGCAACAGGCTTGCAGTCGCCACTTAAGCGCCGTTATGCCCAACCAACAACAACAACAACAACAACAACAGTAATAACAAGAGCACGCAAAACTTTTGTCGTCTCGTGTCGCTTCGTGTTTCTTCGGCGGCAACTCGCCGGTCGAGCCCAAGCAGCGACGTAGGCAGCGACGCAGGCGGCGTCACCGGCAGCGGCAGCGAGGAGCATCGCAGCACGGTTCTTAGACCATTCGGTTGCGCGCCATCGTTCGAACGGGTCGGACAATTCCCACGGTCTCCACCTCAAAAAAACAAAAAAAAGCTCCCTATTACTACTACTACTCCCCTAACTTTTTTTTTTCAAGTGCTCTCTTTTTAAATACATCCCGCCACACACACACCACACACACTCGAACACACATATCAGTGCAAAAAGGATAAAGAAACCCTTCCTTGTTATTGTTGTTGGTTTTTTTTTTTTGCGAAAAGTAACTGTGATCCGAAAGTTCGTGCGTGAAAGAAAAGCAAATAATAACCAAAATTGTTAAAAATTAAAAAAGTGGCAACCCTAAAAAATAAAGAAGAGAGAGAGAGAGAAAAGAATAAGAAAGGAAGAAAGGAAATTGGAAAGAAAGAAGAGAAGCCGAGGATCCCGGGGATCTACGAGTGTTTTTTTTTTGTATTCGGGGAACTTTTGCCGGTTTTCGGTTTCTCCTTTTCGGAAACTCTTCGAATCTTCGGGTTTTGGGTTGAATTTTTTTTCGCTGATGTTGGAAAACGCATCCAGTTTCTGTGTTCTTTGCTTTTACTCGTTTATATTCTCCGTTACCGTTTTTTGTTTGATTTTTTGCACAGAGAGAAATATTAGATAAAAATTTAATACAGAAGTAAACGCTTTAAACGTGTTAGAGACCTCTTTTTCGATAAGAATCTTACATTATAATGTTTATCACTTAAATTAGTATCTAATTCTTCGATCTCTGTGCAGTGCCATAGCCTTAACCCCAACCTGCCAGCCGTTTAAGAACCAAAACTCAAATACGAACCGAAACTGCCTTTCACACAAGTACCTAAAACCTAAACTAAAAAAAATAGCTGCCAAAAGTAACCGAATACCAAATACCGTATAATATCTGAAGATAAATAATAGAATCAAAACGAAGAAAATAATAATACAAAATATATCACTGAGACGCGTTAAATTTGTAAACAAACGATGACGGGATCACCGGGATCCCGGTGGAGTCCAACGGGGTCGCTGCTCCTGCGGCTCCTTGCCGTGGCCTTCGTCCTCAACGCCTGCCACGTGCCGCTGACCAATGCCAAGGTGAGATGATATATAGTTTGTACATATATCCGGAAGTGGGGAATCGAAGAAATCAGATTCAACCAAAAACTGATAGCGAACACTTTTCGCTTTCATTCACTTGATTTTTTTGAGGGGGGGTTTTGTTTTGCATTAATTAATTAAACTTTGGAACTATAGGTTGTTTTTTTTTATGGCTACTTAAACTGACCGTATCGTAGATAAATATATACAGAGCCTTAAAAGCCAAGATTTTGTTGATATAGGGCTTTTGTATGGCCAAAAATGGTTTGTTTTTTATTAGCTAACGACTTTCACCTTGAGTGTTGGTAAGCTAAAGATCAATCAAAGCTTTGGTCTTTGAATTATTAAGATAATTTAAAAACTTTAGTTAATAAAATTCACCTTCCAAAAACTCTCTAGATTCTAGAGTCTTTAATAACTTACTTTCAAAATCAGTGAAGTAATACCTATTAGCATAATTTATTATTACAAAAACTCTCTAGAGTTATAATATATACAGGAGTTCTTGTCTTAATAAATACTACTTTCAAGATCAGAAAAGTATTAACTATTAGTATAAATTATTGTTTACAAAAACTCGGTAGATTCTCATTATTATATTATAAAGAAAACCTCCTTAACTTTAAAGAGTCTTCAATAAATAGTACTTTAAGAATCTGTTAATATTATGATAGGATATATCTTTCCAAAAACTCTTTAGATTACCTTCATTATTTAATAAAGAAAATGATCAGATATGGAGTTATTTTTAGTATAATTTATGTTTCCAAAAAACTCCCTAGAATTTGTTGTATTATTTAATAAAGAAAACTTTAAGGAGTCTTAAATAAATAGTACTTTAAAGATCAGTGATGGAATTACCCTTATTATAATTTATCATATCAAAAAGTCTAGATTCTCTATATTATTTTTTATAGAATGAATGAAATTTTAAATATCAATTTGTTGATCTATACTATTTCGGTTCTATAGACCCTCTCAACCCAATAGTTTCTAACTATTTCGATCCATTACAATCCCATTACGGATGACACAACACACGAGACGACGAACTTGAACTATATTTAAGATGACACACAAAATACTAAATATAAAACTACAGCGATTAGCATACAAATTGATGGAAATGGGTTTTTCATTTTCAACATAATAAAATAAAAAATGAACTCAAATAACAGACCCACAAAATGTTATATCCCCCTGTTAAGTGAATGTTAAAAGACCGGATTTGGCGGCGACAAGAGGCCAAAAAAATAAACCAAATCTCGATGATTCCATGGGAGGTCATCATCTTGGGGTTATCACTGCCTCAAACAGACGTTGGAATTAATTTCGATTTGTATATTTTTTCTTCTTTCCAAATTGTCGCTGGACACTTGAATATGATGCGATTGTTTCGAATCCGAAATCTGTGTTTTATTTTTGCCAATTATTATGATGAGGAGAAGTCGATTGTTCCAGTTCGAGCTCTAAATTCTATCTATATGACGGGTGTTCCACATATATATACGTACATATAAACCATAATGAGCCGTGATGATAGCGTCTTATCAGCGTGTTAATGACATGTTGCCCATAGACGATGCCCGGCCGTTGTCTTTGCAAATGAAATAATTTCTTAAATTAACATTTCAATTGTGTGTTGTGTCTGTGTGCTATATAGTTCGATTCTTTTTCGGATTGTTGTTTTTTCTTTGATTCAATGTTGTTTTTGCTGCGGGTTCACTTTTTTATCACATCGGAAGTTGCGTAAATGAGGCCAAATTCGAACTGTGTCGTTCGTCCGTTTGCCGTATAAAATATATATTTATATATATATATGTTTACTATATCGCCTGGACAGGGAGAAGGAGGGGAGGCTTATCATTGGAGCTCCAAGAAGGAGCCACTGCAAATCGGAGTGTAACGAGGTCACTGACAACAGCAAGTAGCTTTGATATAGGCTTTAGAGTTTTTCCAAGTTACCCATTTTTCCCTCTCTGGCCCATCCGGCGTATGCGTATTATTTGCTGATCACATATTACGTATACGTTCAGGTGGCCCCCCGGGGTTTAGCTACAATCTTTATCAATGTCTAGATATAGTTTATCGTTTATTTTGAGCCAAAATTGATGACTGAACTTGAGTGAAGGTTTTGAACTTAAAAATAACACTTATCTGAGTATTTTATTCAATCATAACCGAATATGAAAACATTTCTTAGCCATATGGCTATCAGATCTTAAGTTTAAGTTGTTTACCAATGTAAACACACATTCTTCCGTCTTATGGGTTATATCACTCACAGATTGGCCTCTCCCCTATCCCTATATCCCTTATATATATACACTATATATATACCCTTTTTTTGTTAGGAGTCCCGCCACTTGTCTGTCAAACAAACTGTCAAAATATTTGCATCATCAACAGAGAGCAACTGCAAAACCCATAAACATAAAACAAGAGGCCCCGACAAAAATTCATTTTGCAGCTTTTCAGTTTGGTTTCTTTTTCGGCTTTTCGGATTATGTTTTATATATTTTGTTGTTGTTTTTCTTTTTGGTTTTCTGTGTAAAGATGCGTCCGTTGGCACATTCCCTTCTCCTGGTTTTTCTTGTTTTCGTGGCTTCACGGTTTCTGTTTCGATTGTTTGTTTGTGCAACATATGGACACAAGATGTTGGACCCTCGATCACACACATGTGATACATCTCTCTCTCTCTCTCTCTCGCTGTCTCTCTCTGTCTGTGAATCTGTACACTGTTAGCCAGGATCGTGTGTATATATCTGAAAGCATTTTAAATGGGAAAACAAGCCAATTGAAATTTTTGGGAAAATTTCAAGGAAAATAAACGGAAAGTTAAGCCAGACAAAGACTATGTAATAGCCGGTTTTGCTGTGCAACAAAAAGCGTTGCCTACTTAGAGGGGTTTTTCCTTTTCTCTGTTTTTAATATATTATTTCTTTTAAATTCTATATTATTTATATTATTTCTTATATTATTTATATTATGCAATCTCCAATGCCTGCAATCATGTGCATTTTTCAGTGGAAAGAGAGTCAGGCGAGCATTTGTTTAAATATTACATTGAGGCTGCAATACGCCTCGCCCCCCCTCCTACCGCCACCCACTTGAGCTCAAGTTCAACACGAAATGGTGTGAGGGGGGTTTTTAAGGGGAGGGAGGGATGCAGCAGGGACAACTGGCACACTTAAAAAAATTGTTTATACAAGGCAAGAGGTGCGAGGTGCGAGGTGCCAGCGTCAAGTGTCTGGTTCGCTTTTCCTATAATGCCTAAAACAACTGCCCATTGGCGATATCGCCGCGTGTGTGTGTTAACTTTGTCAATTGTCATATATAATATAGGTAATATATATATATATATATATATATATATCTATATATATAGCGCTTGGTGCACAGCTTCCGGACATTATTAGTCATCTGACCCGCCTCTCTCTCTCTGTCTCTCTCATTTGGATTCCCAGACATATCGACTGGATCCAAGATCCGTTTTCCCTGGCCCACGTCCAAGGCGTGACGTATGCGCCTGTTGCAACAAGGAAAATGCAGGGGAAAACTGAGGCAAGACTATGAGGCAAGGCATTTATTTATAGATGATACCAAAGTCTGGGAGTTCGATGAGCTTCGCTTTTCTTTTTTTTGCTATTGATATTGGATTTGTGAGTTGGAATGCAAACGAAACCAACGGTGTTCATTAGAGTTCATTCCACTCGTTCTTCCCTCCTCTTCTAAATGGTTCGAATTGTGGCTATTATATCCAGGTGATAAGGTGATATATATAGTATATATATATATATGTTCTGCAATATTTTGCCCCGTAGACTAAACACACACGCTTTGGAAGTGGAAATGTAAACCAATGCCAGAAAAGTAGTGCAAAGTCAATTTTTTCTCAGCCTGACTTTTTGTGTTTCTCACTTTGCAATGTAATTTAATATTTGCATGAGGCATCTGTACGCTAAATATATATACATATATGATATATATACATAGAGAGAGAGAGAGAGGGAGAGATAGAGAGAGAGATAGAGAGAGAGGCATATGAGCAATTATTGTTTGACTATTGCATTGCGTAAATGTTGAAAATAGAAAAACCAACACCCATTAAAATTCTCATTCTTCTCGAGGGGGAAACAAAAATTCCGAAACTGTCGCAATTTGCCTTCTAAGTTATTGCAAAATGCAATAGTGTCTGCCCAATGTGGGTGCTTCATATATATATATATATATATCTATACAATACATAATGTATTTTGTATATATATATATCCATTGTGTCATCATCCCATCATCTCGTACAAAATAAAAGAAAATAAACAAAATGACGCCATTAAAAAATGTGTGGTGTGTTTGAAAATTGCATTTAAATTTTCTATTTAGGCAAATGTTCTCGCGAAAACAGTGCTAATAAATCTAAGAAAATCAACGAAATGATCCCATCATCATCATCGCATCAGTATGCAGCCAAGGCATATTATATATTATATATATTTTTTATTTTTTTTCGGGAGGGTCTCCTCATTCCCATTCCCATTCCCATTCCATGACCATTTCCATTCCCATTCCCATTCCATGACCATGCTCCCATCCTCATTCCACATTCAAGGCATCATCGATTTAAGCTCTAGGCTATATAAATCTTAGCGTTTTTCTGGGCGAGCCAAAAAATAAAATGGGAAATAAATAAAATAGGAAATAAATTAATAGCCCTTTCGGTAGACTGTAGTATCTACATTGTATGGAATCTATTTACCGATCACGTTGAATACAAATTCAACTATATATTTTATTAACTATAATAAATTGATTAAGATATAGGCAAGTGCCTCATGGAATTTTCTATTCCTAATGTCTTATTTATTGTGTTAAAGTATTTCTTTGAATTTAAATTATTAAATTATAAGCAACTTATACAATTTACTTATTATTTTACATATAAAAAAATATTTCTAGAACACATTTAAATTTAAATACCTTTTTTTCAATATTTTAAATATATGTTCAGAACTTTTCTTTACAGGATTACTTTTTTAATCCTTTATTAAATCTTCCTTATTTCACGTATAGATTTGCTTTGAAAGTGTAGAAAAATATATTCGAGTCCCTTTTTTAATTAAAATATATATTTACAAATATTGAATTATGTTTTTAGTATTTAATTTAATTTAAATTACAGCCTTTCCTTTTATATTTATGGCAAAATGTTTTAAAATAAATAAAATCCCCTCTGGAAATACAATTTATAATAGTTTTGAAAACCTTTTCGGACTTTTTCTCATATATATTTGCTTCAAAAATATACAGAAATATTTCAACATATTTCAACTTATATATTTATTTTGTTTAAATTTGTAAATATATTTTTACATTTTTTCTACTACTTCCATGGCTTTTCTATAATTTAAAACATATTCAAGTCCTTTTATTGTATATCATTGCATCACAAATAAAGACAAATATTTCTAGAATATGTATTTGAAATTCAATATTTTTATGTAATAAATAACAAGTGTACATCTCTTTTTCTATTCTTTTGGAATCTTTTAAAACAATTTCTTATTCTTTTAAACATTTTTTAATAAAGTGTAATTAGTTTAAACTATTCCCGAACCTTTTCGATTAATGATTTGCTTCCGTTTTTAATGGGTTTTCTTTAAAAAATAAAAACCAGCCAGAGAATCGATACTATCACCAATAATCTGTGATCATTCGCAGAAACTTTTTGACTGCCAATCAATAATAGATAAAAATTTCCAAGGCAGATGATCGAAAACGGGTTTCGCTTCGCTTTAAGTTCCATTGGATAAATTAATGCTTTTGCCGGGAGTGAAATTTATTTGAATTTGGAATTAGGCGATAGATTCAGATTGGGATTTTTGGATGAGATTAATCAATGGAAATTCTTGGAGCAATATCAATTGATTGAATTGACTTTCAATTCATTTCTAATCGTTAATCATAAACGGAGCAGGGATGGGCTAGGAAAAATCAAGAAATTAATGGAAATGCCACCCAACAATCATGATGATGATGATGCGGGTGACATCAGCAGTGGCTTCTGTTTTTTTTATGGGGAGGAGGAGGAGAAGGAGGAGGTCGTCGCGGGATCGTCTTCATAAATCTTAAACGCTTTTTTATTATTTCGGGGGAAATTAAAAAATGCCTGCACAGCATCGCAAGGCAGATCGCAGATCAAAGATTAAGATCCATATAAGTTTCGTGTGGCGTCTCCCAAGTTTTCGATGCCATTGGAGTTGCATCATCGCCTGGCGATCTCCATTTGGAGCATGACGGGAGATAGAGACAATAAAAGATGAGAAAAGAAAAGAAGGAGGCAACCAGCCAGTGAATTTCAATGGAAATTCACATCATTTCAATTTGTATTAATTGATGCCCGAGCCTTAATTTCCACCATAAATTCGGCAATCAATATTTCTTCTTTTTCTTCTATATCGCCTCGAGTCCAGTTCCTGTCAAACTGCGCCCAATTAATTAGTAAACAAAGCATAAAAGCAGCAATCAAACAAGCCAACAAAATGATGCATAATTATGCAAATTTGTTAATTTGCCATTGCCTTACGCGACTTGCATATATTTATGCTTTAATAAGCTCCAAAAAAAAGAAACAATAAAAAAACCGAAAATAAAACACAACAAATACGATAAAACCATGGCAAACACTTTGATTTTCAATTTAATTTGAATCGATTTCGATTTTATTTCTAGGCTGTTTAAGTGATTTTGAGTTTTATATTTTTAAGATATTTTTCAAACAAATTTATCGATTCAAAGCGATAAACAAATCAATAACTAAGATTAAGAAATTATAAATATATTGAAATACCTGGAAATAAATAGTTTGCTAACAAATATAAACACTTAGATAAATATTACTATAAATAAATTAATTAAACCTAAAAGAGTTGCAAGTAATCGATTTTAGCGATAGTTTCTATGCAAAATCGATAACAATTAATCGCTTTTAAAGTGTGTTTCCACTTCGATACATAAAATATTTATATATTTCGGCATGTCAGCTACTTTATTGATATTTCATCGAATTTGTTATTTGTTTTTTTTTCGTTTCGTTTCGGCTGTGAAGAACAAAGGCTAACAGTTTTTTTCAGCTAATTGCCGCAGTCAATTAAAGAAATATGTTCAACCAACTAAAGCGGGTCTACTATGTAAGCCCACACAAGGTATACGGAGTATCTTTGGAAGAAACTTATAGCCCATGGGCCAAGATAAGATATAGAGTCCCATATACATAGGTGGCATAGTTTCCCGACTCGGCTCTTATTGCCTTTGCTTTTGCTGCAGTTCATGCTCATGTTGTTGCCAAGTTGATAAGGTGTCCAACTGACTGATAGTGAGGTGTTCCAGGTTATGGGATAGGGAATGGAAATGGGAATGGAGAGTCATTAACAAATGGCTGTCAAACTGCTGCCTGAACTCGTGTGCTGATGAATCTTAATTTCACTTCATTTCATGCATTAATCGCCGGTGACATTTGCATGACCAAAATCGTGTGAGATCGTCACTCCTTGGCCATAATCAAACAGGTTTCTTAAAGATACACTAAAGTTAAGGTGGCTAGTGACAAGTTTTAGGCTGGGAAATGTGACTAAAGTGTTTGAATTTACTTTTTAATTATAAAATATATATGTTCTACTACCTAAAATAGTATATAATATTATAGATGAATATTTCTATATTTTCCTAAAGTATTTGTATAGTTTCTTTCGATTTTTTTCCCCAAATTCAAGCAGAAGCCGCCACAGCTTATGATTCTTTTTGAGGCCAAAACTAGTTGCCTTATCGTGCCGCCCATTAGCCAGACTTTTGTCCAGACCAAACTGGCCAACTAAATGGGCCCCCTACGTTTCTTGGGTTGACTCAGCGTTCAAATATTCAAAGCGGTGTCGGGTTGGATCGCCCAGAACGCGTGCATACTCCACTCAAGATATATATACAGAAATATATATATATATATATAGATTTTCCCCTGCAATTGGAATCATTTATTGTGCTGGAAAACGGTGTCGGCTTGCACAAAATACTTTCTGCCAAGATCAGCGAGTTCTGGAACCAAGTTCATTAGCTTCTGATGGGATTGCGGATCAGCTGGTATTATTATTCCCGAGACAGACTATACAAATCAGATTTCACGGGGCGTTGTTTTTTAGTACAAAATTCAAGGGAATTTTGGTAAACAGGAACTCGAGATAAATGTGAATGAAAAGTGTAAATGAGATGATGTGTGAAGGGAAAAGTTTATACAAATATTTGTATACATATATAAATATAAATGTATATCAAGATATAAAGCTACCTATTTAAAGACTTCTTTAAGCAGGGATTGTATGGAATATAGATATAGATTTATAAATAAATAAAAAAGAGTCACAAGGACATAAAAATACTTATTTAAATAACTTATTTAAGCAGGAATTGTATTATATATAGATTTATATTACGAAATAATTAAGGAATTCATTACTTTTAGAACTCTTATAAAACTTTCATTAATTTGTAATAATTAAATGAAAGAATATAATTATTTTCAACTTAAAACCATAACTTTTTCCTTGACAAATTGAATGACATATGCTTTTACGATTTCGATTTGGTTTCGATTCAGTTTTAAAACGCAGAACGAGGGAAACAAGTTTCCTCCCGATCTGATCATGATCAGCATCATTATCATTATCACTTTATTGATTTATGCATTAATAATTCAATTAATTAAACCCCCTCTCTCTCTCTTTCTCTCTACTTGCAGGTATGTTTGCAAAATCTATATTCATTCGATTCAATTCGATTCGGATCGATTTGAGAGGCTGAGAGAGTCGAAGACTCGAGACTGCTTGACGCTTGCCAGCCCCGCCTCTGGCTATATGCATATAGGTAGCTATAATCATATATATTCACAAATATATATACATATATATACCCCGATCGAACCCCTAAATGAGCCCATTAGCTGTCAAAAGACAAATATTTGTCGCTGTCACAGCAACAACAAACACTCGCTGCCAAGTTGACTCTTGACCAAAAGCCAAACTTGATTTATTTCCTGTTTCTGTGTGTGTTTGTTGTTGGCCACAAATGAAACGTGCCGCCAAATAAAACCAAAAAAAAAATAATAGTCGAATAAAAGCCCCAAATATAAACTTTAGACAGCCACGATTTCTATTTCTTCTTTTTGTATAACAACAAGAGCAACTTGACCTTGGAGATCCCAAGCTAACATCCCACAGATTATATTGGTCACAATTTTTTAAGGGAACAAACATTGATGAGATTTAAAGATAAAAAAAAAGATACTGAGGTTTATATTTCTCTATTTTCTTACTAATTTCTATGTCGATTTTTGGCATTTAGTTTCTTATTTTACTTATCAAAAGCAGGGTTTTCTTGAAGAAATGATTAGTTCTTTGAGTTAATTTATGGCTTTGAAGGGTTTCTTTAACATTAACAGTGGGATTATATATATTATTAATTTGTATGGAGATTTTATATCGATTTTTGGCATATATTTTCTTGTTTTATTTAATTTAAGCGGGGTTTTCTTAAAGAAATTATTAATTATATATTTATTATTAGTTCTTTTAGTTAACTTATGGTTTTTAAGGGTTTCTTTAAAATTAACAGTAGGATTATATATATTATTAATTTGTATGGAGATTTTATATAGATTTTTGGCATAAATTTTGTAATTTAATTTAATTTAATCGGGGTTTTCTTAAAGAAATCATTAGTTCTTTGATTTATCTTAAGGTTTTTAAGGGTTTTTCTTAGTTATTAAGTATTAAACATGTAAAGTAAAAGGTAATTAAAGTTTCTTTAGTTTCTTTTGGGTATTTTATATGGATTTTTGGCATATATTTTCTTCTTTAACTTAATAAAAGCAGGGTTTCCTTAAATAAATTATTAGTTATTCGACTTAACTTGTTTTTTTTTAGGGTTTTCCTTAATTATTATATTTTGAAACCTTTAAATAAAACCCAGAAATTTGTAATTAAGGCCTAAAGACATATTGTTACATATTTAAATAATTAATTATGAACAAGATCAAACTGAAAGTAAAGAGTTTTTTAGTAGCAACTTTAATATTTTCTAGTAAAATGTTTAAGCCCAAAGTTAATGCTAATCTGACTGACTTTTAACCCTTCTGTTGAACTCGATCTCTAAATGCTTGTTGAGCTCTAAGCACATTATTACACCCAAAATAATTTCTTGGAAATTTACATAAAAAAAACGCCGCGTTTCGCCATAACTTGTACGGCAAATTGTTTTTATTTTTTGTTTATAATTTTGTTTAGTTTTTTTTTTTCGCCTAGGTCATAGAACCTGCCAAAATGGTAAATGTTAATTGTCTAGGATGGCATATACATTTAGTAATTACATATAGTAACCTTGTACGTGTATCATAAAGCCGCCAAAATGTGTGGCCTTTCGTGTCACAAAAAAAAATGAAGAAAAAAAACCATCGCACTTTGGACCCCATTGACAGTTTGACAGGCATTGATGTATTGTCAGCTGTGGCAGCTTTAGACCCAGTTATGATGTGTGTGTGTGTGTGTGTGTGTGTGTGTGTGTGTGTGTGTGTGTGTGTAGCTGGGTGTGCCTTGCAGCTTACGCTAATGCAGTTCAAGTGGAATCATAGAAGAAATAACTCTTCTGTTTTCCTGCCAAGCAAAATGTTCAGCAATGCGAGTCGAGTCCATAGTCACAGTCACAGTAACAGTCGCAGTCGCAGTCACAGTCACAGTCACAGTCGCAGTCGCAGTCGCAGTCCCCGTCACTGTCACCCCCCCTTCTCCTTGAACCCTTCTTGAATTCCCTGTCCCCCCGGAGAAGAGAAGAAATCAACAAGCCGCAGTCAAGAGGTTGGACTCCTCCGCCTCCTCCTCCTCTCCAGGTTGCCCCTCCTGAGATATATTCTTGTGTGTGACAATGAGAAGGAGGCCTATATAGCCACAACAACAGCACTGCGAAAAATAGTATATATAATATATGAGAAATTAGAAAGTGTTTAAAAGTAAAAGAAAAGAATATTATTTTGTTATTTATTATATTATTATTATAATATTTATTATTATATTCATTATAATATTATTTTTATATTTTCTCTAGGTTTTTTAAACAGTAAATTATCAATAATCATAATTAAAAGTTAGTAAATGATGAATTTAAGCATTTTTAGAAAAAGTTCTAAAGGGAAATATGAATTTAGTTTGCAGAAAATTTAGTTGGGAATTAGAAGAGCATGTCTTAGTAATTTTCTATTGGAATTTCATAATAATTTTAATAATAATTTAATAAAAATAATAATATAATAATAATATTATTTATTATGTATATTATTATGTTATATTATCTAAATGTAAATAATATAATAAAAAAATTATATTAAAATAATAATAATACTATTTTAATAAGAATCTATATATATTCTATATAAAAAATTCAAATATCGATATTTAATTGAATATAATAAATACTTTTTCCATATATTTACGATTTTAGAAAATTTCCTCTTAAAAAGAAAAGACATTTATTAAGCTGAAAATCTAGTTGGGAATTATAAGAACTTTTCGTTCTGATTTATTTATAGATATTCAAAAGATTGTCTAGAAAAGTAAGACAGAATAATTGTGAATTTTTATTTTTCTCAAATTTGTTAAAAACTGAAAAAGTAACCATTTCTTTAAGTGTATAATCTTAACAGATTTTGAGACGGCAAAAGTAACAGCGACAGCGACTCGTCGGCGACTGTGACTGCGGCTGTAATTACGTTTACTTGTTGTCTACTGTTGCACTCTGTAGTTGTATTTTTACTTTTATTTCCTACTTCTTCTTCTTATATTATTTTTCCCTTTCGCATTGTCTTGCTGTATGTGTGTGTGTGTGTGTGTGTTGTGTGTGTAATACCCTTTAATAAGCAGGATGACGTTGCACTTGACAACAACTGCAGCGAGGCACAGATACAAAGATGCAAAGATACATAGATACATAGATACAAATGCCAAAAGGAGCCAGTGCAAGAGGTTACCTTTTATACCAACGCCTGCCTTTGTTGCTCACACTTGAGGTCAACCCGTCAGCAAACATAATGCAGCTCATTCACATTCCATCGCCCCGATATTTTACGTATATATAAATATTTATAAATATATGTGTATATCTGTGTATTCTCCCGACTTTTTGTTAAGTTTTTGTATTAGTTTTGCCTGGGTTTTTCCTTAAAAATTAAGAATACAATCGAAGTATTAGCTTAAATGATGTTTTTAGTAATTATTACACTTTAAGGTACTGAAAAATATAGAAAATCCAAGTCTTTAGTCCACTTTTGATCCCCTTTGACTCAAAGAGACTGAAAGAAAGACCCAAAAAGACTTTAGTCTACGATCTGAGCCATATATCTATAAATGAAATACTGACGTAGCCGGCGGTTAAGTTATCGTTACCGCCACACAGACTTATCGTTACGACCTCGGTACGGATCGAGGGGGGGGGGGTTCAGGGAGGGGAAGGCTTATCGCTTTACCCAGATATTACCTCATCGAAGCTAATCGCATAGCGATCGTAAATTCGTGGCGAGGAATCAATCAAATGGCCCCAAAAAACTGAAAGAAAACATTTTCAGCCTACCAATTTGGCCAGTTCTCCTGTCTCTCCAGGCTTCTTTTTTTATATATAGATATATCTGTTTTTTCTGCATCTTATTTATATATATTTTCGTTTAGCTTTGAACACCTTTAGACGGTATGCTAAAGGCATAGAGGAACTGTCTTGGAAGCGGCATAAATTATCCGGCTGGAAAGACTGTCTGCTTTGGATTTTTTTTCTCCTTCTCCTTTTTCCCTTTTTGTTTTTTATAGTTTTTTTTTTTTTATTTTGCATTCGTTTATTTTTTTTTTATTAATTTTTTTATATATAGATTTTGTCTGGGGTTCGGTGATTTGAGACGTGTTTGGCGCACCAAAAGTGGGCGCGGTCATATGCAAAGCACGTCGCCAAAAGTCGATCCAATCCATGATCCATGGCGATAGGTCCCCGTTTACGCTCCCGATGCCCAAAAACAGGGACTGAGTATCATAATGACACTAATGTGGATCAGATAAGGGTTACCCATATATATAAAATATAATGCCAAAAGAGAGATGGAGAGTAGAGTAGTAATAATGGGTTATTATTATTTATGGCGAAAGATCTTTAAAATGTTATTACAATTTTGTATTCTCTGTTCTTTCTTTTTTTTGTATAGTAAAAAACAGAAACCTTCAGCACTACTCAGTATTTATTATATGTTTCAGTAGTTTTTTCTCTAGTCATAAAATTTCGTATTTTAGAGAGCTTAAATATGTGCAAGGTTCAGTTGAAATAATATTCATAAATACATGTTAACATGTCATTTTAGAAATATGAATTATGTGTGTTACAGGGGTTTTTTTTTAATGACTTTTGGTTGCTTATTAAATGTGTTGTTTATTTTTATTTATTTATTTAGATTTCTTCAAGACTTTGAAAATATTCGAAAACATTTTATCCCAAAACAATTTCTTCAATAAATCAAAGTTTAAAAAACTCATAACTAAGTCAAAAATTGATTGATTTCAATTCGGTAAGCTTTCCTATGTTAGTTTTTAATAGCTTAATAAAACTGCATACTCAATATAAAATGTAAAAAATATTTTTTTTTTATGAAAATTTGTATCGATGTAACCCCTTAAAAAATCTTCAAAAAAAATTTAAAAAATTGTTTTCGGCCTAAGATGTCTAAATCAATTCCCCTGTTGATGCTGATCAAGAATATATATGATTTATAGGGTCGCAAATGATTCCTTCACATCATTACAAGCTTCTGACTGATATTATAATACCATTTTTGAACCGATTTTTATCGATATATTTATATGACAAGTATTTGACTAATTTAAATTAAAAAAACTCATAACTAAGCCAAATTTAAACTAATTTTCATCCGGAAAACTGTCCTATGTTAGTTTTTATTAGCTTAATAAATCTGCATACTCAATATGAAATGTAAAAAAAAATATTAAAAAAATTTTTTTTTTATAATTTTTACGATAAAACCCCTTAAAAAATTTTGCAAAAAATTAAAAAAAAATATATTTTTCAACCTAAGATGTCAATCGATTCCCCTGTTGATGCTGATCAAGAATATATATGATTTATAGGGTCGCAAATGATTCCTTCACATCATTACAAGTTTCTAATACCCTAAAAGTCTATAAAAACTAGTCAACTTCCCATATTATTTAATATTTTCTTGGTCCTTTATTTAAGCCAACGTAAATATTATTTGTGATAGGTATTTATGTATGTTGCCTGTCCCATAAGGAAGCTGCTTGCACGAAATATATATATATATATAAAAAATGTGTACTCTGCGTAGTGCCGAGTGCCAAACTGACTCCATATTTGTACACACTCCCAATACTCGCTCTGGTAATTAAGTTTAAACTTGGCGAACACACAAAAAGCGTTCAGAATGCAAAACCAAACAAGAAACTAAACAAAATATGGCCAAAACAATAACAATAACAAAATAAGTAAATAAAAAAAATGAGGAGTTCCAAAAAAAAAGGCAACAACAACAACAACAAGCGGCGGCTTGAGGAAAACCGGCAAGAAGCGACTGAACTTTGAAGCACGAAGCCGGCTTCGCAGTTGCGGCGCAGTCGCAGTAGCAGTCGCAGTTAGCGTTGCCGTTTTGCTGACCTACAACGATGCCTTCGTCACCATCGTAGCCGCGGCGCCCCGTCCGGCGTTCGTTACCCCTCCGCCGTCCGTCGTGTGTCGTGTGTCGTCTTGTGCGTGCCTAATGAGTTGCTGTAACGCAAAACCAAAAATTGTAATACCGCGCGTCGTCTGCCCATTGTGAGTGGCTGTAACATATAGCCTGGCCCACATAGACACAACACCAGATCGTTCAGGGTACAGTGGGTACTCGAAGAAGTCACTAGAAAACAAATTGAAAAACATTTCAAAAAATGTATAAAAATATTGGAAAAGAAGGATTTGGAAACAGTAAATTGTAGAATATTTTGAATTAATTTACGATATATGACAATAAAATATTATTAAATTAAATGAAATCTTCAATATTCAAATAAATAATCGATATCAAAATATTTACATGACGATAAATGACCCAATAAATCAATATTTTCTTTGATATATATTAGATTTTGCCAAAGATAAATGCGAAATTTATTTCAATAATCATTTCTGAGAAAAGAAATAAACAAAAAGACTGTTCAGAATAAGCTATTAAATATATTTAAAAAATATTAATTTAAAAACATTTTTTTCTCATGTTAATGCAAAATATATAAAGCTATATTTTTATTAAAAATGTACCTTCAAATATAAATTCTATAACATTTTTGTTATTGTATAAATCGATAATGCCACATTTTTATTCAAATTTTGTTTTAAATGTACATACCTTAAATAAAAACACGATAACATTTTTCTGATATTGATCAATAATTCGATATTTTTATACCCTTTTAGGGTATTCTAGTTTTAGTCAGAACCTTAAAACTCAATGAAGGAGTCGTTTCCGACCCTACAAAGTATATATATTCTTGATCAGCATAAACAGCCGAATCGATCTGGTCATGTCCGGCAGAAAAATAAATTTTTGCAATTTTTTCATAAAATTTTTAAGAGGTTTCATAGTTAAAACTATCAAAAATTTGACAAAAATTTTAAAATCTTAAACATTTCAAACTGAGTATGCAGATTAATTAAACAAATAAAAACTAGCACAGAAATGTTATTCGAATTGAAATTAATGCAGTTTTGACTTAGTTACGATATTTAAAAAAACCGTGAGTTACCTAAAAATTAGCATATAAAAATATCGATTTATTTACCTAAAAGTCATATATATATTTATTTCCAATTACACGTTTGATTAATTAAGAATAAAACAATTGAACTGCAACTTTTTTTTTTTTGCTTAAAAGTTTTCTTTGAGATGTATTTAAAACATTTCCTATATTAATCGATAATGCGTTATTTGCATTTCCTTTAAAATATATTCTAAATATAAATTTTGACAAAAGTTTTCTAATATGTATGAGTAATGCCACATTTTCATACGAAATTTCCTCTAAAGCACATTAAAAATATAAATTCAATAACATTTTCTCGTAAATTAATCGATAATATCGATAATAAATGTTCTCTTATTGCACTTTTCCTTTCGATTAATTAATTTGCGAGTCTCCACTGTGACTGTAGGTAGCCGCGGAGTGTCTTAAACAAATTGCATGCAATTAAACACGCTCCATGCCGACTGCCTGCCTCCCCTCACAGCCTCCAGCCCCCAGCTTCCAGTCTCCAGCCTCCAGCCTCTCGATTCCGATTCCGACTCCGTCTCTGAATTTGGAGCCAGTGACGTACTGCATCCAGGCGGCGTCACCCGCCAGAGGCCTCTGCCATTTGCGATTTGCATCGCCCACCCAAAAGATTTTAGTTTTGCACAGAACTTAAATATTAAATTAAAAATCAAAGATACATTTAAATATATAGGGAATATATATATGTATTTAAAATATATAGGGAATATATTTATATATATTTAAAATATATACAAAGGATATTTAAATCATAATTTAAATGAGGCAGGAGTATATAATAATCAGTAACTAAAATACTTTCTATAGAAACTAGCATTCTTTTATTAGTCATTTCTTTAAATATCTATCTCTAGAATTAATTACTACTTGATCATACTTTAAGATATATTTTTGGTTTTTTTGCAGTGTATTTGGGTGGCTTTTAGCTATTTTTTTTTTGTGTCTTGATCCACTGGTTTGGTGGCTCTTCGGCCGGCTCTCTTCGCCTCAAATTCGGCTTTATGACTATGTAATTTCGATGCTAACATCTTGATGGCCGAACTTTGATTAATGGCCTCCAGGGATTTGTGGAGTTGTTGTTGTGCTCGATGATGATAATGATTTGCCCGCTTTGCTGCACTCACTCAGCGCCAGTGGCAAATCTGATTTATGTGCAACATCCACCAGTGGAAAATCGTTTTTTAGTTTTTCTGTTTTTTATTTATCTTACTTCGAATAGAGTGATATCACTCTGAATTCCCTGGGCTTACATATGTATGACATCATCTGAGTGTGACTCTGTCTTTGCTTGTTCTCAACTTGTTTTTACAGTTTGCCTGGAGTTGTATGCACTTCTAAGAATATTTAGTTTATATATTTGTTATTATTTTAGGTAAATGTTGTTGTGACTTTAATACTAGGAAAGAGAGCAGGTAGATATGGGGAATTTTCTTCTATTTTAAACGATCGTTTGTATGGCAGCTATATGATATAGTATTCTGATTTTTATAAAATTTTACAGAAAGTTATATTTTAATATATAATGGTTATGTATCAAATTTGATGAAAATCGGTTGAAAACTGGAAAAGTTATAATATGTTTTCTTAAAATTTTCCGATCTTTTATATGGCAGCTATATATATGTATATATATATATACACCGATTCGCCATGCTCCGATTTATATAACAGTAAAATTATATAGAAGAAAACCTCCATAGTTTCATTGAAATAGCTTAAATTTGTACTAAAACAAATCTCGCACATTTGTGCATATAATTCCCAACTAGTTCTAACCTCCCCGGAACGAAGTGCCTTCTGCAGGCCAAGTCTCGGCTATGTGTTGTGTTACAAAAGTTGCAAGTCATTGTTTATTAGTGTTTAAAGTTGATTACTGATCATAGTTAATCACTCATCATAGTAATTACTGATCATAGATACTTACTGATCATAGATACTTACTGTTCTGAGTAAATTACTGATCAAAGTTAATTAGTGATCATAGTATTACTCATCATAGTTACTGATCATAGTTACTTAATGACTATACTTAATTACTGGTCATAGATACTTACTGTACTTACTGTTGAAAGATACTTATCGATCCTCTAATATTTAACATTATAATTCCGTGCAAGGGTATAAAAAAGACGTTTATACATTTTTATTAAATGGATTTGTTCATAGTTAAACCCATGCTATATATATATGAAGATATTTTCCATTTATAGGAAATATTTACTCTAAGATAAGGCACAGATTGGGTGACTGTGGCATCCACACCTTGATGACTCTGCCCCTGATGGGCCTGTCAGTGTGTCAGTCTGGCAATGGGTTTCAAGTGAAGCTAACTCTCATCCAGTCGTGCAGTCAGTCACCTTTTTGGTCAGAAGACCAGAGATAAGTCACCGCATATAATTATCGCTGCTCCTCCAGTTGCCACCGTTTCCATTTCGTGATGAATAATGAATATTAGTTAGCCACGCTATGCAAATATCGAGATATAGATATATATATATAGTAAACCACTTCTTGGAGTAGCCTAGAAAATGTTTACCAAATGCCAGCAAAGTTATACAGTTTATGAGATAATTTAAAGGAGGCCAATCCAGGGTGATGTCAGTCTCTCTGGAATGTTGTAATTATTGTTTTGTAAAAAATTAAATCAAGGTTACATTATTTAAAGAGAGTTTTTAATAAACATATTACAAATTTATAATGAAAACTTACTTACAAACCCTTTATGAAATGTAATATTTTATTTAAACTCTCAATTCATTGAATATCTATAAATTCCCTCTAAAAACACTCAATTTTAACCACTGTAAATAATTGAAATCGATAAAGTCTTAAGCACCTGTTGCATCCCTTCTTTCCCTGCCAAAATGATGGTTATAAATCTTTACCATTATAATTATAGTTAGTGACATTTAAATGCCATTCAATGATGACGGATGCTTGGCAAAAGCTGGAGGAAAATTAAGAAAATATATTTCGCCGAGTGACGATGTAAACGGGGGAATCCCCTCTTCCCTTTTTCTGGTAGTGCTTCATGCTGTTGCTGTGGTTACAAGGTCGCTTCCCGTTGTCTGCCCTTTGTTTTTCTTTTTTTTTTTGTGAGGGAAGGGGGAGGCGACCGTGTGCAAAGGGGTTAAAAGGTCAGATTGCAAATTGCGGCCAAAGGAGGGGGTTAGAGTCCGTCTCGCAGTCAGTTAAAACTTGCAAAAGTTTAGATAAATTAAAACTGAAAACACACGTGGCCACAAAGAGAGATGGAGAACGAGAGAGAGAGAGAGCAACAAAAAACTTTAACTGATACTCCCGTCGTCTGCGGATGGATGCTGGATGTGAGGATGCTGGATGCTGGATGCTGGATGCTTCTGCTTCTGCTTTTGTTGTCGGTCAAATAAAATTGTTGCAGAAGCACTCCAGGAACAGTGAGTTTCCAGGAAGCCCAAAAATGTTCCTCTGCTTTTCTAAGCTAAATTCCAGGGGGCGTAGCCCTTGGAGGTGGCGGTCTGAACTTGCTTTTTCTAATTGAGATCGGGTTTCGGGTGGCAAAATGTAAAAAAACAACAAATAAGCAAAACAATGGACCAAAAATATGGCAGCGAACTTTGGCCACAAGGGTTAAGCAGGGCACTTGTTAACTTAGGCCTCATTAACCCCCTCTAATCATTACAAAAGGCACCAAATGAAATTTAATTATATTTATACACATTATATATTTGATTTTGGATTAAAATATAGCCAGAAGATTGAAGATTAAACATATACTTGGCATTCTTTAATGATCTTTGAATCCTACTTATTTTCTTCTATAAATATTTATTTAATCTTGGTTTAAGCATAAAGTAAACTGCAGCCAGCAGCCATATATTTCGATTTAGAAAGAGTATCCAAAATGTTTCATCAAGAAACAATGCCACACACAGAATTTAAGGCGAACGAAATTTTCAGGCTTTTCCAAATTTATTTGCGGGGTGGATGATCCTCGTAGAGTGTCATCCACTTAACCCTAAAACTCGGACTGCCACAGTATCGACTCTTGAGGAATGACATTCTTCCCGTATTGATTGAAGATCTCCCCTGAAGATCCTTCTGCTCCTCCTGCTGCTCCTGCTCCTCCACTCCCAATGAAGGTCAGCTCCTATTGGACGAACCTCAGCGCGAGAAGCAAACCGTGTTCAATGGCGGAAGTGGCACTATTTCCACCTCAGTCTCCGAGCGTCAGAGATCGGTTACACCACCAAGAAACAGCAGCAGCTCCAAGCCATCAGGTCCCAGCACCACAGCCACCAATCCCAACACTTTACTCCAGAGAGAGTTCAAGGAAATCAATGCCAAGACTCGGCATTGGGTTGGGATTGAAGTCTGGAGTCCCAGGAACTGGTGACGTGGTTCCTCTACTGTGACTTGGCGGTGTAATCGGTCTCTGACGCTCGGAAATCGTAATGGTAATGGTGCCACTGCCGTCAATGAACTCGGATTCCTGCTCGCCAGGCTCCTGTTCATCACTGAAAGTCTTGGACCACAACCAGAGTAAAAGATTACCTAGAGGATCTCTCGTTGAGATTGTGGTTCAAGATCAAGAACTCGTAATGATCTTACCCGGCGTGGTCCATGATTTGGATTGGTTTGAGAACTTTTTACTTTTTTTATCGTTTTGTTTTACTTTTTTATGGCCAAAGGTTAAAATTTTCCAAATATAAAATAATACTGTGAAATTTCAGGAGACACTTCCAATTCAAAGGTTAGATGTAGAATGAAATATGTTGGGGCTTTGTCGGGTAGGAAATGTTTCTACAGACTAAAAGCCTTTACATGGCATACTTTGATGAATGGAAATGGATAGAAATTCATGAATTTCCTTTTAAGAATCATAGAATACATGAAATAAAAAAAAAATAACTTAGGGAACTTAGCTGTTAAATGAAACAAGTTGATGCTTTTAACAGCTTTGTTAAGGACACAAGAATAAGCAAACCTGAGGTTTCTAATTAAATTAATTAGTTGCCAAATAATTAGTAGTACTAAATAACTATTAAATCTCTATTAAATTGGGGGTCGAAGGGTTATCACTAACCACTATCACTATAGATGTAAACAGTAGGGAAGCCACGTATTGAAAGAGGCCTGTGCAATGCAGAGCCTTGTATTTGTATTCTCCAAATAAAGAGAAAGGAGAAAGTGAGAGCGAGAGAGAAAGAGGCATCTTTGGAGAAAAGCAGAGAGAGTGATAGAGAGGCCTCGCTGGCCTCACCCATCCCTTTCTCTGGAGAACTCTCTATCTGTCTCATTCCTTGCCTCCATAGATGCCTCTTTCTCTCTCGCTCTCACCTTCTCTATTCTCTATAAATACCGGGCTCTGCCGCCTTGCGGCGCTTAGTCTGTTCGTGGCGTCTCCAGTGTCAACATCTAGAGTGATAGTGAATAGTGATTACCCTTCGATCCGAAAAATATGACGTGGCCAATGTATCCTTAAAACTAATTTAACTACCTAATGCTTTAATTTATGCTTTTTAAAGTAAATGTTTAGTCCGTTTAAGTGTTGTTTTATAATTATATTAACCTATCTTAATTAATTTTGTTTAATATTTTTACTAAGACTTTAATTTATGCCTTTTAAAGTTCAATATTAAATGTTTATTGCTCTTACGGGTTATTCTATAATTATATTACCTTATCTTAATTACTTTTCTTTAGTTTTTGCTTAATGTCTTTATATTTTTTAATAATTAATATGCAAACTATGAGTTGTGACTTCATTTTTATCGCCTTGCTGCCTCTATTTAATATTCATTCAATAAAACGTAATCAACGAAAGGCGAAGGTTGCTTGGTGGCTTTACTGCCTACTTACTGCCAGAATATGGCCAGAACAATCCTTATCAGATATGAAGCACTATATATATATATATTTATATATATATACCTTTGTATAAAGCCAACTATGAGGCGTGCCATAAAACGCACTGTGGAGAGCAAAACAGCTGAAGAACAAATTGCGTAAAGGCTTTTTATAGAAGTTCAAGTCATTGAAATTCGAATTCACTTCCTCAAACCGAACAAACACACAATTATATCTATATATATAGAGGGAGATATATATATGTTCTTTCATAATCAGCTACACAGAGGCCCACAAGAGGAAAATACAAATTGAGGCCATTGGGACTCTAAGCTAAACGATAGACGAGGGAGAGAGAGTGAAGGCCATTTAATATTGAAAGTTCTTTCCAGCTCCCAAATAGAGCAATTCATTTTCATTAAAACAAATAAATAACAATCAAACACGACAAATTATTAATTGAAAAAAAGGCAACCCAAAAAGTAATCAAAAAGCAACCCAAAAAGCAGCCAATTTAATTGCTTCAATTTCTTGCCAAATGAAAATGAAATGTAAACAAATTGAAAACATAGAAATTTATGAACTACATGGAATAAATTAATGTAAATTAATAGAGCTGTCAAAATATATTTTAGAAAAAACAATCTGAGTGTAAATACTTCTCTGCACTTGAAATCATCATTAAAAATACACCAAAAAAGGGGTTAACACACACACACACATGGGGTCATAAAATCTGATACCAAAACCAAAGATTATTATTACAAAATGTGCGCAAGAGAACGATAAAAAGAAAAGAACTCGGAATAAAATGCGAAAAGTGGCAGGGAGCTGTGAAGAAACATGGCCCATAAAAGTTAGCAACAATCGTAATAACCCGGCATTATAATGTGAGCCAAATACCAAGAAGCTAAAAAAAATATAAAAACAAACAACTTTAAATCCAAAAAAGGAGGGAGTGAGAGAGAGCTAAAAAAAGCTATAATTTAAAGCAATCTTCAAAAGAAAATTGAATGAAAATATAGTATAAACTATTATGGTTTCTCTTGTAATATTTCCCTCACAATTAATAGTTTCAAGCGTTTTATTATTCTCAGCCTTATTTTATTTCTATTACTTTACACACTCTTTTTAAGTTGAGCAATTAATGCCTCTGCCTCTCAGTTTTTTTTTCTTAGAAAATTCACAAGTTAATTAGACACATTAATTAAGGGCAATTGTTGAGGGGAGGGAAGGAAGTCGTTCAGGTGGTAATGCAAATTGATGGACTGCTCCTGCCTTCCTCATGGTTTCCCTATATATCTATATATATATATAGATATATATATATTTTTTTGGCTGGACCCACTAATGCAGACAAATGACAAGCCCCAAAGAGAGAGACACCTGAGGAAGGAGGAGCAGGAACGCAGAGTCCTCATCATTGTCACGTAGCTTGTAAGTGCCACAAATTACGCACGCAAATTGGCTTTGTTGTGTCAGGAGGAGAGAGAGAGGGAGGTCAGAGGTCAGGGGATGGAGGTGAGAGCTTGGAGGTTGGAAGCTGGAGACAGGAGCAGCTCCAGGCTGCTGCAGCATCGATAGTTTCCCTGCAATACGCTGACATCCATGCCTGGCACCCGTCACTCTCTGTTGAGCACTGAGAGAAAATTGTAGAGAAAAGAGTAGAGAAAATAGTAGAGAAAATGGTAGACAAAATGGTAGAGAAAAGAGTAGAGAAAATAGTACAGAAAATGGTAGAGAAAATGGTAGAGAAAGTAGTAGAGAAAATAATAGAGAAAATAATAGAGAAATTGTAAAAAAAATGGTAGAGAAAATGTAAGAGAGAATGGTAGAGAAAGTAATAGAGAATATTGTAGCGAAATTGTTAGAGAAAATGAAAGAGAGAATGGTTAAGGAAGTAGTAGAGAAAATAGTACAGAAAGTAGTAGAGAAAATAGTAGAGAAAATAGTAGAAAAAATAATAGAGAAAATAGTAGAGAAAATGGTAGAGATATTAGTAAAGAAAATAGTTGAGAAATTGATAAAAAAAAATAATAGAGAAATTGTACGAGCAAGTTTAAAAGAGAACAGTGTAAAAAAAATAATAGAAAAAATTATAGAGAAATTGTAAAAAAAATAGTAAAGAAATTTTATAGAAAAGTAAGAAAAATGGGTTAAATTTGAATAAGTTTTTATATTATTATTATTATAGAATTTCAGTCAGAACCTTTTAAAGCTTGAAGGAGTCATTTCCGAACCTATAAATCATATATATTTTTGATCAGCATCACTAGCCGAATCGGTCTAGGCAACTCAGGCAGAAAAAAAATGTATCTTTTTTTTCCAAATTTTATAGGTTAATATTTTCAAAATTTGTTAAAAATTTAAATTTTTGTACATTTTAAATGGAGTATGCAGATTTACTAATCTAATTAAAACTAACATATCACCGCTTTCCGTAATAAAATATTAAAGCCGTTTTGGCTGAGTTATGAGTTTTTTTTTAAGTATTGATTTTTTAAACAAAATTTGCCTTTAAAAATATCAATAAATATTGATTTTAAGTGAACATAATTATATTATATATTAAATAAATTTTTTAGTGGTATAATTATTTATATATTTTAAATAATATATTTATTATATTTATATTATTTTTCTTTTTAATATTTCTTTTGAAAAAACTAACATTTTTTCTCTTTGATTTTTTCGAAAAATCACAAAAATTGGCGCCCATTAAACGGGGCTTAGGCCAAGCAACAAAGTAACTGCACTTTCTGCCAGATATCTCTATATATATATATATACATATTTATATATATGTATATATATATTTAAGGAGGGCGGCCCAGAGAGGGGGAGTGGCTCAAGCTGGCTGACAACTTAATATGAGGCACGAACCAAGTCAACCAAGAAAGCCTCAAGTCTCAAGTCTCCTGTCAGAGAATCTCACAGAGAACCACGGAGATAGTGAGAAAGAGAGAGACAGAGAGTGTGAGAGAGAGAGATAGATAGAGGGAGTGAGTGAGTGAGAAGAGAAGAGACGAAATGCTGCCGACAACTTAAAGGCGTTAATGGTCGTTTGTTTTATGAGAAATTGCCAAAACGTGAGCGGCATTCCCAAGTTTGGCGGCATGGAAAGCCAGGAAGCAGGAAAAACCACCAAAGAAAAGAATAAGTAATGGAGAGGGGTTGGTGGAAAGGGACACAGGGACATCAAAGCGGCCAGGATCAACAGTCGCCAGGCGTGCTGGCATTTTCCTCGCTCTCTGTGTGTGTTTTTCTGCCCGATGCTTTTCCGAGGGCTCTCCTTGGACGTGCCAACCTTGGAGTGGCTTCAACATTTAAATGAGTTTGTGAAAACCGAACAAAAAAATACAACAAAATATAAAGACAAGTGGCATAAAAAACAAAACAAAAAAAGCAACACACACAGCAACAAAACATAAATATTAGCGTCAACAACATTGTCAGGGAAATGCCTGAACTTTGACTTGCTTTACAACCTCTCTCAGGCATCGTCATGCCCTTCCACAAATCAAAGCTCAAGCAGGTGTCACTTTGCCACTTTGTTGACTGCTGTTTGCCATAAATACCCTGTAATAGTTGCTAGCTAAGATGGGGGATATTAGTTTTCTTTAGAGACGAGAAGAATTTGGGGGGAATTTTTGTAAGATTTTGTAAGATGGGTTTATTGGAAACGATTGTATTCCATTTATTTTGTTGTTTTTATCAACTAGAGAGTCTTGTTTGTTTTTTAGTAATTTGATTATAATTTTCGTAATTAGAAAAACATATTTTTGAGCTTATTAAACATTGAATATATTTCATTTTTAATGTAAATGAAAGTCTAGTTCGTATTTGTTCAGTATATTATTTTATTAATAATAAACACATCAAATAATGAATTTATATTCAAATATTTTAAATTTGTTTTAATTATTTGATTTATTATTTGATTATTATAATTATTATTTCATCATAAATTGTTAAATATATATGTTTCTATATTCAGTTTGCATACAAAATAAATTTTGTTTGTATAATTATTATTTTAATTATTCGAAAAGTATATATTTTTATCCTTATAAAGGAGAATGTATTTCTTAATTGTGTTATTTACCAAGTTCTCTATGGGTTTATCATCACAAATCTTTGTAATTAGTATCTAGAAATGCAGGGAATATATGAATAAATTTGTATATATTTTGTTTTTAATATATACTTTCAATTTTATACTATAACTTTGCTAAAAAAGATATTTCCCATTCAAATAATGAACAAAGTCCAGTATTACCCTACAAAACAAGGGTATGCTTACCTTCGAGTCCTGAAAATCCGCTCTAGTTTTTCCTAGTCTCTCTTGTTTTGTTCTTATTTATTTCTATATATCATATATATTCATTGTTCATTGCTCATTGTTGTGTAGAATTTAATTTCCTCACCCATTGTAAGAGTTTAGCCCCCACATGGGTTCGTTTTTTTGTTTTATTTTTCTGGAAGAGCAGGTGCCAGGGTTCAGAATCCCAAAGATCGTCGGTGGAAAGAAGACAAAAGGTCAGTTCCCAGTGCTAATCAACGCTGGCAAACTGAATTGAATTATTTGTTTATGTTCGCACAAGTTAAAGGGGTTTCCTGGAAGCTAAAAGATATATATACACTATGCTCATAGTTGGGATATTGTGAGGAAAAATTACTGAAAGAGTTTTCTTATTTAAAACCAATTATTATAAGGGTTTTAGATATAGGATTAGTTTTATATATATTTTAGAAAATATCACAACGATCTCTTCCCCTCCTTTTCCTTTTGGTTCAACTAGAAAAATTCCTCTCATTTCTGAGATGGAAATGAAAATGGACGTAGAGAGAAAAACTAATTAAATCAAAGCAATTGCTAAAACGTACAGTTTAATTAAAGCCAAAGCAAAATTCTGAGGCTAAATATTTCCTGCTGAGCGGGACTTGAGTCTGAGATTGGATCCAGGTCCCCCCATATATCATATATATCATATACTATATATATCTATATGTCGCATGAACGAGCCTCCGTGTGGATCAACGGATCTGTGTGGCATTTTCATGGAATTTTCGTTGCATTTTCATTTGTGGCACATGTGGCAATGATGATTGACGGCGGCAATCTCTTACCAGCGGAGGAGGATTATGGATTACGACGGCGTCAATTGCTTTGCACTTGCTCCACAGACCCAGATTGAGGCACGGCTTGATGTTACTGCAAATGCGATGTCATATGTGGCGTATGCGCAATTCTTTGAGAGGAAATTCCTGGAGGGAGGAAAACTGAGGGAGCAGGAGCAGGAGTAGAGCCCGGAACAGGACTGGAGTAAAAATTGTCTAGCAATTACCTTGAAGCTAGTTTTTAATCAAATTTTCCGCAGGTTTCTACCCTCAATTTCCTTTTGCTTCGGCAAGCCATTTCCCTGTTTCCCTTTTGCCCTTTCCCTGGCTCGGTGATAATTGTGGCCAACACACAAAAGTTGTGCACACACACATGTCTGAGTGTGTGTGTTTGTGTGTGTTTTTAGATTGTCTGCCTAATTCTTGATACTCTTTTTTGTCCTGGGGTTTGGTAACTATGACAGAACTTATAACAATAACTATAAAAGAATTTTAAAATTGGAAATTTTACAACATTTTTAAATTAGTAAAGGGTCTTGGAATTTCTATAGAATTTACTGGAGATGTATTTAAGTGAAAATCACTCTAAAATCTTAAAGATAAACACCAATGAGAAATTTCTTTAAACAATTTTGATTAACAAGGTTTAAATAAATTAAAAATGTATATTTTATGCTTTAAATTTGCCATAAATATTATTATAATGTCTTGAATAATGTTAATGCTAATTATAAATACAATTTTTCAAATATTTAAAGCTTATTTAAAAGGTTTTACAGGCTTTTAGATGTTTTAAAAATGATTTGTTTAGAGATGTCTGTATTAAATAGCCTGAAACTTAAATTAACTTTATTCTATATTCCTTTATATGTTATATTATGTATGTTTTATTTTCTTTATCGAAAGGATAAAGTATATTTGAATTGAATATTTTATTATTATTATTTATTTTCATTTATTCTGCATATTAAAAGTATGGCATGCATTTTAAATAAATATATTTATTTTATTATGATTACCTATGCCCTAAATCAAAAGTATGATATATATTTTCATAACTTTATATGTATTTTTGATACATTTTAATTATTTTGCCCAAGTTCACAATGTCCATTTTGTTATTTGTTATTTCCCTGGGAGTTTTTCCTTTATTTTTTATTGTGTTTTTAGGTTTTTTGTGGCTTTTGTGAGCTGCCGTGCCTGGTGGCCACAAATTGTTCGCAGTCAGTCAGTCAGTCAGTTAGTCAATAACTTTTTCTTTCGGTTTTGTCAGCCGCTCGAAGCCCTGGGCCCCGCACAGTGCCCCCTCCTGCTTCCCTCTTTTTTCTGCCATGATTTTTCGGGATCGATTTAACGAGAATTGGCTGGCTGTCTGTGATTTTGTGTTTTTTTTTGTTGGAACACACATGCAGCGAGTAGATGAAAATAAATTGCCAGCACACATATGTTTGCCAAATTTATGACTGGCCGCCAAAAAAAATAAAGGGGGAGTGGCACCGTCTCAATGTGTAATTTGTCTTGCAGGAAATGAGTCTGGAAAATATAGAGAAAAAAAATTGAAAGGGAGAAACAGGAAAATCTGTGTCCATTTAAGGGTTCAATGCACGCACGTGGAGGGGATTTTTTGTTTTTGTTTGGGAGTTTTATATTCAAGGGGGTGTGTGTGAATGAGTGTGTGTGGGTGGGTGTGCGTGGCGACCTTCCGCCTTCCAGTGACCCAATTTAAGCAACAAGTTGAGACAATTGACAGCACACACTCGCCGTAGGCTTGTTTATCAGCGGGATTTTTACGCTTAAATCTGCCAAGAGATGCAGAGATACAAAGATGCATAGATACATAGATACAAAATGCAAGCAGATGCATCTACAAAATGGGTTCAAGGACACCACGCATTCGCCTTGTCATCCACATAAATAATCTTGTATTTATTTTCACTATTTGCACCACATTGCGTATGCGTAATAATTCATGTCTCATCGTCGTCTCATCGCCATTTGCCTTTTGTTTCAGGCACTTTTTTGTGTTGTGTAATTTTTGGGATTTTCTTATTGCATTTTTCCTCTGTGGGCGGGCGCACAGTTTGAGGGGCACTGTAATCGGGCATGCTGTTTGCATGCATTAGCGCAAAATATGGACTTCCTTGCCTCGCATCTCTAGAGTAATCACAATAAACGCCAAGCAATCTGTATCTGTATCTAGATCTGTGTATCTGCAACTGCATCTTTTGGAATCTGTGTCAAGCATGTCCGCTTGCCGGACAGACGGACAGCCGGACAGCCGGACAGCTGGACTCCGGCGGAATCGTGGCGGAGAATGCAACAGAGCAGATGGCAATGTGAAATTCTTTTGCAATTCATAACAATTCATCTTTTAAATGAACAAAAGAAAATTTGGATCATAAATAATAAGCCATTAGTTTTATTTTCTTTAAATTGGGGAAATTTATAATTAAAATTATGGCATAAATTAATAAGGTATTCTTTTATAAAATCAGAAATTTAGCATTACAAAACCTAATCAACTTTTGTAGTATTAAATTAGCATTTCATTGTAATCTTAATATATTTAAATAATTAATGATGGGGAAAAAGCTGATAATAGATTTTTCAGGCAACAAAGTTTCCATTATTTATGTGAAATATATATTTATTTCAATAATAAATACATATTCTTGAGATTTAATTAAGTTTTGGGGCTTGCAAAAAAATATAATCAAACATTTTATCAATTTATTTCAATAATTATTGCAGAAGATATGATGAAATGCTTTCCAAAATATTTATTTTAAATACAAAAAAAAAAGATTAAAAATATTAATAAATTTAAATAGAACTTTTATCATTTTGGCTCATAAATCAAGCTCAAATTATAAACCATAACTAAAAAAAAAGACAACCCTTAACGAATTCACGAGCTCACGTTTTAATTTATAATCTCTAAATTAATTATATATAGGCTACAATGCTATTAATTATTTTCCTTTGCTTTATTTGTAATTACAGGCTGTAAAAAAATAATTTAGTAATATTTTTTCATAGCAAAAATTAAACCTTAAACCAAATTTAAAGCAAATTTTTTACTGAATCCCAAAACAGACATTCAAGTTAATTTATAGACTCCGCGGAAATCGATGGAAGAAAGCACTCTTTAATGCGTTATCGATAGCTTAGGCTTGGCAATATTATTATTATTATTATGATTATTATGTGTAACACACACCCGGCATAAACACACAGCACAAAGTTGGCCGGAAAACAAGCAGAAAACAAGGGGAAAACTTCAAAGTCTCGTTGAGGCACGTGACTATGCAGCTTCATAAGCCAGCCCACCCTTCGTTCTCTCTCTCTATATATATTTATATAAAATAACCCAAAATATATAGAAAATATCAGACACAATGTAGACAACAAGCAGACAGAGCTTAAAAACTAAAAAGTCCAACAAAATAATCAAAATTTAAGACAAACCAGAGAGGAAATTCGTCACCAAAGTTTGTTCAACTTTTGATATTTATTTAAATTTTTATGGACGGAAAAGTTCGAGAAATTTTAATGGAAAATAATGCAATGAATGGGAAAATTCCAATTTAATTTAAAAAAAGGTTACCGAAGAGATATTTAAGAGTTTGAATTACATTAATTGATCTTCATTTATATATAAATATTAATTTAAAACTATCTTTTGGGAGATTTTTCCGTAATTTCATTTTCCCTTTTATTTATTTTTTTCTTAGATCTTTTCCACCTCCCCTCTCTCTCCCACTCCATCTGCCATTCCCGTGTCTGTCCATTATCTTTTTAGTTTATCGAAGTATTTCGATAAGAGGATAGAAGTTGCTCGGGCCATGCACATTTGGCCCACATTCCATTTATTCCCACACAGCTACACATTACTCTCTTTATTCCTATAAAGAACACTCTAAAAAATACATTATATCTTTTAAATTTTGAATTAAAATCCTCAAATTATCCATTATAAAATTATTTTATGTTTATATACCCTTTCCAGGGTATTATAAACTCATTCAGAAGCTTGCAATTCAGAAAGGAATCATTTCCGACCCTATAAATCATATATATTCTTGATCAGCATCAACAGGGGAATCGATCTAGCAATCTAAGGGTGAAATTTTTTTGTTTTAATTTTTTCAACATTTTTTAAGGGGTTACTTCTTTAAAATTTAAAGAAAAAATCATAAAAATTGTATATTTTTGTAATTTTAAATTGAGTACGCAGATTTATTATCCTATTAAAAACTAACTTAGTGCCGCTTTCCGATTTGAAATTAATGCATTTTTGGCTTAGTTATGAGTTTTTTAAATTTAGATTTTTCTGAAAAAATTGTCATATAAAAATATCGATAAATATCGATACAATTTTTTGCTTATTACTCGTTTAAAGAAAACCCTAGTATTAAAATGTTTCAACAATATTTCTAAGGTTCTAAATTTTAATTAAATTAAATTAGAATATTTTTTATTAATTTTTCTGAGCAATACAAATATTTCTCAGTGTACAAAGTGCAGGGGGGACCTGGGACAAATGTTTCCCGAGGGCAAAGAGAGCATCGAACATCAATTTTGTGGCTAGATATGATCGCTTTTTCTGGTGCAAAGTGGGAGGGAATCAAAAGGGGTGTGTGCCTGTGTGTGTTGTGTGTGTGTGTGGCACATGTTGAACATGCTGGGGCAAGTGCTCTTTATCAGCCAAAGGCAACAACAAGAAATATGACGTAGCACACGCGTCGCTCCCTCCCAAAAACAAAAAAATAATACCAAGGTGAGAAGGAGGGCGGGAGTTCCATAGAGAGTTCCATGGGTTTAAACATAAATAGTGCCACGATGAAAGAAATGTATTGAAATTGACACTTGAAATCAATGCACAATTAAAATGAGTCCAAAAATAGATCGGAAGTGGAAAACAAACAGACTGTAAAGAACGGGGGAAAAGCGGGAAAAAGCAGGGGAAAATCAGGGAAAAATCTACAAATTCCAAAGGCTTTACTGATATGATTTTTTTTTGTTTCTATTTTGTTTTTGTGTTTAGATAACACAACTTGATAAAATCAATAGATATATTTTTATCTATTCATTCATGTTTTTTTGAAAAAACTGCCATGGTGAATATCTATCCAAGACACAGTGCTTCACAAACTGTAGCGGTTCATTTCTTGACTAAGCACAGAACACAACCCAAAATGGGTTTTTTCCAAAGAGAAAACCTGGAGGCGAAGCAAAGAGGAAAATTATGGGGAAAACGAGGAGGAAACTTATGAGGAAACTGTTGAAAAAAAGCGAAGTTTAATTACTTGTTCTCTGCCCATTAAATGTTTAATCAATTATCATAAAATAGGTAAAAATGCATCAATCAAAAAAGTTCTTGTGTAATTGTAACTTCATTTAGTGAGTTTTCCGCATTTTCTTGCAGAAAATCAGGTATTCAGACTAGCTAGTTATTACATATTTATTACTTTCTCAAAATTTCATTTATGTAACTAAAATTAAGATTAAGGCTCTAAAATTGAGACAGAGGCCGGAACAAGAAATTCCCCAAGAAAAGGGAAATATTTATAGTCTATAAACTACTTTAACTATAGTATTTTTTATGTATATAATTAAACTTTACTTTCTGTTTATTTTGCTAATTAAATTTAGCAAAAGAATATTCACTAATTAAATGGCATTGCAAATTTTAAAACTTGTAATGAAAAATTTCTCAATTTAAACCTTTTAATCAATAAATTGATTAATTTCGTTTACAGCAAATAAACAACTTTAACGATGACCTGGACTTTATACCCGCCTACGATCTGTTCCTGCAGGGAAACAATGAGGATAATGAGCTGAAGGCCATTGGCAATGCTGCCGACGAGGATAATGATGATGATGACTCCTTCCTCGATGATTTGCCCGATGATGATTTGATGCCTTTGGCCGAGGCGGAGGACACCGGCAATTGGTTCAGCAAAGGTGTCCATCGCGTTCGCCGTTCCCTGTCGCGACTATTTGGTGGTGGCGCCTCCGAGGATGAGGATAATCGCAGCCATCATCGCGTCCGTCGCACATCGGCCAAGGACCGGCAAAAGGAGCTGCGCCGGCAGGCCCGCGAGGCCAGAGAGCGCCGACAGGCCGAGCTCCGTCAGCTCCAGAGGCAGCGTCTCCTCCAGCAGCAGCAACAGCAGCGTGCCGCAGCTGGAAATGTCTTCAATCGTGCCACAGATCCACGGAGGCGGGCATCCGAGGTCTATGATGAGACCGAGGCATCCGGTTCCCCCGATGAGGAGACCACGCAATGTAAGTACAATTAATCGATAAATTCATCTGTCGTTATCGATCAGAAAATCTGAGAATCAATCGAAAAGATATGCAAACATATGTGTCATCAAATCTTACACTTACAATCTTATGTCTTAAATGAAACAATCGATCGATAATTAATCGAATTATATCTTACACTTACAATCCATTTAAACTAATTAAATTTAAAGTTATACATGTCTTAAATGAAACAATCGATCGATAATTATTCAATTATAGCTTACACTTACAATCCATTTAAACTAATTAAATTTAAAGTTATACATGTCTTAAATGAAACAATCGATCGATAATTAATCGAATTACATCTTACACTTACAATCCATTTAAACTAATTAAATTTAAAGTTATACATGTCTTAAATGAAACAATCGATCGATAATTAATCGAATTACATCTTACACTTACAATCCATTTAAACTAATTAAATTTAAAGTTGTACATGTCTTAAATGAAACAATCGATCGATAATTAATCGAATTACATCTTACACTTACAATCCATTTAAACTAATTAAATTTAAAGTAATACATGACTTAAATGAAACAATCGATCGATAATTAATCGAATTATATCAATAATTATTCTATTGCCAGTTCCAGCATACAAGGACTTTATATAACTTTTTGTTTCTTATTTTAAATATATAAATTAAAAATACATTTTGTTCGTTAAACTATAATTAACGATATTCATTTATTCAATTTTATATCGATATCTAAACTATGAATAATTAACCATGAATAAATGTGAATAAATATGAATGAATTAAGTAATAAATTGCATTTTGTTTAATACTAGATCGCACCTACTTTGCTGTGAATGAGCCCTACGACAATGATTTCACGGATCCCAGCAGCGTTGCCTTCCAAACTCTACAAAAGAATCTGGATGATGCACTGCGTTCCTTCTTCGAGCACACTTATGCTGAATATGACGATGATCAGGATATTCACAGCACTCTGCTGCAAGTAGAGTAAGTCCTTGGCTATATAACTAATATTTATTTAATTTATATTAATCTCTACCTATTATTTCCAGTCCCACCGATGATCGCTTCAAGGTGCACGTTCTCCTCAAGCTGCAAATACCCAACAGGATTACCGATTTCCAAAGCAAACTGGAAAAGCAGCTGAACGATTACAAGCGTATTGAGAATCTGGGCGCTTCTACCGATAATGTCTTCTACTTCCAGGAATCGCAAGGTAAGTCCTTGTGCTCCTGGCTTTCCTACCGTTTTTTCTCCAACGCTGCTTTTGCTGTAAAATGCCAAATATTTTCCTTCTCCATTTCCCCTCCAAAAACTAGAAATGCAAAGCGAATAAATTGAATTATTTTCTTTGCTTTGCATTCGTGTCACAACCCGAAATCATAATTTCCAAACTCTTTCTTCCATCTAACCCCCTCTAACAAAAAAAAAAAACCCTGAAAACTACCTACAAACCTCCTGAAATAAAGGCGAAACCCCAACGAATGTAGAAGCTGTCGAGTCCCCCGTGGTGGCTTCCAATTTGGGCAACGTTGGCGTGGCGGCTCCTCGATCGAGCTTCGATGAGGCTGGTCCCCGTGTACCGGGTCTGGGCAGTTCTCTCTACCCCATTAAAGGTTTGTCCAAACGGAAGTCATAGGGTTTGCCCCACTGTGCTTAACCCCTGGGCAATCCTAGCAAGGTCCTCCTCTAACATAATCTGTGACTTTGGTTTTGATTTTTGAAAATCAAAGTGAACTTTGTGAATGTCTCTCATGTGTGTGTGTGTGATGCTGTGATCGTCCCCCACCCACGTCGCCTTTATCATTTTGAATCTATCAATCTATCTATCCATCTATCAATCAATCTCTGCTGTCTGTCCACTGTCTGTTCTGGTTGAATCTCCTGTTCCTGGTCCTTGGTCCCTGTTTCTAATGACCCTTTGTGACCATCACACACAGATGACGATGAGGAACCAGTCGTGTTGCGGGATTACAATCCCATCAATGTCGAGGGCTCTGGCAATGGCAACGATGATAACGAGTGTCGCGGGGATGCCACATTCACCTGCCAGAAGAGCGGAAGACGCATCTGCGAGGAGATGCGTTGCGATGGTGTATCCAATTGTCCCGATGGCGAGGACGAGGATGGATGCTTTGGTACAGATGCCACGGGTAAATTTTCAAATCCGATTCATCTCAGAGGTCCAATTCATACACTCATATTGTCCGATTAATCATATCCGATATATATGTGTATATATAGTATATATATAAATTATTTAATAATATATTCAATATACACATATATTTCCAAAAGGGAAATACAATTTTGTATAATTAAACGTTAGGACTTACTTCTATAGATGCAATTTTCAAACCCTTGCCAGGGTATTATATAGTCAGTAATATAATTTCAGTCAAAAGTTTGTAACTATGTGAAGGAGTTATTTCCGACCCTATAAATAATATATATTCTTAATCAGCAATAACAGGCGAATCGATCTAGGCATCTTTTGCACGAAAAAAATTTTTAACAATTTTTAAAAATTCATCAAAAAATTTAATTTTTTTAAATTTTAAATTGAGTATGCAGATTTGTCAAGCTAATAAAAATTAACATAGGACAGCTTTCCGAATTTAAATTAATTCTGTTTTGGCTGAGTTATGAAATTTTGATTTATCGAGAAATTAGACATTTAAGAAATATCGATATATATCGATTTAATGAATGCGAATATTTGAAGCAATAATATTAAAATTCTTAATTAGTAAACTTTCCGAATTAAAATTAATGCTTTTTTGGCTGATTTATGAGTTATTTTTTAACTTTGATTTATCAAAATATCGATAAATATCGATTTAAAGAATGCGAATATTTGAAGCAGTATTTGACAAATTCTTAGTTAGGAAACTAATAACTATAAGAGTTTCAGGGAGACCTAGAAATAAAATATTTCCCCCTTTAATCAGTTGTTCATTTCCATTTCATTTAACTTTACCTATTGTTTTATATATATATATTTATATTTTATTACTATTATTTTTATATTGTTTAATTTGACCTCAGTTTGCTCTGAAGAAGAGTTCAAGTGCGATGATAAGTGTCTGTCGTGGGATAAGCGCTGTGATAATGTCTTTGATTGCCAAGATCAAACAGATGAGGCTGGCTGTGAGCGTGCCACGGAGGGAACAGAAAATAACCCAAATTATCCAACATTTGTTAACAGAACGGAAGTTCAGGGTGAGTAATTAACCTGATTTCTTAATTTATGATTATTATAATTTTTACTTTTTGTGTTTGAAAATTCGTTTGTTACTTGGGGTTCCCCTTTCTCCCGTTTTTTGTATTGTGCCTTTGTATTTAGAATAGAGAGCATTCGATTGATCCTATTCTGGGCGCCGCTGATCTCATTTCTGGAGACGTGCCGTAGATTCCATGCTATGCTCTGTAATGGCCAAATAAATTCCTCATATTAATTGGCCCGATAAGCGAATATTTCGCCCTGAGTGTTCACTATATTCTTTGTTGTAATATCTTTTCATTTTAATGTATTCGCCACTTTCAACTTTGAATTAAGTTTTTGCCTTTGGCTGGCATTCAATTTGGTTTAAATATTTGATATTCTAATGGATTTTCAATGCATCGGAATGTAGTGTTTGGGGGCAGGCACCAATCATCATGGCTTTATGCCACATAATTGAATGCGTTCCATTCCATTTGGGATTCGAAAGTGGCATTCCACATGGGCAGTTTGATGCTAATGATCCATATTTAACCTAATTATTAATAAATATTCCAGAAATAAGCATGATTGTCCAGGATATGAATATATGCGTGGCATAAATTGTTTATTTTATGGGAACTTTTGGGATTTCTGTGAATATTTTATTACAGTATTCCATTCCATCATTTAAACTTTTAGTTGCGCAAGTTACTTACGTGTTTCATATCCCAATTCCCTTGATTTGACTTTAAAAATGTTCTCGCTAAAAACAATATCTACCTTTTAAATTTATTCTGATCTTTTGCTCACTATTTAATTATCATAAAAATAATGGAATAAAAAAGAATTCTTAAATAGTGTAGCACTACTTTAAGCATTTAAGACGAGCTTTGTGACTTTTTCCTGATTCTCTGATTGTCTTGATTTCCTTAAACATTCTTTGTGATTTGGATGTATTCTTATTCCACTGTTCCATTTTATTAAATAATTTCCTGGCTTGCCATTCATTTAAAATCTTTAAGAATTTATTTCTACCATTGGATCTAAAAACAAACTCTCTATCAAAGCTCCTTTCTACAGTTCCAAATTGGTTCAATAATAAAGAAATATAGGACATTTTCTTGTTCTACTTAATTATGACATGTTCCATTCCACCGTTTCACTTTGTTAAATAATACCCTGGCTTGGAGTTTATTCAAAAATTCTTCAAAAATTGCTTTCTTAGGCAATCCTTAAATCGCACTATCCTTTGGAGTTCCATTCCACAGTTTCAAATGGGTAAAATAAAAGGATGTGTGTTTTTAGCCATTAATATGATTATGTTCTATTCCACCGTTTCATATTAACCAATAATTCCCTGGCTAGCAATTTATTCAAAATCTGTGACCCTGAACAACACATTTGGCATCAATTTACCCCCCAAAAAAATACAAAAAAACCCAAATCCAATTTATGTCAAGCTCCTACTGTGCCAAATAGAAAAAAACAAGTGAAATTACACACCAACTTCAGCCACCGCAACTCTAGCACTTGTGTTCACTTCACAACGCACAACAGAAAAAAACAAAAGAAAAACCAGATTACAATATCCATGAAATATGCCACAAAAGTACGAAACGCAACGAGATAAAAAATATGTTATATAGATGGTGATTTGGGGCCTGACAGGACCTAGTGTGTGTGTGTGTGTGTGTGTCGACAGCTAACAGCAAAAACAATTTGCAACAGATTAAAATTACCCCTAAGCGTATTATAAACTTAAATAATCTGCTTGCAGCGTGAAGCTAGAGCAAGAACAACATTGGAACCACCCCCGAGCCATCCTGGAGTCCTTGTGGCACAGCTTCGTCCTTCTCCCTGCTGCCACCCCCTCTTTTTTTTACTACTTGGGGGCGTGTTAAGTGCTGTCAACGAGATTAAATGCAATGTCAGAGGTCGCCCCCTCCACACGCACCAACAACAACAAAAAATATAGGAAAAAAGAAGTAGCAAAAGGACTCCGCCCGCCACTGTCCAAAAGTTGTGTCCTTGGAAAATTTAATGAATTTTCCACACGCTTTGGCCGACTCTAGGGCAAAGGACATTCTAGAGTCAAAAATGGGGGTGACATAAAGTCTTGGGATATGGCATACGCTGGAATTAGTTGGGATAGTTCTTCGAGGTGAAAATTGAGACATTTATGGGATTTTTCCTAAGATATAAAAGTAATTTCTACAAAGATTATATATTCTTAGGATTAGATTAAGTTAACTTGAAGGAATACTTTGATCTTGGAGATCTGTATTCTTCATAATGTTTTGTAATATTTATGATCTTCGATCTTATAAACTTGAAGTAATTATCGGTTGGTTTGTTAGGTTCAGTTTCTTTTAGATGTTATATACTATTATAATAGGATGGCTTTAAGTAAAGCTTACACAAAGAAATACTCTTCTTTGATAATATTTATGATATGATAATAATATCTTCAAGATAATATACATCTCTAGGATAAGTTAAAGATATCTTAAGATAAAGTTAACTTGAAGGAATACTTTACTCTTTCTTATAAGTATTTTTTAAGGCTCATAATTCTTGATATTATTTCGTAATCTTTATGATCCTAAAAACTGAAAGTAATTCTCTTTGGGATTCTTAAGTTTGAGTTTCTTTTAAATAATATATTATTATGAAAGGTTACGCAAAACTTCAGCTAAACCTTACACAAGGAAAAACTCTTCTCTAATAATATCTAAAATTTCATTGATATATATATATATATATATTTAATACTTATATTTCCTAATAATATTTGTAGTCTTTGATTATAAAAACTTGATGTAATTCCTTTCTTAGATTGTTTACTTTGAGTTTCTATGCAATGTTAAGGATGACTTCAGATAAAGATTACACAAAGAAATACTATTCTTTGAAAGCTCTTTGGTATATATATAATTCTTGATAATATTTATGATCTTTGATGTAATTCTTGATGTAATTGCTCAGCAACCTTGAGTTGGATTTGTTTCTGATTTTATTTTGTTTTTTGTTGAGTTTTCGGTTCGCTGCCATTTGGGTTAATGAAGGCAATTCGTGGTCTCTCTCCAGAGCAGCTATGCTTTTGCTTTTTTCCTGCACTCTTGCTGCTTTTATGCTTTCATCCCAAAGCGGGTTGGGTTCTTTTTTGTTTTTGTTTTTTGTTATAAAATTTTATACATTGTAAGGGTGTGTCATGTTCTGAAATCTGAAACTTGGTTTCGAAAGTGCGTCAATGGAAGCTGTGCACAGCTTGCACTTGAAGCCCCGAATTGTGTACAATTCTGTTTTCTGTTTGTTGTTATTATTATCATTATGCAAGCGAGTGTAAAACATGATGTGTGTGTGTGTGTTGTGTGTGGTGTGTCTGGTTGGGGAAAATTGCAATTACTCGTGAGTATTCAAAAAAGCTACAATTTATGGATCGCAGCTCCTGTTTGGTTTTGTTTTCTGCTTTTTCCCACTGCTTAGTTTGGATATTGCGCTTTTGCGGTGGCATTGGTTTCGCTGATTAAATTTTGGCCAAGACAACAACTTGCACTTTTCCAGCTCCAACCCTCCACCTCGATTTCTGTGCGGGTCAATTAGCAGCTTCAGTTGCCTGAACTGTGCTAAATGGGCAGCCACATGAATGTATAAACAAAAGTAAATAAATAAAAAAAACTAACAAAAAATTACACATACAGACAAGGAAAGTCCGCGGAAGGAGTACCAGCGACAGCAACAAAAACAACAACAATTGGGTGGCCACATATGCAAATTGAATTTGCCATTTTCCAGGCAGCCAACGCTTTTCGCTTTTCGCTTTTCTCTGCTCGCCAAGCGTCCAAAAAAAAATAAAAAACGGGGCGAAAATTAAGCCAAGAAAGACGGGTACAACAAGTAAAAAACAAACTAAAAAACAATAGTAGAGGAAAGACAAAATATATAGAATAGCTGCCGAGGAAAATGAGTGTAAAGGCAACAAGGATACCCTTCTTTCGAGAGATAAATCAATATATTATGATATATACATAATAATATAAGTGAAGAATCTCTATCTAAACTTTACTACCTGATTTATTTACTTTAATAATAAAATTAATATCTACCAGATCTTAACTAGAATTAATCATATTAATTATTGGTTAATATTTCAAAAGAAAGTTCTATTAATATATAGAAATTATAGAGCTCCTTTCTTATAGCTTTTTATAATATTATAAAAGTGAAAAATCATATAAATAACTTACAGACGGGTATTTTTTAAACTTATAATTTGTCTAAAAGTTTATTAAAAATGTTAAAATATTGCTTAATATTACAGGGTATGATAATTTTAATCAGAATCTTGTAAAGCTATGAAGAAGTCATTTCCGACCCCATAAATCATATATATTCTTGATCAGCATCAACAGGGGAATCGATCTAGCCATCTTATAGAGAAATTTTATTTTCGTAATTTTTCACAGGTTTTTAAGGGGTTAAACTGGCCTAAAAAATTAGTAAAAATTTGCATTTTTTTGTAGTTTTTAATTGAGTATGCAAATTTATTAACCTTAAAAAAACTAACCTAGGACAGCTTTCGGAATGAAAATTAATGCGTTTTTGACCGAGTTATGAGTTTATTAGACTTTGATTTTTTCGAAAAAATTCTCATATAAAGATATCGATAAATATTGATTCAAAGAATTCGCATATTTAAAGCTTAGTTATGAACAGGGAAATATCCTATTTAATTTAATACATAAAATATGAATATGAACTGATAGTTTTTTTTTATATTTCTCATATCTTAGTTGCTAAATAATTTCTTATAATAATTTATAGGTTACAAAGTTTTTGTTTAGATTTTTGCTCTCTAGGTGTTTCCTTAATTTTTTTTGTTATACAATACTATTTCAATGTCAAGTACATGCATTTTGTTTATTATTAGCTACTGTAGACAAAAAAACCTTAAATCTTTTTCCATGAGCCATAAATTGTTGTTTTTTTTTTTTAAATAGAAAAATGCAATGACAAAAATGCTGTATTTAAAATCATGAAGTGCTGTGGCAATGAGTCACAAATTAATCATAAGAAAGGGAAACGGGTCTAAGATAATTTATGTATATATATATATATATATATAAATGTTTTATATTTAAAGAAATATATAATTTTATTGAAAAACTAAATTTTTAATTTATTTAATTGCATTAAATACTATAATAAAGTAACCGGAGTATCAGTTATTAAAGATCTGTTGAATTAGTGTAAAAAAAATGCTTTTTAATATTTAAAAACAAAGAAATTAAGGAAATTTAACCTATTTATCGAAAATTTTAAAGATAATTTGCTAATATCTTTGCAAAAAAAGATCTTTAGTTGTATAACGAATATCTGTAAAAGTAAGATATATATTTCAGATTAACAAATTCAGTGTAAATATGTTATTTTTCTACTGTTAATAATTTTAAAAAATAGTTTTGGGGTATTTTTCAGAAGATTTAAAATACCCTTCCATTATTATTTTTATTTATTGGATATTTTATTTATTTTTCTTAACTTTATTTACAAATTTATATGTATTTTCTTTCTTAAAAAAATATATAAAAAAAGAGAACAAAAACCAAGCTTATCCCCATTCGTGCATACCCTTTTTCTCTCACCAAGATACAGGAAAAAAGCTGTTGAAATCATAAAAAATCATAACAGCAAACAATGGTGGCCCCCTTTTCCCCCTCCCTACCCCCCTGGACCTTCCTGTGCATGTCTGATGAGCTTTGTTTTTGGTGTTGCAAGGGAAAAGTGAAAAGCCAGGCGCGCCATTTCCGCTGATGTTGTTTGTTGTTTCCTTGATTCTTTTTTGTATTTTCTTTACTATTTCGTTATTATTATTATTTTATTATTTTTATTACTTTATTTTTAAACCCTGTGCAATTTGAGACCTTGGCGCAGGCGCAAACAATAAGAAGAACTGTTTGTGTTTTTTTTTTCTTCGGGTCCATGGCAACAATGTTGCGGATACGACCAAACCTGCGGCAACATGTTGCACGACCAAGGGCTCACCTGGTTGGCTGCCCGTGCACGGTTATGTCCCGTCATCGGCATTCGCTAAGCTTCGCCAAGCTTCGTGTGCCATCGGCTCGGCTCGTGCGGCGCTCGGCTGACGGCGTCGGCTTTTCCGCTACGCCTGCTCAACGTTAACGCGGCCAACGCCGACGCCGCCTCAGTCAGTTCAACGTAAAGCGTTTGCGTGTGCGTTACGTTGGGCGCGAGTTCAGACAAAAAAAAATACATCCTCCTCCTGCCGTCACTCTCAGTTTTCCCAACAAAAAAAAATATATAATAACAAATTTGAAAATCAGTAAAAACAGTTTTTAAAAACAGTTTTCCATACTCCAAAGTGTAATTTATATATAATATTTTTTTATATATTTTTTAATCGTGATTTAAAACATCTTTTGGTGTGCGCAAATGAAATCCTCGGCTAATTTCTGTTCTGTGATCTACGATTTTTGTGAACAATTATCTCACTATTTTCTAGTTTCTAGTTTTTGTGGTATTTGCTTTTTGGGTCTCGTAAAGTGCTTTACGTTGTTCCAAAATCTGGAAAATGGAGTGGATTTTATTTCCTGGATTTCCAGGTTCCCATTTCGATAGGAAAACTTTAATGTTGTGTGTGTGTGATAGTATTTATAATTAAAATCAAGGGTATTTCCCTTATTTAAATAACTTTTTGTGCTAAAACAGTGCAAAAATTTGAATATTTTCACTTTATTCCTTAAAGTTTAGCTTTGTAAATCAAAGATTTCAGTTTTATGTGCGTTTCTTTGAGTTTCTCTGATATTTGTTTCCTAGATTTTCAACGATTTTATTAATATTTTGCAAGTTTTCGTTTTCTTATTCAAAGAACAATATTTTGAAATGCATTACTAGCTAAAAATATATAATATTAAATAATATACAAAATATCTATAAAAATTTATAAATGATCATTTCTTTAAATCATGAAATTAGGTGTAAGACAAAGAACATAAATTATCCAACAATTAAAGGATCAGGGAATTTAATTTCATTAAGTTTTTATCCTATCAACAATTAAAATTGAAAAACATAACTCATAAAAGTATTTATTAAGCTTTTAATTTATTTTACTTATTTGTTGAGACAATTAATGGTTGGCAAAGAGTTTGCCAAGCAGTCTTTCCTTTATAAGAACCCAAATTCCTATTAAAAATGTATTTTAAGATCACTTAAAAATGCCATAAAAATCAATTTATAAGTTTAAAAAATATTTACCTAATGTTTGCTTGTTAAATACTCGTTAAAATATCAATGTGTTTCTAAATATTGTGCAAATTTCTCAAGTTCTTTAAAAAGTATATACAATTTCAAGCTTATTAAATTTATAAAAATATATATTAGGTATATAAATATATATAATATTTACAAATATATATAATATATATAAATATATATTTATGGTGTTTTACAACTATTTCTTTTAAAAGACATTATTAAAATGATTCATAATTTTGTTTTATGAGCTATCTTTTGCTTAAATTCTGAACTCAGTTGAATTTGTTCGTAAACTTTAACTCTTTTTCTTTTCGTTTAATGAATTTAATTTTAAAAGATCAGTTTTTTTAAATTATTTAGCCAAACTTTACACTTTAATTTCTTCTACCTTGAGTTTCAGTTAATTTCCCTGCCTTTTTCCTTTTTCATGTTTCACTAAATTGTTTAAGCATTTGAAAATTTGATCGATCGGCAATTTTGTGGAAAATCCAAATGAATAATCTGCCAAACGATTGCTGTTTGCTTAGCTTAAGCCTCTCATTGCGAATCAAATATTTGTTATTGGTTATTAATTGTGGTTCTGGTTTTGTGTCATTGTTTGCCACAAATGCGGTTGCATTTGAGGTGCCTGCCACCGATGCCATTAATGTTGTTCTGTGTTCTGAATTCTGTGTTCTGTGTTCTGTGCTCTGTGCTCTTTGATTGCGATTGCGATTGTCGCCTGTTGCCAGGTCGTAAATCTCAATCAGACAAGTTAGAAGAGCCGCAGAGAGATTGGGCAAATAAATCTCGGCTTTGGCTCGATGGCCACTGAAGCAAAAGCAAACACAGACTGGGTGAAAAAATGTTAAATATTTCTGACACTGATTGCTCACTTGATCGCCTCACGCTGCCACTTCGATTTCCCCCAAAAATAGGCGAGGAAAAATCATACAAGGGGAAACCCTTGGGTGAGGCGTGTGCTGACAAATTTCCCGACGGGGGCTGACAAAAATACAAATTCCTATTTCTGGTTTGGATTTCCCATTTTGAATTTGTGAGTTTCTGGAACTGAAATTCCACAGTTCTTGATTCTCCTTCGGTTGGCCTTCATTTCTTCAGCTGTCTTTCCCAAAAAAGAATGCAATTTGCTTTGCTTGGCATAATGTCAGGATCGTCTTGCTTGTGGGAAAAGCTTTGATTTCTTTTATTTCTGATACTTTTGTTTTTGTTTTGTGCCAGATCAGCGATTATTTTCTCACTTATTTATTTAAACATAATTATTAGCCAGAATTTTGGGCCATTCCAAGTTGAGGAATTTTCAAAGGAAAATAATAACTCATTTGAGTTGGAGAATAATGCGAAAAGCTATCTGTTGCATTGTGTAAATATTAGATAAAGTTATTTAATTAACGCATTTCGGAGTAATCTTTAGTTGCAGTTTTTTTTTTCAGGGAACAGGGAAGTTTAGTTTTTTTAGTGTCTTAATCTTATCTTGTTTATGTTTTTAGAAGGTCTTTTTATTAATAAAATTACCCAGAACTTTGTGTTGCGGAAGTGAATCCTGGTATATCATGTTTTAAACCTCTTAAAACCTTTATAGAACTTTTCAATTAAATTTTATCAGTTGTAAAGGTCATATAGATATTGTATTTGCCTTTAAATGATTATAAAATTTATTTGGTTAATTTATTAAATTAATTCCATACTTTTTTATGAGTCAAATACATATATGCTTTAAATTAGGTTTAGAACTAAATTTTACCGAAAGGAATAGTTTACTTTCATGACTCTAGTTTCTTTAAACATTTTTAGAATTTGTTAAAAATTGTTATTTTTGATGTAATTTGCCTTTACATTATTATTATTCTTTGCTTAGTAAATAAAATAATTGTTTATATTAATATTATAATATTTTTATTGAATATATTTAGACAAATAATGAGTTTACTGAACAGAATTCTTGAAATTCATTCCTCCCAAAATGATAGTACAACTTCTTTAATTTAATTCTTAAATTTAAAATTCCTCTAAAAATTCAATATCAACCTTTAAATTGTTTTTAAAATATTCCTTTCAATATATTAAATTATTTATTATATTTTTTAGTACAAATTATTTTAAATAATGACTATAACTGAGATCTGTTGAAGGAATGCTTGCCAAAAACACCAAAAGAACTTCTTTAAAACTGTATTGTATTAATTAAAATCATTGTTATTTCTTTTAATTAAGAATTGTTTGATTATTTTTATGATCTTAAATTTATAAGGACTATAATTGAGATTTACTAAAGGAACCCCTGTTTTTGCTTACCAAAATCAACAAGAGAACTTCTTAAAAACTTAATTAACTTCTTAAAATCAATGTCAACTCTTTTTCATTTAACTTGAAATGATTTTAAAAATGCTTTCCTTTATTTCTTAAATGTTTTAAATATAATTTTTTATATATAATAATTATAAGGTTCCTTTGAGCTGCCTCACCTCCCTTAAATTATTCACTGAAGCTTTCCCTCATTTTATCTCCTGAATGCATATATTTTTCTTTGTTTTTGTTGTGTCCTGCAGTTTGGCAGCCACTGAGCCGAGCGCTTACTTTAGAACAAGCGACTAACTAAGGCTATTGCTATTGCCATGTATCTGTTTATGTATGCATCATTAATTTTAATGACTGTTAATATGAAGGCGGGTTGGGAGTTTGGCTAAAATAGCTTGGCCGCAATTTCAGTTTCTAATGACTCCGAAAACTCATCATTAACACAACTCCCTGGATTCTTGGTTCTTGGTTCTCTCTCTCTGGATAAATGCAGATTTTCCTTGAATAGAGAATCTGCCAGAGTCTGCATCTCGTTAGTAGAGTGTTTTCCTCTTTTCTATTTACCTTTAGTGTGTAGGTGTTTGTGAAAATTTTCGTTGGTTAAATTGTGCGCTAAAAAGCGGCCCCCGTCGCCAATTATTATGCGTAACATAACGTTGGGTAACTTGAGACTTGAGTCCGCTGGAAAAACTTGACGGCGCTGCAGGCGACCACTTTGGACAACTACAACAAACACTAAAAGCATTCCTTTAATGCCCGGTTAATTGAAACATACAACAAAATGCTTCAACTACTTTTTATTTTATTTTTTGTTGCTTTTGCTGCGATATAATAATTGAAAAAATGCAGGCATCTTGCCAAAATAAAATAGAAAAAAAAGAAACCCCCCCGAGTAGCAGCAGCAGCATAAACAACAAAGCTTTTAGGCGCGTATCTCACAGATACCGATACGACTTGCCGCTCCAAAGTAAAAAAAAAAATACTACAGAAAAAGATATATAGTAGACACAGCCACTCGACTTGCAGATGTCCATGCATATATATATATACCCTACAATATATATATATTTATATATATATACATCACACACACTGCCTGGCTTCAAAGTCAAGTTCATTAGGTCTCACAGTGTGCCATATATTATAATAATAATAATAGTAATACAAATAATAGCAACAATTTAGGCAAGAACATTTTTTGCATGTCTCTCTCTCTCTCTTAAAATATATAGAAAACCGCTGATCCATGTGGATACAAAACAAAGTCTTTATTCGAAATGATAATCCCATGGTTATTAATTGGTCACGTTTCTTTATTGGCTCTGAGTCAGTTGCAGATCGTTTCTGTGGATCGAACCAAGATATGTTTAGGCTTACGTAATGCCCAAATGAAGGTCTACAAAGTCATACTCATTCTCATTCAAGGGAAAATGTGTCATTTTCTGGCTCAATTTTCTCATCTTTGACACCCTTAGCAAAAATGAGGCACAGAAAAAAGGGAATGGGGAGTGGGAAATGGAAATGGGAGTTTCCTTTTTGAATGAAAAATCTCACAATTGAATGCTGATGAAGGATGCTGCTGCTGCTGCTCCTGGCAGGGGGGCCTTGTCCTCGTCCTTGAACAAGAATGGTGCAAAATGTAGCTTGCGTTTATTTAAAATTAAGCAAACACTTAATGCCACTAGGTTCACGACATTATATGTCATGCTGTTTACACTGAGAACAATTTTGGAGAGAAAATAAGCGGACATCACAAGTGGGAAATTATTTTATTAATATTTTGTAATCTAATTTTAGTTAGAAGCTTAGAAAACTGAAAAACAGTAATTTCCGACCCTATAAATCACATATATTCTTGATCAGCATTAAGAGGAGAATCAAACTAGACATCTTTTGGAGACAACTAAAGTTTTTAAATTTTTTCAAAATTTTATTAGGGGTTTAATTATAAAATTTCGAAAAAAAATTTTATATTTTTTACATTTTTAGTTGAGTTTGCAGTTTTATTAATCTAAGAAAAATAAACTTAGGACTGTTTTCCGAATTAGAATTAATGCCTTTTTGACTGTTATGAGTTTCTTAGACTTTGATTTTTTCGAAAAAATTATCATATAAATATATCGATAAATATCGATGCTAATACTTTAAGCTTAGGTATGATTGATTTCCGAATTGATAACATAATTTATTAAGAAACTGCTAGAGTATTGAAACTTAGGCTTTTTAAAGCTAGTTTTCCTAGTTGTTTTAATTTTAATTGGGAAGTACAATTAATTATTTGGAATTAAAAACCAACAAGCATTAATATATATCGTAACTGAATTGATATCTGAAGCTAAATTCGATTACAAATTGATATTGTAACATTGCATTATAAGTGCCATGAAATAATATTTTTAATATATTAAACAGTCTCTCTGAAAAGCTTAGCTTAGTTTGAACTATAATTTTTAATACTTAATAAAGAGAGTTTATAAAACATATAGATCTAAAGATGTTATACCATTTTTAAACGATATAAATTAAGTAACAGTCTTTAAGTCAAATAATTTAGATGTTTTAATGACAGAAATGATCAATATATGGTTATTTATAAAACATTTTCGGAAAAACCGTTTAAGATTATAATTAATTTATTGAACTAGTCCATTTTTCTGATAATATTATTTAAAAAATATTGGTATTTAAAAAAGACGTTCGATATAATGCATTTTTTTTTTAATTTTGATAAAATTCGATATTTTTTAATTTCGATATATTTGAATCCTTTTAATTTCGATATATTTCAATTATTTTATTTCGATATATTTCAATTCTTTTAATTTCGATATATTTTTTAATACTTAATTTCAATATATGAAATTCTGTAATATTTTCAATATCAAATGAGACTTTTCATCACCCAAAACCCCCTTTTTCGAGTGTTTCGAGTTGTTTCCTCCGCTGACCTTTCACCCTTTTCCCACATAGACAAAGACGGAAGTCCGGACTGAACTTTCTTTCTCTCTCTGTGTGTGTGTGTGTGTGTGTTTGTGGGTGTTTGTGGGTGGTGTTGAGTGGGCGTGTGGTCGCCCCTTCTATTGCTTTCATTTGTAGCGGAAATGTTTGTTAAAGTATCCTTCTTTTTTGCTGCTCTTATTTATTTTTTTGTTGTTGTTAATGCGTTCAGTTTGCCAACGGAAGTGTGTTGCCGCTGGCCTTTGCTCTGTTTTTTTTTATTCTGTGTCCTGCGTGTCCTGCTGTGATTTTGATACCAACAAAATATAGTGAAAAAAAATACAGAACAGAAGCTGAAAATGTTGCGCATTCCATAAGCTGTTTTTTTTTGTGTGAATAATATGAAAAGATTTCGAAATTGAGCTGGAGAATTTTCCTTCCCCCTCCTCATCGTATTTTCTTAGTTTTCCCCAAAAAATAGAAGCTCGCGTATCCGAAATTCGCAATGGAACGCCGCCTGAGGGCAGCCCTTTGGGTGCTGGCGGCCCTGCTGGTCCTCGATTGGCCCAAGGAGATCGAAACCCGCGGCACCTATCTTAGTTATGGTGGTAAGTTCAAGTATCTGAAGGGGTTTTCTTTATAGGAAAATCATGGAAAAAGTGAGGGAAATGTAAACCTATTGATTGCCCCTCGCTTGGGGGATATAGATATAGATCTATGTGCGTGGCAATTCATTTCAATCGGAATGGGTTTGGGGGGACCCCCATCCTCATTTAATTGCTACTCTCAAGTGACAACAATTGCCATGACTTGATATCGAGGAATGCAGGAACGCAGCTGTGATGATGATGATGATGACCATGATGATGATGATGATGATGATGATGATGATGATGCAGAGATTGAAAGTGCAGTTGGTTGCTTCTGCCTCAAGTTGCATTGCACAAATCTAGGCTAATTGTTTGTCGCTGTTGTAATAATAATGATGCCAGCGACCAATTAATTTGCACAAACATCTTAATTTAGGAAGCCGCGAAGACGCCACTCGACTTTGCAAAACTGGCGTCAGGCATCAGGCGATAAGTTCCAAGTCTAAAAATATAACAATTATCTTGATAAGCCACGGGGACAATGAGGAGAGCTAAACAAAGAATTTTACACAAATTGAGAGGAAAATGGTACTGGAGAGATTCCGGGGGAAAGAAAATGTAGAGAGCAGGAAAAGCTGGAAGAAAAGAAAGTGAAAATGTGGGAGGAGATCGCTTAGAAATGAAAAGATCTCTTGGGAGAGTATCTTATAAAGATACATTAGTTAAGAACCCAAATAGGAAAGGCATATCACTTGTATATATTTTAGGAAATCATTGATCTTGGTTAAAATCTGTTATATATATATTTCTGATAAAATACCTAAGTTTCTCTACAAAGTTTAGTTAAAGAACCTTCAGAATGAATACAAAATAAAATAAACTTCCTATAAAAACTACAACTTTATCAAATAAACTCTCTAGTAATAATAACATTACAAAGCATGATGACTCAATGACTAAATTAATATTTGCTCAAGTGTTAGGATATTACAAATATGAATCAACTTATTATTCATGCTATAACTTGTATCAGTAAATGATGATCATTTAAATAAATAGTGAATACAAATATAGTAAAAAAATATTTACAAAAATAAATGATTGAAAATATATAGGAAAACAAATAGTGAAAAATATAGTAAAGAATATTTAGTTTACAGTTGAGAATTGAATTAAAAAAATATGCAGTAAATATATACAGTCAAAAGTGTATAGTATCTATGTTTTACTATAAAAATGCAAATAAATTATAAATAAAATATATTTAGCACTAAATACTGAGTTAAAAAATATACATTAAAAATCTATACAGTAAAAAAAAATCTACAAAATATGCAGTTAAAACATACTATCAAAAATGCATATTAAAATATAGAGTAAAAAATATATAGCACAAAATACAAATTAAGAAAGATATGCATTTAAAAATATATAGTAAGAAATATATAGTAAACAAAATATAGTAAATAATACCCACTTAATCACATATATAATATATTACAGAAATAAACCCCATAAACAAGGAAGTTCTTGGCAAGATTGTTGTTAAAACGTTTTAAATACACAGAAAAACATTGAGTAGAAAATGTACAGCATACAAAACAAAGTAAAAAAATGTCAAGTAAAAAATATATAGTAAAAATATCTCTATATATATATAATATAATTAAAAATATCCACTAAATCATTTATAATAAAAAAAATAATCCCCATAAACAAGGAAGTTCTTGGCAAGATTGTTGTTAAAACAGTTAACCATTGTCTGTCCCCCTCTTGGGGCCTTTTGTCATTTTGCTAACTGTTTTCTAGGCCTTTGGTCACGGTCAGTGGGAGAAAGATTCGCTATATATATATATTTCCATATATATATTTGCTATTCCCCGCTGGTCATCGGATACTCCAGGAACCGCCAACAAAGGAGCTAAGCTCAGCTTGGTTAATAACAAAAAAAGAGAAATTAAAAACGTAAACGTGGGGGCCAAGCCAAGTCGAATGCATTTGCTACAATGTCATCCTTGACTTCATTAACCGTAACCCGATCGCTCTGAGGCTGAGGCTGCAGCCTCAGCGGGAGCAGCGGCGACAAACAAATAACAAATAACACTAACAAACAAACAAACAAACAAACAAATAGACCGACAAACACATAAACAAACCAGCAGGCAAGCAAAACCAACAAAAAACACTGCCAGGAAAAAGATGTGACTCAGTTTATAGGGTTTACTATATAATATATATATAATATATTCAGCAGATGTAATGCCAGAAAAATGCAAAAGATAAATGAAAAGATAAGGTCGTGAGTCATTTGATAAAGTTAAAAGTTAGTCAGGCTTTTGTTTGGAAATCGGTAAGCTGTATTATTCGATTTTCTTTCAAAATGCAATAAAGAAAATACCAAAATATTAATAATAATAGAAAGGAAGCTAATTTCCAGATTCCGAAGTTTATATTCCCTTGCAATTCGCAATTAAATTATAGGTTTCAATTGGAAAACGATCTTAACTAAGCTTAGAGTTATATATTTTTATTAATATTTAAATATGACATTTTTTTGAACAATTCAAAGTTTAAAAATCGCATAACTTAGTCAAAAATGCTTTAATTTTAATTCAGAAGACTTTCCTATGTTAGTTTTTATTAGGTTTAATAATCTGCATACTTAATATAAAATGTATAAAAATTAAAATGTTTGATGATTTTTTTTTACAATTTTTGACAATGTAATTAATCCCTTAAAAAATTTTGAAAAAATTTGAAAATTTTTTTATCTCTCTAAGAAGGCTAGATCGATTCCCCTGTTGATGCTGATCAAGAATATATAGGATTTATAGGGTCGGAAATGATTTCTTTATAGCTTTTTAAGCTTCTGACTAAAAATATAATAATCTGCAGGGAATAATGCACGAATATGTCATGAATATTGAAAAATATTTTGTATATACCAAAAAATTAAGGGTTTAATTTATATTTTTTTGCAGAGAATATTAGTTTACGTCTTGAATATTTACATTTATTTTTACTATACAAAAATTAAGGGAAGGAAGGAGTAGCAAAGAAAATATAATGTAAATATTTTTAAAACTTTTGTATCTACTTTAAAATTAAAGAATTGGTCGAGTTAGCTTGAAATTTAAATTATTTCCATTATGTAGCATAAAATATTAATTTTTGAACTTAAAATTAATTTAGTTTCAGACTCAATTAGTTCTTTAGAAATGAATAACATTTATATTTAGTGAAAAAATCTAACAAAAAACCTTTGCATTTAAAGCCTCTTATATATTTTAGCATTATTTAATTTGCTTGTTATTTTTGAAGCCAGTATTTATTTAATTTTTGATTTAAATATTAGAAAATATATTCAAGCTACCATGCAATGTCTGAGGTATTGTTTAGATTTTAAATATTAATTTAAAAATTAGATTTTATTATGTTTTCAAGATTTGTTTAAATTTTATGGTATTTTATATATTTTTTTTTAGCTTTTTGTTAATTTTAAGGGTATTTATGATTCGCTTTTTAACCTGTAAAAACCATTCTAGTTACCAGACTTAATAAGGATTTTCTTAGATTTTACTAAATGTTCTTAGGTTTTACTATATTTTATTTGATTTTCTATTAAGTTATACTCTTCTGCTAGCTTTTTGTGCATTTTTTAAGGGCATTCAATCTTCGTCTTTCGGTTTTCTTTTTTGCTTTGCCTTAAAAATCAACTTTTCAATTCGGGACTTTTATTTACTTCGCTTCTGTTGCTGCCTTGCAATTGCTAGAAGAATGAGATTGAGAAATGTTTATTTTTAGTACAATGTGCCACACACACACCCTCCCCTCTTCCCCTCCCCCTCCCCCTCCAAAAGCCATCATTTGTTGTGACTATTTTATTTATTTTTTTCTGGTTGCCTGGTCAGAGGGCTTCCTGAAAGCCAAAGCCAAGGAACATGAAATGAGATCTGGCGAGGCTCTTGAATAAATAAAGTAAGAGTGCGAAAGAGTGTTTTGGATCTGAAGAATGGCTAGCTGCATGCTCATGCGCTGAGAACAATTAGAAAAGGAAGGCTTGAGAGTGCATTTTCCATTTTCCATTTTCCATTTAACATTTTCACAGCAACAAAGTAAAGCTCGTCTTTCGTGGGTTTCAGGGTTTCAGGGTTAACTTTAGACATTACACTTGGCGCTTGTTTACCGTTCGCTTCGCCAGATTGTTTGTTTGCCTCGGATTAAAGTTTTTTTTTTCCAGCCAAAGATTTTCCTCTGGCCTTTGTGTTGTGTGTGTGTGTTGAGTGGAAAACCCTTCACTGGCCGTCGGCGAATAGATTCTTGATTCTGCTGCTTCTGCTGGCTGCCTTTGCTGCTGACTTGTTTGTAATTTGATGCTTATGCCATTAACAAAAATGTCAAAACGTCTAAATGCCATTGGGCATATGACTACACACACCGAGAGAGAGGAGAGGAGAGGGGAGGTGAGGGGAGGAGAGCACCCTTGCCCTTATGCTTTTCCTAGCGCACTGATTTTCCAACGCTTTTCCAGGCACGTAATTTGCTTGTTGAGAGCGCGTGCGAAATGTCAAGAGAGAATGTCCTTGCAGATTATACGAAAAACTTTTTATTCGCAATGAGATTTGATATTTGCGCGTTGCAGAAAAATAGGAAAATAGGAAAATAGGAGGAAATAACTGAATCGAAATGGTATCTGGATCAGAAGGGGGAAAAAATAAGAATAAGAAAATTGGTAAATGGAAATGGCGGGCCGACACAGGTCCGACTTTGTTGCTGAATCCGTTTTTGTTTAGCTGATTAAATACGTGACTTAATTCCAGGGGCAGTATGTATCTTAAAGATACGCCGCTAAATTTATGCAGTTTGCAGTGCAATTAGAATTACCACTTTGATTGACAGTTGATGGCAAAACACACTCGCATATATCGGACATATCGATGTCTTACCTGGTGCACTGAGGGGAATATTCCCGAGATAATTGAGACACAATTCGAAACACTAACAAGGACCTTTGCAGGAGTGCATCGCATTGGGTCGGGTCATTGGGTTACCTTTATGCAGGAATGCGCTGTAATGAGCTATGGATATGGCTTTGGTGCAGGTGCAGTTTATGCCGAAGATAGTCAATATAATTTAAGGCTGTCTAACTCTGCATTTTGTGTTTAACATTTGCTTCGAGGTGGATGAAAATAGCCATGAAATTGGAAGGAAGTTGGGAAATTAATTGGGAAGATTTTTGGTCTATTTGGGAGTTCAAGAAATTACAGATTTAGCTTGGCATATTTATTATTTACATTTTTTAGCAGTGAATTTTAATTTGTTTGTATCAGAAATGAGTTCATTTTAAAGCTTAATTGGTTTTCTTTTAGTATTTTACGTATATTTCTAGTACGAAAAATATAGAAAACCAAAAAATACCAAAAGATAATTTTGCAAAAACTATTAATTCTGTTAAATGTTTACATTTATTTATAGTACATTTAGTTAAAGTACATTTATTTATAGTACAAAAAAGAAAAAGAAAGCAATTAAGAAAATGTGAAAACGAATTTTTTTGTATATATTTATTAACTAAATTTTTGTTTTAGAGAATTTAAAATTGGAAAACATTTTTTATTATCTATCCTTAGCAGTGAATATAAATATTAAAAGCTTGCAATTAGTTGAAAATCAGACTCTATTGATTTTTTTACAAAATAATTAAATATATTTCTAATGAAGAAAAAACCTAAAAATACTTTAAATTGAAAGAGTAGTATTTTCCAATCAATATTTTACTTTTTTTACAAATTCTTTAAGCCAAAAGTAATTTTTGCATTGACTAATAAAATTTATTTCTATGAAACTCCTGCTTTTAAGTCAAAAGTAAAGCAGAAACTCCTCAAATTTCTGTATTTAATTCTCCAAATTAAACTTAATTGATTTCCCTATGGCCTTATTATACCGAATTTTCTCTCTGTGTAGCTGCTAGCTTAATGCATGCTATTAATTGCAACTTCATCTATCTCAACTAAAGTGTTTTGGCACGTGCAAAGCACGAATGTAGCTTATTTATTAATTTGTGTTTCACAGCATCGCTCTCTCAAGCTTACAGCTTAGATGTCAGGGTTTTGATTTTTCCCTCTGTTTTTTTTTTTTTTTTGCTGTTTGTAGTTTATTTTTTTTTTCTTTATGTAGTTTTATTTCCCGATCTATGCAAATGCCAGAATGCTGACAGACAGACTTGCATGACAGGGACAACCGACAGACGGACAGACGGACAGACGGACAAGCGGACAGTTGGACAAGCGGACAACTTCGGTGACAATCGTCGCTGAAACAACATTGGCGGACAGGAAAAGTGAATTTACGAGCGCACTGCAGATACCGCATAATGTATCTTGCAGATGCATTCAGCGATTTCCTAGATAGACCCTCAATATATCCATATACAGATATATATATATATATGCAGATATATATATATCCAAAAAGGGAAACTGCAGCAAAAAGGCATTTGAATTTCACCAAAAACGGAAATCAATTTGCAAAAAGGAAAGCTAGAAAAATGCTTTTGGGGAGGGGTAGGAAAACTCAATATATTTGAAGGGAAAAATATTCAAGGGAAAATGAAAGTAAAATATTTATATATTTTCTAAAATATATAACTCAATAAAAACAATGAAATATTGAAAGGTTTAATGGGGTTATTTTACAGAAAACTAAAGAACAATTTAAAAAAAGTATAAGTATTTAAAGAAATATAATATAAAGTAATACTTTAAAATATAAAGAAATAATTAAAAATATAAAGAAATGCTTTAAAATATAAAGAAATATTTTTAAACATAAAGAAATATTTTAAAATATAAACAAATACTTCGAAATATTAGGAAATACAATAAAATATATAAAGAACTATTTTAAAATATAAACAAATACTTTAAAATATATATAAAAATATTTTAAATAGAGTAGAAACTTAGGGCAGATAAGATAATAATATTAAGATAGTTAATTATAATTAATAAAAACTTAAAAATGTGTATTCTATATAAATTGCATTTATAATGCTTAAAGCATATATATTCCTATTAAATTCCAGTCACCAAATCGGTTTATTATCTATAAATATAAATACATAGTGATATAATATTTATATGAATAGATATATATAAAAAATAGAAGCCCAAAATATACTGAAATAATTTCCCCTAACACTCCATACCCTTCCAGCTAACTATAAGGTTCAGAAACTATATAAAAATGCCTCAGAGATATAGAATAAGTGGCATAATTTAACCATTTCGTGTCATTAAAATACCTTTTTGTGCCGCAATCCTTGGCCTTCTCGCTTAATTTATTCATTATTCACGAGTACACACCCATCGATTCAGCGATCAATTTGCAATCACACCTGCTTGATGCACAAATTGCTGAAAAATAATGGGTATCCCTCGTGTCTATAGAATCATTCCAATGACTGCACCCACTTCACTCAAAGATGCAGAATTTACAAACGGACGGGGGCCAGGCCGAGTTTACTGGGTTACTGGGCATAAGACGCCTGTGTTTGCGTTCTATCATATTTTATCAGCAATGCAATGCAAAAAGAAATCTTAAAAAAATAAAATAAAAAACGAAGGAGAACGTGGACTGAAACCGAGTCGGCTTCAGCTCCAGAGCACTTCGTTATCTAAATGACGTAAAGAATTTTAATCGAGCATCCGAAACGATAAACGATGTCGGCGAAACGTCAGCGAAAAAAGCGAAAAAGCAGCTGGAAGTTGAGGGGGAAAAGAAGGAGGATCGGAAAAGCAGGGGGGGGGGATCATGACAGTCAGTGCACTGAGAGAAATAATTAGAATCTAGTTAGGCATTAGGTTAGGTTTTTTCTTCTTTAAAGTGAGACTGTTTAAAATCAAAAAGTTGTATGTTTTCTGGGTAAAATTAAAGGCTAATATTTACAGGAAAGTTCCTAGAATGTAACTTAAGTATTTATTAAATATTTAAATATTTAAATTGCTTAAAAATTAATTTAATTTAATTAAATTGTAGTGGTTTGAATTTGTATTTATAATCCCAGTGGCCAGGCAATACATTTTGTTGGTATAATTCCATTATAATAATTAAGAAAACAAACATAGTCACTAAATATGAGTAAAAAACAAAGAAAGAAAGCTATTTTCGGGAAACCGCAGTTTCTATACCCTTACATCAGTGAAATCATCATAACTAAGTCAAAAATGCATTGATTTCAGTTCGGAAAACTTTCCTATGTTAGTTTTTATAAGGTTAATAAATCTACATACTCAATTTATGATTATAAAAAATTCAAATTTTTTCCAATTTTTTTTACACATTTTTTAACGATATAAGCCCTTAAAAATGTTAAAAAAATTTTTAACATTTGTTTTCTGCCGAAGATGTTTAGATCGCTTCGGCTTTTGATGCTGATCAAGAATATATATGATTTATAGGGTCGGAAATGACTCCTTCATTGAGTTTCAAGCTTCTGACTGAAATTATAAAACACTGAAAGGTTATAAAAAGCTTAAATTGTTTGTTTTAATGTAATTAATATATATTTGTCTTGATATATATATTTTTTTTAGTTCTTTACATATTTTATATTATAATTTACCTAGAAACTTCTTCAAAATATTTTTTATATATTTAAAAATGTAGAAGTTTAAGAGCTTTGCTTGGAATAAATATTATTTTTCATCTACTTGATAAAAGTACTTAAATTTTTATATATATTTGTATATATATATAAATTTTGTATGTTATTTCCATATGCAAATATATACCTAGATTTTTTTCCCAGTGCACAGAATTCTGGCATGCAAAGCTAGAAAAATGCATTTGAACGATTTGTAATTGCTATTACAGCCAGCTTGACATCATCGCCCGACAGCTGATGCCACGAGGATGACGATGTTCTACACCAAGATAATGATGATGATGATGATGATGATGATGAAATAAGAATCAGAGAAAGAGATAGAGACAGGGAATGAAAGAGAGGGATAGATTCAAAGGCATGAAAAAGTGCCGCCGCAGCAAAAACAAATCTGAATGAATTGCATAGCACCATTAATATTCCAGAACAGAAACGGAATTAGATCGTATCTGATATATGTAGATATATATATAGTCTATATATATGTAGACCAATTCGGTCAGTTCTTTAATGGAATCAATGTCGGTAGGGAATTGAAAGTGCATTCCAATCAAGTTTTGAATTTGAATAAGCCACGAGCTTGCCTCAACTCAACTCAACTCAACTCATTCATTAATATTCATTCAAACGATTACGTGATGCGCGTGAATCATGATCCTATTTAAAAAGTAGAGCTTTGTGCACTATTAATTGATAAAAATAATATAAAAGTGCAATAAAACAATACCTCTAAAGCTAAATAATGCCTACAAAGTCAGCGAAGTGACTTTGACCCACTTAAAAAATCAAATACATTTGCATTATTTCTCTAGTTAATTATCTGAGTAAAAGAGCCTTTAAATAGTATTAAATAAATAATTATTAAAGCAAAGTCTTGCTGAGTATTAAATAATAAATTCAAATAGTGAAATCTATGTCAAACCTGTGTTCTTCTTTCACTTTCTATTTTGTTGATTTAAGGCATTGATGTTTATAAATGTTCAACTCTAACTGAACATTCATGTTTTCAGTCTTTTGGGCCATCGATCAGGGCTTAAATCATGAAACATTTTCCGGCCTCGGACATTTGCATATTTCTCTCCCATGGCAATGAACTTCATGGATTTCCGGTGGCATAGGGTACTAGAGAAAATTAAGGGGGGACAGAACAGGACTCTGTTGAGCGTGTCCTGGCTCAATCATAGAAATTGTTACCACGCTCCGCGCCAACAAATATTTGGCCACAAAATGGTTATTATGGCCATGTCTCCCTCCCGCCCCCCATTTCTGTGCTCTCATTCTGCCCCGCGAATGATTAATGACAATTTTTGGTTTGTCCATTGTCCATCCCTACTTATGGCACTGGACTCTGACCCCTTCAGATACAGATACAACATATATCCCCGATCCAGTATATATATCCATACATACATCCATTTTGACGTCTCGCTGGCCGATAACATTTAATTGCTTGGCGATATATCATAAGATAGCGCGGCGGCTACTGTGTTGCAGGTCGTCTGGGTTGAGCTCTCTCTTAAGACTTGAAAATTAAATAAAATAAATTGTATGAATTATATAGGTGTATATATATGCATACGGATGTTTTTACATATATTTGCATTTGCATTTGCATTGCCTGGGAAAAGTCAACTCATAAACCAAAAGACAGCGCCAGAGAGGTTGCCCAAATCACGCATACGCCGTGGTGTGCAAACAAACGGACATGTGACACACTCCTCTCCTCTCCTCTCCGCGTGTGTGTGTGTATTTTTAGACGGTTGCATTTGCGGTTGGTATTATGAGCAACATGTGTGTGTGGTGTGTGTGCGAGCATTTAAAGTTTAAGCGTGGCAATTAATCCATTTAAATGGGATTCCGTTGTGACATTTTAGGTAAAGGAAAGAAAATTAGTTCTATGAGTGGAAATAGTAATAAATTTAAACAAATATTTATATTTAGTAGGGGTTTTTAATGCTCTAGGTATTTTTTAAATATTTTTAATACCCTTTCTTATGTAGATATGTCTATCGAGAGCTTTAAAGTGATATCATATATAATACATTTCAAAGAATTAAATTGATTTAAGGCCTAGATGAACCAAAATATGAAAAATTACATAAGAAAACACTGATTTTACAGTAGAATTTAAATATTTATCAATATTACTTATGATCAGTGATCATTGATCATAAAGCTTTGGGTTTTCCTTATATTTTAATCGTTTATTTAATATTTTATACACTTTTTTTTGGCAAATGTGTCTAAAGGAGCTCATATAATGGATTTAAGATCTCAATAAAGCAAAATATAAACTGTAGTATTTATATATTTATTAATAAAACTTGAGATTAGTGATCAGTGATCATTGGGCTATGGGTTCTCTTTTTTTATATTTTAATTTAAATATTAGGTACCTTTTTATTTGAGAAAGTGCATATAATTTATTTAAAGTCTAGATGAACCAATATATTTATATATTTCTAAATATCAGTGGTGATCAGTGGGCATTGATCATCAAACTATGGGTTTTATTTATATTTTAATATATTATTTTATATGTTGTATAACTTTTCCTTTGCTTAATGTCTTTAAAGGGACTCACATATTTATTATAATATTTAAATGTATAAAACCTATTGGAAAACCTCTATATATTTTTTTGCCAATTTCCCCAGCGAATGTCATTAATTGCTGGCCATTCTGTGTCTTTTGGTTGCTTTTCTGTTTCGCTTTTGTGGCTCTGGTTGCGGTTAATTGTTGCTGCTGCTTTTGCCGTTTGCAAATTGTGGCTAAAAAGGGGGTCTTGAATTACCACCTCACCGCCCCCTTTGCGGGCGTTTTGCCGCACACAAAAAAGTATTTAAGAAACTTGCAAACGGAACGAAGTCAAAACGCAAACAGTTGGCAAAGAAATCAGTGCACTGAGAGAATAAATGTAGGACACAAAGAAATTAAAAATTAAAATATATCTTTATATGATAATGTATTATTTTGTATCATAATTTCACTCAGAAGCTTTAAACTCAGTGAAGAAATCATTTCCGACCCTATAAATCATATATATTCTTGATCAGCGCAAAAAGCCGAATCGATCTGGCCGTGTTTGGTGGGAATTTTTTTTTCGATATTTTTTTTAAATTTTTTAAGAGGTTACATCGTTAAAATTGTCAAAAATTTTGACAAAAATTTACATTTCTTTCTATTTAAAATTAAGTATGCAGAATTATTAACGTATTAAAAACTAACATATGAAAGCTTTCCGAATTGAAATTAAAGCCTTTTTGACTGAGTTATATTATTTTGAAAAACTGATTTACCCAAAAAGTTTGCATACAAAAATATCGATTTATATATCGATTTCGCATTCGATTTCATGATACTTTAGATAACTGCAGGGCTTATTAAAAAGAAATTGTTATCGTCTTAGATAGAATTGTTAAAATGTTTATACATTTTGTAACTGTGTAGAAACCGGCTCTTCGTTTTCTGAATTTTTGTCTCCCACTGCCATTTCCGGTTGGATTTCCTTCCTTTGCTCATCCTTCTCCGTCTCCATTTGCTGCTCCTTCTCCGGTTTTTTTTCTGCTTTTTTTCGGTTGTCGGTCTTCGGTTTCCGTGCCTGGCACGCGCTGACACTTTTACTTTGTCCGGGAACTAACTTGCAACCTGCAACCTGTGAGCTGAGAGAGAGAGAGCGGCGACCTGCCACAAGGGGCAAGGAGCCAAGAGCTAGGACCTAGGCTTGCCTTTAGGAAGTTCCTAGTGTGATGTCATCTGGCATCAAACCTGACATAATCCTTCAATTGCAGGAAATGTCTCATTGAACTATTGCTACTTATTGTTGCCAGTTGTCAAGTTAGATTATGGTGTAAATCTGGGTATTTTATGAGCAATTAATTGATTAAATATATGTGCGAATAAATATATATTAATATATATTTAAGTATATATAAATATGCATATAAATTATATATTTTTTATATAATTTTTATATATTCTATTGTTCCTCTTTCAAGAACTTAAATCTAATGATCTATTTCCATAGCATTTTTTGCATACTTTTTGGCTGTGACAACAAAATTAAGAAAGATAAAGCTACTGTTGGTTAATTTTATATATATATATATATATCTATATATACATATATAATATATATATCCATTTTTTAAGTCCCTCCTGTCCCTGTGGCCGCAAATGATAAATTTATTTAATTTGCCATAAATTGCCAGAGTAACTAAGACGACGCACGCAATGACAACGCAACCGGCAACCCTCAAGGCTTAACCCCCCAATGCCTTAACCCCTCAATGCCTTAACCCCCTCGACCTGCAACAGAAAGCATGTCTTACAGCAAAAGTTTATGCAAAACAAGCCACAAAAATTAACGTTTGTCACATTGCGCAGGGAATGCGACAAATCAGTGGCAAAACTTTTGGCCCGCAGACAGGTCGCGGGTTACTATTCTTTTTTTTTTTTTGCTATTTTTTATATTTTATTTTGTGGGGGGGTTGGGCTTTGAGGGGGGCGTGGCAGGCACACATGCCAACGTCAAACAATTTCATCGATTTAGCAGGTTTTTTTGCTGTTGTTTGTTGCTCCTTTACTCCTCCTTCTACCACTTTTTTGTTGGCCAACAAGTTGTCGTCGCTTGTTTTTGTTTTGCGTTTTATTTATGCGACATTTTCATAGTGTGTTTACGGTGCCCGAAATGAAAATGAATAAGTGAAATGCGGGATAGATTGAAGAAGCGACGAATGAGGTGGAAAATGGGGGTGCTGAGAGAGTGGGTGGAAAATGGAACTAGCTGAGCGAGCTGCTTGAGCTTGAGCAAACAGAGTCACATGCAAAGGCGCACTTAAAACTGCAGACGCCACATAATTGTCGCCCCTTTCCTGCAGCAGCAGCAGCAGCAGCAACAGCTGCAGCAACAGTAGCTGTTGCAGGCACAATTCCCCCCTTTCTGGGAACCCCATTGTCACACGGAAAACTGTGAAAATGGCACTAATTATTGCATATCAATTCTTTGGTATTCTTCTATCTAAAGTTCATATTTTTTAAACTAAACTGAAAATTGTTGATCAATTCTTTGGTATTCTTCTATCTAAATTCTTCTATCTAAATTTATATTTTTTTAAATTAAAGCGAAAAGTCTAGATCAATTTTTTGGTTTTCTTCTATCTAAATTTCATATTTTATAAATTAAACTTTTAAATTTTATCAAAAAGTTTAAAAATACATTCCTTCATTATTTTCTTTTGGATTGTACCTTTTCAGGGTATTATATTTTCAGTCAGAAGCTTGAAACTCAATGAAGGAATCATTTCCGACCCTATAAATCATATATATTCTTGATCAGCATCAACAGCCGAGTCGATCTAGCTATGTTTTTAGGAAAAAAAATTTTACAAAATTTTTTCAATTTTTTTAAAGGGGTTACATCATAAATTTTGCAAAAAAAAAATCGAAAATTTTGAAAATTGTTTTAAATAAATATTTAGTATGCAGATTTGTTGACCTTAAAAAAACCAACCCAGAAAAGCTTTCCGATTGGGAATACATCAATTTTTGACCGAGTTATGATTGATTTTCACTGCAAGGGTATCAATATATCGGTTTTCCAAAGATAAACCATTGCAGGGTATTATTATTTCAGTCAGAAGCATGCAACGCAGGGAAGGAGTCATTTCCAACCCCATAAATCATATATATTCTTGATCAGCATAAAAAGACGAATCGATTTAGCTATGTTTAGAGGAAATACAATTTTACAAAATTTTTTTCAAATTTTTTTAAGAGGTTTCATCATAAAACTTGCCAAAAAAAATCGAAAATTTTTAAGATTGTTTTAACTATATATTTAGTATGCAGATTTCTTGACGTAATAAAAACTAACATTGGACAACTTTCCGAATTAAAATTAAAGCATTTTTGGCTTAGCTATGAGATTTTTAACTTTTGATTTGTCCAAAAAACTGTCATATAAAATTATCGATAAATATCGATGCAAAGAATGCAAATACTTTAAGCTTAGTGATAATCGATTAAGGATACGATCCTATAATTCAATTGCAAACTGCAAGAGTAAAAAACTATGGCTTCCCAAAGTAAGCTACCTTTCCTCTAAATGATAATATGTTTTTATAGTATTATTATTATTAGTATTTTTCTCTCAGTGCATCCACTGACAACTGTCACTGGTTTTTGACACGGATTCCCTGGCTCTTTCTTCTTCGCTTTCTGGCGAACTGCAACCGTAACTAAACACTTGCGGGCAACCTTTGCGACCTCCGACCTCCGACCTCAGGCTTTAGGCTTCTGGCCTCCTAACCGCGACCCCCTTAACCCTCCTCTGCCCCCTCCAGCTAATGACTCATTAAATAACGCGCTGCAGCAAGGGGTTAAGGGATGCCATCCCCCATCGATGTGTGCATATTCATGAGCTTCGTGTTAAGCTGCCATTTTGACGTCCAACCGTTGGCAGTGTTTACATAGCCGAAAAAGCCAAGCCATGTGAGTCGGAGTCTACTCAGCTCGAGTACGAATATGAATATGAATATGAATATGAATCAAGCCATCAATCAAGCAGCTTCTGTCTCTCCCAGCCACTTGACATGCATTTCAGGCCGAGGGCCTGCCATGGGTTAAGCCTAACAACAGAATTTGCAAGGCGCCATCAGTCACTACAAAACCGATTTAGTTAAGATTTAAACAGCATTATAGTTGGGGGTCTTTAAATAAGTTAAGAGAGCAGGAAGATTAGCAAAATTTAAATATATATTTTATGTACAACTCAGAGAAGGAAATTTAGAAGAAATACTATAACTTAGAGTCTTTATAAAGACTACGATACACTTTCCTTTTATTTTTCCGGACCTATAAATCATATATATTCTTGATCAGCATCATCAATTAAACGATGGGAACATTTTTAAAGAACCAATTATAAATTTTCTAGTTTTTACATATTTTTATCTAATTTGATACAAAGTATGTCGTATTTTATTTCAATTATTATTTTAATGTGATTAAAATCGGACGACTATATCATATATCTGCCATAGGAACGATCGTTAAATGTCGAAAAAAATACAAAACAGTGTCTTATTTACTCTATCTCTGGAGAAAAATATCCATTCCTCTATCTGTTTGTCTGTCTCTTTCTCTCTCATTCGCCCTACCTCCCTTCCTCTCACTAGCTCTCTCTCGCTCTCTGTTTCCCCAACATTCGTTATGTCCATCTCCCTCTCTGTGCATCTCTAGAGATACCCCTTACTCTCTAGCTCTCTGTGGCTAACTCTAGATTCTCTATTACTCTCCCGCTCTCATATTCTCTATTCTCTTTGCTCGAAAAGTATAAATAGCGGGCTCTGCCGCCTTGCGCACCTCAGTCGGTCCGTGGCGTCTCCAGTGTCAACATCTAGAGTGATAGTGCAAGTGATTACCCTTCGACCCCAAATACATATCTTTGGTTTTCATATATTAGATATCATATTCGAACCAAAGATCCTGCAAAGGTATACAATCTTCAACTTCTCTATTATTTATTTATTTACTTGTTTATTTATTTTGATGAGCTATCTTTGGAGTCAAACTAATCACAAGTAATGAGTTAATACCTCAATTAGGCATATGTCTGGGTCATTTCCCTCATTTTCCGGCACTCCCACATTCATTTTCCTGGCAATTACGCATATGAGACATCACGCATACGCCACATATGCCAGATCTGCATCTTTGCTGCCATTGCTTTTCCGGCTGAAACCCTTTTTCCGCTAGCTCTGGAAAAACAACAAAAACAAACTCGGAAATCGATTAGTCATAGACATAAAACCCAACTGAATGTTTATCGCTGATAGTTTTTCCGTTTTCCACGTAATTAAGAGGTTCAAGGGTAATAACCATTTTGCATGGCAGACGATACTCCTTGGCCTGACTTAAAGCTCAAGCATTTTCCCCCACAATGTATTGTATATTTTAAATATATAGATATATATATATATTTCGTGGAAAAGCAGCAGCACTTTGCTGAGCATAAAGCGAGTTAATGATTCGTTTTGGGGAAGACGACGCTAAGCGCTAACGAGCAATAATCAAATCAAAAATACTTTTTATTCACCATCTGCGCTGATGGCAAATTGCTCTTAAACTGATTTTCCCTTCATAGCAATTTTGATGTGCCGGGAAAAGTGCAAAAAAAAAGATGTAGCGAAGAGAAGCTGCTTTTCTCCCCCTTTCCCGCCAGAAGCACACCTTTTAACCTGTTTGTTTGCGGCTTTTTGGACTGTTGTTGGCGCTTTTGCGTTTTCCATATCAATTATCGACTCGAATTTAGCCCACCTTTCGGACGACGACGACGACGTCGATGACGATGACTCGTCTTCCCAGCAACATTTCCCAGCCTTCCTAGATTTCCATTTTCCGCCAGGTTTTTCTTTCTCTCCTCTTTTTTCTGTGTGTGTGTGTTGGCGGCATTGCTTTAAGTTCAAGTGCAAGGGGCCAAAAACTGATCCCATTTCAGGCAGCAAGAAAAAAACGGAGAATATTCATTTGACACTCGTTGAAGTTGGAGGAAAACAAAGTGCAACAGTTCGAAAAAGAAGCAGTAAAAGATATAGAAGATAAAGATATAGATGATAAAGAAAATATAGAAAATAAAGAAGATATATGGAGATGGTAAAGAAGATATAGATGATAAAGAAGATATAGATGATAAAGAAGATATACAAGATATAAAAGATATAGAACATATAGAACATATAGAACATATAGAACATATAGAACATATAGAACATATAGAACATATAGAACATATAGAACATATAGAACATATAGAACATATAGAACATATAGAACATATTGAACATATAGAACATATAGAACATATAGAACATATAGAACATATAGAACATATAGAACATATAGAACATATAGAACATATTGAACATATAGAACATATAGAACATATAGAACATATAGAACATATAGAACATATAGAACATATAGAACATATAGAACATATAGAACATATAGAACATATAGAACATATAGAACATGTAGAACATATAGAACATATAGAACATATAGAACATATAGAACATATAGAACATATAGAACATATAGAACATATAGAACATATAGAACATATAGAACATGTAGAAGATACAAGCTATTCAGGAGTCTTACTATCAGTTAAGAAAATACCTAAACTCAGTTTTTCTAAAGCAAAAGTATCCAGGAAAAGTAAAGTCATAGAAATTTAAATATTTCCTTCATTGAAAATTCTGTAAAACTTAAAAAATAACCACTAAAGCCTTGCAAAATTCCCAAAATATACAAAAACCATCCTCCGATGGACAAGGCTTTTCACACTCATCACCTTTATCAAGAAAATCAAATGTGGGGGGCGGGGGAAAAACTTGTTTTCCCACTTGCGGATGATTATAATCCGTTGTTTGTGCGGGAAGGAGCAGGGTGAGGATAAGGATGAGGAGGAGTCCCATCCTGTCAAACGGATTAGGATCACACACGTCTGCTCTGGCCACGTAATTGGAGTCCAACAAACATCCTTTGGCAGCCCCCAAAATCCTTTATGTGTGCTGTCTTGTTCTTTTTTTATTCTTGTGCTTCCTGCCTTAACCCCTCACTATTTTGAATGTTTAATGTCAATAAGCGGCAGGTGGAAATAAAAACAAACAAAACCAAGAGTAAAATCATCATATTTGCCTTCTTTGCCAAATTGACTTGAGGCGCCTTTTTCCCTGCCCCAAAATTTTCCCTTGTCTCTGGCTGGACTCCTTCTGAGCTCCTTCTGTCTGTCCGCAATGAAATTGTCAAATTGTTGCCAGCAAATTCCTCGCCTTCGTGTTGAAAATTGCCAAAAAAAAAAAAGTCAAGAGGGGGAAAAGGGGAAAAACTTTTGGGCGAAAAAGTTGCAGTTTCGCGGCAGTTTCGGTTACGGGCAACATTAACTGCCACATTTCACCTGCCGACTGCCGATGACAAATTGTTGACTTGCCACGGCCAATGGCCTCAAAAAACAAATAATAAATAGGAGAAACAGCAAGCTTTCCTCAATTTTAATTGTTTTTTTACACACACAACAAAACACTAACTATATAGATCCAAAGAAATAATTAAGGCTTTGAAATTCATGATGGTCTTGGTTTTATATCAAATTCGATGTTACTTTATATTATATTTCTTAAATGGAAAAAGTTTTTGTGTTCATTTCTGTATCTAGCTCATAATTTTATAGAGCATTTTATAGAGTATTTTAATATTTTAAAAGAACTATACAAAATGTAACAAGTCTACCCTAATTCTTGTTATTTAAATTCTCAAATATTTCCTTTAAAAGCTATGCACTTTTATTTATTATTGAATTTCATATACATTTTATTAATTTAATTCCAAACTTAAGTTACAAATTTACCTACATTTTTGTTGTATACGTTTTTGAAAAGTTTTTAAACAGGTTAGGTCTTTTGACTTATTTTTAAAATCTCTTGCTTTTCATACCTTTTCAGGGTATTATGTTTTCAGTCAGAAGCTTGAAACTCAATGAAGGAATCATTTCCGACCTCACAAATCATATATATTCTTGATCAGCATTAAAAGCTGAATCGATTTAGCTATGTTTGGAGGAAAAAAAATTTTACAAAATTTTATCAAATTTTTTTAAGGGGTTTCTTCATGAAATTAAAAAAAAAAATCGAAAATTTTGAAAAGTTGTTTAAATAAAAATGTTGTATGCAGATTTGTTAACCTTAAAAAAACCAACTCAGAAAAGCTTTCCGATTGAAAATTAATACATTTTTGACCGAGTTATGACTGATTTTCACTGTAAGGGTATAAACATATCGGTTTCCCGAAGATATACCATTTCAGGGTATTATAATTTCAGTCAGAAGCACGGAAAGTAGTTAAGGAGTCATTTCCGACCCTATAAACCATATATATTCTTGATCAGCATGAAAAGACGAATCGATTTTGCTATGTTTGGAGGAAAAAAAATTTTACAAAATTTTTTCAAATTTTTTTAAGGGGTTTAATCATAAAACTTGAAGGAAAAAAATCGACAATTTTTAAAAGTTTTTTAATTTAAAATCGAGTATGCAGATTTGTTACCCTAATAAAAACTTGCAAAAAACTGATTGTCAAATTAAAATTAAAGCATTTTTGGCTTAGTTATGATCGATCGAAACTGCAAAGGTATTCAAATTTCGCTTTTCGGATATATACTTCTTTTCTAGTTTATTATTATATAGCTTAATGAATTATTTTTGGTATATCTTTAATCGTTTATACAATAAATAATAAATAACTACATCTTGTTATTTATTGCCTAATAGTATTTATTGTTTGGTTAGACATTAACAAAACCTTTTAATTCAAAAGTTGAGTGTTTTGTTTTGACAGTGCAAAAAGTATCCCCGTGAAATCTCCGCTAATTGTTTGCTCCCGAATTGGCTTTTACTTTAAGCTGCTCTGATTACAACACTCCCCCCTTCCCCTGCTCTCTAATGTTCACTTAACTTTTCTTTACTTTTAATTAGCATCTGCGCTGCCTTCCACCCACCCACTCCAGCATCCTTTGTTATCTATATCCCTATATATATCCTGCTGGCTTCGCCTTGCTGCTTGTAATCAAATCCGCGTTGTGTCACTTTGTGTTGTGCGAAAGAATTATCCGAAAAATATTTGTAAAATTGCTCAAGTTGTTGCTGCTTGGCTCTTTGGCTGCTGCTGCTTCTGCTTTTGCTTTTGCTGTATGAAATATTAAGCGGCGGCAAAAAAGGGTTCAAAAGGGCCGAGTGGCATGCACAGGAAACTGTGGCTAACGAATGGACCTGTCACTGGGTGTGGAGTCTGCCTTGCTGTCTGTCACAACACAACAGAAAAAAACATACACACACACCTAACAAACTTTTGCTTTCAAGTTGACGGGTGGTTAGGGCGGAAGTCCTTGTTAAACTGCATCCGGTTGTCATCTAATTGCAGTCAGAAAAGCCAATCATCCTGGGCCTGTCTCGGCTGCTGCTCCTGCTCCTGTCAGGGTCTGGAATTTCACACTTTTAGCCTTTGCTATTAATAGATTTCATATAGAATTTCAATTTAAATTTTATTCTAGCATAAAGTTTAATCCTGAATCCTGTTCTCTTTTTTTATCCTTTGCAGAATGCCAACCAAACGAGTTCCGTTGCAACAATGGCCAGTGCATCGATTCCAGGAAACGTTGCGACTATCAGGAGGACTGCGAGGATGGCGAGGATGAGAATCACGAGTGCCGTAAGTGCTAGAAGATAGAGCTACGTTAAGGCCGAGATTTATGATACCAAAAACAGAACCAGTTATAGTAGATAATACAAATGCTAAAAACTATAGTTAAGCCGCTTTCGTAGTAGTATCTAAGACTAGGATAAGTCCTAGGAAACCACTAAACGCCTTCGGCTATCCCCCCGCTCCAGCGACTAACCCAATGTCTCTCCTTTTTCTCTCTCTCTATATGTATAAATATCTCTCTAACCGCCATGCTAACCACCACATGACCACACTAACCCCCGGTTAACTAACCATTAGCCGCCGCCTGCAGCGACATGGAGTATCAGTGTCGCGAAGGCACTCGCTGCCTGAGCCTAAGTCAACAGTGCGACGGTCATGCCGATTGTGCTGATGGCGACGACGAGGAGCACTGCGACGGAAGTGAGTAACCGCCATCTTGGTAACATTTTCATTAGCCATTCATGACATCCGTCATTTGTTATTCAGTCATCCGCTTAGGGATATGGCAGGAGAAACTATAAATATAGGTTCTTATAACCTCAACTATGAATATTAATCAGAACATGACCGAACAAGTTTCTTCTAAAAACCAGTGTTGCCAGTGAATCAATTTATATATTTATTGAGTTTTCTATATATTCTTTTACAATCTTTTTTATCCTAAAACATTCCCAAAGGTTGACAACACTGAGTATTAATGTCTTTACTTTCTCTATATTTCTTTAAATTCAAATCTTTAAACATGCTGCTTACTGCTGGGTACAGTTGTGCCCAAGCTGCGTTATACCTGCCCCAAGGGCAAGTTTACCTGCCGGGATTTAAGCTGTATATCGATAGTCCATCGATGTGATGGGCGGGCAGATTGTCCGCATGATCGATCAGATGAGGAGGGCTGTCGTAGGTGTTCAAAAACGAGTACAATCGATAACTAGTCAAAACTCTCCTCTGTCTATCTATCTGTCCGTTTATTTTGCTTTTCATTGGGAATGCAGCCTGTCTGTACGACAAATGGCAATGTGATGACGGCACCTGTATAGCCAAGGAACTGCTCTGCAATGGCAACATCGATTGTCCCGAGGACATATCCGATGAACGCTACTGCGAGGGTGAGTAAATCCTGCGAAGAGTTGCTCTTGGGGGGGTCAAGTTAGAGGAGGTAAGTGCGCACCATTTCATGAATCACTTAATCACAGTCAAAGTCACCCAAATCACAAATATCTATATCACATAAAATCACCTCGCCCAATAACTAACAATCGCGTGCTATCGATTTACTATCGATATCGTCGTCGTCAGGTGGCTACGTTGAGGATGAGTGTCGGTTCGATGAGTTCCGTTGTGGGACCGGTGAGTGCATACCGATGCGTCAGCTGTGCGATAATATCTACGATTGCAACGATTACTCCGATGAGAGTAGCTGCGGTAAGAGTTTCGTGTTTGTGTGTGCGTCGATAACAAATCGATCAATTTCCTAAGTGTGTCCTGTTTGATGCGAGTCCCCTTCAGACTCTCTGTCCTTCTTTATTATGCTTTCGCCGATCTTCGTGGGTAACTAAAATCAATAAGTTTGGTGTTGGTATTCTCTCTCCCTCTCTCTTGTTCTCTGCCATTGTCTTATTTGTGCTTTCTTCGCTGATATCGCTTTTATATATATATATATATCGCCGTTCTGGCGATATCCTACTGTCCCAGTGTGTGTGTGTCAATCGATGATTGTTTGATTTTGATTTTAACTCGATACATTTTATTTTTCTTTTCCCTTCCCCTCAAAAATATATATAAAACAAAACCCCGAATCCGAACCCGAACCTGAACCCCCCTGGTTGTGGTTATCGAATGCTCAAAATTAATCGATTAACTGCACGTCAACCTGTTTCGGAAACAACAACAACAACAAACCCTGCATCGACGACCAACGGATACCAATGATACCGATTACGATCCAATTTTAACTTGAACTAAAAACTGCATGAATTTAATCACAAAATCCCCCTTAACCCAACGCCCATGGTCTGCATGCGGTTGTCCTGTATCACGTCCTGTCGTGTTATGTCTCGTGTCCACATCGATAACAAAACCTATCGGTCGATCGCTCGGGATTAGACGACGGTGATGAAGGTCCAACGGATGCTGTGGGCATTCCCTTGGGCGGCTATCGCCCGCCACGTCCTCATCCCAGCCGGCACAAGAGCGATGGCCTGGACGCGGAGGACATGTACGAATACCAGGTGGTCTATCAGCCAAGCAATGTCTACGAGAAGGCCAATTCCCACAATCCCTGTGCGGAAAATCAATTCCGCTGCACCACCACCAATGTGTGCATACCGCTTCACCTGCGCTGCGATGGCTCCTATCACTGCAACGACATGAGCGATGAGCGGGGATGCGATCAATACCGTCGTCCAGCGGTCTCCACACGGCGTCCACCGGTCACGGTCACCACCTGGTCACCATGGCATGCACCTGGCCAGTTGGAGCATAGAACCAGCACCACCAGGACCACATCAGCCCCAAGAACCACAACGACCACCGATGCACCGCCTCGGCGAGAGACCCCACCGGCATGGCCACCAACGACCACTAACCCAATAACAACAGTCGGCGTAGCGAGTAGGTGTCTCCAATAATCCGGAGAATAGTGTAGCATATACATACATATATCCGGCATAGGGGTAAAGCGTAACCAAGCCATTATAGAAAACCCTTAAGGTGTTTACTTTGCAACAAAAAAGTGGCTGGTGAAGGGGATTCTTATTTTCGATTTTATCCAAAAATGTAATAACGAATATCTCTATACAATCGATAAACTTGCTTGAAATATCGACAGTTCATCGATAAATTGTAGATTTTCAAGGGCTTTCATTAATTTTATTGAATTTAATCATTTGCTTTACATGTTTTAAATCGTTTATTAAAGTTAAAAGCATGTAAAGTGAGTTAGTGTATTCAAATTTATCGAATTAATTAAATTTGTAATATCAAAATTTATTTTTTTGATCAATAACGTTTAAATTTCCTTACAAAATGAAACTATCATGCCCTAAAAAGAGCTTTGTAACCGGAAATGGGCACAAAGAATGTAATTGGCCCTTTCCTGTATTCATTTTTTGTTTCCATTTGTATTATTTTTTTGTGGATTTCCCCTAAACCATTGTTAATTTTGTTGCAAAGAGTAAAAACACAACATGGGCATGGAATTGATGGCACAGGTACTGGTTAATTGTTAGCATTACCTTTAACTCTAAGTTTTGACTAGTTGATGGGTCAAGAAGTGGATGAGGAAGCGGAAGTAAAAGTGCATGCTATGTTTTTGGAACATAGAAACCTACTTTAGTCATAACCACACACAAAACACAAACACAAACACAAACACACACACACACCTCGGCTAGCTAGTTAAGCCTTTAATTTAAATACTTTTTTAATTGATTTGCCTCACTTGTACATATATATCCCACTCTGCTCTCTCTCTCTATTTCCGTTCTCCTTATGGCTTGTTTTTACTATCATTGCGATTATCCATTCGTACCGCTGTGTCACCCATCATCATTCCACCAAAAAACCAAAACATACAACAAAAAAATACATACCGTAGGCAACCCATCAATGTCCCCCTCATCGGCGGCGGGGATTGGGGGCAACTGCCTCGAAAACATTGAATTCGCGTGTCACAATCGCGATTGCATTTCGATTGAGAGTGTCTGCGATGGCATCCCCGACTGCGTCGACGCGGAGGACGAGGATTATTCGCTCTGCAACTGCAGCGGTGACAAGGTGAGTCCTGGAACAGGACACCACCCCCCCCCCCCACTCCAATCCCCAACACAAACACAACACACACACATATTGCTCATCCCAATTAAGTAGAGAACTTTGGAGCTTTTTGACAATATTTAATAGTCATTATTTTTATATTAATAATCAAGTTCTTTTATTTAAAACAAAACTTATTCCTAATTTATTTGCAATCATGTTGGTTTCAATTTAAAGAATAGGGTTAATTTACTGCATTTTGTATATCTTTACACTCTAGAAACTTTATTGATTAATTGATAAATTTGTATATTTTTGTTCATTGGACGTAATCATAGATTAAACATATTTTCTTCCTCGGAAAATTCAACAAAAGCTTCCTTAACTTTCTTTAGAAATCTATTTAGTTATGATTACTATAATGTATAATTAATACAATTCCATTAAATATTTGATACTTGATTGAATCAAGTATTGTAGGTTTCTAAAAGAATTTTCCATTTCTTTAAAAAAAATTGAAAAAAATTCGAACTTTATTATTAAACAAGTAAGAAGGCTAACTTTGGCACGCCGAAGTTTGTATACCCTCGCTATTACAAGTATATAGAAGATTTAGTGCATAGTTTCATAGTTAATTACTGATCATAGTTCTATAAATCGTCGGATTGTTCCTATATCAGCTATATATATGTATATATATAGTCATCCGATTCGGCATGCTCTGATTTATAAACTTGTAAAAGTATATAGAAGAATAACTACATAGTTTTATTCAAATAGCTTGCTCTTAGATTCATGCCAAAAAAATTCTCGCACATCTGTGCATATGATTCCCAACTAGTTCTAACATCCCCGGAACGAAGTGATTGCTGCCGGCCGCGTCTCAGAAAGTGTGGTGTTACAAAAGTTGCAAGTCATTGTTTATTAGTGTTCAAAGTTAATTACTGATTATAGATACAAACTGTTTATTATTACTTACTGTTCATAGATACTTCCTTGTCAGGGTTAATTAGTGATCATAGCTAGTTACTGATCATAGTTAATTACTGATCATAGTTCTATAAATCGTGCGATTGTTTCTATAATCTAAAGTCGATAGATAATCGAATTATTATAAATTTTTGGCTAATTTTGAGCTATATCAATATATATTACCTTCCAGAAGTTTAAGCTCTTCGTTAGATACATAAACACACTGCTACACACACCTAAATACCCCTACATACCTCTAGACACCATACACACACATACCTACGCTCTCACCTGTACAAAAACAAACACACATTCTCATGCTTTCTTCAGTACAAATGCCAACGCGGCGGAGGCTGCATTCCGAAAGTCCAGGTTTGCGATGGCAAATCGCAGTGTCGTGACCGAAGCGATGAGAGCGCCTGCCGTAAGTACCATCTCTAGCATACTCGCTTTATATTCTTCTACCATTACTACCATTAAGATCACTCGCTATTTTAAGCTATCTTTCACTCGCACACTCTCTCTCTCACACTCTCTTTCACTTTCTAACGAGTTCTTTTTGGTTAAATTCAACAATTAAATTAAAACCTTAGGTTTAGTTTTGATTGGTTAAACTGCATGATCTCAGGTTAAATTTATCAACTAAACTTTAACCGTAGGTTAAGTTGGCCTCCGCTAATTGGACAATCCCTGAAAAATAACCATATATGATATAAAATTTTTGGTTAAATTCACCGATTAAGCTTTAACCGTAGGTTAAGATTGAGCTGCCTTCGCTAATTGGACAAAATGCTAACTGCTAGTGCCACAAAACCCCACAATTCCTCCATTTACACCACTTTCTAAGAGCTACAAACTGCTCGTATAGACTTTTGTTGCTAACTGTACTCTCTGTTTTGTTCTCTCTTCGCCCCAACGGGGTTAACCCGAAAACCCGTGTAAAAAAAACACACTATCCCGTACTCTGATACTCTGAAACCCGACTCTCCGACTCTGTACTTTCCCGCTCCGATCCCTGATCCTGCAGACCTCCATGGGCGCTTCAATAGAACGCGCCTGGGGGTCGAGTGCCTGAGCCATCAGTACCAATGCGGCGACGGAAGCTGCATTTCCGGATACAAACGCTGCAATGGCATCACCGACTGCGACGATGGCGCCGACGAGAACAACTGCCCGTTTACCTACGACGATAACTACGGTAGTCCTCCTCCATCTGATCCGAGTTGCCCATCTGTGTCTAGATCTGTGCCTCGGGAGCTGTGCCCAAGACTGTACTTGAACCGAAGAAAAAGTCAAGAGAAGGCTCCCATTTAATGGCAACTTTGAGGGGTTTTCTGTGATACTGAAATCTCTTATAGATAATATTACTTGCTGAAAATCCCTTAGAATTTCCTTTAAATTAAAGCTTTTCCTTTTGGCATTTTCTTTGAGGCATTCCTAATACATTTTTTGAGCTCAGCTGCCGCCTCTATATAAGCCTATCGATCTGTCTCAGGGTCCTTGTCCCTGCTATAAACATTACATTTTTCTTTTTATTTTTCCTCCAACTTTTCACACACACACACACACATAAACCCTCACAGACACCGACCCGGAAAACAATCCGCTGAATGAATGTGAAATCCTTGAGTTTGAATGTGACTTTGGTCAATGCCTGCCGCTTGACAAGAAATGCGATGGCAACATGGACTGTGACGATGAGACGGATGAGCTCGATTGTCAGTCCTATACAGGTAAAAGAGATGCCCATCCTCCAAACCTAACCCCCAAACCCCCCTCTAAGAGGCTCCAGGTGCTACTTACCACAACTACTACTACTAGCAATAACCACCACCCACATCCACACTCAGTCAAAACCCAAAACCTCATCTCGAGTGATCACCATCCCATACCCATTCACCGCATCATTCGCAGAGCATTGTCTAGAGAACGAGTTCGAGTGCGATGACTACTGTCTGCCCCGCGATCAGCTGTGCAACGGCATTGCCAACTGCAACGATGGCAGGGACGAGCGCAACTGTACCTTTTGCCGGGACGATGCCTATCTGTAAGCCCATTGCCCAAAAGTCATATACCCATCAAAATCATATTACTTCTACGTGCCGTATTTAAACTATCAATTATACTCAATGAAAAGAAATATTTAATTCTTAAATCAGTGTCTTGCCTGGACACCCTTGCTTTTAATCATTATTAATTTTTTCATCTCTAGAATTCGATCCATTGCTAAAATGATTCAATTAAAATATTAAATAACCTGTTTAATTTGTTAAAATGTAAATTTCAAGTAATTCAAAAAACTATTGCAGCAACCTATCAGAACTTTATTGGTATGATCGATCTTATAATCTATAGCTCAAACCTATTCCAATCTATCGCCTATCCCATCCCTATCGTATCATAATCATGTTTCTCCCGTTCCATGTCATGGCTCCTACTCCAACAACAACAACACACGACAATACCACATCGACACTCAAAAACCACACCAACATTATCTCCATCATCATCATGATCATCATCATTATCGTCATCGTAACCGATATTCATCGCTATAACGATAGTTGCAACACTGGCGAATGCATTGCCGACACGCAGCGTTGCAACGGTAAAGCCGACTGCGCCGATGGCAGCGACGAACGTCACTGCGGTAAGAAGCTCCTAAAACCGATCCTGATCCTGATATAGATCCTGATACAGACCCTGATCCATTAAGTCCCATCCCAGCACTATCCTAGACTGTACTTAGTAGTTGGTTTGCTTCGCTTTTGGATCGCTTTCTTTGGTTCTTTGATTTTTAGTTAGGAAATACGAATTTAAGTGGGAAATGTAGCATATACCCTTTGTTTCACCGAGTGAATATTTTATTTTTATAATTTCAAGAAAGGAAATTATGTCTGCCGAATCAGCTGGCCTGCAATGGCACTTGCGTTCATCGGAGAATCAAGTGCGATGGCAAAATCGATTGCCTTGATGGTTACGACGAGAAATATTGCAGTGGTAACAAGTCCAATCAGAAATTTAAAATCCCTTCAAATTATTTCAAGAACTATAACTGTGAATTTGTTATCCTTTCAAACTATATGAAACTCCTGAGTTCGTTATACTTACTATTTGAGACTCTGAAAGCACTGCTGTTCTTCCACAATTCTATGACACATTTCCCTTCTGAACTTCCTCTCAAGAATCCTTATTTTTATGCCAGAAACTTGAAAACAGAAAGTCCTAGAAGCTGATTTCATCTATCCACTATTCAACTGAAACCTAATTCTCCCTATGCATTGCTCTTTCTATATCTTTAATCTATTTTGCTGCCTCTAACCTTTGCCTTTTTCGTTTAATTAACGATTTATGTCTTGTCTTGTTTCATCTCTATGTTAAACCCCATATACAACCAACATCACCGCCAAACAACCAACATCCTTGCCACATGCCACATGCCAAAAACAAAAAAAACACACACATACAACACCAACAACCCACTCAGCCACAGGGACCCGACACTACGACACAACAACCACAATGAATGTCCTTGTTCCGCAACCAGTTCCCATACCAAGACCCAGGCCCTGTCACCTCAATCAATGGCGTTGCTCGAGTCTCGAATGTATTGATGTTGAATTGCGCTGCAATGGCATCGATGATTGCGCCGACGGATCCGATGAGGGTCTAACCTGCTTCGATGGTAATCGCGTTAGATTTCATCTTCTTTTTAGGATCTACAAATATAAACAATTTGATCTTATTTTGTGAGAGGGGGATCTTAGAAAAAAATCAGATCGAATTGTTATAATTTCATATACATTTATATAACACATTTACGATACAATGCACAGTAGCTTATAAGTCCCCAAATCCAATTTTGGAAGCAGGTTTGTATGAAAAGGCTATTGCTAGTGCTTAAGCTGCCTTCAAGAGGCCTCTCTCTCGACATAATCCATAATCATCCCGCTTTCTTATCTCTATTTCTTGCTGCAAAACCACAACAAAACACAACGCATCCAAAACATTCAACATATACACATCGCATGCCGACCTATATATATATCATATATAGCCACCAATCGACTCAAACCCAGCGACTGTGCCCCGGATCAGTTCTTCTGTGATGAGTCGTGCTACAACCGCTCGGTGCGATGCAATGGCCGAGCGGAGTGCGCCGATGGCTCCGATGAGGTGTCATGTCCACCAATTAACTCATTGCCGTGTCCGCAGCATCAGTGCCGCTCCAGTGGCAAATGCTACTCGGAGAGTGAGCGTTGCGATCGCCGGCGGCACTGCGAGGATGGCTCCGATGAGGTCAACTGTAAGTCTCCGTCTCCAGCATCTCTCCCATCTCGATCCTTTCTCCTCTCTCTTCCATCTCGATATCGTCTCATCAGTGACAATGGTCGGATTTCCGACCTTTAAGTGTCTGCTTATATACAATTTATATATAGATAAACATTTCTTTGAGCACCTTTTCTAAGTGTCTGTATCCGTGAGCACTAAGCTTCTTAAGCACCCACAGAGTCAAAGCAAAGACAATGTAAGGATTAAAATGCATAACGCGAAAGGAATTTTTCAACTATTTATTAAATTTCTAATATCTTGTTTACGTTCGCCATATTCTATATATTGTCTTTGGTCAGTGAATATGAATATCGTAAAGCACTTTTGAATATCGTTTTTTTTTCAATATACGAAACCATAAATTACGGAAAGGTAAAGATACACAATCTGATCTCTGTTTCATTTTGCACAATATACATAATGAATATGAATATCGTAAAGCACTTTTGAATATCGTTTTTTTTATATACGAAACCATAAATTACGGAAAGGTAAAGACACACAATCTGATCACTGTTACATTTTGCACATATATCTATCCATATGTCGTACTGCATTTGCATATATCGTATGAATATCGTATGTGCTTTTTCATTTGCTAATCTGTCTCTCTTTCTCTCTCTCGTTCTCTCCCACTATCCACTCCGCTTTGAATTGAATTTTGTGAATATATATTCGTTGCATTTCACTTGAGTTTTCTGCACCATAAAAAACACCACATACTCCCCCCTGAATATCGCAAATCGTAATTCACTCTTAGGCACTAACATCCTGTGCAAGGATCACGAATTCCTCTGCTTCGATCGACAGTTTTGCATAAACGAAACGCAGCACTGCGATGGCTTCTACGACTGCCGGGACTTTTCCGACGAGCAAAATTGCATTGGTTAATGATCTAATGATCCGAATTTTACTTAAAACCCTAGATCTCTTTTGATTTTTGATCAATTTACTACCTCAATTGGTATTTATAGTTTATGTATAATTATCCTAAGTTTGCTTTAAGTCGACGACCCGCATGCCTCAAACATATTATGCACTGTTTTTCTTATACATATATATTCTAGATATATATTGTCTCTCTTTCTCTATATATATATGGATATTCCAAATCAAAATTGTTATTAGATTTTTTCAGCAAAACCTTTACAGTTAACTCTCAGTTCTTGTACTGATCTAAGACTTTTGCTTTTCCCCATATACAGGTTGTGCCGACAATCAGTTCCGCTGCCACAATGGTGACTGTGTCCAGGGATCTGCTCGCTGCGATGGCTACCCCGAGTGCTCCGATGGCTCTGATGAGATCAATTGTGCCGGCTCTTTGGAGTGCCAACCCAATCAGTTCCGTTGCGATAGTGGTCAGTGTGTTAACTCGGCGGTGCGATGCAATGGCATCTCGGATTGTCGCGATAGCTCCGATGAACGTAACTGCGGTAAGTCCTTTAAACCTTTAGTATCTTTACACTCTCTTGCCATCACCATTTGCCGGGGTTAAGCAAACAAACAAAGAAAATCAATGAAATTGAATCATATAAGGTCATCATCCTGCCGAGGGCAATACGGCCAGGCCAAGCACGACTTCTAGTAGCACCACTAGCACCACCACCGCCACCACCACCACGGCAGTCACCCCGCTGAGAATCCTCTGCCCACCGACATCCTTCAGGTGTGACAATGGACCCTGCATCTCTCTGGCCATGCGCTGTAATGGAAGGATTGATTGTCCCTATGACAGCAGCGATGAGGTGGATTGTGGTCCCATTAGCAACGAGATTGATCGTAAGTGAGAAGAGAGAAAGGCACCTGAGAACCCGAGAACTTGAGATCCTCAACCGAAGCACCAAAGGAGAAGCTCCCCAAATAACTCTCTCTCTCTTCCCCCTCAAAAATGTAGCTACTAACTAAGAACCAGGGCTAAGGCTACCTCCCACACAAAGAGTTGTATTTAGAAATCACACTCATAACACTAGACATAAGTTCAATCTATACTAGTTAACTAAAAGTTACTAATGGTAATGGTTATATCTTCCACACAGCCTCCGAACATTCTCCCGGATCCCGTGGATCAAATCAGTTGAATCTCAAAACCTATCCCGATAGCCAGATCATCAAGGAGAGTAAGTATCCTCTATAGCTCACAGTCTCTTTGTTTTGTCTCCCAATCTGAAAATATTACGCAAAAATAATGACATGACACCGTTATGTTCGATAAACCCCTAATTGCCGTTCTTTGTTCTCGTTAAATGCTTAACAAACCAATTTTTTTCAAAACCAAATATAAACTAAATAAATAAATAAAAAACCGCAGGATATATTAGGGAGGGTAAGTTGGCCTAACTACAAGTCACAGTCACCCCCACCGCACACAATTATGCATTATCGTAGTTCAGAGAGAATACTCGACCAGCACCTGGTTGTCCCTTAGCACCCACCAAGCACCATGAAAATCTGCACGATCCATTGGCTCGGAGTGGAGTTGTATATTTTGTCGAAATTCTTGAAAATCCCCACAAGTCCCCTGTTAGGCTTTAGATTCAAGCTACAAGCTAAATTACTTAGGAATGACGGCTTAATATCTATATATCTTAACTATATAGATATTTTAATGTAGCAATAAATCGATATTCTGTTTGATATATAAATATTTTCATATTTTCATACCCTTGCTGAAGACTATTATAATTTCAGTTAAAGGCTTAAAACTAAGTAGAGGAGTCATTTCCTACCCCTTAAATCATATATATTCTTAATCAGCATCAACAAAATTATATAGAAGAATAACTACTTAGAACTTACTTAGAACTAACTTACTTAACTTTATTCAAATAGCTTGACCTTAAATTTATACCAAAACAAATCTCGCACATCTGTGCATATGATTCCCAACTAGTTTTAACATCCCCGGAACGAAGTGACTGCCGCCGGCCAAGTCTCAGAAAGTGTTGTGTTACAAAAGTTGCAAGTCATTGTTTATTAGTGTTGAAAGTTAATTACTGGTTATAGATACTTAATGTTCAAAGATACTTACTGGTCATAGATACTTACTGTTCATACTTACTTACTGATCGTTATTTTCTGATCATAGTTACTTACTGTACTAAGTTACTTTCTGTTAAGAGTTATTTAATGTTCATAGATACTTACTGTTCAGAGTAACTTAATGTTCATACTTACTGATCATTGTTGATTAGTGTTCAAAGATACTTACTGGCCATAGATACTTACTGTTCAGAGTTAATTACTGATCATAGTTACTTACTGTTCAGAGTTCTATAAATCGTCGGATTGTTCCTATATCAGCTATATATATTTATATATATAGTCGTCCGATTCGGAATGCTCCTATTTATAAACTTGTAAAATTATATAAAAGAATAACGACTTAGTTTCATTCAAATAGCTTGCTCTTAAATGTGTACCAAAACAAATCTCGCACAGCTGTGCATATGATTCCCAACTAGTTCTAACATCCCCGGAACGAAGTGACTGCTGCCTGCGACGTCTCAGAAAGTGTTGTGTTACAAAAGTTGCAAGTCATTGTTTATTAGTGTTCAAAGTTAATTACTGTTCATAGATATCATACTTACTGGTCATAGTTACTTACAGGTCATACTTACTTACTGATCGTTATTTACTGATCATAGTTACTTACTGGTCTAAGTTACTTTCTCTTAAGAGTTATTTAATGTTCATACATACTTACTGTTCGGAGTAACTTAATGTTCATAGATACTTACTGATCAAAGTTACTTACTGATTATTGTTAATTAGTGTTCAAAGAGACTTACTGGCCATAGATACTTGCTGTTCAGAGTTAATTACTGATCATATTTACCTACTGTTCAGAGTTCTATAAATCGTCGGATTGTTCCTATATCAGCTATATATATGTATATATATAGTCGTCCGATTCGGCATGCTCCGATTTATAAACTTGTAGAAGTATATAGAAGAATAACTACTTAGTTTAATTCAAATAGCTTGCTCTTAAATGTGTACCAAAACACATCTCGCACATCTGTGCATATGATTCTCAACTAGTTCTAACATCTCCGGAACGAAGTGACTGCTGCCGGCCACGTCTCAGAAAGTGTTGTGTTACAAAAGTTGCAAGTCATTGTTTATTAGTGTTCAAAGTTAATTACTGATCATAGATACATACTGTTCATAGTTACTTACTGGACTAAGTTACTTACTGTTTATTGATACTTACTGATCATAGTTACTTATTGGTCATAGACACTTATTGCTCATAGTTAATTACTTATCATAGTTAATTACTTATCATAGTTATTTACTGATCATTGTTACTTACTGATCATAGTTTGACTTGGCTGTTGCTGCTGATCAAGAATATATATACGATATTTTAAACTGAGCCTGAACTATACAACTATATAAACAGGTTCTTCCAAATGAAAGTCTTAGATAAGTTTAAAATAATATAAATATTTTCACGTCATCGATATTTTGTAAATATCAAACTTGATTATAAATATTTGAAATGCAATGCCTATTTTTCAATATATCAAACACTATGCTATTTTCGATATATTTTTGTAACTGCTTTCGATACACATCCCTAAATGTATACAAGTTGTATTTAAGTGTTTTATATGAATATTATTATATATACATATATATTAGCCTTGTATCCCCCCCTTAGAGTCTTGTTCCCGCAAAACCTTATCCTTTTATCCTACCTTATATCTTAGCTCGTTTTCCTTATTATACCCCAAAAAATTGGCTCTTTTACTTACCCCAATTTGTGTGGTTCACCTGCCAGGTCGCGAGGTGATCTTCCGTTGCCGTGACGAAGGTCCTGCCCGCGCCAAGGTCAAGTGGTCACGTCCCGGTGGACGTCCCCTTCCGCCCGGTTTCACAGATCGCAATGGACGCCTGGAGATACCCAATATTCGAGTGAGTAGATCGTATAGAGTATATTTAATATATCTTTTGTACTAACTATATCTTTTAATCCTGTTCTAAATAGGTTGAGGATGCCGGCACCTATGTATGCGAAGCTGTGGGCTATGCCAGCTACATTCCCGGACAGCAGGTCACCGTCAATCTCAATGTCGAACGCTGTGAGTATGATTCCCTAGTTCTAGATAGCATTCTGGATACATAGGTTGCTTAGAATGTAAAATATATATAAGATCCAAAAGATATATCCAAGATATTTGTATTAAATGCAAGCAGCCTGGGGAGAGCACAAGTTTGAGGAGCTGCGCTCTAATCGCATACGTTATGGCACTGTACCCCACATTGATCTGGAGTTTTTTGGCCTAGGTAGGAGGTTTCTCTACAAAACCTGTGACTGAAGGGGATTACTATCCTGTTTCGTCCAGGTTAAGTTGTGTTTAGAATTAACTAATAACTTTACTTTATTACCCACCAAATGCCGCTTATGGCTGTGGAATGGTAAGCTATTTGATTTGCTTCTTGTTTAGTTTAATTGATTGCTACCTCAATTTATTATTAATTAATCTATCTATCTTCCATAGACAACGAACTGGCTTCCCGTCCATCATCAGCCTGTACCGAATACCAGGCGACTTGTATGAACAACGAATGCATTGACAAATCTGCCATTTGTGATGGCATTCCCCATTGCTCGGATGGTTCCGATGAGCAAAGCTGCAGCCAGGGTAGAAAGTGTCAACCCAATCAGTTCATGTGCTCCAATTCCAAGTGCATTGATCGCACCTGGCGCTGTGATGGTGAGAATGATTGCGGTGACAATTCCGATGAGGCCACCTGTGACCCAGAGCCAAGCGGTTCTCCCTGCCGATACAGTGAATTCCAGTGCCGCAGTGGTCACTGTATTCCCAAGAGCTTCCAGTGTGACGATGTCAGTGATTGCAGGGATGGCAGCGATGAAGTGGGTTGCAGTAAGTAGAAATCTTCCACTAGAATTTCCTTCTTCCATAATAACTATTAAACCACTTTATTTATACAGTTGCCCCGCTGGCTATTCGACCACCGCCGCCGGTGAAGAACCTCCTGGAGGGTGAATCCCTTGACCTGACCTGCGTAGCCACTGGCACTCCCACACCCACAATTGTGTGGCGTCTCAACTGGGGTCATGTTCCGGAGAAATGTGAATCTAAGAGCTACGGCGGCACTGGCACTCTCCACTGTCCGGACATGAGGCGTGTCGATAGCGGTGCCTATTCCTGCGAGATCATCAACACCAGAGGCACCACCTTTGTCACTCCCGATACCATTGTGACGGTGACACAACAGAGAACCGATGTCTGCGAGGCTGGATTCTTCAATATGCTGGCCAGGAAGGCGGACGAGTGTGTCAAGTGCTTCTGCTTCGGCGTGGCCAGCTCTTGTGACAGTGCCAATCTCTTCACCTATGCCATCCAACCGCCAATCCTATCGCATCGCGTGGTCAGCGTGGAGCTGAGTCCCCATCGCCAGATCGTGATCAATGAGGCCGCACCGGGACAGGATCTGTTGACCCTGCATCATGGCGTCCAGTTCCGGGCATCGAATGTGCACTTTGGCGGTCGGGAGACACCCTACCTGGCCCTGCCCACGGAATATATGGGAAATCAATTGAAATCCTATGGCGGTAATTTACGCTACGAGGTGAGCTACATGGGCAATGGACGACCCATCAATGGACCAGATGTGATCATCACAGGCAATCGCTTCACCCTCACTCATCGGGCACGCACCCAGCCGGGACAGAACAATAAGGTGAGCATTCCCTTCCTGCCGGGTGACTGGCAGAAACCCGATGGCCGCCGGGCTACACGAGAGGAGATTATGATGATTCTGGCCAATGTGGATAACATCCTCATCCGGCTGGGCTATCTGGATAGTACTGCACGCGAGGTGGATTTGATTAACATTGCCCTGGACTCGGCCGGATCCGCAGACAAGGGTCTGGGCAGTGCCTCACTCGTGGAGATGTGCTCCTGCCCACCGGGTTACGTTGGCGACAGCTGCGAGGCCTGTGCCCCCGGCTATGTCCGCCAGCCTGGAGGCCCCTGGCTGGGACACTGTGTGCCCTTCACCCCCGAACCGTGCCCGGCTGGAACCTATGGCGACCCGCGACGTGGTGTGCCCTGCAAGGAATGCCCCTGCCCGCAGAGTGGCAGCAATAACTTTGCCAGCGGCTGTCAATTGAATCCCGATGGTGATGTGATCTGCTCCTGCCACGAGGGCTACACGGGCAGACGCTGCGAGAGCTGTGCCGCTGGCTATCAGGGTGATCCCCTTGTGCCTGGCGGTGGATGCCGCAGGATTCCCGATTCCACATGCAACGTCGATGGCACTTTGAGCATCAATGCCGATGGAAGCTGCCACTGCAAGGACATGGTAATTGGTGACAAGTGCGACAGCTGTGCGGCGCAGAGTTTCCATTTGAACTCCTTCACCTATACCGGCTGCATGGAGTGCTTCTGCAGTGGTCTCCAGGTGGATTGCAGCAGCAGTTCCTGGTATCGCGACCAAGTGTCCAGCACCTTTGGCTCGTTCCACAACCGAGTGAACCATGGTTTCGAGCTGGTCAACGACTACACTCGACCCAATCCCGAGGCTTTGCCTGTGGCCTTCTCGGAGGCGCGCAGCGAGCTGAGCTTCAGCGGATCGGCTGACAATGGAGGTGACACTCTGTATTGGAGCCTGCCAGCAGTGTTCCTGGGCAACAAACTCACCGCCTATGGTGGCAAGCTGAGCTATACCCTGAGCTACAGTCCCCTGCCCAGTGGCATTATGTCCCGGAACAGTGCCCCCGATGTGGTCATCAAGAGTGGCGAGAACCTGATGCTCATCCATTACCGCAAATCCCAAGTGAGTCCCAGTGCGGCCAATACCTATGCGGTGGAGATCAAGGAGAGCGCCTGGCAGCGCAGCGATGGCCAGTTTGCCAATCGGGAGCATGTCCTGATGGCTTTAAGCGACATCAAGGCCATCTATATTAAGGCCACATACACGACCAGCACCAAGGAGGGATCACTGCGTCAGGTGACCCTGGACACGGCCACCACCACCAATGTGGGCACACAGCGTGCCTACGAAGTGGAGCAGTGTCGCTGCCCACCGGGTTATCTTGGACTCTCTTGCGAGACCTGCGCCCCTGGCTACAAGCGTGATCAGGACTCTGGCCTCTATTTGGGTCTTTGTGTGCCCTGTGAATGCAATGGACACTCCACCCAGTGTCACGGCGAGACGGGAGAGTGTGAGGTGAGTTGGAATCAAACGTAATTACAATTGATTTCTTGTTAATTTTATTGGTTTCGTTACTTTAGAACTGTGCTGACAACACCGAGGGCCCCAATTGTGATCGCTGCTCCTCTGGCTATGTGGGTGATGCCACGCGTGGCACTCCCTATGACTGCGAACCGGACACTGGCTATCCACCGCCACGTCCGCCAGTAGGTCCGGGCAACCAGACCCTTGGCGAGTGCGATAGATGGTGCCATTCGGATGGCACCCAGGCCTGCCGCGATAGCTACTGCCAGTGCAAACCGAATGTGATTGGTGATCAGTGCGATCAGTGTCGTCCCGGTACCTATGGTTTATCTGGACGCAATCCCGATGGCTGCAAGGAATGCTACTGCTCTGGCCTGGCCACACAGTGCAGCTCTGCAGAGTTGTATCGCCAACTGATACCGGTGGACTTTATCCAAACGCCGCCGTTGCTGACGAACGAAAATGGTGACATCGAGGGTGATGTTTCGCAGGATTTGAGGCACGACCTGGCCACCAATATGTACACTTACTCGCATTTGACTTACCTGCCCAAGTACTGGAGTCTGCGGGGCAGTTTGCTGGGCAACCAGCTGCTTGCCTACGGTGGTCTCTTGCAATACCGCCTGGTGGTGGAGTCGTATGGCAACTACCAGCCCGGCTACGATGTGATCCTCAGCGGCAATGGTCTGAAGCTGATCTGGTCACGAAACGATGGAGATTCCGAGGCCGAGAATTATAGTGTTCGTCTGCATGAGGATGAGAACTGGCAGCGCAAGGATCGTGACTCTGCCCGTCCCGCCACACGTTCCGACTTCATGTCTGTCCTGTCCAATCTGGAGGCCATCCTGATCCGAGCCACACCCAAGGTGCCCACGGAGCGTACTTCGATTCGTGATATTATCCTGGAGACTGCAGTGTCCGTCGCTATGCCCGGTGCCACGCATGCCGCCGATATCGAGGTGTGCCAATGTCCGCCCGGCTATACGGGTAACTCCTGTGAGGTCTGTGCCCCGTTGCATTATCGCGATGCGTCCGGAGTGTGCCGTCAGTGTCCTTGTGAGTCTGCGAACAGCGAATCCTGCGGCCTGGGCGCCGGTGGATATGTACAGTGCAAGTGCAAGCCACGCTGGAAGGGTGACCTCTGTCGGGAGATTGGTAAGTGAAGAAATCATTATTCATAATTACTACATTATCCACACATCCAAACACCGCTCTACCCCAGCCCCCATCTATCCCCTATGCTCACACAGTGGCCTCCTCCTGCATACTCTCACCAGCTACAAGGCATACTCTCTCTTCGGCTAGCGTTGCGGGGTATACTGTAGTCGTGTTGATGTATGTAACAGACGGAGGGAAGCCTCTCCTATATCATATAGTCTTTATATATACATATATGCGCTCTCATGCCCGCTCAGAGTTTGCCAAGTACCCTTAAGGTTAATTAACTAGGGATCTGTCAATGCTTTAACCGAACCCTTTGGTATACTTAATTTTATCCAGCCTACGAGCTTTCATACATAACATCAAATCCTTTGGTGTTAAAGAAGTCGAAAAAATAGTTGACGCTCAGGATCTAAAAGTATTACCACCTAACCCTTTGGTATGTCCAACTTAAATAACCTAAGGAGTTATTTTAAAGTGTTTTGAGTAAAAAATAAAAGTCCCATAACTCGGGAACTATAGTAGCTACCACCAAACCCTTTGGTATGCCTAACTTTCTTTACCTTAAGAGTGATTATAAAAAGTTTCAAGTCTCAAAGTCATAAAAATAAAAAGATATACTAGTAATTGGGCTTACTTTGAGCAATTCTGAGCCCTGGGCATCACATGATCGGTATCCATCGATCATCCAGCTCTTACCTCTTTTATTTACTCTCTCCTTTCTCTCGGACTTTGTTTTTGTCATTACTCCTACTTCGCCGTCTACCCCTACCTACTTTCCCCAATCCAACCTCATCATCGACTCTGAAAAACAAAACCAATTGAAATTCGATATTGAAATTATTATGAAAAATCAAATTGAATCTAAAAAATTTGCAAATCACCAAACAACAAACAAACATCCTACCATCCATCCACATTCTAGACACATCGCCCATTATCGAAGAACCGCCCAAGAAATGTGATATTCGCGAGGGCTATCAGTTGAATATCGCGGAGAACGAGACAATCTCGTATAATGACACGCTGCAGATATATAAGGGCAACAGAATCATAGGAAATATAACCAAGCTGAGCTACCGCTGCCGAGGTTCGCTCCATCGAAGTGCTCGTGCTCCACTTTAGCCACTGAGCACCACAATTTCGTAGCTTTCTGTCTCTCACACAATCACCTATATCCAAAAAAAAAAAAAAACAAACAACAAAATTAAATATCAGCACAACTCCCCTAAAACTCTCTCCTAAAAAAAGTACTTCTCCAGCGTAGATTTTTGTGTAGAGCTCTCTGTGTCTAAAAACCAAAAGAAATTATAGAGAAGTTTCGCTGTAACTGGGTTAGCTCCCTCTGTCTCCTCCATCCTCTCTCCACCTATCTCTTTCTCTCTCTTAAAGTATACACAAATTTTGTGATCTTTCGGTGATCTAAACCTAAAATTAGTCTCTGTCACTATGTGTCTTAGTACTTGTCCCACTCAAGTAGTTGTTTGCCGGCGTAGTCCTCTTCGTCCTCTGTCTCTGTGTGTATATTATCTGTTTTATATATATTGTACCAATCGCAGGATGTGCAAATCAAGTAAAGCCAAGGACAATTGGCCCAGAGGATTCTACCATACAGTTACTCGTAGCCAACTAACCCGAGACTCTGTTCAGTGTGTTCCTACCCCACATGTAACCCACAGTGCGTTTCATTGCCATAGGTTCAGACTTTAGGTCTGAATGAAGGACCTAACCACAAGTTTTTCTAGTACTAACCCCATGTCTCTTATTAGTGATCGATTGATTTGCTTTGATTTCACCGAAATAAAATCCAAGTTAATACCTTAAAAAATAGTTTGTGTAAATAAAATAAAAGTATCAAGTTGCAATTGCCCCCGAAGCGCACTGTCTTTGTGTCTCTTTGTATACCTAACCCCTCGGAGTTAGCTCCGAGATGGGATCTCAGTCCCAATAGTAGTCCAAACTTCGTTGTACTTCCCCTGATATAGGTGTCATTAAACCGCAACCACCTGTCACTAACACCTTATCGAAACAAAAGGCCTTACCCATTGTGCCGTAAGGAACTCTGCATTCTTCTTATTTTATTTGGGTTGTTCCTGGCTAGCGAAAGGCCTTGCCTAATTCAAAACTCTTTATACCCCTCGCTACTCTAGACAACGGCTCACCACAGAGTCCGAATGTGACTGGCTTCAGCCAGATCATTGTGTCCATTTCCAAGCCGGAAATCACCATAGTGCCCGTGGGTGGATCCCTAACCCTTACCTGCAACGGCTACATGCGACGGAACAATGTAAGTCATGGAATTAGTTTGTGTTTTATATGGATTTAACTATAATTTGTGGTATTTGCAGGACCCTGTCTTTGTGAGCTGGCACAAGGAGAACAGTCGCATGACCCAGGAGTCGGAGGTTCGTGGCGGTACACTGTATCTGTATAACCTGAAGATTGATGATTCTGGCACCTACACTTGCCGTGCCATTAGCAATGAAACATCTGAATTGTTTGAGGATCGTATCTCCATCACCATTACCCGTAAGTTCTGGCTTTATTTTCTTACTCTCTGAATCTTAAAATTAACAATTTAAAATTATAAAATTTCTAAAAAATGCCTACGCTGAAACAAAAGGATATGCCAAGGAAATGCTGGCACGCTATGGTATTTCAAGCTTAGAATTTACTTACTCACTTATTTATATTGCCTTTTTAAACTCTATAATATATGCTATATATACTAATAAATCTTTATTATTCTTCCAACAGCTGAGAGCCAACGCAGACCCGCCCAGATTGTCAATTTGCCCAACCATGTGACCTTCGAGGAGTATCAGCAGAATGAGATCGTTTGCGAGGTGGAAGGTAATCCCACGCCGACTGTCACCTGGACACGCATCGATGGCCAAGTGGATGCCCACTCAAGGACCTATGGCAATAGCCTGATCTTTGATTCGCCACGGAAATCCGACGAAGGTCGCTACCGTTGCCAGGCTGAGAATAATCTGAATCGCGATGAGAAATACGTCCAGGTGTATGTCCAGAGCAGTGCTCCGCCACCGAATCCGCCGCGTGATCGTCTGTATATCCAACCGGAGGAGCATAATGGTGTGGCCGGTGAATCCTTCCGTCTTACCTGCCAGACAACGAGTGTGGCCAGCCTGAGATACGAGTGGTCCCAGGAGGGCTATCCGATTTCCGCCTCCGGTTCGCGTAACATCTTCATCAATGGCAACACCCTGGAGGTGCGAGATGCCAGCGATCGTGACTCTGGTACCTACACCTGTGTGGCCTTTGATCCACGCACTCGTCGCAATTTCACCGCCGATGCTCGTGTTTACATTGAGCCTAATCACCAGCCACCGATTGTCGATGGGTAAGTTGAATCCTTAGTTGATAACCCCAAGATCTGTATCTCTCTAACATTTGTTTGTTTTTTGTTGCAGTGTCGGTCCCACAATTGTGCCCTTGGAGGAGCTAATTGTGGTGGAGCAGGGTCGTGATCTGAGCGTTACCTGCCAGGCCAGTGGCTCACCGCATCCGTCTGTGAAATGGACCAAGGTGCATGACCAGATGGCCAACAATGTCCATGTCAGCGGCAATGTCTTGACCATTTATGCAGCCCGTCCTGAGAATCGTGGTCCGTACTCCTGCATAGCCGAGAGCAGCCATGGCACCATTCAGTCTAGCACGAATATCGACATTGAACGTAAGTGGTCAGAGATCCAGATCTGAGATATATTCTACATCCTTTACTGTAGCTTTAGCTTAATAACTAGCTAGGTCTCGTTGTTGTCTAGCTGAGGCCAAGGGTTAACTCCTACAGGATCTCCCCTGATCTCAGCTGAACTCCAAACTCTATCTCTCTTTGAGGAGAATAAGATCCCCAGCTAACCATGTCTTTGCTATCTTGTCTCTCGTCCTGTTGTCTCTCTCTTTCTTCCCCCATAAACACTAACACTGATTTTTACCCTTTTTGAAAACTATTATTTAAACCTGAAACCTAAAAACCTGACCCCGCCCCTTGACCTCTTGATTTGCATTTTGAAACCAAAAAAATAACACACACTTAGTGCACAAGAGTGGAGTCGGTAATAAGACAGGTCCGCACAATCTGATCCTTATACTAATCGGTGCCACCACCATCGTTTGCTTGTTTGCAGCTCGGGAGCGGCCGAGCATTAAGATAGAGTCCGATCCCATCCAGACCTCCTTGGTGGGCGCCCAGGCGTCGCTATATTGCACAGCCACTGGCATACCCGAGCCGAGCGTGGAGTGGGTACGCGTTGATGGCCAGCCGCTCTCGCCACGCCATCAGGTAGAAGGTCGTGGTTATGTTGTGTAAGTGCTCCTTAAATTGTCTTTTAGAGGATTCATTTATATTAATTCAAAAATACATTTGCAGGATTTCTGACATTGTGATTGCCGATGCCGGTGACTACGAGTGCCGGGCCAGGAATGAGGTTGGAGAGGCCTCTGGCGTTGCCACAATAAGGGTACTCGAGGCACCACTGGTGGAAATCCGACCCAGTGAGCACATTCGCCTCACCGAAGGCGATGAGCTGGAGCTGGAATGCATTGCCAGTGGCTATCCCAATCCCCAAGTCGAATGGTCGTCCACAGGTCAACAAAATACACGCGGTCTGACCGGAGGTCTGGGCGGCAGCAATACTGCTGAGATTCATATATATCGCGTCACCCAGGCCCATGCCGGAATCTACACTTGCACAGGCACCAACGAGGTGGCCACCGATCAGCGCAGCGTTCGCGTCGAGGTCCATCCCAAGCGTGGTGATGTTGGCATACGTAGGTGTTCCCCCAAGGGATGTACATCTGTGAAAGGGTAGTCTCTCACTTTCTCTCTCCCCTTAGATGATGACGACGATGGCAACAATCAGGGACCGGAGCCAGGATCTGGTCCTGGACAGCTTCAGCCACGCATGGATCAACTGCAGACGAATATCGGCGACAATGTGACACTGACCTGCGGTCTTCCGGCGCAACTAAATCCACGCTGGGAGCGTGTCGATGGCGCTCCTCTGCCCAGCAATGCCCACATTACCCGCAATAGTCTAGTGATAGTGTTCGTCCAGGAGGAGAATCTGGGACAGTATCGCTGCAGTGCTGTGAATCCCGCTGGCCATGTGGTTTCCTTTGTGGTGCGAGAATTGGTTCAACTACCACTGCCCCAGATTACCTTCTATCCGAAGATACCGTTGAGGGTCGAGGCCGGACGCAACGTGGACATTTATTGTCAGGTGACCAATGCCCGTCCCGAGGATGTTTACTGGAGCACCGATAATGGTCGCCCACTGCCCAGGTATGGATTTATTTATTAACTTGATTATTCATCTATCCATTTATTCATTTATCCATCTGTGCATTTATCCATTTATACATTTATCCTTCTATCCATTCTATGCATTCTTTGCATTCTATTCAATTTATCTGTTCTTTCAATTCTACTCATTCTATCTATTATATCCATTCTATACATTCTATCCATTCTATCTATTATATCCAGTCTATCCATTCTATCCATTCCATAGAATTATCCATCTATCCATCTATATATTCTATCCAGTCTATCCATCTATCCATTCTATCCATTCTATCTATTCTTTCCATTCTTTCCATTCTATCCATTCTATCAATTTGATCAATTTTATACATTTTATCCATTCTATCCTTTTTATCCATTCTTTCCATTCATTCCATTGTATTCATTGTATCCATTCCAGCCATTCTATTCACTCTATCCATTCTATGTATCTATCCATTTATCCATCTATTCATTTATCCATTTATCCGTTCTATCTATCTATTTATTTGTATATCTATTTATCTATCTATATCTAATCCATCCTTATCCCTGATTTGGCTATCACTGAACCCCATTGATTCACTCCGCCAGCTCCGTTCGCATCGAGGGTAATGTCCTGCGCTTCGAGGCCATCACTCCGGCTGATGCCGGTGGCTATCGATGCACTGCCTCCAATGCCTATGGCAATCGCACTGCAACCCACCAGGTCCAGGTCAAGCCCCCCTATTACCAACCCCTGCCCCAGTCGCAGGTGCAAGAGGCCCGTGAGGGCGATAGCATTCAGCTCCGCTGCTCGGCCACGCAGTATGGCGTCGAAGTGAATGTCAATACCCAGGTGAGTATGCCAAGAGTAAGTCCTTGCATCCTTGAACCATCTTTGTAATACTCGTGGTCTTCTTCTCACAGTTCCGTTGGCATCGCGAGGATGGCAGTGAGTTGCCCCATAATGCTCGCCCGGACAGCCAAGTGCTGATCCTTACCCAACTTCGGCCAGAGGATGAGGGTCGCTATATCTGCGAACAGTACGATGTGGCCAGAGGACGAAGCCTGCCGCCGAGCTCCGTTGATTTGAAAGTTATAAGTGAGTAATACCCAGCGGGTTTTGGGTTCCCGGTTTCCCTCAGGCTCCAGGCTTCCCAGTCCTGTCCGACAAATGCGAAAGGACGAAAGCCAAAGCAGCCTCATCTCCTATCTCTTCCTCTCTGTCCCCCTGAAAATTTTAAAATTTTAAACCAAAAAAGAAATATATATGAATATTAATATTGATAAGATGAAGGAAAGAAACCGAATCGCCCGACCCATTTTTGACCCTGTTAGGCCAGCCCAACAATCGAAAATCAAATGAACTAAAAGCCAGAAACAACCAAAAAAAAATATATATAAACAAATAAATCTTAAAGAAAAAGAGGATAAACTTTAACCAGAGAATAAAGTTCGAAAGGAATTTCCCCCCAGTTAATGTCCAAGGACTAGGCTTTGTTTAAGCAGGTTAGATCGTTCGCTGATTTTACTAATTCACCACTATCTCTCTATATATACAAACACACGACTCTATATCAACTTGAATACGCCTCTATATATATATACATATATAGAAAACACATCTATGTACACGTATCTGTTAACCTAAGCTTAAAACCGACCTAAATCAGCTAATTAAGCAACAACAAAAACCTGTAAATATGCAAAAGGAAATTGCCATCAAAACAAATCGAACACAATGTCTATGTATGTATGTCCCACACTGTAGGGAGCAGGGTTTTACACACAAACACACACGAATACACTCTGTATATAACCAAAAGCGATATATATATATTTATATCGGTCGAAAATCGATCAATATATATCGTTCATTTGCAAATACTTTACAAAACATTTTGGTGATGACTTCACAAAACGACAACTCAGCTCCCGACCCGTGTTAAACGATATATATGTAGATATATATATATATGCATGCAAAGCCAAGAATATTGAAAAAAAAAAAAATCTTGAAAAAAGAATTCTCTTTGAATTATGATTTTTGTTTTCGAAATTGTAGAAACCTAAGCTGCCAAAAACACACATATATATACATATATATTTACGAACGAACATTTATCTTTTTTTCAAACTTGATAAATCTTAAGTTTACCCAAAAATGGCTGCCAAAGTAAAAAAAAAAAACAAACCAAAAACATTACAAACATTGCTAATACGATACACTTAAGTAAACCCCACTAAAAAGTGAGAAATAAAACATAAATATTAACATTAAAAACTTGCACAACAAAACTGTGTAAAGCAAACAACAATTGTAACATATATCTTTTTATTTATTTTCAAAAGACTCTTGCAGTAATAGAATTATTTAAAAATGTATTGCAAAAAGTTGATCCGAGTTTACAAAATAACCCAAGATTTTTTTATAATTTAAATAATATTTTAAAATTGAACTGCAAGGGTATTTCAAGCGTCGGTACTCCGAGGCTCATCTTCTATTTGTGTTGTCTTTATTTTATTAACAAGCTTTTAATGGTGTCGGCTTTCCCCCATCATCGGAGAGATATTGTATCTTTACTGGGCTTTAAGTATCTGTTCGATTAAGTTTTTCTTTTTAAAAGGTTATGGGTTATCTAATGGTCCACTGTTTGTTTGTGTTTTTGTGTAAAAATAAGTGTAAATCAATCATAAAGTTAATTAACTAAAATAGTCACTGCACACAAGTTCTCTCTCTTCACCTCTGTGTACTCTCTGTACTTTATACTCTATAATCTCGACTCTTTACCTGCCACCTCATCACCTGAATTGCACTGAAAAAAAATATATAAAAATATACAACATAAAAAATAGCACCAACGTAACTGTAAATAATAACTTTAAACACTCTTAATGATGTCCTTTTTAAATCAGTTAAAATCAGTCAAACAGTCAGCTGTCAGTGAGAGGAAGTATCCTATATTCAGAATCAGAAATCTATAGTTTTTACAGAGATTTTAAGATTTTTAATTTTTGCAATGAAAGAAACAAATAGAAAACACATTAATTAAACTCATAATTTATTTCTTTCTCTCTCACGCTTTTCTCTCTCTCTCTCTCTCCCACTTTCTTACATGTGCGCTTGTTGAAATATATATATTTTTAAATTTACCTTTTAATTTGACTCTTAAATGGTATATACATTATATGAAAAAAACAAAACAAAACACAAACAAATTTAATGGTATGGCATGCAACAATGCAACTCAAAAAACAAACACGATAAATCGATCGATAAATCAATCAATCCAACGACCAATCAACGCCACAATCGAACCGCCAACGAAACAACGAACATAAAAAATCAACAAATATATATATTAATATATATATATTGAAATGTGATAAATCTAGGATACAATCCGTACCCGTTCAAGGGCCACAGCCCCAAAGATATGCCCTGCATGTTTCTGTATATCTGTACAGGTGTGTTACCACATCCCCAGCCGCCCAATCGAATCTAGAAATCGCAGCGAGCCTTCCTTATAAACACAAACTTTATATTATCCTTATCCTTACATATTTTTATTTTTTGTTTTATTTTATTTTCGTTAATTATTATTTTTTTATTATTTGTTTCGCATTTGTTTTGTATTATTAATCTAATGATCTTGAAAAATAATTTGTATTATGTAACATACTACTGCCTAACCCCCTAGAGCAATACAAGTTTTATATAAAAAAAAAGAAAAATGAAAGAAAACCCAAAATAATATCACATAAAAAAAACCTATACGGTTGATATTTTTTAATGACCACAAAAACCCTCATTATACAGAAATCCTGAAATCCTCTAATATATAATAATATCACGATCCCGATTAGAAGATCACTCTCCTCTAGTCTTTAGTCTCCAATCTCCAGTCTCCTGCCTCCAGCATGTGTGTGTGTGGAGAATAAGTAATTTTCGTAGCTTTACCTGGGCTTAGGGTAGATCTCCCTGCTCCTACCCTTTTGGTTTTTTATACCCATCCTGTACATATATATATAGTATATAGCCAGGTTGAGGTACTAACTTGCAACCGATGGGCTTAGTGCTGAATGTGAGGCTGCATATACTTTGCTAATTTTATTTATTTTGTGCATTTCCACAACGAAATACTGAAAATACAAAACAATACCAATAATAATGAAATTACTGAAATATCAAAAAATACTTTAAATACTAAATATTATACCAAACAAAAAAATACTCACATTGTACGGAAACCTACTGAAAATTAACGATATATCGTAAAAATCAAAAACATCGAAACATAAGCAGACTTCAAAAGCGGCAAACTAACGCCTGCGAAACACTTGACCTCCGGATCGGCTGCAGTGCGTCCAGCTCCACCGTCCACTGTCGCTGCATATGCCTGCCAGCCCAGCGATTTCAAGTGCGTCTCGCATCCGCACACCTGCATCCGGGCGGGAATGGTGTGCGATGGTATCTACGACTGTACGGATCATTCGGATGAGTTCAATTGCATTGCCGGAAGTAGGGGCAAGTCGACATCGAGTGGCAGTTTCAAGCGCTGGAAGAAGGATCTCGGCAGGAGCCCAAGGACAATGCGTGGAGAAGATGGACAAAGGATGAGGATCAGGAAGCGGCATCTCACGGAGCTGATGGGCAGCGGTTGGTCCCAAGTTATCTCTCTCTTCCCACAACCCAGCACTGCAAATGACCCGTCCTACTCCCTCTCTCTCTCTCTCTCAATCTATCTATCTTTCTCTATCTATAGTAGCATATCCTTAACTCCTCTTTGTATCCTGTTCCTCGCACCTTTCCGTTCCCCAACACTTAAACTCAACTGTACCCAGCTGTTATACAATTTCGTTCCTCTTTCCCTTTGTCTCAACTGTACCAATCCCCACGTATCCTTTTTATCTTCTATATCTTTCTATCCCATCCTTTTCCCATCCTGTTTCTACCCCTCGCTGTCTAATTCCCTTATGCTCGTGGGTGCACAAAATCGTAGAGTTGAAACGATTGCAATTGGCACTCAATGGATAAGGGTCTATCGATATCCGATAACCGATAACCGACCAGCGAAATAACCGATCAACAAACAGCACCAATTACAAGCTTCCTGTGGATGCTATCAAGGAGCAAACGACGCACGCACTCGATGGGTTTCAAGTAGCTTAAGACGTAACCGTTAACGATGATGAAAGTAACCAACAAGTATTGATAAACGATAACCAAACGATCTGCCAAACGATCGATCGCATAACCTAGATACTTTTGCAGCATTCTTCAGGTTTCGGCTATATGTATATATATAAATATGATCTGCATGCGCCAGGCTACGGCTACGATATGTTACTAACTATAGCTTGTAATTTAGTTTAGAATCTTTTGAAATTATTGTATATAACACTAAACATTTACAAGCACATACACACACACATAAACATATACATACGCACAGTCACCCGATAAATGATAGATAGTAATCGCCTCTTTGTATAATATAAAGATATATATATCAATAACTGTAGCAAAACACCTCTGTATATGTGATAAACAAACCGGAAATGAAACATGTGCGAAATTAAAGTGGTAACCCAAGTCCAAATTAGATATGTAGAATTCGACGACAAAAAAACCCATAAAATTAAAACAAATACTACGAGTATAAAAAAATACCAATCTAAATGAACCCATTCGTAACCCCACATATATTCGTGTATTCTGTGTGATTCGATCCTTAGAAGTACTGAGTAAATGTAGCTCCATCAAGTAGTTCCCCCAAATCACCACTCCACCTAGTCCCCTCTCTGTCGATCTCTCTCTCTCTCTCTCTGTCTCTCCTTATGTATATCGTATATCGTATATCTCTATGTATTGTCTAACTAGGAAACCAAATTCCAAAAACAAAAAACCAAATTAAAACTAAAACAAAACCAAGTGCGATATGCAATCGAAGCAGGATCGGTTACTTGTTATCTTTATAATAAAAAAAAATAAATTTGATCCATAACAAGATCGATATTAAATCAATATCGATTAACCAAGAACCGATTATTTCGATAAGTATCGCCTTATTTCTGTTTGAACCCATTTTGACATGTAATTTTGCTAACTGTTTTTCTCTCTCTGTGTATTTTTTACTATCTTATTCCCATTTCCATGACTCACTACACACACTATACACACTATACACACACACCTTACACACACCCATATACGCCACACACATATATACATGCACCTTGCACTTGTGAATTGTCGCTGAATTGTGAACGTTCCGCCGACCATCCTTCGTCCTTCGTCCGTTGCCGTCTATCTGTGTGTGTCCCGGTGTCCGGTGATCGGTGATCGATGGTCCTGGTGTCCCGTTTGGATCCTATAGCGGTCGGCCCCGTGCCTCCACCGATGCCCCACTATCCCGAATACCAGCCACCGGCTCGTCCGGAGCCGCAAGAGGAGCGTCCGCGGGACTATAGCCTGAAGCTGGACCAGCAATCGTCGAATCTGCGCGTTGGTGAGTCCACCGAAGTGGAGTGCTACTCCTCCGATGATACCTACACGGATGTGATCTGGGAACGGGCGGATGGAGAACCGCTCAGCAATAACGTGAGGGTAAGTATCCCCTCCTCCAACCTAGTTATTTGATATTAATAGAATCTCATCCCTACAGCAAGCGGGCAACCGTCTGGTGATCAGTCACGTGGATCCCTCCGATGCTGGCAACTATGTCTGCAAATGCAGGACCGATCAGGGAGATCTCTACACCACCAGCTATGTCCTGGAGGTCGAGGATCAGCCCCACGAGCTGAAGAGCTCCAAGATCGTTCATGCCAAGGTCGGTGGCAATGCTCAGCTGCACTGTGGTGCCGATGAGAGTCGTCAGCCCACATACCGCTGGTGGCGTCAATACGGACAACTCCAAGCCGGACGCAGTCTGGCCAATGTAAGTTCTCTGAAAGGAAGCTTTCCATTTGCAGCAATTAGTAACCTCTTCCCATTTTTTGCAGGAGAAACTATCCCTGGACAGTGTTCAGGCCAACGATGCCGGCACATATATCTGCACAGCCGTTTATGCCGATGGCGAAACAGTGGACTTCCCCAACATTCTGGTGGTCACCGGTGCCATTCCACAGTTCCGTCAGGAGCCACGCAGCTACATGAGCTTCCCCACGCTGCCCGACTCCTCCTTCAAGTTTAACTTTGAGCTCACCTTCCGCCCGGAGAACGGTGACGGTCTCCTGCTCTTCAATGGCCAAACGAGGGGTACTGGCGACTACATTGCCCTCTCCCTGAAGGACCGCTATGCCGAGTTCCGCTTTGACTTTGGCGGCAAGCCACTGTTGGTCCGTGCCGAGGAGCCGCTGGCCCTCAATGAGTGGCATACGGTGCGTGTGCATCGTTCCCGACGCGACGGATATATCCAGGTGGACGAACAGCATCCGGTGGCCTTCCCAACGCTACTCCAAGTGCCACAGCTGGACCTCATCGAAGACCTGTATATCGGTGGCGTGCCCAACTGGGAGCTACTTCCGGAGGAGGCAGTATCCCAGCAAACCGGCTTCATCGGTTGCATCAGCCGCCTGACCCTCCAAGGACGCACCGTGGAACTGATGCGCGAGGCGAAGTTCAAGGAGGGCGTCTCCGATTGCCGGCCGTGTGCAGACCGCCCATGCGCCAACGATGGCGTCTGCCTTGAGAGCCAGACGGAGCAGGCCTACACCTGTGTCTGCCAGCCGGGCTGGACGGGCCGTGACTGCTCCGCCCGCGGGGCCCAGTGCACGCCAGGCGTTTGCGGTGCCGGACGCTGCGAGAACACCGAGCAGGACATGGAGTGCCTCTGTCCGCTGAACCGGACCGGAGACCGCTGTCAGTACATCGAGCACCTGAGCGAGCACAGTCTCAACTTTAAGAACAACAGCTATGCGGCCTACAACACACCACGGGTGACGCGGATCAACATCACGCTATCGGTGCGTCCCTCCAGCCTCAGCGACTCTGTGCTCCTGTATGCGGCCGAATCGAGCCTGCCCAGCGGTGATTACCTGGCGCTGGTGCTCCGTGGCGGTCATGTGGAGCTGTTGATCAACACGGCCGCCCGCCTGGAGCCGGTGGTGGTGCGTTCGGTGGAACCATTGCCCCTGCATCGCTGGACCCGCATCGAGCTGCTGCGACGCCAAGGTGAGAGCATCCTGCGCGTGGGTGATGCTCCAGACCGCAAGGCCAAGGCCCCAGGCTCGGGACGTATCCTATCTCTGAAGACGCCGCTCTATGTCGGCGGCTATGATCGGTCGACGGTGAAGATCAACCGGGATGTGAACATAACCAAGGGCTTTGATGGCTGCATTTCACGACTCTACGACTCGCAGCGTTCCATTCAACTGCTGGCGGACATCAAGGATGCAGCGAATATCCAGAACTGCGGTGAACTCAACGAAATTGGTGGCGCCAATGGGGACAGTGACAGTGATAGCGATAGCGAGCCAATTCCACCGCCATCACCGGAGATCTCGGACAATCGGGACGGAGATGAACTGCAGCCATATGCAATGGCTCCCTGTGCCAGTGATCCCTGCGAGAATGGCGGCACCTGTCGCGAGGAGGAGCAGCAAGCCATCTGCTCCTGTCCCCTGGGCTTCAGCGGCAAACACTGCCAGGAGCGTAAGTTTAAAGCAATCCCTATATAGTTTCAAAAGTAATCCTTGTTAATCTTTTATAGACATCCAAGTGGGCTTTAATGCCTCATTCCGAGGCGATGGCTATGTAGAGATCAATCGCACTCAGTTCGATCCCGCCGTGGAGCAGGAGTACAGCTCTGTGGCCATTGTCTTCACCACCACCAAATCTGATGGCCTGCTGGTCTGGTGGGGCCAAAAGGCTGGCGAGGAGTACACCGGTCAGGATTATCTGGCCGTGGGCATTGTCGATGGCTATGTGGAGTACTCCCTGAGGCTGGATGGCGAGGAGGCGGTTATCCGCAATAGCGATACCCGTGTTAATGACGGAGGTCGGCATATTGTGATTGCCAAGCGGGTAGATAACACCGCTATGCTGGAAGTGGATCGCATCCTGCACTCGGGCGAGACACGACCCACCGGCGTGAAGAAGATGAAGCTGCCGGGCAATGTGTTCATCGGTGAGTCCCTCTTTCTATGCTTGATCCTTCTTTGACTGAAATCCTTTATGTATTATGTGCAGGTGGCATTCCGGACATTGCTCGGTTCACGGGCAACCGCTACACGCAAAACTTTAACGGCTGCATTGTGGTCGTCGAGGGCGAGACCGTGGGCCAGATCAATCTGAGTCCTGCCGCCGTCAACGGAGCCAATGTCAACGTCTGTCCCGCGTAAGTATCCCAATTATCTTTCTCCTAGATCAGTTTTCCTCCTTGTTGTTGGCTCTGCTTCGATTTTAATCCCCGCCTGCCTTGCCTCAGTCATTGGCATCCCTCTAGCCTTGTCTACCAAGAGATCGGTGATGACATCGATGTGGATTTGGACACGGCCTGGGAACCAAGGGACTCCAGCGAGGCTGGCTTCTTTGATGAGCTGGATCAACCGCCACCGGTGCATATCTTCTATCCGCGTCCCAAACTCAGCGAGTTTCCCGTCAGCCGGGCTCTATCGTTATCCATATCGATCTTGTTATCCATGGGCCCATCGATCGGGCTTCTGGGAGGAATTCCTCCCTGCCTGCTGCCTGCTCCTAGCTAGGCTTGTATAATTGGAGATCGATTGCAAAATCGATATCAAGTCTGACTGAGCAGAGTCTCCATGGAAGCCCCTTCCTCTCCATTAACTTGTAAACGGATGTGGAACTGATCAATAATCGATATCGATAAGGATATCTTGGTTCCATATCCGTTAATCCTAAAACAGAAGAGTGGCTATGACACTTTTGAAGTTTGCGGAACTCGGAGCCTTGAGCAACTGGATAGTATTATAATATCCCATAACTTAGGTAGTTGAATTAGAAATATATATAGTTTCTAAAGCTCATATATATTTTGCGGAATTATTTGTAGAGCTCAATATTAACTAAATATTATTTCCAAATTTGATGACGAGTTCCAAGCAAAAGCGCCATAGCCCCTGATGATTACTATATCATACCATTGGGAGTGTTACAATTGAAATTATCGTGCCATATCATCGCAGAATATCATGTTATATTATACAAAGTATAGTTAGAGTCGCCAGCCACATACATGAAGTTAGATAATCGTCTAGAGTTAAGATATATCCTAAAGGTAACTAGGACTATAAGCTCGAACATTTTTTTTTCATAGTCAATTAGGTAGCACCAGAAATATGTATTGTTACAGATCTTATCTAGTCTTAGCCACTTCTAGTTGGATTGTTCTCGTTTCGAAGCCAAGCTCAGGGCACACCACTTGATAGCTATATACACACATAAATCTGATTAAATATCGATCTATATATAGGTAGAAATTTGTGCTTAGCTAGGAAGGTTCCTTAGATCCCTGCTTAACCCTAAAGTCTAGGGCATTTCCCATAGTTATACTTGTGAATTAATTTCCCTGATCTCAAAAAGAGCCATCGTTTTATCTAGTTCTGAAATTTTAAAAGCGTTTCCAAATTATCCTTTACATATATTATATGAAGTAATTATTATAAATATATATAATCTGGTCGATCTATATGTAATCTAAGTAACGAATGATGGAGAAATCAAAGTTCTTCGCGTTGAGACAAAGTCTGATATTGCAGCTTAGCGAGGCTTTTAACCAACACTGGCTTATCCTGTTTTGTCCAGCACTAAAAACAGTAATTAATGAATATTTAGCTGACTTTTAGTTAGTGAATTGAGTTGGGGAAATATGAATGAGTGTGTTTATGTTTTTTTACATTATATTTATTGTGTTTCTTAGTTAGAAAATTTCATTTACGAAGCCTTTTAACCAACTCTGATTTTATCTTAGTTTTGCAACACTGTTTATAAATATCAAGTTATGTTTTTATTCCTATATTTTCCTTCATTTTTATAGCCTTCTTTTACTTAAATTAAATTTATGATTTCCCTAATTTCCCCAATTTTCCCATATTTTCTTATATTTTTTATATGATTTATACATCAGTCACGAAGAGCTCCTGGGAGGAACCGAACCGCCAGTCGTCTGAGGACACAACCAGCAACCGAAATTAGCTTTTTAATTAAATAACATTAACAAAAACAAAAAAACAAAAAGAAAACCATTTTTATATATACACAACATACGAGAATAAGCCCAAGCAAAACAAACCAACTAAAAAAAAATATTAAATATTATATGGCGTAAAGATATGAAAACCAAAAAAAAAAAGAAAAAGAAACGATCACTTCTACAACTAAATTGAATGCTTCTTCGATCCTTAAGTCTAAGTTAAAGATTGTTAGCAAGGAACAAGCGAATATCACAAAAACAAAATACACACGCACATCTGTTTTTTTTTTTTTTTTAATATAAATCAACCTGCGAGAAGTGAAACGAAACAGAAACAATAATGCAATTTAATGCAAATTACGCAGATAATGCTGAATAATACAAATACATAATGCAGATAAAGCCTAGGATTAAAGAACTAACTAACTAACTCGAACAACAACAACAAAAACGCATACTAGCCAACTTGCAAACCACAACAACAAACAACAGCAAAACACACCACCAAAAGCAATAAATGCTCAATAGTTGAAGGCATTTGATATATTTTATATTTTTAGTTTCCTAGCTTGTAACTACAACTACGACTCTATTGTTCTTTATTATTTGTTTTGTGGAAGACATCCCCCAGTGTAAAATCGGAACGCACACACTCGTGTTATTAATTAAATTAAATACCAATTGATACCGTTTAATGATAAACAACAACAACAAAAAAAAACCTACCAACTATGAATGCAACTATTGTGAACGAACGAAAACTGTTGAGTGGATAAAAAGCAACAAAAGCAACAAGCAGAAGATATATTAAAATGAAATCAACAACAATTTTGGCACGTGTTTGCTTTCGGGTTAAAGTGGGAGATCACAGGACCAGCGAAACCTGCAAGGGAGAGGGAGAGAGTGATGGTGAGAGAGAGCCGAGCCACTCGCGCAGCTTCTGGCGCTCATTTGTGCTTCGGCTCGCCTCGTACGACTGCAAGCGGTAAGTGTTGTTCGTTTAGCTTTTTTTAAATTAAAGCTAGCATAGTTGAAAATCTAACAACTTCAATGTAAATCAATATATATTTAAGTATATATGTTTATTTACACAGATATTTATTGAGCAGAATTTGTCATAATACTTGCCATGCCTTACTAACTATAAAAATCGATTTACATATATACGACCTAGAAAACATACGAAATTAACATATTAAGTATCATTTTAATATAATTGAAAAAAATGTAGGTCAATAATATTTGCATTTGAGTGCAGCATGTACTTTTGAGTGTAACTCGTATTTTAGCTTTTTTCACTCCAAATCTAGCGTGGCCGGTCCGTCACATCTGGCAACACAGCGCGGTGTTCTCTCGGCTGCTGCCTTTGGTTCACTTCGCTTCGCACCGCCGAGCGACACAGTCGAAGAAAAGAAAAACAACGAAAAAACAAGAAGAAATAAGAAAGAATATTAAACCACCGACTCTTGGCGCCTCGTCGTGTTAATTTAATATATTTAGTTACTATTTTTTTTGGTTCGCGACTGTTTTAAAACCCAGTGAGTGTTTATTTAAACTGTACTTGCAAACCCAAAGAGAAGAGAAGAGCAGAAACGAAAGAAAACAGAAGGGTCCCAAAGAAAATACCGCAAATCTGCCGCGAGAGAGCGAGAAAAGTGCGTGTGCCAAGTTTGTTTTTATTTTTATAACGGCAACCGGCTAAAACGAAGCGTCGTCGTCCCCGCAAACACTCAATAACAATAAATTATACGGTCCGGTCAATAATTCCGAAAATGTTTGTCAAATGTAGTGAATGAAATGAAATTTCCGTATTCAGCAGGGATGCCGCAACCGAAGATCGAACATTAAATATCGGCGGATGTGACTAAGGGCCACGAAATTCAATTTAAAGTGATGCCAATCTCTGTGATTTTCTTTTTTTTCCCGTTCGTTCTCATGTGTGTATGTGTTAGTGGTCGAAAGGCTTTGAAAATGCCATAAAATTTTAATAGGTTTATTTTATTTGGGTTGCCTTCTTTTACTTTGCTTTTTTTTTCTGTTACTTCGTTTTGTCGTTTGCTATTTTTTTTTTTTGTATGAGAAAAATCGCAAGAATGCCGACGCGCAAAGTGATCAAAATCTAATCAAAATATTTACCGTTCGTTTAGCGCTGCAAAGAGAGTGAGCGAAAGAGAGGACATCCCTTGCCTTGCCCTTCGGAAATCGCAAATCGCTGGAAATCGCAGCAGTTGCAGGTGAGTGTGCGTAACGGTAAAAATGTCTTGTCTGGAAAGTAGTTCAGCTGGTCAGTTGAGTCCGTAAATGTCCGTAAGACCCAGACCCCGGGGCCCCCCTGCTCTGCCTTCCATGCAGCCATACTGCCATATCGATCGATTCCAGTTGACAGGTTTGTGCCTATGCTTGTGGTTATGTCCTTTTTTGGGCCGCCAGGTGACCAACTGTCGTCCGATCGTTGGCCGAAGGCCAATTGCCAATTGCCAATTGCGCCGATGGCCAATTGCCGACCGCCGACTGCCGTTACTTTATGTGTCAGCAGCGATGCCCCCAAAACGATGTAACAACAACAACAACAAGAATAACAACGACAGGCAGAGCAAGTGCTGCACATCAAATTTATCACGAACATAAACCAGAGAACATCCAAGTATCAAACCTGTCAGGGGGCGGTGTGGGGAGTAGTTTGGCTCCTCACCCCGATTTTAAGACCATCCTTCATTTCCCCTTTTCTGCTCGTTGATAACATTAATGAACTGTCTACGACTGAGCACCAGAATAGAAAAGCCAAAAAGGAGAGAGGTGGAGAGTCAGAGTCAGCGAGAGAGAGAGAGAGAGGCGTGCACAAATACAGTGGGACCTCCTTTAGCAATTTCCAACTCCTTTTGGCAAATTAATATTTAAGCTTTAAAGTAAAGTATTAAACTATACAGATTCTTGATTATTTAAAATGTAATATTTACGCCATAAGTTGGCATCTCTAATTTAATGGTTTATCCATATCAAACTTTTCATACTCAACAAGTTCGTGTTAGCCAGGTTCGCCTGTCCTCGGCCAGAGAGGCACGCATATTTTGGTTGCCATTGGCAAAAGGTGAGAGAGCGGAATGCAACAGGCAGAACCAGATCAGGGGAGAGCGCGTCAGAGAGGGAGAGGAAGAGGGAATGCAAGTGCTGCACATGCTGATCCTGGTTGGTAACGAACGCCCCTTGCTGTTTCGCTTGTTGTTCTTGCCTGGTAACGAAACTCAGTATTCCCATTTTCCTGCGCAAACTATAAATCAATGGCAGGGGGAAAAGCCCAACAATAAAAATCAAGGCAAGTGTCGTCGTCGTTGTCTCATTCTGCTGGCTAAAAAGGGAAGGGCCAGCCAGGACAGGGACTGGGACTGGGCAGTGAGATGAGAATGGGAATGGGAATGGGATGACGATGAGGATGAGGATGAGGATGGGAATAAGAATGGTCACTGGGCAGAGGCCTCCGCAGCGACGTCGGCAGAGCCTTTGTCTTGTTGTTGATGGGATTTCATTATTACTTTCGATTGTGGCCCATTGAGACGGAGTTCCTTCTCCTCCTCCCTTTTCTCCCTCGTTCTTCACTCGCCAGGGCTCTTGGTTTTTCGTTCTTCATCGAAAGTGCAGACAAACAAAAAGGTCTCTGGGTCCAAACAAAAATAAACACACCGGAGAGCAGCACCATCATCATCATCATCAACGTCATCGTCTCCGTCTCCGTCTCCATTCGCATTCCCATACCCATGCCCAATGCCCATTCCAAATCCCAATCCACATCCACATCGTCATCTTGTCGAGCTCCTTTGCTGCACTCTAATCGCATAAGCAGATAGACCAGGTGAATGAGGATGAGAATGGGCCACACTGAACGAAGGTAGAAAATAAATAAAGCGATAAATGGAAAATAAATTTCAAAAAATTGCTTTTCAAGTGGGCCCACGAAGGTTCTCTCCTACAGCTCACCCCATTCACTGGGCCCCCCGCCCACGAGTTGTGTGTTCCCTGGTGGCCTCGACGGGGCTACCGATCTGAAACTTGGCCAGAACAGGTCCTCTGCCTTGGTTTATCTCTGTGTAATGAAAACATTTGAATAGGTTTAGCATAAACCAAGATAATTGGGTTGGTTTTTCGTCTATGTCTTTTAATCAAGTCTTCATGTCCTCTTGATTAAAGCCTTCAACTAATGATTATTTCAGTTAATCAATTTGCAGCCACAATTTATTCTGTATGCCATTTCTTGCCATAATTCTCCCCTATTCGATGCGCTCAAATTTCATGGCCAAAACGATCTTAGAGATCGATTCTCGCACTCCATTAATACTGATCCACTGATCTAGTTTCCCAGCCATACATATATCCCCATTAAAACCATATCTCACAGTCATAATGAGGAAAGCAGAACGCCTTTTGCCCGAGTGCATTTACCATCAAAATTAGACATAGACATTGACACCTTTTTCCCCTGACCAGCGATTTCGATTTCGACTGGTATTTGGATTTTGATTTGGATTTAGATTTGGACTCAGATTCAGATTCAGATTCCAATGAAACGGATTTTGGTTCCGTAAAAACGGCGCATAAAAATCATTTCACGCCAAACCGAATGGACCCCAGAAATTATGATTAATGTTGAAAACATAAATTGGATTTGATTTCTGTTTGTTTGCCGTTTTCGTGCAGCTTTTTCTCGCTCTTTTTTCGGTGGTTTTTTTTTTGGGTTTTTTGTCTCTCGGCCTGGTCTTCATGGGCTCTTTTTATATATTTTATTTAATTTTTTTTTTTGCTAGGTAGCCGCCGCCGCCTGTTCATTAGCACAGACTAATCATTGGAGCACAAGAGGCGGCCGCAGGGCAGGCGGGCAGCTGGGGCAGAGAGGAGGGCGGGTTCAAGCCCCAAAGGTGGCAATCAACGTGAATGAATGAATGGTTGAACTCGCCTCGACTCGAGTCTTGTGAATGAGCCTGGGTTTTGAGACTGACACAGAGACTGCGACTGAGCCTGAGACGGTATGAATGGGGGCCCTCTACTTGGAGGAGAAGGAGGAGATCTTCACATTTTTTTTCTTACGTTTTTCGTTGTGATCTTCCCTTGAGCGGAAGTGTAATTGCAGGCCGAATTGGCCCGGATTCCGATTCGGATTTGGGATTGGGAGTCGTCTCTTTACGAGCGGCGTCGTCTCTGCATCAAAAAAGGTAAATTAGCTTCACAAACTAAACCAAGAAAAAAATAAAAGAAGAATAAAGACAAATGATGCTGAAGTAGCTGAAGAATCCAGGGAAGATAGAAGAAGCCGCAACCGAAAACGGAAGCGCATTACAAGCCGCCAACGTAATATGATCACATATGTTCACCGTCTGAACATTGCCACGCCCACACGTCCCCGACGAGGAGGGGGGAAAGAAAGGTTAATCGAGGGGATGGGGGTATAGATGCAGAGGTGGAGGCCAGATTCTTAGGCACGTAGATCTCCAGCTTATCTCACTAAAGACATCGGTAGCCATGGATATTGGATAGAGAATTTTGTTGGTTCCCCAAAAACTAGAGGGAACTATATAGGAATTTTATGACTGAATACGTGTGCTCAGTATTTTATACCAAAACTGATAAATTCCATAGAAATTAGAAATATTAGTGACTATTTCCAAGGATAACACCATAACTCACTAAATATATGATACTGTACGGAAATGCCTTAACTACCAAATGTCTAAACCCAAAACAGAAGCAGCAGCAGCAGCACGAGGAGGTAGCAATCGGGAGCAAAACTGGGTTTTGGAGTGGGTTTTCGGGTTCTAGAGTGGGAGTACGGAGACCAGGGGCGGGGACACACAAAGCGAGAGTAGACAGTAGTGCATAAATAAATGTTCCCCGCCGTGTTCGTAGCACTTTTCTTATCAGCGGGGACATCGGCGGGCCGTGACGATGACAACGGGCAACATGGATGGCACCGGCGACGGCGACAGCAATCAGAGCGCTTTGCGGCTGCGCGACAGCAAGAAAGGGAAACGGAGACAGACAGGAAGTGGGCTATTTGCACACCAATCCCAAAACAAGTCATAATTTTCGACAATGGGCCGACGACAGACGACATGGAATCCGGACGGACACGCTCGGTTACGTGGAATTCGGAATTCGGTCCTCTATCGTCACAATCTCCTCCTCCTCCGCCGCCGACTCCTCCTCCTCCTTTTGGCCGGATCAGTCCTCAGTTTTGATAAAGTGGCTCGTCGGCGGGACGAGAGACATTTAATAAGCGACAATTTAGCGCTGAGTCTGACATTGACACAGGTAGAGGAGGGTCGGGTCGGAGTTAACAATGGTAGCTGGCTGGCTGGCCAGGTAGCGCTCAGAGGAGGAACTCTGGCAAGTGTTCGCTGGGAAATACAGAGGGATGTTGCGGATGTGATATCTTCTGGAGCGGATCAGTCCTGGAAATGGGCCCGGGTTCTGGTCTATAAAACCAATTTTAAACGCTTTTGAAGGCAGACAAAGGAGGTCTAGGAATATCGGATCAAGAGCAGTAAAGTGAATGAAACGATTTTGGAATTTAAATAAGGGTTACTTGAAAATTCAAAAACTAAGAGTCAAGCAATTGAATCATAATCTGGAAAAGAATGTAAACACCTAGGAGGAATATATCAGATCAAGAAGTAAGGCAGAGTCTAGCAGAATCAAGTAATTAAGTTTATCAATTTGAATCATGGTGCCCTCAGCAACAAGGCAATGAATGAATAGAAATAGGAAACGGGTCGCTGGAATCAAAGCCATATAATAGAACATCAACCGAAACAATAGAAAGCTCATGGCTAATCAATGAATCAACATAAAACCAAATCGACTTGATGGATTAGAGTCTCCCCACCTTGCATCTCTGTCTTCAGCCGCTCGTTCCTCTCTTTCCAGCACACACCTGTTGAAGGCAGTTTTTAATTAGAGCCTTACCCAGAGTGTCTAGGGAGTCAGAAAGGGTTACGGGGGTCTTGGGTTCGGAGCCCTGGGGCTGCAATGATGTATTCATTTCCCACAAAACGCTGTGAAAATATTGAATAATCGAACTGCTTTGATTTCCGACCAACTAACTAACTAACCATCGGCACTCGACTCCCTCCCGGGGGTCACTGGGAGTTGGAGCTGCCCAGCACGTAGCTGTCAGCGTTAGAAGATCGGGTGGAGACCGGTGGTGACCGCCAGCTGTGAATGGGTCTCGCGGTTGAGAACATTTGTGAACTCAATTAAAATAGCAGACGATCATCAACACGGGTAATGTCTACCTCGAGAGCTTGGAGATCCCTTGAAATGCAAATGCTGCCGGGCAACCGAGATTCCAATTCCGATTCCGATTCCCCGATTCTGAGTCTGAATCTGAATCTGATTCCGATTCGAACTTTGCACGTCGTCTCCGTGGTAATTAAACCTGCGTGGAAACGAAACGAAACGAAATAAACACATACCAGAGTGAGGCAGTAACTTGAGGCGGAGCGGAGCGGAGCGGTACAGACCGCGAATGAATAGACAGACATTCCTCGGCCACCGTGGGGCAATTAGAAAATGAGTTCGAAGCCAGGCCGGCAAATGCGAACGCGAACGCGAACGCCAACGTTCCGTTCCAAGATCCAAGATCTTTGAGCTCTCCAAGCTCCATTCGCAGGCCAACTCGAGTCATAGATCAGCGTTCATGATAAGCCAGATCTGGAAAGAGTTAAAGCAGTCTGGAAACTCCGCCACATGCGGACTATGGAATACCTTCCAAAGATCTAAATATATAGATGTTATTTTAATGAATAACAAGTTATTAGAGTCCATTTAAAGGGAGTGATTACTACATACTTGACAGATCATTTCCTCTTCTAATGAAAATATCTAAATTGCACTCTGAGACTTACCTTTGTTCACAGAAAAATGGTATGTGACTTCAAGCCGAGGTCACCAAGTGTCATCACATTACTCTTCTTACCAAAGGTTAGAATTAGATTATGACACATTCCGGAACAGTAAAGTACTTGTTATGAACAGGGTACACCCTGGCCTGGGTGAGTGGAACAGGGTATCAGAGTGTCGGAGCTGCGTGAGTAGAAAGCCAGATGGGAGGTAGATCGCTCCCAGCCTCAGCTTGGTATTTTCTTGTCTTTCTCCCTCGTTTTTTTTTTATTTAAGACTTGCTTTTCTTTAGTTTGATTTTTTGAAAGTCTCTTGCACCGGTTTAGAAAAGTGATTAGCAAAGGGGAGCGATATACATATGTGGCAAAATCTGTAACTGTAACTGTTGCTGTAACTTAACTGTGTAACGGCTTAGGCTTAACCTTTTGCACCCGTTTTGAAAGCAGAAGTTCCAGACATCGATCACTTTTAATGATGTCTCTCGCCTCTATTCCCCCACGCTCTTTCCTTAATTGGAGGATCAATTTGCTCACTCGATCGAAACCAAAGGGGTTTGGGATTGGGGCTGGCAATAATGGGAATGGGTGGCCGCTGGAAACGGGGGTGAGCCAATTTGGCATCTGCACTGAATGAATGCAATGAACCGTGCAATGAACTGCTCGAACTGCGTTCCACTGCCAGCTGTTCCAGCGCGAGGCGGCAACAACACGCTCGCACATTCATTCATGGAAATCAATGGAAAATGGAATGCTTGGTAGCTGGAAGGGGCCGACGAACATGGGGTGGGGGTAAGGTAAGCCGCTAGCGGTTCGGGCTTAAACGGATTTCATTCATAAACAGACGCCGCACAAAGTTCGAGTCCACGTCGGATTGAGGCATAGAGCGACGAGAGGCGAACACAACGGAGTCGCCCACGCGGGCGGTGGTAACGAGAGAGAGAGAGGGAGGGAGAGGGAGAGAAGGGGCAGAAATAGCTACCTGGACAACAGGAGATGAATGAGGAAGAGAGAGGCTGGAAGACTGCATTCTTAACTGCTCTATTACAAACAATAAAAAAAAACACAGTGAAAATTGAGTAACAAATTTCCAGCCAGAAAGATTTCAAGTTAAAGAAAAGGTTTTTAAAAGATTTAAATAGGAAATGAATCTATATCGAGGTCATATAATCCTCCAGATAATCCCACACTCCGTTTGGAGATTTGTAACCTAAGCAAGTTCGCTTTTAAAGAAGTACCACTGTGGTTGAAGGAGTAAAAGGGGAAAAGGTAAAGGTAGATATGAAAACAGTGGCTGCTGCATCCGCATTTGCATAAGGGACAGACAGGGAGAGATGGAGACCGAAGACCCACAGTCACGTTTGTCATTTTTTAGACTCGAATTTTTTGTTGTCGTTCCGTTGAGTTCACCTTGAAGCGCATACCAAAGATGAAGAAGAAGTTAAAGAGGACCGGACCCAAGGCAACCTTTTCATCGATTGTGTCTCTGGTCCAGCCCCGTCCCCCAACCACCAACAATCATCAGTGATTTTTCCCCCTTCCCGTGTTCATTTCACTGGAAATCCGAACTGCATTCCAAGGCATCGGCTGCGAGATCATCGGGAATCAGTGGAAGAAGAATAAATCCAGGTTGTAGGTACTTCCCTCTCGCTCAGCTAATTGTTTCCGACTTTTGGCTATACTCTTCCCACCTGTGTACACTCTCGATTCAAGGCCAAAGAATCAAATATATCAATGGAATATTTCTCAAGAAAAGGATAGATTTCGAATATAGGAAATGGAATGTACTGGATTGTAGAGCTTTAAATAAATATTGGCTTTAAATAATTGTATTTTTTAAGCAAAAACGTAATAGAAAACTGATAACTTGAATGAATACCAGCTATGCAAATATATATAAAGTTATAAAGGGGCTTTCTTTTAAAGGATTGTAGGATCTCTCCCCCAAAAGGCGAGTGTTTCCGGTCCCAAAATTTTCGGGGACTTGAAGCTTCTGGCATTCAATGAACCCCCAAAAACATTAAAAGGGGGAAAAGCGAAGAATAAGAATTTTCTGTATGTTGTTTGCACTTCAAATTTCTATTTCTTGGTTTATTTTGGTTTGTTTTCATTCGGCTTGTTTGGGCTTTCGTTGTTACGTGATAAAAACTTTGTTGTCCATTGATTCGGTGGTCTGATAAGAAGTCCGTGTCCCTTTTTGGACCCCCAGTTATAAGAAGCCGAAGGGGCAGGGGGCATATAAACACACACGTTCCTCGGCTGTGAGTAAATAAGCGAAACAAATAAAAACAAAATTAAATTGGGTTTATTGCATTTCATGTGAAAAGCAAACTGTGCACGAAAACGAACCGTCGATCCACCGAGCCACCGATCCGTCGACTTTTCCACTTTCCAGAATCGTTCATCAAATCTAATGCATTCAACGCGGTTCAATCATTCAATCAAGCACGAATTGGGGGCAAAGAGACCGCCCCGGCTGTCAGCTATGAGTGGCCCCCCCTTTTACGCACCACTGAGCGGGGGCTTACTCTTCACTATCCCTCTCCCACACTCGCTCTGTCCCTCTCTTGCCATGTTTTTCGTTTGTTTTCAATTAAATGCCAAAATGCCAATTAATTAAAAGCCCATAACGGTAGGCAAACGGTACGTCCCCCCCTTCAAGCATCCAGCTAACCCCTCGAAAGCAACCAACCGCCGCCACTGCGGGTTGATCTAAATTACAAATTTGTCGTACCCGAAAATAGATAATATGATCTAATAAAACTGAAAGAGCAGTCGCACGACAATAAAAAGCAAGAGGCGGCCACAAAGGCGGAGCCGCCTCAGGTGAAAGGGGGTATGTGGGGGGGCGGAGGTTTCCTCAGGGGGAGGGGTGCGAAAGGCACTGAAAATAAAAAGTTTTAAAAGTATATTTAAACTAAAATTAAGCCAAAAATTAGGAAGGAAACTAACTTAGGGAAGCCTAAGTTTATATAGCCTTTATGTTTAAAATCTATATATATGGGTTCGAATCGAAAATTGATAACTAAGCTTTAAATATTTCCTTTCTTTGAATCTATATTTATTGTTGTTTTTATATGGCAATTTATTCGAAAAATCAATGTTTAAAAAATGCATAACTCAGCCAAAAAGGCATTAATTTAATTTTTTAATTCGGAAACCTGTTTTTTGTTGGTTTTTATTAGGTTAATAAATCTGCATACTCAATTTTAACTTAAAAAAAAATCGAAATTTTGCAAATTTTTTTTTATTTTTAACGATGTAACCCCTTTCCTTTTTTTTTTTTTTTTTGAAAAAATTAAAAAAAAAAAATTTTTCCCAAATAGAGCTAGAAAGATTCGCCTGTTTATGCTGATCAAGAATATATATAATTTATAGGGTCAGAAATGACTTCTTCACTTAGTTTTAAGCTCCTGACTAAAATTAGAATAACATTATTTAAATCGATTTTTATCTATACTTTTATGACAATTTTTTCGACATATTAAAGCTTTAAAAAACGCATAGCTCAGCTAAAAATGCATTAATTTCAATTTGGATTGCTGTTTTGTGATAGTTTTTATTAGGTTTATAAATCAACATACTAAATGAGAAACATTTTTAACCATAAAATTTTTATCAAATTTTTGACAATTTTAACGATGTAACCCCTTATAAAATTTTGAAAAAATTGAGTAAATTTTTTTTCTTTAAGACATAGCTAGATCGATTCAGCTTTTGATGCTGATCAAGAATATATATGATTTATAGGGTCGGAAATGACTCTTTCATAGTTTTACAATCTTCTGACTTATATTATAATACCCTGTAAGGGTACACTAAATTAAAAAAGGCCTTAAAATTCATTTGTTTTCTGTAGAATTTGGAGAGTGTTTAAAAATCCATATTTTTAAAGAGTTTATATATTTTTAAGACCCTAAAAATATGTAAATTCTTCGAGTGTAGATTGTAGAATCGGAATATTTTTATTTGCTCTTTCTTTCTCTGCTTTTTTGTTTAAGTCTCCTTCTGATTCTCCTCCTCTTCCGTTCCGCTTTGGTCTCTGTCTTCCGTTTTTCAGTTTGCTTTCCGCTCATGTTTATTTCTGTCTGCCACGCCCCATTGCGCCTACGTGTCTGAATTTCTGCATCAATTGCATTTTTCATGGGAAACCAACTCGAGACGGAAAGGAAATCTTCACTTAGTTCTTTATGCCATTGCATTTCGTCGTCTTACGAGCCATTCCATCTTATAGCCCTATTTTTACTATATATATTCCCATTCTTCCCGCTCTCCCCAACCCGTTTGCCCCCATATTATGGTCAGCGGAATACCAAAATACTCGAGATGACCACTTAAAGTAAGCCTACAAAGTTGCATATGAGACAGTAAACATCGCTTAAGAGACCCTAACATTCCCCATGAAGTGTCATTTTAATGACATTTTGGATACTACGTAGAGTTCTTTTTAAAATGCGGGTTTTGTATTTTAATATCTGGGGAATAAACTGGAGTACAGGTTCAAAAATACCTTAGAAATATGTGTTATGTTTGACTATAAAGTTACCTCAGAGTACAGCTTAAACTTTAAGATTCTTTTACAGAAGAATCTCTATTTTAGAATTATTTTCATACTAAGTACTATTCTTTTTTAAGTGTTACTTAATTTTAAAGATATATTTTTGTATAGATCTCTTATAGTTAACAATATATTAATGCTTTTGATTAGTAAATATAAAGATAATAATATTTGAAAGACTGCAGTTTATTGTTCACATATTTTGTGTACCTTATTTAGATACTTTTTGTATACCCCTTTCAGAGTATTATAAACCTAGTCTAAAGCTTGCAACCCAGTGAAGAAATCATTTCCGACCCCATAAAGTATATATATTATTGATCAGCATCGACAGCCGAATCGATCTAGCTATGTTTCGAATAAAACAAATTTTACAAATTATTTTCAAAATTTTATAAGGGGTTACATCGTCAAAATTGGTAAAAATTTAGCACAATTTCATGGTAAACAATTTTGTTAATTTGGTATGCAGATTTATTAACCCAATAAAAACTAACACAGAACAACAATCCGAATTGAAATTAAGGCATTTTTTGCTATGCTATGAATGTTTTGAATTTCCAAAAAAACAGCATTATAATAAAATATAGCTTTAAGTTTTTGTAATGCACATCTTTTCGGTCTTGTTAGTATATACGAATTGTAAATTATTTGGCTTAATTTATGATTCCCATTGAACCAATTACCAGGGTACACAAACTTGGACTTTCTTCTTGTTTATTCGCAATATTACCCTGTAATTTACTGCCATACGTTATGATTATTGAGTGCGACAAAGAACATCGACGCGTGCTTAATTGCTTAATTAATTTGCATCTCTTCTTTGTGACTGTGCGTTGTGTGTTGATTGCACGTTTTGTTTATTTCACTTTTGGCCGGGTCCAATTGAGTTGTTGTGATCACACCCGCACCGGCACCGGCACGCCCCCTCTGAGCTTTATTTAATTTCCACTGTCCGTCGATGACGCTCGAGAGAAGCTTGTATTTCAGTCGCCAATTCGGTAAAATTTTGCGACTGCAAAAATTTATGCACTTCACATACACTCGTACACTGGCACACTCGCACACCCTCGAACACACACACTCCTTGAAGCTGAAAGCCGACACCGCTGCACGTTCCTTTGCCAAGTGAGTTGAGTGGGCAGACTTCTCAGTCTTCAGTTTTGAGTTTTCCGTTTTCGGTTTCTCAATTTTCGCCTACGTTTTTAGCACAGACAAGGGGAATCAATTTCGAACGTGCCAATATATTTTAGGGAATATTGAAAATAATAATAATACATTTTTAATTGAGGAAATTGCATGTTTCCCTTTTTGGCAGGGGATTTGTATAGAGTTTGCAAGAGGTTTTAATATATATATATATATTTGTACTATATTCCTTCATATATAGCATATAGTTCTATAGAGAGAGTGCTACAAATATCACTAGGATTTTTAAAACCCTTTCAAAAAGGTGTCAAAAAAGTATGCAATGATATTTGTAGGTTTACGAAACAGTGTTTAGTTGATTATTATTATTATTATTAATTTATTACTTTATTAGCGCACTGTTTAGTTAGTCACATTTTTTAACGAAGTACAATTTTCTAGTCTAATTTTAAAAACATTTTTTATATAAACTTTAGTGAATAAAATGCTCATTAGTATGTCCTAATCGATTTCAAGTTTAAAAAGCAAAGGTAAATAACGAAAATATTAATACAAATAATATGCTTAGGTTTCATGTAATGACAGCTAGACTTTAAGGGTATCCTTCAGTCGCTACCCTTCGCTGACAGTTGAGTGGCTTCTTCCCTTGGGTCTTTTTTGGCCTTTTTTTATGGTTACTCGCGTGCCCTTACAACTTCATATGTATATAGTATGTATATTCGATAAGTGTGTATACTTTACTATATGCATGGTATCAAATTTTATGCATGATGTTTATTCTGTCCAATATTTTTTTGGTAATTTTATTCTCGAGTTTTTGTTGCTGTTTCGGCTGCTCCTACTCCTACCTCTCCTCCGGACACCGACGACTATTTATGCATAATTAAAATTAATGAACATATTAAGGGAGCTGGGTGTGGTTGGGGCAGCAGTGGGAGTGGGAGAGGAGGAGATGCGGGGCAGAGGAGGAGGAAACGCCGGCGGCGGTGGCGGCAACAATGGGCCAAGTGGTTGACCATTGTCTGGGCCCGCAGGTAATCGAAGAACTTGGCGCGCGTTTTAAATTACCTTAAAAGAGAAAAAATATAAAAAAAGTATAAAAAAAAAAACGACAACAAAAGCTATACAAAAAAGTGAGGCGAAAATTGTGACGCAAATTAAAATGTCGCAGCTTAAAAAAAGAAAATAACCCAACCCAAGCCAAGTTTGTGAATAGAGTCTTCTGTCTTTGACCCTTTGCTTTTAATTAATTCGTCAAAATAAAATCCAAATGCTATTAATTTACACAAAATCCTTTACCAAATAATTTTTAAAAATATGCCATGACTAATATAGATAGAGATGTATTTATAAATGACTTCTAAATGGGGAAACCCCCTCCTTAAAATCCCATATCCATTGGCTAGCACTCACTGTACTTAAGAAGGGGTTTCCCCTGCCGCCTGTGAAAAGCCTGGCAAATGTGGGCCAATTTGGATGCCACCCGGCTAGTGGCAGAAATGAAAATTGGGAAATGAAAATGTAAAAATGGGAAAAGGCGAAAAGTAAAATACGAAAACGAAAGGCGGCGACTTTTCGGTGACTCTTGTGGCCGCCTGCCAGCGAGACAGCAACAAATGCAGCCGGGAAAATGATCAAAAGTTGCCAAGAAAAAATGATATGAAAAGCGAGAGGGAAGCCAAGGCACCCAAGGTGTGTATTTTGTTTTTCTCTTGTTGTATTTTCATTTTAATTTTCATCATTTTTTATGCCGCCTGCCCCACATGTGTGGGGAGGCTTGTGCCTTGCATTTCCTGTTTTGCTGCCAAATTAGTTGATATTTTTTTACGTTGATGAATTTCATATTAATTTGCGCAATTTGTGGTGTGTCTATGTGTGTGTGTGTGTGTGTGTGGGCAGACAGAGCCTAAGAGCCCCATTAATACGCCAAGGGGGGAGGGAGGGGAGAGAGAGGAGAAGGAAAGCAGTGGAAATGCGGGGAAATCTAATCTCTGACCATTAGGGCGCCCACATGAAACCCAACTCGAAAGGAAATCGCTTCGAAAAGCGCCCGCAAAAGGTAGAAAATATTTAACTGGGTAGCCGGGACACTTAAAGAAAAGTTGTAGATCTTTGTTAAATTTGTTGTTTAAAAATATGGTAGGATTTATTTAAGATAAAACAAGAAAGGAAACTCAGTTCGTCAAGGAAAAGTTAGTATTCCCCTGATACTGAATACTAAATTTGAAATAGATAACTATGCCAAAAGTGCATTAATTTCAATTCAGAAATGTATAATATAAAGCTTATAATATAAAGAATTAAATTATTTGTTTTCATTCGTTATGACATCTAAGATTTTTTAGTTTTAAAAAGTTAAAGTTTTATATGACAAATTTTTAGGGACAACCAAAGTTTAAAAATGTCATAGCAAAGCCAAAAATGCATTAATTTCAATTCGGAAAACAGTTTTAAGCTAGTTTTAATGGGTTTCACAAATCTGCATACTTAGTTTAAAAATTTTGTAAATTGAAATTTTTGGTAAAATTTTCACAATTTTAACGATGTTACCCCTTATAAAATTTTGAAAAAATTTAGTAAATTTTTTTTTCTCAGAAACATAGCTAGATCGATTCGGCTGTCGATGATGATCAAGAATATATATGATTTATAGGGTCGGAAATGATTCCTTCACTTGGTTGGGCTTAAATAACTTGAAATAATAGCTAATAGTACGTTTTTTAAGCTGTGGAATATGGTGCTAGTTCATTATATAGAATTCCCATAGTATTATAAGGGAATACATATCAATTATATATAAAATACACTCTAATTTAAAGTAAATACAACCATTAAACACCTTCAGTTCTACTGACAAGAAAGTATAGGCAAAATATATCAAAAGTATATGATATTTTTCTGTACAATGCTGGGAGTTTCTCGCTCTGCAGATGAAAAGAAAGGCAGACAGATCGCTTTTGGTAACCTCAGAGGCCGGCTGCTGCAGGGTGACATGGAAATAGAGATGGAAAAGCGCCCCAAAAAAAAAAAAGCACAAAAATATCTTAATGATGGCGCGGTGCCCCGTTGTGGAATTTCAGCTGACGAATGTTTATGATAAATGGCTCAACACACTCCTCCTTCCCCCCCTCTACCAATCCATTGACAAGCTTGTTACGTGGAAAACCAGGGGGGATTCCCCCCCACACACCAAACCAATCCTCCTCCTCCTCCCTCCTCCATTGCGCAAAAGCCAAGAAACGAAACGTAACGAAACGCAAATTGAAATTCCAAGATCAGAATCAGATCGAAGGGAGACAGAGACCGACCGGAGAGGAGGGTCAAGACAACAAATTATGGCAACGCACCAGGAAAACAAAGGCAGCAAAGACGGAGCAAAAAATTTAATGCAATGAAAATCAAATAAATTGCAATGAAAAAGCCAAAGCCACCACCAGTAACAGCAACAGAAACAACAATGACAACGATAGCAATCACTGAACATGGTGGGTCCCAGCAAAGACTTCAACTCCAACTCCGACGAGGAGGAGGAGGAGAAGGAGAAGGAGAAGGGCTGGAGCCCCAGACAAGTATTTGAAAAATTTATAATAGGCATGCAAATGAGGGGGATCGAAGGAGGCGGGCTGCCCGGGGGGGTAGGATTCGTTGTTAACCGAAAAAACAGGAACACCGAACCCAAAAACCAAGGCAAGAAACAAAACCGAAATGCAAACCGAGTGCACCAATTGAACGATATTCAAAACTGGACTGAAAGTGGTGAGGGAGAGCCAGAGCCAGAGGTAGAGCCACCCATCCAAGCCCACTTGGAGCACCTTTCCCAATCCTTAACCCGCCAGATTCCTCCCGGAATTCCCGGCTCCTCGAAAACAGGCAAACGCATAAATTTTTTGGAGCAAGCCTGATCAACTCTCTGGGGGTCTGCAATACCCTACAATTTATGTATTTACAAACAGGGGGAATATATAAATCTATGTACCCTAAAGTTTATTTTAAACCAGAGAATGTATAGTACTATAGTGCATATATATTTACATAAAATTTATAAAACCTTATTTTATAAAGATTTATTTCTTTTTCGATATATTACAATGTAGATATTCATTTACAAACTAAAGAATATATGTATCTATATGTATATAATATAATATATTTATATATATTTAAAAATCAAGACAATCTCATTAAGACAATAGTTTCCTTTATATAGAAATCAATGCAAATTTATTGACATTTTTTCAATTCAATTATTTGCATTCAAGTCACGCCAGTCACAGTCCAGAGATTTGTTTCTAATCAAGCAAATATATAAATACACAATATTGATATAATATTATATAAATTCCTGGAGAATTTCAAAGTAATATAAGTCAAGTTAAGACCCCGGACTTATAGAGAGCCTTTGTGTTAGTTTTTAACTTATTCAAAAGTCAACAAAGGCCTCATTCTGTGTGGTTTATCTTGTATATATTTTCGCTTATTTTTCAGGGTATTCAAGTGTTTGGTTTCCTACTGTCGTTATTTTTATATATATGTTTTTCTTGATTTTTTCTTCTGTTGCATTTTGCATTTTGCCAGAATGGCGCGTGTTTGCCATGAATGTGAAATGTGAATGTGAATGTGAAATCAGATGTCGATGGCTTTCACCCGCGGAATGCGAGCACCGGGAAAAATTAGCTCAAATGTCGTTGTTGTAATAATAGTAATAATAATGACGAGGGAAAAAAGGGAGGAAAATAGGGAAAAATCTGCAGCAAGTAAAGGAGGAGGGGGGTTGTAAGAGGGAGGCTTTAATTATGACAAAAGTAAGAGGCAAAGGCTGCAACAGCAATCTGCAACAGTTGCACATCTGTGAGAACGAGCGGGCTTCGCACGCCCACGGAAAAGCCGAGAGAAAAACTCAAGAAAAACTCACAAACACACACACACGACACTCTTAGCCAGAAGTCGGTCGGATATGTTGGTGTCAAATGAAAAAAGCTTCTCTGTCATTTATGCTGCCACTGTTTGCAGTTGCTGCCACTGCAGTTGCCACTATTTCTAATTCGCTGCCAAGTGAGTCATCATCACAGAGGAGGCAACACTTGGCTGACCAGGCAACATGTGGCTAAAAAAAGGAGCCACAAAAAAAGCGTCTTTCGATGCGAAATATGATATTTTTCGGTTCCCCAAGCAAAAGCAAATCAAATAAGAACAGAATACAGATTCAAGTCCAAAGGTTTAGCTCTTGGAAGAGCAACAAACACATCCTGATTTATGGAGAACAAAACCAACTATTATAAAACCATTGAAAATGATTAGCAAACACGTTTTCCAATTAATTTTAATCGTACCTGAACCAAATCTATATTCAAATTATTATTTGTCCCCTTCCCCGTTTGATTAAGTCATCATTTTTATTCAGCTTGAGCCATAAAATTATTAATTTAAACTCAATCATTTTGAGGGAATTCATTTAATTCTATCAAATCACAGCGCATAAAATGCTAAATTTATTTATCACGATTCAGAACTTGATTCCATTTGGCTTCATTATCGCCTCCTGATGACCGACAAGTGTCATAAAAAATACTAAGTTTGGAAAAGCCACCTGAGAAAGACGACCCCGATTATTATTAATATTATTATTATGGTATTATGATGATGGACCTGTGTCAGTGTGTTGCAATATCCCATCCAAAAAGAGATTGGGGGAAAATCTCTCGACCTCTGTGACTGTCTTGGCCATGTTTTGTGTCTGTTTTCCACGTTTATTTCTCACTTGGCTTTTAGAACAAACAAAAGGAGAAATAAAGAAATAAATAAAAATGGGGAAAATATTTATGAAAAATGACAACTGTCAGTCACACACGATACACACACGCACACACTCTATCTCCGGAAAAGCTGTTTTCCATGAGGGTGGCGCTCGTTTTATTTTTATTGTTTGTTCTTTCTTTCTTCTGTTTTTTTTTTTTTATACATTTTTTGGTTGTAGTCAAATTTGTGTTAAGTTTTCTACTTTTTTTTTTTTTTGGTTTAAGGCCCTGCTCGACTTGGCGACTTTTCAAAAAATTCTAGAAATTATGGCCCAACAACTGCAAGAAGAGTGTGTGTGTGTGTAAGTGTGTGTGTGTAAGTGTGTGTGTGTGTGTGGGAGGCTGAGGGTTGGCAGTCAGCGAATCGCATAAATTAATTAAAAGTATCGGATGGATATCGGAACACTGCCTGCCTTTGCTGCCCCTCTATTATTATTATTTATGTGCTTTTTGGCATAATTTTTAGCCAGTCGCATGGAAATTTGTATTTCGAGAATATTTATGACACTGGTTCTTTGCTTGGGAATTTCTGTTGGTTGTCTCTTTTGGGGGCAGTCTTAGTTTTATGTCTTTTTAAATGGACAGGCAAAACACTAAAGGGGAGTTTAGCATAAGACATTAAGCATCATCAGCAGGGGTATTCAGGAGCAGGAATTGTTATTTTTATAGAAGATGAAGAAGGCTTACCCCTTATTCTAAAATACATTTGTAAATATTGATATTCTGTATTCTATTATTTCTCTGGGAATTCTTGGGTGTCCCTAGCATTACTCACACACACGTGTCTTGTCTTTCGAGGCGCCCAGTTAGTGGTTTATTTATAGTCTTCGCATTTATTTGCCTGTCGCTGAGCTTTTTTGTGCCACTTTAGGCCTCAATTATTTTGAAATTCATTAAAAGTGTCGTCTATTTTCAATATTATGAGTGTCGTGTGTGTGTGTGTGCTACCCCAACTCTCTATTTTGGTTAATTTTCTGATTCGTTTTCTATCTTATTTACAGAATGCATCTCTGAGTGCAGCGAGGATCGTCCCTGAGACAGCAGAAGAAGAATTCCAGCTAGTGACAAAGAGAACAAAAGGTAACTAAACTGCTAATCTTAATCCCAAAGGCGCCCACGCAATATGCACTCAAAAAAATATGTATATATGATCTTAATCCCAAACAGGGAGAGAATGGAGTCGAATCCCATATGCACTCCTTACTCCTGATCCACAGAGGTGGGCGTGGGCAGGCAGCTTCGATTCCGCACCCATAACCATAAACCTGGCTCCAGTTCTTCAGTCGAGGCTCCCTAACCCATACAAATCGTTCTTTTTTCGGGGCCCACGCACTCTCTGAAGAAGATATATATATATATTGGGGAGTCGATGGAGGAACCTTCCAACCAACAACCATCTCCATCTCCACCTTAGTCCCATTTCATTTCATTTCATTCCACAAGCCACAACCAGAACAGAATTGCAACAGAAAAACAGGTGTGGGGCAAAAGCCCATCCAGCTTCATCATCATCATCATGATTGCAAGATCATGATCAGGAAGGGGGGATACGGATGATCATCATCATCCTTTGTGGCAGCAGTAGAAAATCCTGTTGGCTGTCGTTGGAATGCAGATTTCGAACTCGTTTACATGCGAGTTTCTTCACCTTCTGCGCCACCGCCCTGGCGCTTAGTTTAGCCCTCCAAGCAGCTGATGCACTGTGAGAAAAATACGAGGAAATAAGGATAAAATTCTTGCTTCTCTAGTATTTGTAATATGAGTTTAATATAAACAAGAAATAACTATCTACCCTTTCAGTTTCCAATTGAACTAAAGGATAGAATCGAAAATCGATCGATAACTAATCCTGAAATATTCACATTTGTAACATTATTTATTAATATTTTTATATGACAATTTCTTTGACTTATCAAAGTTTTAAAATCTCATAACTCAGCCAAAAAAGCATTAATTTCAATTCGGAGAGCTGATTTATGTTAGTTTTTAACAGGTTGATAAATCTGCATACTTGTAAAAACATTTTTAAAAATTCACATTTTTGTCAATTTTTAACAATTTTAATGATGTAACCCCTTATAAAATATTGAAAAAATTGAAAAAAATTTGTTTCTGCGGGAGACAGCTAGAAAGATTCGCCTGTTGATGCTGATCAAGAATATATATAATTTATGGGGTCGGAAAAGACTCCTTCATTGAATTTGAAGCTTCTGACTGAAGGTGCATTACCATTTTTTAATCGATATTTACTATATTTTTATATGAATATTTTTTTAACAAATCAAATTGTAAAAATCTCATAACTAAGCCAAAAATGCATTAATTTCAATTCGGAAAGCGTTCGTATATTAAGTTTTAGCAGGTTTATAAAATTGCATACTCCATTTAGAATGAGAATTTTTGGACGATTTTGAAAATTTCCTTTATTTCAAAAAATGGAACATTTATTTTTTCTGCCGGAGATGGTTATAAAGATTCGCCTGTTGATACTGATCAAGAATATATATGAAATATAGGGTCGGCAATGCCTCCTTCATTGGGTTACAAGCTTCTGAATAAAACTAGAAGTGCTAGATCTGTTCTATTTCACAGATTCTTCTCTTGGCCAAATCTTTAGTTATTTCTTCCCTTGATTTCTCTGATCTATATTTAAAGTCAAATTGTATTTGTAAATATAGATAGAGAGGATTCTAGTAAGGATCCTTTCTTTTCTTGGAAATTCTTCTCTCCTCGAACCAAGGCCCCACTTTGGGCGCCAAGTGGGTCGCTCCTGTGCTCTGTTGCGTATGTATGGGTTATGGGTTTTGGGTGGATAGTTGTGTGTGTGTGTGTGTGTGTGTGTAGTGTAGTGTAGTTGTGCGACTTGGCATCTTGTTTTTGGGCTCCGGTTCCGGTCGCGCTCAAAAGAAGATTTCAGCTGCTGCTGCTGCTCCCGCTGTCGCTTCTCCACTTCACTTCTCCGGGCAAGAAAACAGGTTCCATTTGCCCAAGAATTTTCGCCATACCTTTCGCCCCGAGAGTGTGTGCTCTGTGTGCACAGTGAAGACCCTCCGCAGTGAACTGAATTCTAGTTTTGGGATAGTAGTGACCATGACGAGAAGGGCGTAGCGGGTGAGCTTTTCAATGAAATTAATTGCAGAGCCATTGAAATTGATAGGCTTTCAGGGTAATAAGATGGCATTATAGGTAGCTCTTGTTGACATGTACTTGATTTTGTTTTTTTGGGGCTTAAATGTGACACTGTCCGGTTGTCACTGTGATTGGGAAGTCATCCGGAGAGACTCCAAAGTAGTTTGTGATTTTTTCTATTGCTCCTTTTCTGCCAACAACTGCGGCCAATGACGATCATGATGATGATGACGATGATGAACTGGCTCTCTCAGGTTTTATTGAACCCTCTGTGGCCAGAACAACTTGTAGCAGGTGTTAGTGTTTTACAAGCTGTTAACTGCCGCTGCTAATGGCCAAAAGCAGTCGGGATCGGGATCGGGATCGGGGTTGGGGGAAGCGGAGTGGAGTGGGCCACTCTTATGACAAACAGCAATTCATATGGATAAATTCCACCACCACCATTGTTGGTCCGGCCTCTTCGCTACGCCTAGCACTTATTTAATGAACTTGGCTGTGAGCTGTGAACTGTAAGCTGTGAGGTCTTAAGCCTGAGGCCCGACCCGAGACCTTCTCTCTGGGATCTGGAAGATCTCCCCTCCTTTGTAGCACTCTGTGGGCCCTTCCGCTATTCAATTCAATTGTCTCAAGACACTGGGCGCCACGCCCAGGCCATCATCATAGACTACGACTATGAATGGCCTTTTCTAACAGTTTTATGCTAATTTTTGACAAGCAAACAAACAGACAGCGAGCCACTAAGTTAGTACACAAGAAGAAAAGGTGGAAGGAGAATCTGAATCGGAATTGGAATCGGAATCGGAATTGGTATCCATAAGCCTTTCTCAGATTACAAAAGAGGCGAACAAAAGCGGCGAAGAAGACTTCATCAAGATTGTGCCAAGTTTGGGATTCGTTCTCTCAATCTTTCTCTATAGAGATTAATACATATATATGTCTTTATCTCCGTTTCCAAGCCGCCTTGCTTGGCCCTGATGGCCGTTTGTCATTTCAATTAAGTGTCATTAGCCAAGTCAGTTGGCCAATGAGACAATAAATCAGTTTTTAGCAAGTTAGAGACAAGTCAAGGAACTGCTTTTGCTTTTCGCTCAGTGTACTAGGAACTCAACATATTTATTCGCTATTAATTAAGGTTTGTTTTTTTCAAATTCGGTGATTAATAACCCTTCCTGCTGAATGGCCAGCCAAATGAGTCAACAAAAGGGGAGGGAATCGTTGTTGTCCGTGGCTAATCAAATTAGCTTTTGGCTGGAATACTGCTTTACTATGTTGCGGGCCAAAACAAACAGCCAATTAATTGGGCCAACAAACAGCAGCAGCTGCCTGTTGGCCCAAACAGCTGACCGAACGGCAACGGTGAGAGCCATAAGGAGACTCAAGATCATTGGCCATATTTGGTAGCAAACTAAAGTGGCAACATGTTGCTGCTGCTGCTGCTGCTGTGTTGCTGCCCCCTACTTGATGTTGCTGCTGTTAATGTTAATCTTTAGCCATTTAATTGTGCAAAAACAAAAACAAAAACACACATGTTGCATGGAGCCATTAACAGGCCCCAAGGCGGTTGCTTGTTAGTAAATCTGGCACTGGATGCTTAGATTACAGCCAAGAGTTGTTAACAACCAGAAACAAACAAACAAACAGGCAGGCATAATAGCTGGACATTGTTGTCGCACTTTTCCAATTTAAATAGTACAAAATTTATGAAACAACAGCAAGTTTCTTGGACTAAAGTCTGGAAATAATCAAATAAAGAGGTTTATTATCGCCTGCAATTATCCTTGTTGCATGATGCAGCAATTAAAGGTAACCTGCAGCAGCAGCAACAGATGAGAGCATCTCTGCCAAATTGCATTTAATTTGACCAACTTTGAATTGATATCTCCAGGGGTGACGTCATGGACCCCATAATGGACCCTTTTTTGCCGCCAACTGTTGACTCTTTTTTCCCCTTTTTGTATTTTTGGTTCTGGTTTCTTTTCTCCTTGTGTTTTTTGTTTTCCTTGCGTTATTATTCTTGCAGCGCCCCATTCATTTTCTCGGCTGTTGCAGTTTCCAGGGCTTGGTTTTTGTTGCTGCTGCTGCTGTTGCTGTTGCTGCTGTTGCTGCTGCTGCTGTTGCTGCTGCTGTCTCAGGAATGCGCATTAATTTTCAACACACGCAACTGGCAAACTGGCAACGAGGAGCAAGTGGATGCGGGCTACGACGTAGCCATTCGGGACCACAGAAACCTGCGTCAATTTCGCGCTTTACTTTTGTTGTCAGATGTTTTAAATCAGCGTCGAGCTGGTTTAAGAGCTCCGTGCTGTGCTGTGCCTGCTGTCCCCTACTCCCGTGTAGGCAGTCCGGTTTGCTCCTTGCGTTAACAAGTGGCCACCATCAGCAGCAGAGCAGCATGCAACATCAGCAGCAGCAGCAGCAACAACATCAGCAGCAGCAGCAGCAGCAGCAACACAAGCAGCAACAGCAACAGCGGCAGCTGCACGCGCCTTGGACCAATAATGACTATCAAATGGGAGCCGCGTTGCGATTTATGTGCGTCAGGAGCTGGGCTGGAGAAGGAGGTGCAGAAGGTGTACACCGCTCTCCAAGGGGGCGTGCCTAAGGGGGCAGGACCGAGAGGACCTAACGACTGGGCGGCCGTTTTCTTGGAATTCCGAGCGCGCTTTTGTGTTGTGGCATCGTTTAAATTTCAAATCGAGGCCCCGAAACTGTCGCAGGCCAGACGCTCGCCTGTCCAACTCGTTCTGGATTCTGGAGGTGCCCCATCTCCTGCTCCTGTTGCAGGGCAGGGCAGGGCCGCTCATAATAATGACACGCCATTAACAATCTGGGGCCCCGGACGACGAGTCCTTGGCCCTTTGCTGTAGATGAAGATGAAGATGAAGCTGGAGAGACGATGGCAAAGAAGCTGTGCAGCTGAAGCTCCAGTTTAAATGGCACATTGCTGGCCCCGACTGCTTCCGTTGTCACGCCCCCTTTTTGTGGCAGGGGGAGAAGGAGCAGGAGCAGGAGCAGCAGAAGGAAGAGATGGGGATGGAGCAGCAAGTGCAGGGAAAGGCAGACACCAGGCAGGTTGAGTGGTACAGTTGGGCCCAAGCAAAGCTGCCTGCGATCGCATTCCGAGCATGTCAAATGGTCAGGAATGCCTGGCTAGGCAAGGGTTTAATGAAGCTCAGGATCTCTATGGGTTATAAGAAGCCTCTACATCTCTCTGGGATCTCTCCATAACCAAGATTAATCAAATCCTTAATCATCTTCATTGTTAACTAAAATCATCCTTGAAATAATCACCTCTCCCCATTCTATCTTTTCCAGACTCTGCTCCCAAAACATGGCTCGAATTGGTCCAGTTTCCACACTGATCCTCTGGTGTATTCTGTGCAACAGGAGCATCACCAGCAGCAGCAGCAACAGCATCTCCAGCACCGATAGTGGCTCTGCACCCGCCGACCTGGGCGTCTTCTTTGAACGAGCACCGGAATCGGCGGTGGCACCCAAGGGCGATGAGGTGGTCTTTGAGTGCGAACTAAACCTCAAGCCGGATCGTCTGGAATGGCGTTTCCGGCGCAGTGGCTCCACCGAGCCGTACCGCATCCTCAGCCCCACCGCTGGCTACAATGTGACCAGTGGCAGTGATGATCGTGCCTGGCGACTACGCATCTATGTGAGTGCCCAGACCGCTGGTGACTACCAGTGTGTGGCTACATATGGTCCTGGTATCCTGGTATCAACATCCGCTCGACTGGCACTCGTTTCCATTGCCCTGGAGTCGTCGGGTGGTCATGGGTCCGGTCGGGGCTCCGTCCGTTGGAGTGTGGCGCCCAGGAACTGCATCCTCATCCGATGTGGCAGCGTCATTTCAAATCCGCCCGCCATCTGGAGCTTCTACAAGAACGGCGAGAAGCTGCCGCAGTCGGAACTGCTGCCGGGAGCATCGGGTGCCCTCGTCCTGGACTCGGTGACGGCCAAGGATGCGGGTAACTACAGCTGTGCGGCCACCAATGCCATAACGGGCGAGGAGCTGAGGCTGCCGCAGGCCATCGAGCTGCGAGTGGACTACACGGACCGCACGGCTCCCTTCTTCCTGCAGAGACCGCCCTCGGAGCTCTCCGCTCGTCCCGGCGAGACAGTGGTCCTCGAGTGCCCGGGCGTGGGCTCCCCGCGACCCGAGGCCGTCTGGAGCAGTCCCAATTTGACGCGGATACACCACAATCGGAGCAGGACCCTGCCCTACGGCTTCCAGATCAGCGATGTGCGACCCGAGGATCAGGGCTCGTATGTCTGCCTGCTGGACAATGGCATTGCACCGCCGCAGGGACACATGATCAAGCTGAGTGTCCTGCAGCGACCCATTATCCAGAGCGGACCGGCTGCCACGCTCACGAACGAGACGAGCTCCCTGGAGCTGGAATGCCGGGCCACGGGCAATCCCCAGCCGGAGATCTACTGGCTGCTCAACGGGCGAGATGCCACCGCCGATCCGGAGGCCAGAGTGTATGAGCAGGGCAAGCTGCGCCTGGAGAGAGTCCAGAAACGGCATGCGGGTGTGGTGCAGTGCTTTGCCAGGAATAGCCTGGGAGAGGTAAGTTTCAGGATGCTGCCTGGTGCGTCCTTCCTGAGTAAAGCAATCTCTCTTTTTCTTTTTCCCCAAACAGACCAGCGAGGCCAACATGTTGCGAGTGAATCCCCTGGACATTAGCGGCGAGGAAGAACCCATCTTGGGACCCTTTCCCATACGCCACGAGCCTTCACCGGCCTCGACGCCTTCGGCAGGAACCAAGAACAAAGGCGGCAGGCGTAGACGTCCAGGTGAGTGCTAGTCCTTAGTCATTGATGATTCCGCGAATCACCCAAAAGAAACTCGATGATTTTCTAAGTTTCATTCGTGGATTAGCTGGCCACGCCCACTGTATTATGTGTGTGTGTGTGTTTGTTGTGTGTGTGTGATTGATTGATTGCGATTTACAATTAGTGATGGCTTCGTCAGTAATCCTGACCAGCGGCAGACTAAACGCCCACCGCAGCCCCCCGCCCCTGTGAAAATTTAAAAAGGGAACCTAAGTAAACAAGAAAATGTGAGGGAAAGCGGAAGAGGGGACTCGAGAGGTGGGATGTGGGGAACCAGGAACTGGGACTGAGACAGACTCTGGGAGTTGGGTGTGGGGTGTGTGGAAAGGTAGCAGTTGTGGACCTAAAACTATTAGAACTAAAATCCCCCAGTGGTGAAACGGTCCAAGTAGGCATCCGTCTCCTCCTCATCCTCCTCGTCGTCATCTTCGACATCGCTAATGTCCTCCAGGTCTCATGAGTTGGAGCATTTTCGTAGCTGCTCCTCCTCCTTCTGCAGGATGCGTATCTTCATTTTGAGCTCCTCGACCCGCAATCGATGCACCTCTCGCATATATTTGAGCTCATCCTGCGCCTTGTTCAGCTCAATTCGCTTGGCCTCCGTGGCCAGCTGCTGCTCCTTGCACCGCAGCTCAGCCTCTCGGATCTTGAAGTAGTTCATCCGCTCCTCAAAGTTATCCGCTGCCGCCGAGGAGGTATTTGTCCCATTGACACCTCCCAGACTGGTGTTGTTGCTCACCGAAGAGGTGTTGTTGGCACCGCTCGTTGATGAGTTTAACGCTCCCGAGTTGGCCGCAGCCGAGGCTGTGGCCACGGGCACAGGAACAGCAGTTGGCACTGTAGTCGCCGCCGTTGCCGTCACTGTGGGCAGGGCGCTGAACGTAAAGGTGGGCGTGGCGGCGGTGAGTTGCATCTTAACAGCCGCCGCGGCCGCTGCTGCCTGTTGTTGCGCCTGCTGCTGAGCAGCGGCCGCCTGTTGCTGCTGTTGGACCACAACGGCGGCGGCTGCTTGCTGCTGCTGCTGGTGATGCACCTGGACGGCGGCAGCCAGTTGCTGCTGCTGAGCGGCCGCTAGCTGTTGCTGGGCAAGCTGCTGAGCCTGTGCCTGGGCCTGAGCCTGAGCCTGAGCCTGTGCCTGGGCTTGAGCCTGAGCTTGAGCCTGAGCTTGAGCCTGAGCCTGAGCTTGCGCTTGAGCCTGCTGTTGCTGCTGGGCCTGGTATTGGGCCAGCGTGATCTGTTGTGGTTTGATCTCGCTGATGATCTGCTGGTTGTAGCCGCCGGCGGTGATGGTGGCCATCGTGTGCTGTTGCGCCTGGGAGGGTATCGTGTGGATCTGGGTGGCTGCAATAAGGCGGGGATTCGATAGATTAGCTTTGAGTTGACCCTTAACAGGATGGGCACTGCTTACCGGTTGCCTCGGCGGGATGCTTGATCTGCAGAATGATCTCCTCCCGGGGCCGCGCCGACTTGAAGTGCAGCAGATCGTTGAGGGTAAGCTTCTCGGCACTGATTTGATCCACATTGATTTGGTGATTGTTGAGCATGTTGGCATTGGCCGCCGCCGCAACTGCTGCCGCCGCGGCGCTCACCTGCTGCATCTTTTGCATCTCGACGGCGGCGGCAGCGGATTGCTGCTGCTGGGCCTGGGCTTGAGCCTGAGCCTGGGCTTGCGCCTCCTGCTGCTGCTGCTGCTGCTGATCCATGGGATCGTCATCCATTTCGCTCACATCGTTGGCGTCCATCTCGATCTCGTCGAAGTTGTCCGTCTGTGGATTGTGCTCGGAGGTGTCGGGGCTGATCTGGTACTCCGGCTCCACCTTGACGCCGTCGTGCTGGTGATGCTGCTGCTGTTGTTGCTGCTGCTGCTGGGTCACCGTCGTCGAGACGGACAGGGAAACGGTGCCCATCTTGGCACTGCCAGAGCTGAGATTGGTGGAGCCGCCGTCTCGGTAGGGATACTGCTTGCGGAGTCTGTGCAGAGAGAGCGGGGAGAGATGGTTAGATTGGTTTTTAGGGCCTGGTCTCTGGGACTCAATCCTCACCTGGAGTTGAGCCAGAACTTCTGGATCTGTTTGACATTGCGCAAGGCGCTGACATGCGGGTGGGAATTAAAGTCGGAAACGATCTTGTCCCAGGTTTCCCGGACGGAGTACTTGTTGCGCTGCTTCTTCCGGTGCTTGATGTCGATGACCTCCTCGTGCAGGTGGAACAGGGTGTAGAGCACCTCCTTCTCCTCGGCGGTGAAGCGAGGCGTTAGCGGCAGCTGGCTCTTGTTGCTGTTGCTGCCGCCGTCGCCACCGCCTCCACCGCCATTGCCACCGTTGCTTACCACGACGCTGGCCTGGCCACTGGAGGCTCCAGCTCCCGCGCTGCCACCTTCCGCTGTGGAATTACCGCTGGCGCCGCCGCCCGTTGGGGGGGCGCTGCCCCCGCCACTTCCGTCGCCTTGAGCCGACATTTGAGTTTGTTTTGAGTTCGGCCTCGTTTTCGGACTCGAATTCGGAGTTCGAAATGCGCTATTGCACTCGTTTCACGTATACACACAGGCCACTACACTCGCACACAGACGCACACGCGAGCGCGCCCGTGCGTTGGTGTGCGTCAGTGTGAGTCTTTTTAGTCGCTGGCGCTGCTGCTGCTTCCCTCTCGTTTCCCACCACGGCTATGGCTGCTGCTGGCATACGGCCACCTATTGCACTTGATTCGAAATTGGTTTCTGTATATCAATTGATCCCTCGGACGCGCGACAGCGAATCGCCGCTTAATTGGCTAACACACACACATCATTTCGCGCTGCCGCTCTTGCTTAGCTGTGCTGCTTTGTTCACTCACTCGAATACAAAAAAAAAAAAGATTTTGGCTCAAAATGCGACGAAGCGCTGAGTGTGCCCGATACTGAGTGAGCGCAAAATGGCGGCGAGTTGAGAGTAGTTTATCGAAATATCGATATACTTAAAATGGCAGCGCTGGTCACACTACACTCTCTCTCCCAAAATCTGAAAGTCATTCATTCATTTTAATCTTACTTTAAGTGCAAATTTTAATCAAATCTAAATTGCAACTCAATTATGTTGCAGCCAACATGGTTCCGCCATCCCGGCCGAACGTCACCCGGCTGTCGGACGAGGCGGTGATGCTGCGCTGGAGCGTGCCGCAGAACCTCGGCCTCCCGATCATCTTTTTCAAGGTGCAGTACCGCAACCTCGGCGACGGCAAGTCACGCCGCGAGGGCTGGCAGACGACCAGCGAGAACATCCCGTACGGCAACAGCCACTGGCGGCAGCGGGGACGAGAGCGGAACCGGGATCGCGAACGTGAGAGGGAGCGTGAGCGTGACCAGCACGAATTGGGGAATGGACCGAAGAATTTCACCTCCTCGGTGACGGGACTGGTGCCCGGCATGTACTACCGCTTCCGGCTGGTGGCGGTCTACTCGAACAACGACAACAAGGAGGGCAACGCCTCGCTCAAGTTCCTGCTGCTGGCGGCGGGTAATGCCAAGTCAAATCTCCCCGTTCCCGAGCTGCACGAGGTGGAGCCCGTCTCGGAGTCGGTCGTCCAGCTGCATTGGTCCCTTGCAGCGGCCAGTGACCACAATATCGACGGATACTATGCATACTACAGGCCAGCGGCGTCGGCGGCAGAGTACCTCAAGTCCACCGTGGATGGCGGGGGCAGTAGGAGCTTCCGGATCGATCAGCTCCACCCGGGCACCACCTACGAGTTCAAGCTGCAGTCTTTCAATGCGGACGCCGCCTCCGAGTTCAGTGCCATCAGGCAGGCGCGTACCAAGCGTGAGTATGGCCCGCAGGAGCGTGTAGAATCTATACTAATCCTTTTTCATTTACAGAGTTCCATGATCCAGCGATATCCCAGTCGCCCAGGGCTCCTGTGCCCGCCAATAAAACGGCTACGGGTGGTGGCCACCACCAGAACTCCATCTATCCGGTGATCCTAGGAGCGTCTGGCGGTGCCCTCCTGCTGCTCATAGCCGTCGTTTGGGCCTGCCTGTGCCTCCGGCGGAGGGACAACTCGCAGCCAGAAGGTGGGTCGTGCTTTGGGCACTCAGTGTCTTCGCTATGCTAACCCAGCTGCTTTTTTCCCTTTTGCAGATGAGAACAAGCCGCAATTGGAGCACATCCAAGCGGACTTTGTGACCTCCGCCGTGCTGGGCGTGGGCGGCCATCACAAGAGCGGCGATGTGCGTCGCCTCAACGGAGTGATTCCCCGCATGAACATCACACCCAATCCGCTGGCGGCCCAGGAGGCGGCGTCCGATAAGGTGAGCATCCCGTGTAGACCGGTGCATCCGGCTAGTTTGCTTTCTCACAGCTTCATCCTGTTCGAAACACACGCAAAACTTTCGCTGGTTGGTTGGTCAAAATTATAATCATCCCCCACCCCCCTCGTATGATGCCTCCGCCTCTGTCTCTGCCTCTGTCCCGCTTGCCCCATCCACCCCCTTCTTCTCCTCTCTCGCTCTGTTTCGCTGTCTCTGTCTCTTTCGCTTGCCACTGTGCCTAATCTCCGCCTGGAGTTGGCGATGCGTTGCATCCACTGAGCGTCCACTGTTCCCTAGAACCGCAACGTGATGGAGCTACGCTTCCTGCCCCCGCTGGCGAACGGGAACTGCAATGGGCTGCCCAAGCAGGAACAGGAGCACCAGCAGCAGCAGGAGCAGTCAGCTAAGGAGAAGGATAAGGAGGAGGAGGAGGAGCAACAGCACGAGGAGGTGGAGCACGAGGACGAAGCGGAGCCAGAGGGGTCCGAGCAAGAGGATGACGATGGCCCCGGACCAGCGGCCGCCTCATCCTCCTGCGAAACCCTCGAGGCCTGCGACGAGGGTCTCAAGCTGTCCCTCCATCAGAGCCACAAGCTGCAGCCGGAACCGGTCGTCCAGCTGGAGGCGCCCAGCAAGCCACTGCCACCGCTGCCGCTACCCAAGAAACCAGCTCCCAGTGCTGGACAAGTAAGCCAGCAGCAGTGCGGTGTCCCCGGATAATAGCACCGAGAGCAGCAGGACTACCAAAACCATTCCAGACTAGAGCCGCCAATTGGTGCTATTACTGGGGACACCTGCTGTAATCCGTAATCCCGGAAAGGGAAAGCCAACCCCCCAGCCGAGTTTGTTTTGTCCACACCCCCACCAGCCATTCATTCATGCAGATTCACCCAAGCAGACGCCCTCGCACCTGACCAGCTCACCCCTACTCACACTCTTTTTACCTTTTCTGCCCTCCACAGAGCCACGTCCCGCATCAGAATGGCCTGCACCATGCCCAGCCCTACCATCCGCCGGGCACGCCCACGCTGCTGCACAAGCGTCTGGACTACCATCACCAGCAGCACCACCACCAGCAGCCACCGCCAGTGCCGCCGCACTCTGCTTACTACCAGCAGGCGGCTCCGCCCGCCCATGTCCATGGCCACCAGCCCTCGCCTATGCTGGAACGCAGTGTGAGGAGCCTCCAGCAGCAGCACTCCGGCTACCATTTGGAGGAGGCGGTGGGCACGCCCACGCCCTCGCGGATACCGTCTCTGCGAAGGCAGCGTCGCACCTCGGGCAGCCAGCACAATAGCCACAGCAATCTCAATCTAAACCACCACAACAACAACAACAACAACCTGCCGCCACACCACCAGCACCTGCACCTGCACCACCAGCAGCTCCAGCAGCAGCAGCATCCCGGCCACGTGGGCATACCCATCGTGCCGGGCAGTCCGCGTGTCCAGCGCTCGCCGATGCCCAGTCGGGCAATGATCAAGCGGACGCGCCTGGGCAGCCACACGGACAACATCTCTTCGGGCAGCCTCAACAGCATCGAGGTGTGAGGAGCTGGAGCTCCACCTAGGATTAAGATGACGTGTATTATTAGGAATATTTGTAGGACAGGCGCCGGAAAGCCACTCCAGCTAAAAAGGTTTAGGAATTTATTTTGTAAACAACTGAAAGTAGTTTTTAAGTAAAAAGCACAGCCAAAAATTGTCAATTGAGTTGGAGTGAGCCAGGAAGAAATTAAGGATTGATTCATCCGGTAGCAGAGCTGAGTCCCGGCCTGATAGTCAGTAGCCTTATTGTTTGGCATCCTTTTTCCTTTTTTTTTTATCTCTGTAATGTAGCGTAAGTAGTTTTTAGTTATTTATTGCAGCAAGTGACTCGAATTAGCCAAGTTAAGTTCGTAGTTTAAGCAGACACTCACTCCTAGAAGGCCTAGAAAGCGTAGAAACCTAAACTAAGCTAGCTCCTAAGGCAAACCGACTATCTAAACATTAACTCGCTGCGTATTTGTAACTAACATCACGCCCCACACTGTATTCACTTCGCTCGCGTGGAACACGGACTCTGAAGTTCCGGAAGCGCATCCTAAACTAGGCTTAGGTCTTTAAAAGCGAAATTTTCAAATAAAAATGAAAAGAAAACATAATTTGCATTTTTTGTTCTCAAATGGAAAAACAACAAACACAAGGGCAGCAACAACAGCTATAATAACGTTTGAACAACAAAAATGAGTTTTTGTTGTTGTAAAAATGTGTTTTTGTTGTTGTTGTAAAAATGTGTTTTTGTTGTTGTTGTAAAATTGTGTTTTTGTTGTTGTAAAATTGTGTTTTTGTTGTTGTTGTAAAATTGTGTTTTTGTTGTTGTTGTAAAATTGTGTTTTTGTTGTTGTTGTAATATTGTGTTTTTGTTGTTGTTGTAAAATTGTGTTTTTGTTGTTGTTGTAGTGAACGTTTGTTGTTGTTGTTGCTGTGGCAAAAAACCAGACCTCGATCGCCTCATTTCGTTAATTTTTGGACCTGAAGTACCAGGCGAACAGAAATCAGCAGAAGGTGGATTTCATTTTGTGCAGTGACGTCATAGTTCAGCCCAAACGAAATTCGTTAATTTTTGGACCTGAAGTACCAGGCGAACAGAAATCAGCAGAAGGTGGATTTAATTTTGTGCAGTGACGTCATAGTTCAGCCCAAAAGTATGCTGCATCGCAGCCTAGAAGTATGCTATAGCAAAAATATAAACTTTTTGCCAGTGTCACCACACTGTAAATTTTTGGCCAGTGTGTCCATATTTCAAACTTGCGGTTATCGATTAATTTATCGTTGGCGGTCAATTTAAATTTAAATTTGAATTTTGCACTTTTGGCCAGTGTGACCATATTGTGAACTTTCGGATGCATGATTTATCGATTAGTTTATCGGTGGCGGTTAATTTAAATTTAAATTTAAATTCGAATTTGGCGGTTTAGCTAAATTGCACTACTGAGAAAATAAAGCATCGCCATTGGATTTAAGCTATAAATCTAGATATTTTGCACTATTGGGAGAAAAAGGCATCGCTCTAGTATTAGAGATGTCAATCTACCTGTAGTGCACTCTTGGAAGAATAATTTAAAATATACTGCACTGCAAAGGAATACAATAGACAATAAATTTCAAAATACAACTTTCTTTGTTTCGTAGGGTCATTTTTACCATTTTGACCACGATCTAGCAAAGTTTTCAACCAACCAACTTTCTGGTATAATCCTAAACGCGTTTTCATAAATCTTTGGTATTTTGCAAACTGGTCATACTGCCATCAAAAACCTCATTTTTGCCGAAGTTTGTTATTATTGTCATTATTCCGAAGCTTTTTAACACAAAACGCCCAAAATACTAATTTTGATCAGCTTGCAATAACTCAACGATCTGTTGGGCAACTAGAGGAGACATTGCATTTGGCCAGAACCTGGGATAAACGGCACAGCAACATCATGAACTTCTTGCGGCAAACTTTCGGCATTACGAAACAATTGACGACGCTGGGTGAGTTTTAATTGCGGTATTTACGGATATTGACGATTGTTTTGGTTTCTAGTCCCCCGAACTTCATGACTTTGCGGATTTTTTCAACCCTTTTCACACCGCTGCTGCGATCGGCGCAGCGTTTTCGTTTCCCCATCCCCCCGCTCAGACCCAGCGTTCTGCCAGTCAATTTCCATTATTGCCGCTGCCGATGATGGTTTTCCTAGTGCGCGTGGCCGGCTCACTTTCTGCCAGCGCCTGCGAATATTTTCATTTCGACTTTCACACATGCACATTCAGCCGGCTCCTCCTGCTTTTAATTGGAAAACGTAGAAAAAGCAATTGAAAACAAAAAAGGGAACCTGTCACTCCGAAAAGGGGCTAAAAGCGCTGACCAACAATGGGCGCACACAGAAGATCGCACAAACAACCGCAAAAAAGGTCGCAGGTGTGGTTATCCATTCCCATTGTTCGAGCTCCTTTTTTGCATATTTATAATCCTGCATTACCTGCTTCGGTGTGTGCGTGTGTGCATGTGTGTGGCATTTGCAATTAAAATTTATGTTTGCATTTGGAAACTGGACGCAGCATGGCATCAGGATGCGGGGAAAAGGCTTGACGGGACCGAATACCGCTTTCTATACGGTGGGATCGATCGCCGCCGCCTGCGCGTCATTTGGCCGCAATTATTTGTGGATTCCGCTGGAAAATGGAAAAGCAGAATAGCCGAATCTGTGCGAGAGCAAGCAGCAATTGCCGATTTTCACAGGGATTAGCCACAACAAAGGATGCAGCCAGCCAACGGGCATTGTCAATCACTGACCAACTGTCCCTCCACGGCTGCATTGACCCTTTTGTCCACTTTTTGTCCCCGCTCGAGGTACAGTTGTGTGCCCCGGGGATGGATCATCGGAGATCGCTTGATTGGCAGCTCTTGATATATAGAAACAAATGCATTTAGCAAGGCAAGGGGTTTGTTTTCGCTGATCACAGCTTGTTCCTTGTTCCAGTTCTCAAACCAAATACTCAGGCGTTCTGCCAATGTACTTTCCATGCTCCAATTGAGTTTTCGCAGTTAAAAATAACTAGAAAGTAAAAAAATATTATGTTATTAGTTAGGTATTTATTGGAATTGAAGGATCATAAGGTCATAAGATACAGATTGTTAAAGTTATTCAAAATGCGCTTCTTTTCTTGAATTTTCCGGAAAGTAAATGTATCATAACATGCTCAGTTCTTAACCGATTTGGGTTGGGTTTTGATTTACTATACTGCATTTAATGAGTAAATTAATTTTGCATATAAAGTTTAAGAAATGTGAAAAATGGGGCTTTCTTCAATTTTTTGATATTTTCATGATGTTACCCCTTACAGAAATTTTGAAAAAAAATTGCAAAATGTGATATCTTGAATATTTTTAGCCCATTTTATAGACCTGAAAAATAGTGATAAGAAAATGTATACCATATTAGTATACTATTTATTTTGAGCATTTTATGGGCTCCTGAATACATAAGAGATGCCAAAATTCATATGAAAAATAAGGATTTATATAATATATGGAAATTTATGTTGTTCAGAAAACTTTTAAATATAAATAATAGCTACTACAAATGAATTCCTCAATAATTCCTTACAAAATTCTTTCTCCTTGCAGCCATCCAGAGCAGCTATGAGACCGCCGTGCGTGGCATGGCCTCCCTGCAGCAGATGCATCGCTCTGGGCCCCACATCAAGACGCGTCCACCGCGTCAGCCACTGGATGGCAAGCCCTTTGCCAAGGGTGTCGTCCTCAAGACGTTGATCAAGAAGCCAAAGAAACCCAATTCGGCGAATCGAAAGTGCGTACTGGTACGCCTCTCCACCGGCAAGGAGATGGTGGCCTACATACCCGGCATTGGACACAATCTGCAGGAGCACAACATTGTGCTATGCCGTGTGGGACGCCTGCAGGATGTGCCCGGCGTTAAGCTGAAGGCAGTGCGTGGAGTCTATGACTTGGCGCATGTCATCAAGAAGACGCAGTAGTAAGCAACACTGTTCTCCTGCTCCTGCTCCTGCTCCTGCTCCCAAGTCACATTGTACCATAGACCATATAGTAAATGCGTAACCATTGTTAATATTGTTTGTTTTTTATGGAAAATTATGCAGCTCAGACCGGCTTAAGGCGGTGTAAGCAGCGACAAGTGAACAGGGAATGAGAGGAAGAGATCTACGCTTTCATCCTTGGGATACGATCCCTTCTCGTAATCTTAAGTCAACAAGGGCCAATGTCACGTCACTTCTACCTAAAGGGACTGAAAAGGTTTTAACGGCATTTTTACACTTTAGCTGCTAAATCCTTTTGCCGGAATCTTCTTGCTTTTTAACGGAATTGCCAAATTTTCTGCCACATAATCGTTAGCTGAAATGGGCGTCGCCCCGTCAGCGCCCACACTTGGCACTCTCTCTCTTCGCATAATTGAGAAATTCAATAGAAAATCCAAGTAGTTATCCCTTTTTCAACATTTAGTTTCTAGAAGCAACTCCTGCAGAGAGAACTGCCGAAAATTAGCCAAGAGAATTGAGTCTTTGAAGGAAATTGTCTAAGCAGAAAGACTGTGTAATATTGAGACCTCTTCTTTGAATAGGAAACTATATATTTAATAGATTTAAATACTTTCTAGTTCATATTTCGTTTGTAAATCATTATACTTTGTGAATAGTTAAAGTATATCATCAATGCTGTAAGATATTTTTGTTTAACATTCAGTTTAAATAGCTAAAAAGCTTTTTAATTTAATATCGAAATGATTTCTATGGGAAATACCAATTAATTCTTCCTAAATCAAACCCCTAAGCTTAAACAGACTGTTTGCCTTTTGTTCTTGCCTTAAAATTCAGCAATTACTAGGCGTATTTGTGCGGAAGTCGGTTCAAATCAAAGTGTTGACTCTGGACTGACCATCCCAGAACTCTGCATTAACCCATCCGGACAGTCACAGTCGCAGGATCAGCAGGCGAGGAAGCCCGAAACAGTTAAGCAAATACCAGCTAAAGGATGCGTTTTATGTAAGCCGACGGGGACAAGTCATAGCTGTCGCCATGAAGAAGGCAACCGACTATGCCATGGATGGATGACATTTCTGAGCGGTGACCACAGTTCAGAGTTCGCTTCCTTTCTGGCCAGACATTGTGTCAACAGAAGAGCCCGGAGTTACCGTTAGCCACAGGTCCTGCTGCCTTGATTGAGCCATTATGACAGCAGCGTAGGAGTGGGGGAAGGGCAGGACCTTTGTCTTGGCTTGTATGTTTCGTGTGTTTTTTTTTTCTGCTGAGTCAAGTTGTCCAACATTCTTTGGGCCTCGCCCTTTGTCTCCTGAGCGTGCATAATTTTTATCAATAAAAACTGCATTGTCCGGAGAGCAGAAGAAAAAAAAAACACACATACGATAATCGTCCTGTCTTGGCCAACTTCCGTTGAATCGCCAAAGGATATTAGCCGCCGCCGATCCTTTAGGCTTTCTTTTTTTTTGTTTTCTGCATTAACTGTAAAATTTGGCAAATGAAAAATGAATCCTTTAAGATGGCCAACTGGACAATCATCGAAGTGTTCACACGTTTGTGGCTTGGCCAAAAATGAGTTGCCAAAACATCTGGGAAAAATGCAGCAGTAAAAAGACACAAGTTTTTCGCCTTTTTTGATGTCAAACGAATTGTCCGTTTCAAATCTGCATTTCTTTGGGTTAATTATTGTGGACAATTGAGTTGTATTTCAGAAAGGGAAGGAGAGAAGGATTTATTTGAAATGGCAGAGAAACAGAGACTGAGTTCTCCAAGATAGAAGCTTCATAATTTGAATTTTGAATAGGCTTTAGGGGTAAACTTCTGGTTTTCACTTTAAAATGGTTACTAATAAGATTTAGGCTTGTTTCTGAAACAGCCATAGATCCCAGGTAGCTTAAGCTGTCTTGTTTCTTAAACTGAAATATTTAACTAAAATATAGAATATTTCAAAAAGAAAAAAATCGCTTATCTTTAAAATAATAGCAGAGACTTCACTATATAAGAACTCTTTCAGTAATCCAGGTTATTTTTGTGTTTAGCTAAAGGCTATTTACTTTTTAAGGACCCTTTTAAGAGTCCTAAAAATAATTAAAATAATTAATTCAGACATCCAGGATCTCTAAGAAACATTGTTTATAATTTCACATATTATGTTTAAATTTCATAAATTTTCCATTAATAAATATACTCAAGTATACTTTATTTTTAGAAATTCGCAGTGAAAAAGCCATTTCCGACCCTATAAATCATATATATTATTGATCAGCATTTAAAGCCGAATCGATCTAACTATATTTGAAGAAAATTTAATTTTTATACATTTTTTGAACATTTTATAACATCGTTAAAATTATCAAAATTTGAGAAAAATGTTGAATTTTTTAAATACTAAATTGAGTATGTAGATTTATTAACATAATAAAAACTAACATAGGAACGATTTCTGAATTGAAATTAATGCATTTTTGGCTTAGTTATGAGATTTTTAAACTTAGACTGTCCCAAAAAATATTAAAAAATATAAATTATAATAAAAATTTAAATTTCAAGAATCTTGCTGAGGAATATATAAACTTATTCAGTGAAGAAGCCATTTCCGACCCAATAAATTATATATATTATTGATCACCACGAAAAACCGAATCGATCTTGCTATTTTTGTAGGAAAATGAATTTTTATGAATTTCTTTGAAATTTTATAAGGGTTACATCGTTAAAATGATCAAAAATACGAAAAACTTTCAAATTTCTACATTTTTAAACTGAGTATGCAAATTTATTAACCGAATAAAAACTAGCATAAGACTGTTTTTGAAATTAATGCCATTTTGGCTGAGTTATGAATTTTGAAAAACGTTGATTACTCAAAGAAATTGTCATATAAATATATTAATAAATAATGATTCAAAGAATGGGAATATTTTAAACTTAGCTATCGATCGATTTGCGATTCTATCCTATATACAAACTTTGGCTTCCCGAAGTTAGTTTCCTTTCTTGTTTTCTTACCAAAATTATATAAATTTCTAGAGATTAAAATTAATACTTTTTAAGGCTTAGTTATAATCGCTTAAGGATCGGCTTCCTATTTCAATTGTAAAGTTCAAGGACACACATGTACCAAAGTTGGCTTCCTTTCTGGCTTGGGTTTATATTATAAATCAATAATACAAATATTAAACCCGAAAAGACGTTCAACTTTGGCACAGACTGTACTATACTTTCCAATACCTCTGTGTACACTTTTTGTGGCATTCACAATTGGATTTCACATCCCCACCATCATTGAATCAATCTATATCTTATATATCTGAATTTCTGGTCAATTTTGTGACCACAAGAGCTTTAATTGTTCCTGTTTGTGGCAGACGCAAAGGGCATCCTTTCCCTCCCCCTGAAGGACCAAACCAAGTCCAATCGATGCTGTCAGTTTGCACTCCTTGTGGAAGGAGGAAAAGTTGCAGAAGGACATCGAAGGCTTGAAGCTGGAGGCTTGAACCTGGAAGCAATCATAAAGGGGTAGCTATGGGGGAAGTCAATGCTTGACCAGAGAAATTGCCAAACGTTTTATTTAATCATGGACACGTGTTCCATTTGGGGTGGATTCTGCAATGGGGTTGACTTCAGAGTCCCGGAGTCCTTTCCACCCTTGTGCAACCCTTGCGTGATGGGAATCTCGTAATGCTCAAGCAAAATGGCGACGAATCGATGCCAAATCCCATCATCGATTCCCAATAAAAATGGTGTGGTTTGTCCACAGGGAATGCAGATCAGTCGAAAGATTGCAAATCACATTCTTCTCCTTGGCCTAATTGGCATCTTGTTTGCTTTGTGTGCCTTTCTTGGCCAACAATCGAGATGTCAAGTGTTTGGGCCAAATAATGATGCATAACCCTGTGACGGAGATGTTGCAATCAAGATTATGGATTATCCTTTCGGGAACATAATAATTTCCCTGTAATCGATCGAGACTTGAAGACAATTCCATCTCGGAGCTGACAAAAAAAGATGCTGGAAGAAGGAGTGAAGAACGACGGGCGGGCCTAACCGCACAAAAAGGATCTGTGTCCTCTCTCTCTTTATACATCCTTCTCTCTCAGTGTGAGTGTTTTGTCCTGGGCCACGTGCAGAGCACACTCCAATCACAAATCACGAGAGAGGTGAGTGAAAAAAGGGCACACGATCATCACCGCCGCCAGGTGAGAAGGCAAAAATGTCAATCAGGATTCGCATACATATTATCCTCGCGTGATCGGCGACTTTTATTTCTATATGTATATAGGATTTCATCCCCCCAAAAGTGATCGGGAATCGGGCAAAACTCTTTTTGATTCGCCGGGATCGAAGCAATCAGACCTCTGCGATCTGTGTTGACATATTTTGCCCAAAAAGGGGAAAAGGTGTTTGCTCACGGCCTTAATCCTGTCGATCCTTTTGGGGCGTCACGATCAACGCTTCGATTGCCAATCCTTTCCAGCGACTGCCAATCGTGCGATCAGCACGTGGCGATGTTCCTGGCTTTATCAATCGAAGAGGGATGGAAATCATATTTTAAAAATGATTTCTCTTACTAATTTTGAAAGAATAAGTACCGCTTTTAATTATATTCTTAATAAGGAATCATTTTAAACGGAAAAGAACATATTTGGAGAGGTTTTATGCCAACTCAATTGGTCTCTAAGATATTGTAGAGTCTTGTCTGAATTTTTTCATCTTATAAAATCCTAAAATCTTTAGCAACTTAACTAAAATATAGAATTTTTCAAAAATATTTCTGTAAAATAATTTCAGAGACTTCACTACATAGAAATTTGTTCCATAAACCAACTTGTTTTTGTGGTTGCTAAAGGCTATTTACGTTTTTAAAGACCCTTTTAGGAAATCTTTTTTAGAGCCTTGAAAATAAATAAAATATTTAATTCAGGAATTCAGGATCTATAAGAAACATTATTCTTGATATGCAAAAATAAATTGTTTAATTGCATTAATTTTTAGTTGATATACACTCCAAAGTAAACATTATTTTTACAAATTCGCAGTGAAGGAATCCTTTTCGACCCTATAAATCATATATATTATTGATCAGCATCAAAAACCGAATCGATTTAGATATATTTGTAGGAAACAAAATTTTTATGAATTTTTTGAAAATTTTATAAGGGGTTACATCGTTAAAATTATCAAAAATACGAAAAAAAATTGAAATTTCTACATTTTTAAACTGAGTGTGCAGATTTATTAACCGACTAAAAACTAGCATAGAACTGATTTCCGAATGGAAAATAATGCATTTTTAGTCAAGTTATGATATTTTTAATATATGATATTTCCCTTAAAAAATGATCATTTAAAAATATCAATTAAAGTTGCTATTATTTAAGTTCCTATAATTCATATATTTTTAGGTTATTTTGATGGTATATAAAGGCTAAAAGAAAACGTATAATTCACAAAATCCATGTTCATATCGATTCGTTATTAGAATCTTTATAAAATAATATAAAATATTAAGTCAGAGACTTCACTTAATATGCATTTTTTGAATAATTTAGCTTGTAACTTTGGGTTTATCAAGGGCTATTTTCTTTTTAAAGCCTTATAAATTCTTAAAAATATTTAATTCAGACAACCAGGATTTATAAGAAGCTCTATAAATGATATGAAGAGCTTTAAATATGTATAATAGAGACCTTAAAGCTATAGAAATGGGGTCGAAAGTCAATACAGGTCGTGGGACTATGCTGGGGTTTAGAGATCGTGGATCGAGGTTCAGAGATCAGAGAGCGGGAATCAGGGATCAGAGCTCTGTGATCAGTGATCACAGAAATGAGATCATCGGAGGCACTGCTAGCTTTAGTGGGCATGACCAGTGGCTTTCCAACAGCTACCTAGGAGGGGATATTCAAAACCTCCCGTGGCCCAGTTCCCAGCTCTAAACTCTCTCAGAGAAATGCTGAGATGCTCAAGTGATTTGGCAATTGACCTAACAATTGGGCTAAGCGCACGATCAGTGCGCTGAGAATCCGGGAATCTGGGTGATCTAGACTTCTAATCTTATGGATTTACGTGAAACTTTTGCAATCGAGAACTGGCCCCGATGCCGAGAGCATTATGTGGCAATATACGAGCAGGCGAGTGGCCTAATCTGGCGGACTGGACTGATCCACGAGGAGATCCTTCGGGCGTAAGCTGAGATTAAATTAAAGTGTCGCAGGAGGCATGAGGCATGAGGCATGAGGCAGAGGCAGGAGGCAGGAGCGGTGGGCTTGGCCGGGACTCACCTCTGTTTTGCGCTAAATCCCCCGTACCGGCGGCCTAATCCTTTCGCTCACATGAACCATGTGACCCAGTAACCCAGTTACAAACAGTGACCTGAGCTACCTGAGCCGCGCCTGATCCCGATACCGTTTCCCGATCCCAATCCTTATCCCAGGACCATGCAACACTCGCACTGCTCTGCGCTACACACGAATTAACCTGATTAAAATTGTATTTTTCCCAAATTTATGGGATTAAGTTCCGTTCAAGTTCCTTTAACTCGTTTAAGCTACCGGATTTAGTTCAAGTGCGAGTGCGAGATCGCGCTGGATTCTGGATTCTGGATTTTGGATTCTGTATTCTGAACGCAGGCCGCGCACCTTCTTTGAGCCCACTTTTATTGGGCTGGCTTAATTAGCACAATTGTTTACAAAATTTACCTTTCGTCATGCAGCAGCATCACAGGACACCAAGATCCTTACAGGATCCTCGCTGCCTTTGCTCGGTGTGTGAAATCCATGGCACGCACACGCCCACAGCTCGAAGTGGGTTTTGAGTTTAGAATTTAGAGTTTAGAGTTTAGAAACCGGAATCCGGAATGGAAAGCATCTCTGCCTACTATGTGTGAACTGATCGGATTGCAATTCCATTTAAAAATTAGTCTAATCCAGAGCAAAAGAAGCTGGGCCAGAGACAAAACCATTCCTTAAGTAGAGTGAGCCAAATGTTCTAGCGATTTCCATTTGCCCATCAATTAGCTTTCGCAATTTCAAAATCAAAGATTAAATTGAGGCAATGTTCTCTGCAGGTGACTGAATTATGAACTATACTTTTACTGTACTAACTTGCTAAAATAACTCTTCAAAAATCTTCAAAAGTGTGATTCTTTCAAAACCAATATTTGTATACTTTTTCAGGGTATTACAAGATTAGTCAGAAGCTTCTAACGCTATGAAAGAATCATTTCCGACCCTATAAATCGTATATATTCTTGATCAGTATCAAGTAGGAATCAATCTAGGCATATCCTGCAGAAAAAATATTTTTCAAAAATTTTTAAATTTTTAAAAACAAAAGGAAAGGGGTTTCATCGTTAAAATTTTCAAAAAATCGGCAAAAAATTTACATTCTAAGAGGAGTATGCAGTTTTATTAACTTACTGAAAACTAAAAACATATGAATGCTTTCCGAATTGAAATTAATTCATTTTTGGCCTAGTTATGCGATTTTTAAAACTATGATTTTCTAATAAAATTGTCATAAAAATTTAGTTAATATTGATTAATAATTGGTATTGCCCCTTCAGTCAGAAGCTTAAAAGAAAGTGAAGGAGGCATTTCCGACCCTATAAATCTATATTCTTGATCAGCATCAACCGGGGATTCGATCTAGGCATGTCCGGGAGAAAACAAATTTTTGCGATTTTTTTTTTAATTTTATAAGGGGTTACATCGCTAAAATTGTCAAAAATTGGCCAAAAATTGTATTTTTTAAGATTATAAATTAAGTATGCAGATTTATTAATCCAACAAAAACTAACAGAGGCCCGTTGTCCGAACTTAAATTATTGCCTTTTTGGCTTAGGTATGAGTTTTTTAAGATTTGATTTTTAGGAAAAATTTTCATATAAAAGTATTGGTAAATATCGACAAAAAAAATGGTATAACAATTTTAGTCGGAAGCGTAAAACGCAGTGAAGCTGTCATTTCCGACCCCATAAAAAATATATATTCTTGATCAGCATCAACAGGCGAATCTTTCTAGCCACCTTCGAGAGAAACAATTTTTTTTAGATTTTTTCAATATTTTATAAGGGGTTACATCATTAAAATGATCAAAAATTGGCCAAAAATTGAATTTTTGAAAAATTTAAACTGAGTATGCCGATTTATTACGCTATCAAAAACTAACATAGCACAACTTTCCGAATTAAAATTAATGCTTTTTTGGCTGAGTTATTAATTTTTTAAATATTGATTTATCCCACATTCAAATAAATGCTTTTATTTTTTAACATAAGCTTAAACCTTGCCCGAAGTAACTTGGGATCTAATGAAACTACCTTAGCAGGACTTCGTATAAGGTCTTAGGTCAGAGTAATATATACTATATATCAAAATTAGTGCACCAAATAGATATTTAAGCAGAACTTGGTATAGGACTCTTCTGAAGTGTATAATATATCATATAACAAAATGTATCTAAGTCCCAGCACTAGCAAAAAAAATATCTTAAGTAACTTGGGCTAAGATGTACCTACTTTAGCAAAAGTTGGTAGAGAGTGTGACTATTTAAAAATATATTATTTCATATACAGAAATTGATATGAATCTCTTCAAGAAAATGAAGTAACTAAACCCTTAAATAAACTCAACTTTAAAAGAAGCTAAATATATATATAAATAAGAATATAGCTATATATTATTTCTTTGAAATATGTTACTCGATAAGTCCATCTTATCTTGACTCATGTCTGCAGTCTGTTACCAATGTACAAACTATTATTTATTATTATTCTTAGATGCTCGCACAGTGAAAACATGGGACATGAGGCTATTTTAAGTAAGTTTGGACTACTCGGTATGGCCTCTGGTGGCAGCTGTAAAGGCTTACAGAGAGGTCCTCGATTGGCGCCTGGTCAGGGATTGGGACTTGGACCGAGACTCAGTTCCCTAGAAGACGACGACACAAATTTTGCGCTTAAGCAAATAAAAACAAATATTTTTGTGGGTAAAAACAAACCGCAGACGTGGTTGATTCCGTTGGCCCTTAAAAGGCCTGTTGGTCATAGAAAAACAAATCGTTTGTATATCCTGTGGAACACACGTGCCCCTTGCCCACTTATTATATTTTCATTGGCCCTCACAGATCCGAGTTTTCAACTTCCAACTCCTTCGCCTTGGAATAACAAAAACGCAAGTCAAGGCAAGGCAAGGCAAGTCATGGATTTTGAATGCCTTTTTCCCCGCACATAAAGTTGCAATATGTTGTGTATTAGAAGTCAGAGCATAGTCTCGATCCATTCTAGATCCGGACTTCGATCCTAGATCCCCGATTCCCGATCCCATTGAGAACCAAACGCACGCGAGCGGAGACGCCCCCTCGAGATTAATGAGGATGTGCGGCGTTTTGTTTACTCTGCTTTATAGCGACGAGACATATTCCCCGAGTCCCTTCGAGTCCTGATTCCTAGCTCGAATCCTTTCACTGGACATTGGGCATGAGCCACATGTGTTCCTTTTTCCAGCTGCTGACCACACTGGACACTGGAGACACCGATCACTGTGACTGCTCATTAGGCAGCCTTCCACTTAACCATGAGTTGGCTCTTTTTTGCATCTTTGATAAATTAACCAAGAACATTCAACAATGGGAGTTTGGCTCGTGTGTATCCTCAAGGAACTCACTTCTGCAGCGGCTATTCGGATATGATTTCTTTGGCTACGGTCTGTCAGCTCAAAAACTAACTTAGGTAACTTGGGCACGGATGCTTTAAACCAAGCTGGATTTGGTATAGCTTCTTGATTTAGATTGGAATATACTATATACCAAAGTTGGTATTAATTCCTGCACTAACCTCAAGTAACTTGAAACCTGCAGCAGCTTTTTAAGCAAGACTTGGTATAGAATGAGTAAAATAGCGTAAAAAAAACTCACCTGAAGTAACTTGGGGTTCAGCAGCAGTTTCCTTAGCAGAATTTGGTATATGGTCTTGGTTCGGAGTAAAATATATACTCTATACAAAAGATATAAGTTCCTAAAATAAATAGATAATTTCTTAAGTAACTTGGGATATTCAGAAGCTATTTTAATGCGGTTTCATGCAAGTTGCAGTTGTGATGCTAAAGATATCGTATACCAAAAATCAATTAAATTAATTATCAAGTTTTCATGTTATTCTAAATAGCTCGATAAATTAATATAAATATATTTTATATATAAATATACTAAGCAAAAGAAACAAATAATCACCCCAAAAACTAACCTAGAGATTAGCCACAAAAGGCATTGAGATGCAGTCTGGCATAACCCAAAATCGATTCGTTTGCCACACTCCTAAGAGAAAGGATCAGGCCAGGGGATTCGTGGTAGGCGTTGGTCGAGAAACTTTCTTCCTGCAGCAGTTTCCTACGAATCCTTTGCCAGCCAACAATTAGTCGTGTGGCTCGTGTACCGAAACAATTCCACAGTCAGCGGTCCTTGGTCCTAACTTTGCTCCTAATTATGCGCCGAAAAATTGAGCGCCTCAAATTACACGCAGGACAAAAACGCAACATGAGCCAGGGAAATGGTAGAATGGGAAATGGAAAATTGTAGTAATGCTAATGGTTATTTGGAGTTGAAAATGCACATGCAAATGCCATTCGAGTTAATTAATCACGGCAAAACTTCTTGTGGCAAATTGTATGCAAAGGAGGGGGAGCCAGATCAAATCAACCGGAACCGAGGATCATTAGGAGTCCTGTCCCCGAGTTCCAGGATAAGATGGCGTGGCATATGTGAGTGCCTCCCTTTGAGAGAGAGAGTGGAAAACCCTGGCTAATGGACTCCGCTGACAGGCGAAACAATAAGTCTACCATATAGAAAATATATATATAGAGTAAGATTTACTTTGTTTCTCAAAAGGAAGATATATCTATAAAGTTGATGGGTTCCCAGCAGCAAACTCTTTTCACTTTTCGCTCCACTGATCTCTGTTTGGCAAACAGATCCTGATATTGACAAAAAGATAATCGAAGGGTAAGACAGGAAGTGGATCTCGATTCTTCTTCCACTTGTCTGGCCACAAATTCGAGGTCGACTGACCAGATAATCTTATAATATTTAAGGTGCTCTCTCACCCTCTCAGGTTTCCTCTTGGTTTATATACCCTATATCGATGACAAAGGTTCGAAGCTAAAGTTAGAGGTAAGCCAGAATCGATTTAGGAGGCCAAAAAGTAGGAGTTATTTGGCCTAATTCCGGGTAACCCCAATAAATGTGTCAACGCACCAAATTGATGAATGAAGCGAGTCTATTTCTGTCTTTCCCCTGCTGGGTTGGATTTTCCCCCACAAAACAAAAAACACAGAAGGGAGTTGACACTGGCAGTTGTAGGAAATTGCCAAAAGTGACCGCAAAATCCCACCGAGCAACCACTTGTAATCAACCCAACTCAGTCCAGTCTCTGCCTCATCTTCCTCTCCATCCCCAACTCTGTCCAGTCTTTGTTATCATTAAGCAACCGCCGGAAAGTAAAGGGAATCCTAACTCGAATCTGAGACATAGAACCCTTTCATTTGCGATAATGAAAGTGCCCCCGATGCTGTCTGTCGCCTGCTATTTATTTATTAAATGCAAGACTCTCCCTTGCTGGACAATGGACTGGGACTGGGACTGGGACTGGGACTGGGACTGGGTTTGGGTCAGCTGGCACAGCTGTCACATTTTCCCTAAGCCCATCTCTGGACCCGTCACCCACTATAGTTCTATATATATATATATATAGATATATATGGTGTCCCCCATCATGTTGTCTTCTATATGTTCTGGCTTTAATGAAGTTGCCGGAGATTCATGGCACGGAAACCAGTTTCCCATTTAGCATTCACACACAAAATGAAGTCATGGTGGTGGTTTCTCACACAGCTGTGGCTTCAGCCTCTGATTGGCTGTCCTGAATGATTCCTTGGCGAGTCCTTGGTTAGGAGTTTTGCACACAGAGTTTACGATATATCATTGAGGAGGCACAAATTATATCGCCATCAAAATGGCGCAATCTCTGGCAATGGAGGATATCATGTAATATGAAGATATAACATCGAAGATCTATAGATAATTCTTGTTCTTTTGGGATTTAAGTATCTTGAATAGTTGTTTTATATTGTAAAATATTTAAACTTGTTTTTTAGTTGCATTTAGTTGCATATTTAAGGGTTGTAATTCGATATTAACTTAAGCCTCTTAAAAGTGCTAGCTTTTCTTTGAAAGTAACTTGAGTGTTTTAACTTTTATTATATTGCTATAATTTAAGCATATATGTTATATATTATTATGCAAATTTTATAAAATATTTTATCTAAATAGTTTTATTAGATTATTATTTGGATATATCAAGGGTCTATAGAAGATATTCAAGCTTGATTCACTCAAAGATCTGGCAAATGTTTATAGATGGAAGTTACTGAGCATTAATAAGCCTAACTATTTTTTCCTGATCGAAATGCTTTTTAAATAATTAATATTTTCCTTATACTATGCTAAAGTATCCTACTGAATTACTTTATGTATATTATGCATATATTTTAAATATTAAATTCTATTTAGAAGACCTTTCATAGACGATCTTGAATACGAGCAATCACATTTATCACTTGAATGACTGTCCTACGATTTTAATATGAATAAAAAGGATACAGAAATAGTAAATATTTTTGAGACTAATATAAAATTATTTAGAATATATAATTATAATATTAAGCCCTGTAAACTATTATCATTTATTGTCTTATTTTGTTAAGAACTTAAATGTCTAAAATAACTATGATAAAAAAAGACATTTTCCTGTAGTTAAAAAGAATAAAAGACCAACTTCAGCAGCCTGATCCTGGCTTGATCCTGGCTAGCCAAAACTAGCTTAACTTCACTTCACTCTCCAGGTTAAAGTCACGTCACGTTTTCGAATCGAACCCGGCTTTGTAGATCTCCCAGGATTACATATTCCACACTACGCAATATTATGCGAGATTAACTTGAGGCCGCCAGATAGTCAGGCTTAGTCTGCTTCGAACTCTGAACTCCGAACTCTGAGCTCTGATCTTCGAGCTGAGAAAGTTACCTGCCGCAAATGGTGACTAGTCACCTGTCGGATCAAGCCCGTGCTCGCCCTGAGCTTCCCTCAAAATATTTATGTTGCCCTTCTCAGAAGATGAAAAAAATAAAACTGCACTTTTGCAGATGAAAATGAAAATTATGAAATGATATGCGAGCCATAATTTTGCGGGAAATGCAGGACAATAGCCTTAACGGCAAATGGGAAGCGGGGAAATGGGAAATGGTAAATGAAAAAAATGTAAATGGGAAATGCAAAATGGAAAAATGACAAAAACGGCAAATGGCACATTTTGCCACCTACAAAACTCGGCTCACAAAAGGCTTAAACCGCTTAAAGACCGTTTAATCTTGTGGATTTCACGGCTCTGTCGTTTTTAGTTTCATGTGAAAAAAAAAAATGAAGAGGACTCCGAGACTCGAGACTCGGAAATTGGCAAGCCAAAAGGCAAAAATCGAGGACTCTCGAGGAGGAGATGCCGGAACGGAAGAGCGGATACAATGGGCGTAACCCTGGCCAGGTTAAGTGCTCATATTACGAGCTGGCCAGGAGTGACTGACTCCTTGAAAGAAGGAAGAAAAAAAAGAGTTAGGCGGAACGGGGCTTAGGGGTTTTACCCAAAAACCCCTGTGCTCCTTATTCTTTTTCCCAATGATTTCGATTGTATCTGGGCAGCATCCGTTCTGGAGATCCTGCTGCCAGGATATGCTGATCGAGAGATGGTGCGAACTGACAATTGACACAATTACCAGGACCAGGACCTAGAGGAGGTGTCCACAGAAACCACTGCAATGTCATTTTGACAGCCGTTATTGTCCTGGAATGGCAACGGGAATCGAGGATTGACGATCTGGATGAGAAGGAGGAGTAACAGTAGCCTGTCCGAGGAGCCATTCTAACGGGGTTTTGTAGGCGGCTTTGCACCGAAATCCAAAAACAATAAGACAAAAGGTGCTGAAAGGATGCGAAATCACAAAAGGTGTGAAAAGTGTTCAAGAGCCGCTTGATAGATTCGAGTTTTGAATGGGGGTGTGAGAGACAATCGCACAACTCTTTTTATGTGGGTCCCAGGCACTTTGATTAACTCCCAGGATTCCCCTACCCCCGACCCAGGAGATTCCCGGGAATCTGGCATCTAACGGTCTAACCCGCTAGCCACACAATGAAAGATGGCAGCTAATCAACAGTAAAATGCATAAAATTAAGTGAGCAATGAAGGGGGATTACTCTGGCAATGAGGGTTCGCTGTCTCTATCTCTTTCACTGTCTCTATTTCCATCTCTCTCTCTCTCTGTCTCTGCTCCGGATCCCGAGTTATTAAAAATGTTTCACATTTTCCAACATAACTGTACAGATATAGGAAAAACGTGTGAGTGAGTGTGGGAGCGTGAGGGAACCTAGGACAATGGCCTAAACGTTGACAGTTCATCAAATCGAATGATGCATGCAAAATGAAGAATTCAATTCCCGCAATATATATACAAAGATACGAGTTGTATGGATATGCACTGAGAGAAGTTACCAAATATCTTCATAAATATAAGAAATTTAAATTTAAGACAAATCCGAGAGAAGTCTTAGGAATGCCAACAAATATCTTTATAAATATATGGAAATAAAGTTAAAGATATATGTTTTAGAATTCTTTGAAAAAGAATTCTATTTATTACAATTACAACTATATGATGGTATAGAAAATATATCATTATTAAGCTTAAAATATTCTCATTCTTTGAATCCATATTTTTATATGACAATTCTTACGAAAAATCAAACCGTAAAATACTCATAACTAAGGCAAAAAAGCATCAATTTTCATTCGGAAAGCTTTCCTATGTTAATTTTCATTGGCTTAATAAATCTGCATACTCAATTTAAAATTTTTAAAATTTCAATTTTTTTTTTTACAATTTTAACCCCTTTTTCTATTTAAAAAAAAATTCGAAATTTGTAAAAAATATTTTTTTTCTTTTGGAGATAGCTAGAAAGATTCCCCGCTTAATGCTGATCAAGAATATATATGATTTATAGGGTCGGAAAGAACTACTTCACTTAGTTTTATGCTTCTGACTGAAACTATAATACCATATTTTTAATTAATATTTATAGATAGTTTTATATGACAATTTTTACAAAAAATCATACCTTAAAAAACTCATAACTAAGCCAAAAATTAATTAATTTTGATTTAGAAATCGCTCCAATGTTAGTTTTTAGAAGGTTAACAAATTTGCATACTCAATTTCAAATTTAAAAAAAAATTCAAATTTTGATCAATTTTTGAAAATTTTAATGATGTAACCCCTTATAAAATTAGCATAAAACAAGAAAGAAAGCTAACTTCGGCACGCCGAAGTTTATATACCCTTGCAGATAGAACTTCTATGAATAGGAAACCATACAATATAAATTATATATATTTGTATTAAAAAACAATGAAGTAATAGCTGCTTTCATTTCATTCACCTATACATATTATATTTGCAGTTTTACATACACAGATTTGCATTTTTCCTCTACATCAAACGATCGTTTGTATGGCACCTATAAGATATAGTCGTCCGATTTTCATAAAATTTGACACAAAATTTAAGACTAATATAAAATAGCTATACCTTAAATTTGATGAAAATCAGCTGAAAACTGAAAAAGTTATAATTTAATTGTATTAATTTCTCGATCGTTCCTTTGGGAGCTATATGATATATTAGTCCGATTTTCATAAAATTTTACACAAAATTGTAGAGTATAGTAAAATGGCTATATCTTAAATTTGATCCAATTCTATTGAAAACTGAAAAAGTTAAAAAATTTTTTGTAAAAATTTTACGATCATTCCTATGGCAGCTATATGATATAGTCGTCCGATCCGGCCCGTTCCGACATATATACGAGTGAGAGTATATAGAAGGCTAACTACAAAGTTTCATTCAGATAGCTTCAAAACTGAGAGACTAGTTTGCGTAGAAACGGACAGACGGACAGACGGACAGACGGACAGACGGACAGAAGGACAGACGGACAGACGGACAGACGGACAGACGGACATGGCTAGATCGACTCGGCTGTTGATCCTGATCAAGAATATATATACTTTATATAGTCGGAGGTGCCTCCTTCACTGCGTTGCAAACTTCTGACTGAAATTATAATACCCTGCAAGGGTATAAAAAATTTAAAAAAATGTGTTTCTTCCAAACATGCTCAGATCGATTTGCCTGTTAATGCTGATCAAGAATATATATGATTTATAGGGTCTGAAAAGACTACATCACTTAGTTTTATGCTTCTGAAAATAATCTTCCACTTGTTTCCCCCCAATTTTTCCCAGTGCACACTGATATCCCACACAGAATAACAGTTACTGGCACAGAGACACAGTGTTTTCCTGATCAGCCATGAAATGTGGCTATCCTTTTAGATTGCCTTCCTTGCAGGAAGATGGGCGTTGACAAGGACACACCCCTGGCATTGCTCATACCTTATACCTCATCGCTCATCGCATCCTGACTCGCCGGATCCTTGGAGATCCTTGGAGAACGGGGAAGAACAACGGTTACAATGCGAGTGGCGTAAGGAAGTAGCAAGTTAGTTTTGCCCATTTAAATGACACTCGTCCATTGAGGTCTTTGTGCATCGATTTGACGAGCATTATTCGATTGTTGTGTGGGGTCCCACACACTCACTGTTTTGCTATTTAATAGTTGTTTTTCTGCCCATCGATCACCCCTAACCTTGGATCAGAGCCCTGAACTCTGGCCTTAATCTCGGACAAATAACGCCCCCACAAATGCAACTCTTTATTCCTGGCAAATACTTTGAGACTTTGAACTCTTAATGTTTATTTAAGAAAGAGTAATTATTAGCTTGAGTGTATAGTGATCTTGAGCTTGGATTAGCTTTGATTTGGTTTAGGAACTTTGTTTGAGTCAGACACATCGACGCCTCATTGCAAGTAGAGATTAGGAATTAGAATTACTTATTTAATAATGGGTAATCAGTGTTTGCTTTAGAGAAGAAGCTGGAGTTGTTCAACCTTCAATAAACATGTTTATTTTCCTTAGTTGTTCTCTTTTGTGAACATGATTTTATTCTTACTCTTTCCTGTTAGTGATCAAGTTTATGCTATTTCATTAATATATATTAATTTCTTTCATTCTTTAGAAAAGAAGTTAATTCTACTTGTTCTCTTCTATGAATTTGTTTATGCTAGTTACTCCATCTCTTTAGGAAATGTTAATTTTGATACTCTGTTTCTCTACAGGTTTATTGAACTTAAGTTAAGTTCGGCTTTCGCCCAATAACATTCATTTCTTGATATTAATTAAATTTGTTTTTCTTATACATTGTCTATAGAAGAAGTTATTTTATATAATTCTCTTACACATTCTCTATAAAAGAAGTTATTTTATATAATCCTTCGTTCACTTAACATGTATCCTAAGAAATGTTTATTTCATTACTGCTTCTCGTAGTGAACAAGTTATATTATCTAGACCTGTAATAAAAATGTTTATCCTACTTACTTCTCTTCAATATGGTAAACACATTCATTATATTTATATTGTGCCTCAACTATTACTAAACATATTCAATTACCCAAAAGAACAAATCATTTTTGGGGTTCACCTCAATCATTCCTGACCAAAAAAAAAACCTAAAAACCCATTAGGAAAGATAATGTCCGCGAGACAAAACTAATCCTTGCTGGCAGTCTGACCAAATGTCCTTTGCTTACTCTACTCGCCATTCGTAATCAAAACCACAGTAATTGGCATAGTAATGCAATACTGGTTCGAGAATATATATATATATATATATATATACCCGGACATTGAGATTGAGAGGATATGAAGATGGAGATATGTACGCTTCGATGGTTGCTGGTCATGAATGGGAATGGGATCTGTGGATCCGGATTCTGTCTCAATTAAGGAGATGCCATAATTGAGCAGCCTAAGGATTTGGCCATAGGATAACAATTAGCAAAAGGATTTGACGACGGAAGCTGCCGCCATTGTGCCGAGATACTCCTTGTACTTAACTTGTGTCTTTTTGGTCTCCTTGGCTGTGCACTTCCGTTTGCGGAAGTGGCTAATACCTGTTCCTGGCTACTGTTGCCATTATCTTCGGCCAAGTGTGCACTTTGCATATGGCAAAGATGAAAACAAACAAGGGATCCTTAAACCCCGATCCTGGTTAGTCTTTTTAGCCATTGTCTGGAGGAGCACGTGTAATCCCCGCTCTCACTTCCTCGACGACTGACTACTTACTTCCTCATTAGGATGTCCGATGGGAAGGAGTCGGGACACTTCAGGCGAATTGCCTGATGGGCTTAGGCTTCATGGCTTCCATGGCCCAGGACTAATCATATATTCAGGCACTCGTAGTTTTGCGGCTAATCTTATTTCATTTCAACAATATTTCAAAGGGAAGAGAGAGAGAGAGTGTAGTCTCTTCTTCAATGAAAGAAATCTATAAACACTTTCTAGAGTTATTTAAATTGTGCTCAATTCATGTTATACATAAATATTATATAGAAATATTACTGATCTTTGCTTAAGAGTATCTTAAGATATAGATAGGGCAGTATAAATCTCTTGGTATAGATTAAAAAATATTAATACTTTATACCTAGTTAGATATTTTATACCGATTTCTTTCCTTAACCATTTCTATTTTACTTTCTGCGAAACAAAATGGTTTCCCTTTGCCATAGCCAAACCAAAACCCTAAAAAGGACCTTTCACATTATGCATTGCAAATGTTAACCCATTAAGACAAAGGACCGCGAAAGGAGTTAACAGCAATTCCGCGAAGCCTCACCCTTTTTATTTCATTATATGTTCATATATATATTGTACATACTTTTTATTATTTTTTGGGCCATATAAGGCGAAACCCCTTTCAGTCAATTAGTCGCTGATTTTCTTTGTGCTCGTCGCCTGACAGCGAGCCAATATACATATATAAATAATAAAACTGACGTCTACAATGGGAACCCTTTTTTTTACAGGACACAGGACCTCAGAACCTCAGGCTCTGCGAACTCCTAGACCTTGGTTTATGACTAGCTAAAAAACAGCAGCTCTGGTCCTTTTGGGAATCGGGACTCGTCCTAGGTTTTCGCTCGAACACTTCATTATGCAATAAAACTCTCGCCGTTTTTTAGGCAATATCTATGCCATATAATGGTGAGCAACCCGTTCGGCGGCTCTACCTGATCCTCGATCTCATAAAAAACGCGCTCAAGGACATCGAAAGGATTGCACAAATATTGCATCTTTGGTCCTAGAGCTCATTATGGGCCCCGTTTTTTTTTACAGTTTGCCAGGTTTGTTTGTTTTTTCGCTGAATCTGGTTTTTACCATGAATTTGGCAACTCTTTTTGGCTTCGAGACTCTGGCCGCGACTTTTTATGGCCCTGGCCCAGACTCAGGCCACGGAGGACCTCCAGAAGGACCTCCGAAGCGAGGCAGGTAAGCAACTCTAAAGGCTAAATGACACAGAACGGTTGCGGGAAAGGGAAAGGCGGAATTTTAGTTTAATCCACCATTTTTACGGTTGGATTAGTGCGTGGATTAGCGGATAAGTTCGCGGTTTTTTACTGATTACTGAATCGGTGCCGAGAACCCTCTTTTTATATTTGCAAACTGAATGGGATTTGGGCTGTAAAAAGTGAATGAATGAGTGAGTTTAATTCTTGAATTGCAAGAGAAGAGGTACAGATCATATTTATATAGTTAAGAGATCAGAGTCCCGTTCCCATGACTCGTAAGCCACTTCCGTTGGCCAAGTTAAACAAGACCAGACAAGACAAGGACAGCGGAAGACGATAAAGGTTAAAGGATATGCCAGAAAAAAGGATGCTCAAGTGGGTCGACAAACATAACGGACACTTGTCGCAACGATCCTGCCGAAAGAGTGGCCACGTCGGCGTCATGAATCAAATCAAATCAAATAACTCAGAGTCCAGACTCCTTCCCGCGCGAAGGACACTCGCTTCTGGGATTCTGGGAAACCTATCGACGTATGCAAAACTCGACCTAATTTCCATAATTTGTCACGCACAAATTTGCATTTTTGTGCAAGATTTTCTGTCCAGCGAAAATTCGCAGGCCGGCAGGCGCGCATCCTTCGCTGGTCAGCGGAAGGATTTGCAGGACAATGGTTGAAAACAAAACGGATTTAGCATTCGCAACCCTTGAGCATTGTGCATCTATCATCAGCAAAGCCCTACTCCGTCTGCGTATCCTTTCGCAAATATCCTTTTGCTGTGCTAACGCCTCCTCCTCCTACTCCTCCTATACTTTTCTGGCAGGACACGCTCCCTGCTGATATAGCCAGAAAAATGATTTGGTCCTAATGAGATATATTCCAGAATCGAGCAGGGGTTAAAGACGAGTAAAGACAACTTTAATTATAGATTGGATTTGAATTGATATGTAAAAAGGAATATATAATATGCTAGGATTTCAGGAAATTCTTTTGATATTTTCCAAGGAGAGACATTGGAAATTGATATAGAAATTATATAAGTATCATCATTCTATACATACCTTATGATCAATTATAAAGGATATTACATATTTCCGGGTGTTCTTAGTTCCTCCTTGGTTTTTTTGTTTTTTTCAATCATATTTACATGAAGAAACGCTGGAAAATAATATATATTATATATTATAATCGTATAAAACAATTTAATACATGTATGAATGTAACAACAAGTTTCCTAGGAAATTGATATTCAAACAGTATAAGAATACTTATATATTTTGATAAAATGTAAAGGCTTCTTGTAAATGTATTACAAGGATTTCAAGGATTCCTCTTATTATTTTCTATAAATTTAACAAGAAGAAACCTCTACCCTATATATCAAAATAAATATATAATAATTACTATTAATATCTTAGTTCAACACTTTTTCTCTAAAAAAAACCGAAATAAATCTAGTCAATTTCTTCTTAAAAACATCAAAACCATTGCATACCCTACTCTTAGTTTTAGTTTAGTTTTCATAGAAGACTTCCTTTATCGCCTTCGAATTTCCCTGATTTCCCTCATTGAGCTGCCTCCCATATAACCCTTGAGAAAAAACAAACACCAATATCCTTTCGCGGAAACTGTTTTGAAATTTAGAATAAAAAAATATGAGAGAAAACTCTTTCTTTTTTATATTCTCTTACTTCTCGTTTTGTGAAATTACGCTAAATGGCGAGGCAACAATGGACAAAGGGACCAAGGAGGAGATTTTCGCGAAAAATGCGAAAAGCCAGACCCGTTAGTTACCCTTGTAAAAGAAAACCCTTTGAGGGCGGTGGGAAAGAGACGGCACCAGGAGTCACCCCTTTGCACAGTTCGGCTACCTGCTCGTGCCGCTTCGGCTGACACTTCGTGTCCGCCATTTGCGCAGCAGCCGAAGGTTAGCCGACCGTTAGCCGACGAAGCCAAAGCAGCGTATAAAAGCCGAGCTGGGCCGAGGAAGGAAATCAGTTTACGTACGACATCGTCAGCGTAAAGATATAGACACACACACATATAGACAAAAGGATCATTAACGGAAACGGAAATCCATCCGCAAAACAGATCTAGACACGCACACAAAGTTGGATAAAGGAAGTGGTGAAACATGTTGATGCACGAGAAACTTATGGCCGGGCAGTTCTTCGATCTCAAGACTGGTAAGTAGCAACACTAAAGAAAATTAGGAGTTATTCCATATAAAATCATATAAAAATAAAGACTAAATGATGGAGATTTTAAAATTGATATAGAAACATTAAACTAACCCACAATTCCCTCTTCTTTACAGATCGCAAGCCCCTGATGCACCACCATCAGTTCCAGCAACATCACCAGCAGCAGCAGCAGCAACAGCAGCAGCAGCATGCCCAGCAGCAGCAGCATCATCACCACCAATCCCTGGGTCAGCCACTGCACCATCACCAGGCCCAGCTGGGTTTGCCCCATGCCGTTGGCCTGCCCAAGATGGATCTCTATGCAGCCTATGCCTACCAGCAGCAATTGCTGGGTGCTGCTCTCAGCCAGCAGCAGCAGCAGCAGCGGGAACGAGAGCAACAGCCGGCTCCTGCCGAGGTCCTGGATCTCTCCCGTCGCTGCGACAGTGTGGAGACACCCAGGAAGACCCCATCACCCTACCAGACAAGCTACAGCTATGGCAGTGGCTCACCCTCAACCTCGCCCACCTCCAGCCTGATGTATCTCCAGCAGCAGCAGCAGCAGCAACAGCAGCAGCAGCAACTGGCCTCCCTGTATCCCGGCTTCTACTACGGCAACATCAAGCAGGAGCAGCAGCAGCAACAGATCCAAATCCCCAAGGAGCAGTCTGCTCCACTAAAGGTCACACCCACGGCCAGTTTGCTGCAGACCTTTGCCGCCGCCGCTGCAGCAGCTGCCTCCAATCCTCGCCCGGCTAGCAATGCCAGCCATGCCAGCACCATGCAGATTGATGTGCTCGAGAATCCCCAGTCGCCGCCCAGCTCTAACCCTTCGTCCTGTGTACCAGCCACCACCCCGACCAGCTCCAGCTCCAGTTCCCAGCAACCTGGTGATGCGGGCAAGAGCACGCGTCCCTTCAAGGCCTTCCCCCGGGATCCTCTTGTGATTGCTGCCAACTTTGCGGCCACCGATGTCCTGCTGGACAACCCTCGTGTGGAACGCTATACCGAGTATCGCAAGCGAGTGCTGGAGCAGATTCGCAGCTCCAATGGCGGTGCTCGCACGGTGACCAACCCCAAGATGAGGAGGACCAACTCACGCAGCGGCTCTGTCAATGAGGGCAGCTCCTCGAACAACAACAGCGAGAGCGAGGATCGAGCAGCGGCCGAGGAGTCCAGCGACTGCGACTCGCAGGCTGGCCACTTCGAGGGCAAGTCATCATCATCCATCTCCTCCGCCACAAATGCCAATGGCTCGACGAACTCGGCCATCGCTGGTAGCCACTGCTCAGCCTCGTCTTCGTCCTCCTCCGGCGGACTGGGCGTGGGCCAGGTGAAGGATGCCGCCTACTATGAGAGGCGGCGCAAGAATAATGCCGCCGCCAAGAAGTCGAGGGATCGTCGCCGCATCAAGGAGGACGAGATTGCCATCCGGGCTGCCTATCTGGAGCGCCAGAATATTGAGCTGCTCTGCCAGATCGACGCCCTGAAGGCACAGCTAGCGGCCTTCACCGCCAAGGTGGCCTAGGATGCCAGCTCCTTGGAGGCTGCCCAGTCCGGCTGCTCTTGTTGCGTTGAACGCGAAGATTCGGCTTCGATTCTACATTATTTTATTATATATATATAGATTTTTTTTTGGGTCAGCTTATCTGTGAATATCTTGCGAACTGAGCTGACCGGAGGACACACTCGCATTTAAGTACTCCAAGACCTTGTCACCAACGTTATTATATTTGTGAAATGCCCTAGCCCTAGTAAGTGCATCGCGCCATTAACCAGTTGACTAATCAATCGCAGCATCGATTAGCCTTTAGTCTAGCCCTAGTTTAAGTCTCGGTCTCAGCACGCTTAGATTTAAGGACATTTTTTTGAATAGCCCTAAGTACAAAAAATTACAAAAATAAAAAACTAAAAAAACAAATAATTGAATTGTTTTTTTCTTTAAATTATTTACTTTCTTAACTGTTTTCCAACAGATAAATGAAGTATGATTGAAAAGACATTAATCTTGGATTATTGAATGAAATTTTGATTGAATTTCCATCAAGAGAAATAGCATAATTTCTAGTTTCTTTTGCATGTTTTAATTTAGGAAAAAATAAAACTAAGCAATTAGAGAAAACAAGTTCATTGAAATATTTATAATACCCTTGCAGAGTATTATAATTTCAGTCAAAAGCTTAAGACTCAGTGAAGGAGTCATTTCCGAACCTATGTATTATATACATTCTAGGTCAGCATCGAAAGGCGAATCTTTTTAGCCATCTTTGGGGATATCAAAAATTTTATAAATTTGTTCAACATTTTATACATCGTTAAAATTTTCAAAAATTCTTAAAAATTTTAATTGTAAATAGAGTATGCAGATTTATTAACCTTATAAAAACTTACATAGGAGCGTGTTCTAAATTAAAATTAATGGCTTTTTGGCTTAGTTATGAGAATTTAAATATTTGATTTTCCGAAAAAAAATGGTCATATAAAATTGTTGATAAATATATATTTATTGAATGTAAATACTATACGCCAAGATAAAATATATTTCCGATTTTGTCCTATAATACAATTGCAAACGGAAAGTTTAAATACCCCTGCACTTTGTAATTGAATTGAATGTAAATTGAATAGGATCGTATCGTAAATGGATAATAACTAAGCTAAAAATAATTACATCCTTTAAATCAATATTCATCCATATTTTTCTATGAAGATTTTTAACACAAATCAAATATTTAAAAACGCATAACTAAGCCAAAAAGGCTTTAATTTCAATTCGGAAAGTTGTCCTAATTTAGTTTTTGATAAATTAATAAATCTGCATTCTCGATTTTAAAAAATTAAAATTTTGCAATTTTTTTAAAATTTTGACAATGTAACCCCTTTAATTTTTTTGAAAAAAATTGAAAATTAAAAAAAATATTTTTTTTCTCTCGGAGATAGCTAAAAAGATTTGCCTGTTGATGCTGATTAAGAATATATATGATTTATAGGGTCGGAAATGACTCATTCATTGAGTTTTAAGCTTCTGACTCCGTTAATAAGTCCCTGCAAGGCTATAAAAATATTCATTGCAATGCAGTTAACACAAAAACACATAAAAACATTTAGATGAATATTTTTAACCCAAGCTAATCACAAGCTAATTTTCACCGCCAAGGTCGTTTACGCATTAATCCGCCTTCTCTTGGGCGCTTGATTTATGTGTCTGCATTTGACGCACACACAACAGAGCAGCCCATAAATTTAAACAAAAACTATTAAGATATGCAACAATAAGTCAGGTGCAGCAATTGTTGCACCTACAAATATATATGTATGTACCTGAAAACATTTAAAATAATGATATGAAAAAATAATTATGTTATATACAGTGGGCAAAAATAAGTCTTAAATTAAAAGTCAGTATTTGCACTGTTTTCCCCATTGTACACACCTAACAGGATCAGTTATAGCTGCCTCTTTCCCGTCTTTACCAGAAATACAACAAAAATCAGCGAAATGACTTATCCCGTTAACTTGGACCCGCAACATATAGCTGACCCTCTCACTCCTACACAAGAAAAGAAAGACACAGCAAAGAGACGGCAAGAATTCCCATTGGGACCGAGAAGCCTCAAATTTGTTTGCAATTAGCAGCCTGCTGTAGCCTGAGGTCAAAATACACGCTAATGCCGCACATGCATTAGCCGCCCACACAATGGCGTTATTAATTGCAATTTGCGATCTTAACACGGCTCAAATCCATTCGAAATTCGCATTGAAATCGAAATTTAAGCGGTCGCCATCTTGCCAGAGCGAGCCGAACATGGGAGAGGGGGGTGGAGCAAGATTTAGCATCTACAGCAAATTAATAGCGCACATGACTAATTGGCAATCAATCAAGCTTTCATGTTTCTTCGCGCATTACTAAGCGAGTGCAGCACTCGATTTGCATATAGCTCAGTTATTACTCACCCCGCAGGCCAGGTTTCCAGAATCACAGATTGTTCACAAATTTTTGCACTTTTTTCTCTCTCACCGGCAACAAGTTTTTTTTTCCACTATGAAGTTTGGCGCCATTACAGAATTCGTGATTTTTTAGTACCAAGCAAAAGGCGTTAGTGAGTCGTGTAATCATCGGCTAAATGAACTGTTATCGATTATATATTTTTTTAATTACATGTGTAATAGGTTTGTTGTTTCTTTTTTAATAAAAGAAATCGAAAGGTATATCAAATTTAATATGTTGTACTTCTCAAATAATTGTTAATATTGTAAAATAATTAAATAAATAAGTTTGTTCAATTGAAGTTTAGCCATGTTCCGCACCTCAAAGTGCCTTCGCTAAGCAATACCGCATCGCCAACGCGTTAGGCCGTTTTTACTGCCAACCTGTTGTTGTTGATTCTCTGCTGATTGGGCGCGTCGTTTTGTTTTCCCGCTTTTCGTGCCCTCAGGAAAAATGTGTATTAATTGTTTTGTAGGCTGAAGATGGCGCAATACACGCCCCGCCAGGCGCTGGCCACGCCGGCCGCCCACGAGTTCGGGTTCCCGCACACTCCGTACGAAATCCAGGAGCAGCTGATGCAGGAACTCTTCCGGGTGTTGGAAAATGGTGGGCATATTCGAGAGTCCCACAGGCACCGGCAAGTCCCTGACCCTCACCTGCGGTGCCCTCACCTGGCTGGACCGACACGAGGCCCTGGTAAAGTCCGAAATGCTGGCGAGGATCGTTGCCGTCGAACAGGAGCTGGAAAAGTTGCAGACGGAAGGCGAGCGGGCGACCGACTGGCTGGAGGCTCAGGGTAAGTCCCGACTGCAGCGGGAGGAGCTTCAGAAGCTGCAACACGTACGGGGACTGCTGGAGAAGCGGGAACAGCAGCTGGCGGAGATGAGAGAGCGTGTGAAGAGCAGGAAAAAGCAGAAGAGCAGAGAGTCTAGGCCGAAGGTGGAAGCGAAGGAGGAGGAGCCGGCCTCTGATTCCGACTCGGATGGAGAGCATGAGACTGCCGATAGCACCGAGGAGACTTGGAGGATCGGTATCGTCCCGTACAGATATTTTTCTGCAGTCGCACGCACTCGCAGCTGGCGCAAATCGTGTCAGAGCTGCGCAAGACCCCGCATGGCAATTGGGTGAGATGCATCTCCCTGGGCTCTCGCCAGCAGCTGTGCGGCAACCCCCAGGTGCGGCGTCTGAAGCAAGTTGGGCTGATGAACGAGCGCTGCTTGGAGATGGCCACCCAGAAGAAATCCCAAGCGAATCCCAGCAAGAAAAGTCGCCTTAGCGAAGCAGAAACATCCAGCCAAGGCAGATGTCCGTTGAAGACGCAATCTCTGGTGGACTCCCTCAAGGACTTGGCCCTCAGTGAGCCCCTGGACATTGAGGAATTGGCCACGGAGGGTGCAGCCTGTGCGGCCTGCTCGTACTATGCCTCCCGAGCTGCACTGGATCAGGCCCAGCTTATATTGCTGCCGTATCAGCTGCTGCTTCAGAAATCCGCCCGCCAGCAGCTAGGCATCAATCTCAAGGGAAGCGTTCTTGTTGTGGACGAGGCACACAATCTCCTCGATAGTTTGGCACAGCTACATGGCGCCGAGATCAACAAACGGCAGCTGGAAAGGGCCCGGACCGAGATCTCTGCCTACAAGGAGCAGTTTCAAAAGCGTTTCAGCACCAGGAATCTCTTAAAGATCAACCAGCTCATCTTCATAGTCAAGCGGCTGCTGAAAATTCTGGAGCAAGCAGAGTCCTCGAGGATGCTGCGTACCTACGAACTGACCGCCGAGGGTGACTTCTTTAACATTGATCTCCACGAGCTATTGGAGTTCTGTGCGCGTACCCGTTTCGCACGCAAGGTGCAGGGCAATGCGGCCAGGATGCAAAGGGAGCCGCAGCCCAGCGAGAATCAACCGCCTTCGGCGCGAAGTCTAATACTCCAGCGATTGACCAAGGAGCACGAGGAGAAGGAGAAGCCCAAGCAGGGCAAGAGGAAACTGGAGGATATGCAGGAACCTGCAGGGGAGAAGAAGGAGCCCACAGTGAAGCCCCTGCTGGAAGTGGCTCCCTCGCCGATTAGACCTTTCTTGGCCTTTCTTGAGACACTCACCAGCGATGCGGCGGATGGTAGGATACTGCTTGATCCTCAGGGAGGAACCTTTAAGTATTTGCTCCTGGATCCCGCTGAGCAATTTGCTGAGATCCTCCAAGATGCCAGAGCAGTAAGTTTGCTTTAAATTAATCCATAACTGAATGTAAAACTCGCCACATGGTGAGTGGTAAGCCTGATGTCCTGCTTGCTACGCTGCTGCAAGGAGTTGAATTTTTAAAACAACCCAAAAAAAAGCAATGTATAGTTTTAGAGCCTTACGAAAAGCAGTCCTTGTCCAAGGACCTTTTCAAAAAGCAGTGTTAGCTGGTACAACCTGGTAGGGAACTTGGCTAGAATTTAGCAGGGGAACAGTACAATTTGATCGGTTGGAGTCTTCACTTCTCTTATTGGGGAATCCAATTGGACTTCGTTTTTCAAATGTAAAATTAAATTATTTAATTACGTAAAGAGGAAAGTAAACATACAAAATTGTGTAAAAAAATAATAAGCCTTATAAAGAATTAGAGATTATTAAAGATATAATTATTTAAATTTAAAAATAAGTCCCAAAAATAAGAACATAAATACATATTTGATAAAATGTTAAAATTTTACTTTAAATTCAATTTTATATTTAGGCGTGAATTAAAGGCTAAAATATTTAATGTTATATTGTCAGTAAAATTAATATTGTAACATTTAATTGTTAAAATTGGTCTGTTGAAAATTGTTAAAAGAGATTGATATCTCTCTATATAATTTAATAATCTGAATTATTTAAGAGTTTATATATTTGTGTGTAAAAAATCTAAATTATATTTTTTAATCGCTTATTAACTAGGGGTTTTAATGTAATTATCATTTACATTCAAAATAATGTCTTTTGTTATTATATTTATATTTAAAGAAAAAATATAGCAAGCCCTAAATGTTTCTTTTTACTTTTAATAATTTCTTTCGGAACCTCGTATAATATTTATTTTAAAGTATTTTTCCCTGCTAGTTCCCATCGCCATAATAATTTAGAAATCAATAATAATTCGAACTTATCGGGGCGTCTGCAATCTGCAAGAAAGAACTCAAGTCCTTCGTCCCCCTGCCGTAAATTGCAACTCTTTTCAGCGTGGCTAATCGCTGGTGGCATCGGTGCAAAAGATACAGATACAGATACAGATACTGGGCCTGGGCTATTGGATATATCATCGATTATGACGGAGGAAGTCCGCCCATTAATAATAGAAATTATGGGGCGTTCACAAGAGGTTGTCGTGACAGTCGCCTGACATTTATGCAACTTTATGAGGAGGACAGGACGGGCGCAGGATATTTTTGAGGAAGACTCAACCCCGTCCTGCGACACTGACAAGTCTATCAATTTTTCACACACTCCGCAAGACGAAGGGCTCAGCTCACTCCAAGGGTTGAGTTTTGAATTTTATATCCTTCTTTCGGTGGGCATGCAAAATGCCCATTGCACAATTTTCTAAATTGTTCATTTTCATTTGCGCAATTTTCCCTCACTCACAAATGCATATCGAAGGCAATAATTTCTGACAATTTGCGAAATTTAGAGGTCTTAAGTTACAACCCTTTGTTGCTCTTTTTTTTCGTATCTAGGATCCTTAGAGATCCTTGTATCCCTGTACCCCTGTTGTGTATTTGCAAGTTTTCAACTGTCAATTTGAAATGAAGAAAAGTTTTGACAAGATTTCTGGTATCTATTTCAAGTTGTAGTTTTTCTCTAGCCTCTTCCCGGATTCGGATTCCGATTCCTGACTTTGTGTCCTGTCATCTTTGGGTGACAGCTCAATCGGGACATTGTCCTGTCCTCGGAAAATGTCTTGCGTCATGCCTGGGCAGCCGCAACAACATGGGGAGGTACCTCTAGAGGATGTCCTTGAGATTTACATGACAAGTCTGGGTAGTCTAACTTCCTCTTTTTCCACTTTTTTTAAGGACGAATCCAGCGAGATTCCCCTGTCGGACAGATGTCAATCAAATGAAATTAACACATCATCATCATTGAGGAAGGTAAGTACTGTAGCTGACCTGGTCTGGTTTCGGTTTCGATTAGCCTAGGTTTTTATTTTTCCAGTTTTTCACTTTTCACATTTCTATTTTTCGAATTTTTCAACATTTCCCAAGCCCAGGGGGAACCGCCTCTCAATTTTTCCCCCAGCTAAGTCGCATTAGTCGCTAATGTTTTGCTAGCGATTTTCGCTTTTCGCGATTATTGCGGTTGACTGCCTTTCTTTCTCTACTTTTTTTTTTGCCCAAGGCTGACCCGTAATGGGATTACATAATATCATTAATCAGTCGAGTGAAATTGAAATCGAAATCGGCATTGAAATCGGAAGACCATATGACATGTGCCACCTTCTAGTCTATGGAGAGAGAGAGAGGCATCAATGTTAGAGAAAGGTACTTACAACGGACACCCCCGATTCTAAAAAGGACACGCGCTATGCCGTTGCATCTGTAATTACGTAATTAGGAGATAGGGAAAAGGACCAATGCCGATACTGATACCGATAGATAGCTGCACTGACCATCGCGTATCGCGCACTAATTGCATTAAATTGTCCAACACAATGGCCAGATGACGCTCTACCGATACCATATCATCCCACACCATCCCAGGGAGCACTATATCTACACTACACTCATCCCATCCCATCCGAATCGAACTGAAGCGACGTCCTTTTTTATGTTTTATTGATATTTGCTTAGTCCTGCGTGCAAGTTGTCTCAACTATGTTGTTTGTACTTTTTGATGGGTCTAAAACGAATGCATTTTAATTGGACATGCACCGCATTGTAATTTCTTAATTTCGAGTCCTGCAATCCTGCTGAGGGGGGTGGGTGGTGGTATCAAAGGTCCTGTCGAGGGTGGGTTTTGTCATGGCTGTTTAGAGCTATTATTTTATTAGGGCCAATACTTGATGGACAGCAATTCTTCAACCCATGATTGAGTTGTCCTTGCTAAAATATTTATATAGTTTCTATAGGATATAGAATTAAGTGGAATTTATTGAGGTTTTAGCTAACTAAATCATGACATAGATGTTTTTGCATTTACAACATTAAAAAGTAGTATAAGCTTTAACTTGATTGCTTTCTTTTGTAATATATTTAGAATTAGAGTTTGTTTTTCAGTATTAGCTCAATGAATTTAAGGAATTTCAATGATTTTTTGTTCATAAATTTAAGATACTTTAAAGGAGGTTATCGATTTTAATGCTTGCTAAACTAAAATCAAATAACATCATATTTTCTTTAGTTACTATCTAATAACGACCCTTGGCCACAGGTTTAAAGCCTTATTTTGAAATATAATTAGAATAAAAGTAATGTTTAATCAAAGTTTCTTATGTTAAAAATATTTCCAACTCTTCTTGGACAAAAAATAATTATTTAAACTGTATAATATATATTATTAATTACCCTGTGTCCTGTCTATACCCCGCTGCTGCTTCCCAAAGTTTATTAAATACAAATTATGCAATAACAAATAACAATAACATCAGCAAAGAGTCAGGCGAAGGGGCGCACATATATCCTGCTCAAATAATTGGCCAGGACATGCACTATATATGTATGTGCATAAAAAATATTGAATATGGAAATTACAAATGATTGACAAGCGATCTTCATTCGATCCGATCTGGCAGAAGATCCCCTCCTGGCAGCACCACTCATAAATGATGTTTTGCAGGACTCTCGGAATTCATAAAAAAGGAAACATTTCCCACGTAACCGAAGAAGATGGCTAGAGGAAAAAAATAAAATAAACCTCGCACCCCCCGGTGAAGAAAGGAGCAAGGAGAAAGCAATGTTGTTGCAACCATAGCTAACAAGCCTGTAATTACTCGCCGGCAAAGATTGTTGTTGCCGTGTAACACCTTAATGGACTTAATGTCAGCCAGGACTTCTGCCTGAGTCCCGAGTCCTGAGTCCTGACAGTCACCGTCACACCGTCACACTGTTACCCCCTGAAATTTGCATAAAAAATCCAAAGATCCGACAAAGCCAAGATGAAAAATGAATAACGAAAATGAAAATGAAAACGAAAAAAAGAAAAGGTGAATCCTTTCGATGATATTTTGACATGACATCGTGGAAATATTTATTTGTCATCGCCTTGACAAAGGGATTAGGCGCAATCATATTTTACGGACATGAAAATCCATGTTGCCCTGTCCCGGAATTAGCATAGGTCCAAGGATCAAATATTTTGACACCCCAAGTTCCAAGACCGGAGTCCCGCAATCCCGAAATCCCTTTTCGCCAGGACACACAAAGACAGTTCAATTATGATTACAAAGGGTTGAGGGTTATAGTTGCACTTGGAGTTTTGAGTTGGAGTTGACCAGGCTTACATAACCCGAGCAAAATCTGTAATAAGTCGCTTAAGGAACTCTTCCCGGTAATCCTACCATCTGCTGGCTCCTTGGCCTTTCTTAGTTATTATTTGTTATCTTGCCTTTCATATCGCAGTGTCCCTAAATGCAGCAATTAACCTAAAGACTGCCTTCAAGGAGCAGCGGAAGAAGGGGAAGTCAGTCGAGCGCGGAGTCCGAGGAGTCCCAAAGTCCAAAGTCAGCGTCTAAGTAACATATTTGTACTTCCGACAATTACCAAAGGCCAAAGGAAAAGGATCTTTTGGGAAGGGAGACAGACTACACTGGCGGGGGAGTAATCGCATTCGTAATGATTGCGGTCACCTTTCCCAGTTTCTCAGGGTCATAGCTGGCCAAGCACACTCATGATCATGATCATTCTCAGCCTATGAACTTCCTGAACTTGGAATTTAAATAGCTGTCTTACCTCTTGAAAAGAGATCTAGGAATGTCTCAAAATATAATAAAGCAAAGACTAAAAGTCTTCTAACTTTAACTATATTAAGATGTAAAATTAAAGCTCTTCTTTAATTAAACAAAAAATAAAAGTACCTAAAGATCTGTAACAAACCTACAGGACCTTCTTCTTAACTTCCCTGCTCTTATTAAGTCATACCCAACAATAGCAAATTTCAAATCGAATCGAATCAAGGCAACTCCCGCTTCTGTCCCAACTTCAATTCCACTTCCACTTCCTTGCTCCCTTTTCCTTATTTAGTTTAAGCAAAAAAGGATAATAGCCCAAGAAGTCCGAGCGTCTCTAATCCCGGTAGCCAGCGGTTGGCGCAGCTGCCTCATCCTGCATCCTTGCGTCCAACCACCGCAACACCAGAGTTGCTCTAATTTAGAGAACGTCTCCTCCGTTCCTGTGTTCTTGGACTTTCCTTTTGGGTAATTTTTGCACAAGGATCTCGGGAATTGGTATTGAAAATTGCAATTGAAAATTAAAATTGGCTCATATCCTGGACAAGGATGAACGGTGAGTGGACAGATCCTATTGTTGAGGTCCGGCTGCCGGACTTTAGGGTTCTTCGGCACTTTCACGCTTCTTAGTCCTTGGGCACAGCGTGTGGAACGTGAGCTAGGAGAGAGAGAGGGTGGGGTTTGTCCAAGGACGAGCCAAGGACCCAAGCCAAAACAAAGCCAGAGGCCAATAAATCTGCTCAACGATCGGCCACGCATCGGCAACGCATCAAAACTGACAGGCCGACCATTGTCCGAGTCGAGAGCTCGTGAGCCGAACAAAGTCGCCGGCAAATGTCCCAATTTGAATCGGATCCTGGGGCGCAAAAAAAAGGATATATATATATATATTGATCGCTGTTGGATCATAAAACCGGAGGCGCCAATTGCGGTTCACCAAAGGCTGGCCAAAAGCAGCGGGAGTGAGGAGCCACCTACTACTTTTGGGCATAAATAAATTCAAGGATCAAGGATCAAGGTTGGGAAGTGCCTTGAAAAATATTTTTATATATTTTTTTGGTATATTTTACTTGAGAATTTCTCTTGCCTAGGTTGGTCTAGTAATATTTAAATTACTAGAAATATAGACTTAGCTTGAGGCCTTAAATAATTACGAGCAAAAAGATAACATAGAAGAACATTTAATCCTTTACTGGAATTTATTTAAGGACTAAAGTATAGTATACTATATTATATCTTTTAAGGGATATTATACTTATATATTTTGAAGGATAAAGTACCTGGCATTATATAGTACAAAATATAATCAATAAATATATATTATCATACAATAAAATCTATTTTATTCCCAAGTTCAACTCAATAAGAAATCCATGTAAATAACTTGTATAAAAACCAATTAAAATCCCCTCAAAATAATAATAATTTTCAACAAAACTTAATGATTTATATTGTGCATTATAAATGTCCTTCAACTCGTAAAAACTTTTGTGTGCAAAAACCATAAAAATTCGCATTTGCGAGGTCAGTCTGTGGTCATCTCTCGTGGGTCATCCTGCCGTGGGTCATCTCGTTGGTCATCTCGTGTGTCCTCCGCCCATTTTTATCACTTTTTTTCCTAAACCAGAGACATCTTCATTGGGACTTTCTCTTTTTTTTGTTTTTTCCCGGACTCTCCCTAGTTTTTTAAGTGGCCTGTTGAGATGCTGAATGCCTCCCCATTCGGAAGGACACACCCAGCAATTAGGCAGAGGGAATATGGGCCCGATCCATTTGGCAGCAGCTTCTTTTCGTCCTTGCTGCTATCCTTTGAGTGTGCACAAAACTGTCGCACATAAATTTTAATTAACTCTGTTTTTAATTGTTGCAAATTTATGTTCGAAGGCGCTCGCTTTGCTCGGGGCGCGGTCCTCTTGCAAATGGCAAACGAACAAACCGAAAAAGGGATCAAGGATCTCACTTTGGATTGCTCAAGGATCCCTTCCTTTTTCTTTTTCTTTTTTTTTTTTTTGCGGATGCGATTTCTGCTCTAAATTATTTGCAATAATTTCAGTCCACTTCCACATCTCCCCCCCTCCCGGCGCATCCTTTCCCTGCAGCCTCCTTTTGTTGTAATTTACTTCTGCTTGTTGGACGCTGCAGACATCTCCCGTCGCGCATCCTTGTATCTGTATCTCAGGCCAAGCGATTGCATCTGTAGCTGTAGATGTATCTGTATCTCTAGCTGTCTCTGTAGATGTATCTGTATCTGTATCCGTATCTGCTCTTCATTATGGCATCCATTGTTTCGCGCTGTCTGCCGCATCCTTTGGGCCTCGTGTGTTCCAGTTTGCTTCCCTCTTTGCCTTACTATTATTATTATTTTTTCAGGGTCACATCTGAGTCTGAGACTCAGACTGAGGCTGAGGCTGAGTCTGTGTCTCAGTTCGTCCTGGGTTTCCTTTTGCGAATCTCCGAAATTGTCTCGTATTTGACAGTTGACAGTTGGTCGACTTTTGAGTTGGAAAGTTATGAGCATAAACATGATATTTGCCAGGGGGCCCTGGGCCCGTTATTGCCATTTTTGCCATTTATCCTTTATGTTTCTGCCAACTCACTGTTTCACTTACACACTGAGAGTGGTAAAAAAATAAAACTATATATACAATATACAAGAAAATGAAAAAAGGAAAGGCCTCTAATGAGAGCGTAAAAAGTTATGGAATCAATTAATCATTTTCGCTTCATTTATGATTTAATGGCATTTTTTTTTTTGGCTTGTGGGTTCCGCAAATGTTCCTCCTGCTGATGATGATGATGATGATGATCCTGGCGGCCGCTAATGAAGTCGCGATTTTCTCCCCCCTCTACCTTTCCCTATTTTCCCTTTTTTTCGCATATTGGAAAATGCTTTCCCCTTGCCTTTATGCAAAACGCAAACAAAGCCGCGCGACAAACATTTGATACACTTTAGGCATTTCTCTCTCTACTCTCGACTCCTGAATCCGAATCCGAATCAAATATCGATAAATTCCGCAAACAATGCCCGACATCGGGGCATTAATCACAGACATCGGCCATAAAGCAGCCCTATATCTGCATGCGAGTTCATTATAATATGTAAGCACACAATCAGGAACAAAACATACATATATGCAAAGGCAATTGGAAAAGGGCTATGAACAAGGTACAAGGCTGCGAAAAGGGGAAGATTAGATCGGAGAGAGGATCAAGTGGCTATATAATAATAATATCCCAAAATCAGAAGGGTTAGATCATAGTCTTTAACACGTTTCTAAACGAATTAACCATAATAAACATTGTTTAATAAAGATTTAAGTCTTAAATCTTTAAAAGTACAAAGGAAAAATAGTTGGATTTCTTTGAAAAGATATTACTAAAATCCCATTAAGTTCTTCAATTGAAGAAATTAAATTTACTTAATTTAAAATACTTTTTAATAACAAATGGAAAAATAATATATTCTTTTATATCAATATTAAACCTCAACAGAATATATATAGCTTTGAAAGAGAATTACCACATAATTTACCAATATCCTGTAAGACTTATCCACAATAAACCTTTTTAAAGGCTAGAAACTTTTTAATAGGAGATATTAAACTAATATTCTCTCTTTATTCAGACAAAAGATTCTATAATATCTAATAAGTTCCCCTTCTTAATAGTAAAAACAAATACCCTCCTATAGAAATATAAATCTCATTAGGGACACACTTTATAAAAGGAAAGTACCATATGAATTATGGTTTTCACCAGCCTCTTAAACGATTCTTAAAATCTTTAATAAAAATACAAAATGACATCTTAAATATTCCAGAATATTACAAAATATTCCCCTACAAAACTGATAGATAAATGTAAAACCATGTCACTACTTTTTTTGCAGTGCAAAAACCCTTTCAAAACTAGCCTGAAAAAAAACGGTGCAACACTCGCTGGATTTGCAATAAAAAAGTGGCCAGCATTTAGCCACAGGCCATTGAGCAATGCAAATTTCCAAATCAGGATCTGCAGGATTGGCAGGATCTGCAGGATGTGCAGCAGTGAAAGAGAGAGAGAGAGCAAGAGTGAAAGTCAAGTGGCTCTTGGCAAACGCGCTCTGAGAGGGTAAAAAACAATGCAATTTGCATGGCAAAGATCTGTGATCGCTGATCGGTGATCCTTGCTGCCTGTCGCTCCCCGAGTCCTGTGTGTGTGCTCGTTAATTAAGCGTAAAATCGTCGTAAACTCAAATTGAATTTGAGTGGTTTTCCAGCAGTTCTTTATCCATTTACTATGCATGTTTTTCTACATGTTTTCTGTGTGTTTTTTTGTCCTCTTGTAAACCGCAGAAAATGCGAGGATTATGGTAATTTCCCATCTCTCTTTGGGCTACGCCTTGTTTGTCTGAATGCTCGTTAAATCATATTAATCAACATCGTTCTATATATGTAAGCCCCTCATTTTCCTTCTTATTTTTCTTTCTTTTTTTTTCTTTTTTGCCCAAGGAAACTGTCTCTCAAAAACGCATTTAATCCTTTTGTGCGGCTATGTAAACAGCGATAACTCAACGCCACACAAAAAGGAGCCGCAGGATCTTGGAGAAAGGGATGTGTGGAAGAGTTGAAATATTGAGGGAAAAATTCCCTTAAAAAATTGGCAAAAATTCGCAATGGAACGAGGCAAAATCAATTAACTAACCCCTTCCTTGCAACCCTTTTGTAGGCTCTGGATCAAGGATCGAGATAGTCTACAAAACCAAACAACTTTCACCGCAAAAAAAAATAAGAGAAGGATATAAAAGAAAAATGCGAAAGGATAACGTGCGAAATATACGATGCTTGGCAAATGAAGAGATTAGAAAAAGGGATGCGAGACAGGACATTGGAAAGTAAATACGAAAGGAGATCCCAAAACGAGATCATCCACTAGATAACCACACAGATGATGACGATGATGGTCACGGATACTTTGAGTGATCGAAGGAACTCTGATGAGTTCCATCACTTGAACAGCACTTAGTACACATCACTTGAGGATCACTCAGGCGGAGGGATCAGTTCATCATCACCAGGACACAGCTGGTCAATGGAGGGGACTTCACACATGTGGGCAGTTATCCTTGATCTTGTCATCAGTAAATCGATCTATATATTACTTGTTCATATTTTTAAGGATATTTACTAGACTCCTTGAAGAGTCAGAGAAATCTATATCTAAATGCATTGTGTGGGAAAGAAAACTGTTACTATAAGGGGTTTTTTCAGCTTAGTTAATAGTTAGAGGTTTTTCAATTTACTATTTTCCTAAAGGAAATGATATATAAAACTTGATAACTCGATAATGATCGTACACAAACTTTAACCTCACAACTGACGCTAGTAAAGGCTCTTTTCCAGGACATTTCGTAACGTTTTTCTAATGCTTTTCCCCCCTCAGGAAGTGCTGAAGTTTTTCAATTAAAAATAATATAAAAACTGCTTTTGCGGCTGCTAAAGAGCCGCAATTAATACTGATATGAGACAAGTGGCCAGGAAGTGAGCAAAACCTGGCTAATTAGCTTGGGTTTCCCCGTTCCTTTCCCTAATCATTTTCCCTTCTTCCTGACCAGCAAGTGCGTCGCCGAGTTGCCTGTTGCTGATGGACGAGCTCAATGTTGAGGCATTCAAATGAGGGGGGAAAATAGGAGGAAACAACGACAGGAGGGACACCAGGAGGGACACCAGGGTGAGGGTGAACCAGGAGGAAGCGGACCACGATCATTTCCTTGCTCAAGGGAAGGAAAAAGCAGGATAGTCCCAAATTCTATCTAGATGTCATTTTCGTGAGTTGGTGCACTGGCTGAGTGGCTTCGAGGAGGGGAAAACTGTGGGAAAGGATGAGTTTGCTGAGGAACCAGGAATAATGTAATATATATTTCACAAACAAATTATGAGACATAAAAGCAAAGGAAAGTCAGGAAATCTAGGAAATCAATGTATTATCTTAGGGGAAATATGTGATCTAAACAAGTTTAGATAAGATTTAAGGTTTAGATAATTTATATGTAGATCAAGAACTAAGTAAAGGTCTAGGTATAAATATGTTTGTGATATAACTTAAATTTGATTTCAAAATAAATATTTCTTGCTTCTTAACCAAGACTTTTCACTAGGAAAATCTTTATAAGACTTTATGTTAACCATAAACTTTACAAGACTCCTGCCTTGAAGCTTTTCCTTCACCTTAATCAAAGTTAAGAGCCGCAGAGATACTCCACATCTAGAAGATACTTCTCTGCAGAAGATACTTTCTATCCAAAGATGCTTCTTACAGAGACAGAGAGAGAGTGAGAGAAAAAGAGAGTGAGACAGACCTTTCAGAGCGCGTCGAGTGTCCTATGCCTGCCACTGACGGCTGCGCTTGCGCAACAACCCCTAACTCCCGGCAATACCTCGTCAACCCTCTGGCTCCTGGCTCCTGGCTATGACTCCTGCTGCTCCTGCCTCTCCTCTCTCGACTCCCGACTCCCGGCGGGTATAAAACACCGCCGTTGCCCCGTACCGCTTCAGTTTGTCAGCCAGAGCCGTCGAGAGCGGACACAGAGTCCAAAGCCATTCCCTTTTTTTTTCCCCGGAGTCGAAAGACGAGAGAGTTAACCAACCAAAAGCAAAAATATGCTAAAGTGGACAGCATCGGCACAGCGCCTAAACGAGATGCAGCTCGACCAGGATGCGGCGGAGGGTCGCCAAAGGAGAAGACAGCAGCGACGTCATCGACGTGCCACCATTGCCAACAAGGAGAACGTGCCCGATTATGGCTACACTTCCACGCCATTGGTGGTGATGTCACCACTGCCAGGAGTGTCACGCCTGCGCAACAGTCCTTTGGTCCTGGCGCCACTCAGCGATATCCGTAATGTCACACCAGAGGCAGTGGCTCCAACGGTGACGCAACGTGTCCAGAGTGTACGCTATGCCACCACCTTGCCACGCTTCGCCGAGGACTATTCACCCAATGGAGTGCTCATGCCGGGTCAACATTTGGCTCTCAGAGGACTTGCGCCCTTGGATCCCTTCCTGGGACAGCCGCAGCGATATATGGCAGCGACGGGTTTGAGGGAGACCAAGCGGAAACTGGATGCGGATTTGGTGGCCACCATGGAGGAGCAACCAAAAGCAATTTCAGCTCCCGTTCCCACTCCATCACCAGTTCCGGCTCCACCTACAGTACGTCCCACTACACCACAGCCAGCCTCCACGCAGATGGGTGACCAGACGCTGGACCGCTTGATAGATGCCATTCTGGACTCTGCCTGCAAGGCGGATGCCAGTGCCAAGAAGAAGCCACGTCGCTGCCGTTCCACCTTCAATCTGCGACGTCGCACGCTGGTCAAGCAGCAGCTGGATGCGGATTGTGATGGTCGTCCGGAGGTTCTGTCGCCCTCCTATGCACCCGGAGATGATCCTGCCAGTGATCTGAGCTTTGGCATGATGCCAATGATGCCACTGACTATGACAACACCCGAACCGGCATCGCCTCTGGTGAGGATACCACACCAGGTGCTCGTCCAACTGCCCACGCCAAAGGTCACAGTGGCACAGGAAAAACTGGGCGTTGGAGACAACACTTTCTGTCTGGAGACGCCAGTGAGGAGTCTGAAGAGGAGCCGGGTGGCTGTCAAGGAGGAGGTTGCCAAGGAGTCGCCACTCAAGCGATACAAGGTCGATGAGCGCAACTACTTTGAGGTGGGACTTGCACTGCCATCGTCCATATACGTATGAGAAAAGGGATTTCATAGAGAGATCCTGTCAGGAGATCCCTTTCGGGAGATCCTTTTCAGGAGATCCAGTCAGGAGAAAAAAAGAAGCTTATGAGAGAAGAGGAGCAGCCAAGAAGCCAGCTGACAAACGGGGGGAAAACGCTTAACTATGACGCTTAACTAGTTCCTAAGTCCTTTAACTAAACCCTTAAACCCAACCTCTGTACATACTTTATCCCTTTAGTTAATCGAATTATTTATTTCTAGTATTTAATTTCCCTTTTTTTTAATGCTGCTGTTATGTAGTTTTTGTGTACGCAACAATTTTTTTTCCATTATTTAATTTTATAACAATTATTTATTATTAGCCTAAGCGAACTATTTAGCTATAAACTTTTTTTTATATCAAAATAAATGCAAAGAAATCAAAATAATTATCTATTCTTTTGGGTTATGGGAATTATATATAATATATATTATCTTTGGACATATCTTGGGAAATTGAATAGAATAGTAAGGCTATTCCAAGGATCTTGTTTAAGAAGTTGTTATATATAGTTTCTTAAAGTTGCTTTTTATACTACATCATGAACTTTTTTAATTGGATTTGACTTAAAAGCCAAAAGTCAGTAAAATAATTATTAATAAATAAATAAAACAAGTATCACTTGGAAAATTAATCCTATTATGATCCAAAGATTTAAAACAGTAGCATTAAATGTTAGATTTTGGTAACGAACTAATGCTTTGGATATTTTTAATGGCAAAAATCAATTGTAAATTGATTAAGATCAATATTTTTCCCCTCTAGTTTTTGTAATTAAAGCAAAGACAATATTTCAGCAAATATATTATAACAATGTTATTGTTTATCTTATAAAGAAGAAAGCAGCTACATCTGTAACATATTTTGTAACATTTGTAACAAAAGTACATTTCAAATCGATTTAAATTAATATTTTACCACCTCTACTATTAGTATAATATTTTCTTTTAATAATATTACATAAAGAAAGGAAAAAACATCTGCGGTCAACTTCCTTGTTCTAGCTCGTGTCCTGTCCATATATATATACAGATATATATTTATACAGTTGCTTGACCAACCGATTTGCTTTGCTTTTCCAGGCGACCAAAACAAACAAGGAAACAAACACAAGGAAAACCCGGCTGTGAGACAGGTTGAATAGCCGTCAGACAGGTACACACGGGCCAGGATCAAGCGGATGAGCGCGGTCCCGTGACAACGCCCCCAGGAGTCAGCAAAAGAGATACACCTACAGATACAGATACAGATACAACAGCTGGCCAACAGCCTCATTGTAGCTCGTGGATACAAAGATACATGGATACAAAGAGAGAAAAGATAACACACAGCCTCAAAGGAGATGCTTCAGTGGCTATTTCCAAACTAGAGGTGGATCTTTTCTGTAATATCTATACAGATAAACTTAATCTGGTATTTTATTCACTAATTTTTGATACTTAAAGTAACTCTTTGTATCTATTAAAATGTTTTTAAAGGCTTCCGTAAATATAACTACCTAAACCCACCCTTTTTAAAGCTCTGACAATATTATAAGCTTAAAGTAATCCAACCGCGGCAGGCTTTTATATTATATATATAATTATAAGCCTCTTTTTGGTACTTCAATTTAGTAAACGATCATGATAAAGTGTGTTACAAAAAAAGGGTTTAATTAATAAAATATTCGTGAAACCAGAACAAAACCAAAAAGAGTTGGAACAAAGTAAATTTTCCTGCTTTTCTAGATTGAAAATATAAAGAAACCCTCCTATAAGTATATATATTTTATGTCTCCTACCAAAATCTGGCTAGTTTTTGCCTAGCCAGGAGCACCACTGATCCTTGTCGCAGGACACTTGTTAACACTTTAACGCCCTCGCACACACGCGTTTTTGGCACCGTAATTCGATTTGAGTGCGGTAAGGGTTTCCAAAAGGATACACAAGACCCATGCCAGGATACCATAAAGTATATGTTATGTAGAGAAGTCAGAGAAGTTAGAGAAAAGACAGCAGTGGAAGGAAGGAAGGAACCCGCTTGATCCCGCTCAAGATCCTGTCCGATGCAACCTGTCATCGCCTCGCACATTCCTGTGGGCTTGTCCCTAATTTGTAGACCATTTAAGACTGCGATGCGTTAGATAATTGAATTATTTTTTATTGTTCCATATTTCCTGGCTTTCCCCGTATTTCCCCCTGCTGGCTGCACTTGCTCGAGATGGGATCGCCAGCTGTGCTCACCCGCATAGTTAGACCAATTTCCTAATGTCGCCAGTTTTGGGTCACGCCCCGTCTTAAACCCCTACGGGAAAAACCCTTTTCTTTACCATTTACCATTTACCTTTTGCATTTGCATTAACATTTCTTAGTCCCCGCTTCCGTTTCTTGAGCTCTCCTGCCGTTGCGTGTCACTTGGTTAATCGATAAAAATTTAATTAATTGCTTGTACAAGTGATAAAAAACAAAAGGAAAAACTACAAAACAAATGGTACGTGAGAACAGCAGTCATGGGGGTTTTCTCTTTGGAGTTTTTCTTTTAACGGGTGTGGAAAATGGTCACAGCTGACGGGGCAGGGAAAACGAAGGGGTTAACTTGGGGGCTACTGTGAAATGGAAAATTCAAAGAAGATCTTGTCTATGAGCAGAGAAATCTATTAAACTATCCATCTAACTAAGCTTTAGATTCCCATTATTAACATATGTCTTTAAAGTGTGATTAGTTATTAAAAACACAAGTACAGGCTTCCAAAAAAGCTTAGATTTAACTATCAAACCATATTGCATAAATAAACAAGCGTTTATCAATAAATATGCCTTTTGGGCTATTTTTAAGAAGTAGTTAATATGTTTCTTGAAGTAAATATATTTTTACTCTAACAAATATAATTTTAATAACCATATTTTAGCATTTCCTTATTTAATATACGAAATATTATTTGATGTATCAATATACAAATAGAAATGTGATTGATTTTAAATAGTTTTAAATCACACATCAAAATTTTAGTCAGAAGCTTAAAACTAAGTGAAGGAGTAATTTCCGACCCTATAAAGTATATATATTCTTGATCAGCATGAACGGCCGAGTCGATCTAGCTATGTCCGGGAGAAAAAAAATTTTGACGATTTTTTTTTAACATTTTATAAGGGGTTACATCGTTAAAATGTTTAAAAATGAAAAAAAATGCAAAAGTTAAAATAAGTTGAATAGAGTATGCAAATTTATTAACATAATAAAAACTAGCATAGAACAGCTTTCAGAATTAAAATTAATGCTTTTTTGCCTGAGTTATGCGTTTATTAAGCTTCGATCAAACGAAAAAAAAGTGTCGATAAAAAAAATTTGCCACTTTATCTATTTCCTTAATTTATCTCAAACATGACTTAATCTATCCTTCATATTAATCTTTTTAAGATATTAATTCATTTAATAACAAAACTGAATAAATTCCAAGTCAGCTGTAAATAACTTAACTTGCTGAATGCATGTTTTTTAGCAAGTATAATCTGTATTTGTGTTTTAATGAAATCCCAAACAAAGCCACCAGTCGAGGCTATTAAATATATATATATATAATAAGTAAAAGTACAATAATAAACCCCTGTCGCCCTTCGGCGATCCTTCATTATGCAGTTTAGTTAATCAACAGCTGTGGCCGCAGAAAGGAGGAAGTGCTGCGGCTGAAAAGGATTTCGAATACAGAATTAACAAACCGATCTTGCAGATCTCGAGCTCGGGGGCAGGACCAGATTTTGCCAGATGCATCGGCATTCGCGAATCCTTCCTCAGACTCAGACTCAGACTCCGACTCGTTCTTGTCCTTGTTCTGCTTCTCCTTCTGGTTTTCATTTTCATTATCGTTTATTTCGCTTATTATTTGCGGATGGTTGATTGACAAACACAAGACTGCTGCTGCTGCTACTGCTGCCATCGCCGCGGGCGAAATATATTTATTTTTTGGGATTTTGAAGGAACCTCCTTGGAGTCGAAGGCGAAGTCCTTAACTCGCGAATCAAATATTTTTCGCACTTGGCCCCGGGGGCAAGAAACTTTCTTTCTTTCTTTCTTTTCCTCCGGCAAGCTGCAAGTCACAATAAATACAGAGGAAACCAAAAACCAAAAGGAGAACCGAACCCAAGCAAGGGCTGGACCAAAAAAAAAAAAGCTGGTAAGCCGGCTTAGGCCACATTTGTGTCCTGGCAGGATATACTCCCCCCGTCCCGGATGGAGGCCGAAGGTGTCCTGTCAGTGAGTGTGTTCCCAATAATTGCCAAATATTATGCAAACAATGGGCATCCAAATTGAAATCCCCGCTCTCATCGCCGCGTGTGGCATCGCACAGGATGCGCAGCACTCGCAGGACTCGCAAGGACTCGCTGGCATTAATATTTAAATCCCGAGCAAGGGTGGTGGTGGCTTCGCATAATTATAATTCATTTTCCAACGCAAGCCCCTAAGAGCTGCTGCAATCTGTTAATGATAAACAAATTTTCCACTGCAATCCGTACAGCGGCGACAAATACAAAAAAAAAATTTCAACTGAAAGGTGAAGTGAAAGGGTTGCAACATTTTGTTGCAACGCCGCATGCGTGTTGCCATCGCCGCCGGCGAATTAAATATATTTAAATAGAGGGGGAAAATCAACGAACCCAAGAGCAGCGAAATGAATTTTGCAAGTCCCTTAATTAGCTTAGCGATCCCAATCGCAATCGAAATAGGAATATATGTAGCATCCATCCATCCATCCCGAAGCGATGCGATCTGAACCCATGAAGTGGCCGCTCGAGAAGTGCGAAAGTCAAGAGTGCGGGACGGTTTCTTGCACAGCAAAAAATAATTAGCATATTCTGTGTTAATTGATTCGATTTGTTGCCAAAATGGGCAGCTAGGCAGATTGGAAATGATATATAAATAGATGTGCAGAAGTAGGTATGGTGCTGTCTCATACATTTTTGTTACATTTATAACTACTGTACATAACTATGCTCAGTAAGTATCTGTGATCAATAAGAGCAAGTTATTTGAATGAAACTATGGAGTTATTCTTCTATATAATTTTACAAGTTTATAAATCGGAGCATGCCGAATCGGTGGACTATATATATACGTATATATAGCCGACATAGGAACAATCGGACGATTTATATAACTATGATCAGTATGTATCTTAACCAGTAAGTATCTATGGCCAATAAGTAACTATGATCAGTAAGTATCAATAAACAGTAAGTAACTTAGTCCAGTAAGTAACTTAGTCAAGTAAGTAACTATGATCAGTATGGCAAGTAAGTAACTATGATCAGTAATTAACTTTGAACACTAATAAACAATGACTTGCAACTTTTGACACACAACACATTTCTGATACGTGGCCGGTAGCAGTCACTTCGTTCCGGGGATGTTAGAACTACTTGGGAATCATATCCACAGATGTGCGAGGTTTGTTTTGGAATGAATCTACGAGCAAGTTATTTGAATGAAACTATGGAGTTATTCTTCTATATAATTTTACAAGTTTATAAATCAGAGCATGCCGAATCGGACGAATATATATATACATATATATTGCCGATATAGGAACAATCGGACGATTTATATAACTATGATCAGTATGTATTTTAACCAGTAAGTATCTATGGCCAATAAGTAACTATGATCAGTAAGTATCAATAAAAAGTAAGTAACTTAGTCCAGTAAATATCTATGGCAAGTAAGTAACTATGATCAGTAAGTATCAATAAACAGTAAGTAACTTGGTTCAGTAAGTATCTATGGCAAGTAAGCATCTATAATCATTATTAACTTTGAACACTAATAAACAATGACTTGCAACTTTTGACACACAACACATTTCTGATACGTGGCCGGTAGCAGTCACTTCGTTCCGGGGATGTTAGAACTAGTTGGGAATCATATCCACAGATGTGCGAGATTTGTTTTGGAATGAATCTACGAGCAAGTTATTTGAATGAAACTATGGAGTTATTCTTCTATATAATTTTACAAGTTTATAAATCAGAGCATGCCGAATCGGACGAATATATATATACATATATATTGCCGATATAGGAACAATCGGACGATTTATATAACTATGATCAGTATGTATTTTAACCAGTAAGTATCTATGGCCAATAAGTAACTATGATCACTAAGTAGCAATAAACAGGAAGTGACTTGGTTCAGTAAGTATCTATGGCAAGTAAGTATCTATAATCAGTAATTAACTTTGAACACTAATAAACAATGACTTGCAACTTTTGACACAACACATTTCTGATACGTGGCCGGTAGCAGTCACTTCGTTCCGGGGATGTTAGAACTAGTTGGGAATCATATCCACAGATGTGCGAGATTTGTTTTGGAATGAATCTACGAGCAAGTTATTTGAATGAAACTATGGAGTTATTCTTCTATATAATTTTACAAGTTTATAAATCAGAGCATGCCGAATCGGACGAATATATATATACATATATATTGCCGATATAGGAACAATCGGACGATTTATATAACTATGATCAGTATGTATTTTAACCAGTAAGTATCTATGGCCAATAAGTAACTATGATCACTAAGTATCAATAAACAGTAAGTAACTTGGTTCAGTAAGTATCTATGGCAAGTAAGCATCTATAATCATTATTAACTTTGAACACTAATAAACAATGACTTGCAACTTTTGACACAACACATTTCTGATACGTGGCCGGTAGCAGTCACTTCGTTCCGGGGATGTTAGAACTAGTTGGGAATCATATCCACAGATGTGCGAGATTTGTTTTGGAATGAATCTACGAGCAAGTTATTTGAATGAAACTATGGAGTTATTCTTCTATATAATTTTACAAGTTTATAAATCAGAGCATGCCGAATCGGACGAATATATATATACATATATATTGCCGATATAGGAACAATCGGACGATTTATATAACTATGATCAGTATGTATTTTAACCAGTAAGTATCTATGGCCAATAAGTAACTATGATCACTAAGTATCAATAAACAGTAAGTAACTTGGTTCAGTAAGTATCTATGGCAAGTAAGTATCTATAATCAGTAATTAACTTTGAACACTAATAAACAATGACTTGCAACTTTTGACACACAACACATTTCTGATACGTGGCCGGTAGCAGTCACTTCGTTCCGGGGATGTTAGAACTAGTTGGGAATCATATCCACAGATGTGCGAGATTTGTTTTGGAATGAATCTACGAGCAAGTTATTTGAATGAAACTATGGAGTTATTCTTCTATATAATTTTACAAGTTTTTAAATCGGAGCATGCCAAATCGGACGAATATATATATACATATATATTGCCGATATGGGAACAATCGGACGATTTATATAACTATGATCAGTATGTATTTTAACCAGTAAGTATCTATGGCCAATAAGTAACTATGATCAGTAAGTATCAATAAAAAGTAAGTAACTTAGTCCAGTAAGTATCTATGGCAAGTAAGTAACTATGATCACTAAGTATCAATAAACAGTAAGTAACTTGGTTCAGTAAGTATCTATGGCAAGTAAGTATCTATAATCAGTAATTAACTTTGAACACTAATAAACAATGACTTGCACCTTTTGTAACACAACACTTTCTGAGACTTGGCCGGCAGCAGTCACTTCGTTCCGGGGATGTTAGAACTACTTGGGAATCATATGCACAGATGTGCGAGACTTGTTTTGGCACAAATTTAAGAGCAAGTTATTTGAATGAAACTATGAAGATATTCTTCTATATAATTTTACTACTATAATTGGTGGACTATATAATACATATATATATATATATATAACTGCCATAGGAATGATCGGAAAACTATACAAATATTTATAACTTTTCTAGTTTTCAACCGATTTTCATCAAATTTTATATATAGCCATTATAAATGAATCAAAAATGTTGTGTACAATTTTATGAAAATCGGACTATTATATCATATATGCAGCTGCCATACAAAGGATCGTTAAAAATAGAGGAAAATGCAAAATAGTAAATGTAAAACTATAAATATAAAATGAATAGGTGAATTATATGAAAGCAGGTATTACTTTATTGTTTTTTAACATGAATATATATCATTTATATATTTTGTTAATTCCTAGTGATTGAAGTTATATTTGCAAGAATATATAAACTTCGGCGTGACGAAGTTAGCTTCCTTTTCTTGTTGTTATCTTTTATATGTTTTTGCGTATCTAAAGCTATATAGATATATACTATCTTTTACAGAACAAACTAGTATTCTAGTATTTCTCACAGTGCAACGATGAGTGGACAGAATGCAGAATGAGCGATCGGCGGATGACGTCGCAGTTCCGCCGTAGTGACAGTTGGCCGTGTGTGCATTATGCGATATGGATGTGCCACTATGCCATATGCCACGTGCCACATAGCCTCGTATGTTATGTCCCAGTGTTGCCGCAGGTCAAAAGGCAGCGCCGGCACAGGGAGTCATGCAAATTTTGTAGCCCGAAAACTAATGAGGCAATGGGTGGAAGCTTTTCGGGCCACACCACCCTCCTCCCATGAATGGTTACAATGCAATGCCGCGGATGTTGCAATGTTGCACGTTGCACATTGCACGTTGCTCGCTGCAGACACACACACACATGCGGCAAAGGGGGTGACTTGTGCGACAAACAATAAAAAAATGAAATATATATAAAAATGCAGACGAGGAACGGGAATGCGAATGAGAAACGCTTCCGGGCGATTACACGCGTGCCACACAGCCTGCTTGCTTCCCTCTTCTATTTGGGTGAAAATTTACATTTTTTCCGGTGGCTGTTGCTTATGAAAAACAAATATGTGTGCCGAACAAGTCGAGTGGAGTGGAGGGAAAGTCCCTGGAAAATGCTACTCCGTTGCCGTATTTGTTGTCGCTGCGCAGTGAAGTGGACAAGCGGCGTTCCCGAGCTTAAACGTTTTGTAAATCGCTGACATTTGCCTGTCACTTTGTCAGCCAGACAGCCAGTCAGTCGTTTGGTTACAAAAAAAAAGAACGAAAAGGGATCAAGAATATATATCACAAAAAAAGGGAAGGGGGCGTGGCAGTGCGACACATAAATTTTTTAACGGTCCCCTGGCAGGAATGCCATCCCAATGCCCGCTGATTGACAGGACGTCTCGCACTTGACTTGCTGCGCAGGCGCAACATTAGACGCCAAAGCAGCCAAAAAGCAGAGCAGCCGAGCTAAAGCAGAAAGCAAAAGCAGTTAGCAAAATCAGTAAGCAGCAAAAGCAGGAAGCAAAAGCTGAAAGCAACTCGACAAAGAAATCCTTTGCCAGCTTGTCCGAAATGGGAATAGCTATTGAAACCGGGTCCTGCCACTGAGCAGGATAACCATTCCCCTTGAGCCGCGCTAATCGCCTAATGAAGCCAAAGCACTTTTTTTTATTTATTTATTCATTTTTTTCGCTTTACTCGGTTTCCTATCGCTGGCTAAGTACATGCGGCTTGGGTGCAAGTAGGGCAGGCACAGTGGGCTTAAGTAAAAATAAGTGGTGGGAAAAGAATTCCAATTTCCAATTTCTTTCTAAAAAAAATTAAATTAAATTTCCTGCATGCATACCGTAAAAAAAAATACTATTTATGTCAATACAAGCTTGAAAACAAAAGAATCGGACTTCGAAAACTCTAATCAATCAAAATTAAGAATGCATAAATTGTTGTTTATAATAATAATAATAATATTTTTATACCCTTTCTGGGTATTTTAATTTTAGTCAAAAGCTTAAAACGCAGTGAAGGAGTCACTTCCGACCCTATAAATCATATATATTCTTGATCAGCGTGTATAGCCGAATCGTTTTAACCATCTCCGGCAGAAAAAACAAAATTTTTAATTTTTTCAAAATTTTATAAGGGGTTACATCGTCAAATTGTCAGCAAAAAAACTGGTAAAATTTGAATTTTTTTAAATTTTTTATTTTGGTATGCAGATTATTTAACCTAATAAAAAATAACATTGGACAGCTTTCCGAATTGGATTTAAAGCATTTTTGGCTGAGTTATGAGTTTTTTAAATTTGAGTTGATGAACAAATTTGTCATATCATATTATATCGATTTAAGTTTACTTATGATCGATTACCGATTTGATCCCTTAATTCGATTGCCAACATCAAGGGTATATAAACTTGGGTTTTCCGAAATTAGTTTTCTGTCCTATTAAATATTAATGTTGTCTGCAAGTTAACTTAAAGCTTAATTAGCTTCCAGTGTACAATATACCTGACCCACTGTGCAGCCCACTCGAGGTCTGTTCCCCTCTCCCTCTTTCCTTGTCTGCTTTGTATGCTACTATCTCACTTCCTCCTAGTGGCCTGCTCCGCTTTCGAAGGGTAACGAAAGCAACTTTGGGCACTAAGCTGTGCATCGCGAAAGAGGGCAGGGGGAGGCGCTGCTAGAGAAGGGTGAGAGGACAACAAGGAGGAGGAGGATGAGGATGAGGATGAGGAGGAAGGTGGTCCGCGGGTAATGCAGATTTCTATCTGATGGGCAAACAAAAACCGCAGTGGGTGCAGGCACACACCACCACCACCACCACCACGACGACGACGACGGAGCTAGGCACTCGGCACTCTATGGAACTCCCTCCCTCCTCATGGCAGGGTATAAAAAGTGGGTTGGTGGCCGTGCAACGTCATTGGCAAAACAATGGACCGGCGTCGTTTATGTTAATTTATGTGCTATTAAAAGCGGCGCGGGCACTTACCTCGTCACTGCCCCGGGCACAGGGTTCCACTGTACTGGCTGCTCTATATACATGAGCTCGTGTGTCCATTGATTGGACGCACGTGACGCTGCCGGACGCGAAAGGATCTTGGCAAAACGGATCCAGGACGAAAACTAAGCCGGTCAAAGCTGTCAGCAACTCAGTTCCCCATTTCGAGTTATCGAGTGGTTTCCGTTTTTGTCGTTGTACTTTTATCACAGGGAGTCACACAGTCATCGTCACTGGATCCGGGTTGGTGGCCCTTCAGTGGGATTAACACGGCAATGGGATTAATTCGAAATGCCACGTAAATTAAACATTACGAATGTGCTTTTCATTTGTACAAATGGAGTTAAAAGAATATACGGGGGTTTTATGAGGCATAAATAGTTGAAGTTCAGGGGAGAATGTATAGTTCTTGGTTTAAATATATCGACAATATATATTTCAAAAAATAAATTAAATCAAATTCAATTCCAAAATATTTTCCAATGCTTTTAGGTTTTAAATTAATTTTAAAATGATCAAATATGTATTTAAGGTTCTTTTCTTATATTAAATTAAAAATAAAGAGCTCTTATATTATGAGCGCTTTTAAAGTTCGTTTGACCTTATAATTCCCAAGTACAAAGCTGTGGTAAACACTATGAAGTGAAACTATTAAATATTTAATCATATATTCTAGCTGAAAATTATTGAGTGCCTATATTTGTAGAATTTTTTTAAAAAGAAATAATAAGTAGAATTCTACAGTTCTCATTACCTTAAAATTCTCAAGTTTATAGTTGTGATAAGCACTCTTAAGTGAAGCTTTCACAAATTTCATAAGCTTTTGAACCATTTAAACTATTTTTAATATTATCATCATAATTATTCTTATTTTACTATGTATACTTATTAACAATAAATACTAAAATATACAACATTGCTGTTAAAATTATTATTTTCTTCTTTAAAACTCTATAAAACCATACTCATAGTAATTAAAATCCCAAGTCATAGCCCAACTATTTCCAAAGCAATAAAGCTTGCATTTCCGCAACCTTCACATACTTAAGCTCTTACATCGATTTATATAGTTCGATTTCAAGTATATAGTATATAGTATAGCATATAGTATATTCGTAACCCCGGTCTGAGTGCCAAATTCCCCCTTCCCCCTTGTAAATCCATTCGTTTGCCGTTAATGAGGTGGCGAGATTGATTTAGCCGCCGTGACAAATTAAACTGCGCTCGCTTAATGAGCTGCCAAGGGCCTTCACCGGCTTTCCTCGGGTGAAAAGTAATGCAGCAAAAACTGCTGAAAAGCCGAAGCACACAAAAAGGGCGCAACAAAAACGATTTTTCTTACATTGGAAATTAAAAATAGACAAAAAAAACCGAGAGAAAAACAACAAAAAATGCGTCGAAAAGTGCACACAAAAAAATAGATAGATTTTTGGGTGTGTGTGAATCAACCGCAGCAAACCCCTTGCTAAACTTGCTCATGTCGAGGGTTTGTTTTTCCTTTCTTCGCAAGACAAACAAAGCATTTTCCCATTGATTCAGCCTTTTTTTTCTGTTGCTATTTTCTTTTCTGTTTTTTGGGTGGATTTCTGCGGAGTTTTGCACAAAAGAAAAGCGAAAAGTGTGCAAATGAAGCGTTGATAAAATGCGTTTGTTTTTTGTTTCCCAAGATGCGCGGAAATTCGATCATAGATCATCCGATCCTGTAGCTTGCCACCCCGTCTTGCAAAAAATAAATAAAGAAAAGAAAAGAAATCGAAGAAAGCAGCTGTGGGCTGCGATCATTTGCTAATTGCTGTCAAAAGTTCTTAAGCCATGTAACAAATGTGCAATGCGAAATTATTTATACGAATTTAATGACACTCGTATTGTGGGGAGAATGGGTCACACAGAGGTCTTTCCTTTAACCAGAAAGTAAAGAAAATGTATAGAAAAATGAGGAGAAAGTAGAATTTTCCCACTGAAATAATGTCTAAGGAAAGCACAAGAAATAATATTTAATATATTGAATCTACAATGAAATCTATCTCTAGTTCTTGTCTATTGATTATATAAATCCCAAAGATGATCCTTGATATACCCCAGGATATCTATAGATCCCCTATCTGTCTACTAATACCTTCCAGATAAAAATCAGAGCAGCGATCTACACGAAATTATCTAACAATCGATTAATTGGCTATTATGTGGCTTGGTCAGCAGCCTCCCCGATCTAGCCATAGATCATTCCGGCTGGACAGCAGCTGCTGGTGTTCGGTGCTCCTTGATTATAGGGACTGGACTAATTGCATTGAGTGGACAATCCACGCCCAGATCCTGCGTTTTTCGGCATAATACATCCTCATATCGGTGCTAATCTAAAACGTTGCCTGTTACACTTTTCGTTTCTATTTTTTTTTTAGAGAGAGGGAGTGTGTAAGTGTGTGTGGGCATTCAACTAAACAAACGCCACGTGTCCTTGATGCTTCCTGGCCGAAGGAGAGGGAGGTGTCCTCTGGCAAGGGTAGCAAGGACATGCTGGCCGAGTGACCGCAACAATGGTTGCGTTTAATTACAGTTATTGTCGCACCCTTCGCCTCACATTTGCATTAGCATTTACATTTACATTTGCGTTTCACTGGAGTTTCCATTTTCACGTTTTCATTTCGAAATATTTCCACCTTCGGCACGTGGTGTAATTGTGCAGAGAGAGAAAATTAAAGGACTTTAAGAAACTTTTTGTACTCTTATTTAAAGTCAGAAGCTTGAAACGCAGTGAAGGAGTCATTTCCGACCCTATAAATCATATATATTCTTGATCAGCGTGAAGAGCAGAGTTGATTTAGCTATCTTACGCACAAAAAAAATTTTTAAAATTTTTTTGTTAATTTTTTAAGGGATTACATCGTTAAAATTTTCAAAAATTGACAAAATTTTAAAATTTAGAACAATTTTAAATGGAGTATGCAGATTTCTTAACCCTACAAAAACTAGCACAGAACAGAAGTCCAAATTAAAAATAACACATTTTTGGCTTAGTTATGATATTCGAAAAAGCTTCAATTTACCAAAAAAAATTGGCATTTAAAAATACGAATTAAAAAATCCTGGAATACCTGCGAGCACACTCTAAAAGATTTCTCTTTCTATAAATGTTTTGTTATTGAAAAAAGAACTTGAATAAATATATTTTAAGTTGTTTTACTATTCAGTAAAGGGATTCCTTAATATCCCATAACACCCAAAACATTACTTTTATATATGTACTTTATTTACCATCTTTTTCTCGCAGTGCCCTGGACAGTGGGCCACATGCGTAATTAGCATAGCAGAGTTGAGCTTCCCCCTCAAGAAGTTACACAGCCGCGACAATTGCGCATTCTTTGGAAAGTGCTCTCGGACCGTGCCAGGAGTTTTTAGTTTTTTATTATTTTCCGACTCTTTTTAATTTCTCTCCTTTAGCGAAATCAGCCAGCAATGAAATTTATGTAAATTAAATTAAAATTTTAACAAAGAAAACAATGAATAAAGTTTAGGGCCAACAAGCGTAACGAGTAAGTGGGCGCGACATATGGCCAAAATGATCGTCGAGCAATTGTGGATGAGTTAGAACCAAAACTCGCATAAATTTCAAGCAGCGTCGCCTGTCAGCGCCCACGAACAAGGACAAGGATGAGGTTGCTCCTTAAGTGGGTAGTTCCTACGTGGAATATATACATTCTATATAGGAAGGGGTTCTTCCAGGAGGCACTTGAGATAAGGATCAACCAACTGACACGCCCGACGCGAAGTCGAAGATCGGAGATAGGATCCTGACAGCCAGCAGCAGTGAGGCGATCATCGCCAGGATATGTGTGAATAAGGATATGGGTAATGTGAGGCCAAGGACTTGATATTTCAGAGCTTGATCTTCATGATCTTGATATTTAGTCCTTGATATTCCTGATCATATATCAATCTTATTAAGAAATCTATATTAGCTTAGTCATAATATCTCATGTAATAGATACATCTCATTTTAAGGCAGCAAACTATCTCAAGTAAGGTTACACAAAAGTCCTTTGGTGTTTTATGACTCTAACTCATATATACAAACTATATATAATTCCTACCAAAACGATCATTATTACCAGTGAGAAGAACATCTTTAGGAAACCACAACAAATTGAAGTGATCATAAAACCCTGTTATATTATCACCCATCAAAGGAAAGGCTTAATAAATAACCCGCAGAGAGCACCTACAACCGTGTGAAACCCTTTTCCCCGTCGGTGTCCTAGGGAATCACTATGCCTTACTATACTTTACTATATATACTTTATGCTATGAATATTTTAACCTACTTTTCATCAGGACATGGCATCATCAGAGACATTGACATTTATGGCACATAAATTTGCCTCACTTTCTACTTTCTCTATGATTTTCCTGCTCATATAATACCGATACCGATACAGAATCCTGGCCAATTAAGTGCATCGAATCGGAGCTGCCGCCACTGCCGATGAGGATTCGTCACAGCCTGACAGGGATTGCAAAAATTTAAATACGGAACATCTCTCAGAGTTGGGACAAGGGGACAAGGGGAATAGAAAATCTGCCCCTGACTGACTGCCCCTGAGTGTCATCAAAACAATGTTTGCCAGCTAGTTTATGAGCTGCGCCTCATTTTCAATCGCATATTTCGTATATATTTCCCATCCACAATTTTGCATGTCACCTTTTTTCTCATTTCGCAATGCCTTTGCCCGGGGTTTTCCCCCTACCAACATCCATTTCCATTTTCATTTCCATTTCTATTTCCCTATACCTTTTTTCAATTTCACATTAATTTCTTTTCAATGCCCAATGCCATCCCCATTGCTGTCCCAGAATTATGCAAAAAATATTGACCGCAACGAAATGTGCCACAAAAAAGTGGGAAAAGCCTCGTAAAAAGTATAGACGAGAGTGTTTGCTTAATTTTGGGAGGGTTTTCATCGGGATCGTGGGTCATATAAAAAATGGTAAGTAAGTAAAAAACCAACAAGCCCATTTCCCTGGTCAAGCGCAACTACACAGGGGTTCGTAAGGAGACTCAAAGAGAGAGATGTGATGTCCCCGAGGAATGGGATTAGGTCTGAAGGTTCCAACTCTGATCTCTGGCTGATCTCCAGCTGAAGAAGAATCCTTGGGCCAGCGGGTGGTCCAAGCCTCGTTTATTTAGCCAATGAATGGAATGTGATTAGTGTCCTCTTTCAGTGGCAGATATTTATGCAATCTTATTCATGATCTTTATCGGACTTCCCTGATTAGCCATATGGGAGATCTCGATCTTAATCGGGATCTTGATCTTGGGTTATGCAAACCACCCATGGGGTCCCCCTTGAGGTCCTGGCTCTGACAAATACGCTTCGGGTGGGGGAACCTTAAGTGAGTCTATCTCTGATTCTATTTGAATAATGGATTGCGAGTGGAGTCATATTGTGGTCTTGGGATAGGTGTGATATCATAAGATTTAATAAGATAAGATGTAATTAAGATAGTATTTCAAATAACTTAAGATTAATAAATATGATTAAATAGGTTTTTATATGATTTCGAATCGTTTTAAATGATGCTAAATAGTTATTCATGGCTTCAATAATTCATTATAGTATCTTTACTGATCTCTGATCTTATTCAAAACATTTTGAGCCAAAATATAATCAATTTCCAAATCAATCCCCTTTGATCCTTATCCTCTTTGGTCAAAGATCTGCAGGATCAACCCACACACCTTGACCGAAAGGTTAATGGAATACCCCGATACAAACGATCGATCAGAACTGACATATTGAATATAGATCACAGCTAAATATCGATCGATCTGCCGCCTACGAGCTCCGCTTAAGGGGGTAGACCACCCTGACATTTTTTAAAAATCTAATTTTTTTTTTTTAATCAATCTTGATGCTGATATTCTTACGGTCATTTTAAGACATCGGGCTTAAAAATATCTCGTTACTTGTGCATTCTACAGCCATTAGAAGTGAGCGCTGCCGGTATACCGTAGAGTACTTTCTTTATCTTCTTTTGCGTTTTTCTCAAAACAACGTTTTTTAAAACGGTGTACATGATTTCTCAAAAACCGCCAGACCGATTCTCTTCAAATTTTTTACACAGCTTCTCTATAATGCCCTCTATGGCATGACGTAGGATTTTTTCGATATGTTTTTTTGTTTTAAAGTTATAAATTTTTAAATCAAAAATTTTGTTAAAAAAAAAAAAAATTTTTTCAAAGTGCTCCCATTTGCTCAAAAAAAATTATTTCCAAAAACGGCTACGTCATGCTATAGCCATACTTATATAGCTTATAAAAAATTTTTGTTTTTGAATTTCGGATAACAAATGTGGTGTGCAGCATGTACACCATCCGACCATTCCCTAAAAAAAATTCGTTTTTTGACTGGCTATATCTCCGAGGTTCGTAAATATTTTTTTTTCTTTCAATAAGTATTTTTTAGTTTAACATATGTACTTTGATGTACTAATAAATAAAAAGTTGTATTCCCAATAACTTAGTCAAAATGAATTTTTGAAAAACCCTCCAAATTTCATGCGTTCAGGGTGGTCTACCCCCTTAATGACTCACTTAACCCTGGCTCTGAGTTGAAACCATCATTCAAATGAAGTGCTGCCACCGATCTTCCTGCATTTCCGGGGGCGAACTGTCAACGGGGACTAATTAGAATGTCAGGGCCAGGTTTTTGGTCAAGGACTGGCCAGGACTTATAGTTAAGGTCCTGGCATGGCATGGCATGGCACACCACAATCCCGATTCATTCCCTGACGGATTGATTGGAATGATTAATGATGTGATGGTGGTAATGGTGGTGGTGGCATTGCGTGACAAGTCTGTTAGTGGCCAAGGATGCGGTTGTCCTGCATTATCCTGCAGCTTGCAGCGACCAAAACCCAGCACCACAAAACACATAACACCTTTACCGACAGCAGTTGCATCATTAATCTTCCTCTCGAAGTAAAGTCTCAACTGTACTCTATACTATACATATATGCAATATATGTACTCTATATCTATTGCAAACTATCTGTAGTTGCATTTCCCACGGCGATCCTAAATCGTTTTTAATGAAGTCCTCATAAACTGGACTGTCATAAGTTCGGGGATTTTTGGAATTGAAATCGCTGTCCCTCCAAAAGATCAGCGGTGCGTGAATTTTTGCGCCGAACTGACCACAAGAACAAACAGATTTTAATAGGGAATCAAAGGAAAATCAAAAGGAAATGCGAAGGAAAATCAAAGGGAAATTTATTGAATACTGAGATCGTGCGACCACCGCACATTGTCCTCTGTGCGACCCTCACGAAGAGAGTTTGCATATTATCCTTGGGTCTTCTCCTACCCCAAATGGGAAGATGTAAATACCTTAAAGATTAATGAGATTTCCTATGGGTGATTTTTTTCTACATTTTAATACAATTTTCTCGGCTTCCTTCAGGGGTTTTTTCTCTCTTAGTTTTTCTTTTCTTTTTTTGTGGATTTTTTATGGCTCGTTTAGAGATCGGCAAACAGGGCGCTTGTCTCGTAATTTACATGAAATTACTTCATTTGCAGGGGCATCCTTTGTCCTGCGGTCGTCGTGTCACAGTGCGATCAAACAAATCGTGAGAATGCAAATCAGTCAGGCTTCGATCGATCTTCCATCAATGTCGGAATTGAGATTGGTTTTCGGTTTGGATTTGGGATTCGGAATTCGGAATTGGGTTTTTGCTCCCGATTAGCTCTAGTTTTTGGTGGTCCTTGAAGAAAATGAAAGAAAAGTGCGAAGAAGTGCAGCAGCTGCTGACCAATGGACACGCTCGCAATTAGCCATGAAATTTTCCATTTCCATTTCTTGCAAGGACCCTCAACGGCGGCTTTTGTCCTTTGGCGCTGGACAGTGAAAAATCAATGTGCCAAAAAAAAAATATGGACCCAGACATCTTTGCCATTTTCATAATCAGTCTGAGGGAGTTATGAATGGATTTATTGTTTAGAATGTATTTCATAACTACAGATGTTTTTATTCTGAATATGGTATAAGGGTTTTAACTAGCTTGGAAAATTATATAGAATTTATACATTGGGTTCTTAAAAGAGGGAAAATTGTATATTATTATTTGCAAGTATGTATATTTCCATCCTTTGTATCGATATTTATAAATATTTTTATGTGACAATTTCTACATCGAAATCAAAATTTTAAAAATCTCATAACTCAGCCAAAAAAGCATTAATTTCAATTCAATTGGTGCTGATCAAGAATATATATGATTTATAGGGTCAGAAATGACTCCTTCATAGCGCTACAATCTTCCAACTAAAACTAAATACCCCAAAAAGGGTATAAAAAGGATCATTTAAAAGAAATTAAAGTAGAAGTCTTATGCAATAGCGATTCCCTGCAGGCTTAAGCCTTGTCTCTGTATATTTTAAGGATTGTATTTAGATAGCATAGATCAGAGATAGGTAGAGGAAACCCTTCTATATTTTTGCCTGAGTAACTGCAAAAAAAAAAAAAATCTAAGAGGACTGAAGATTCAAAAAAATTAAGGAGATCTCCGGCTGCATCTTTGGACTGGATGCGCTTCCTTTCTCTGGATCCTTTTGGTGATCGTGGTGATCCAGTGCGCCGCCTTGGGCCTCGTAAATCAGGCTGCCAAATGTCATTCGGCGACTTGACATGCTGCATAACAAGTTTCCGGCTTTTTTCCAAAAAATAAAAAAAAACTGAGCTGCATTCTCTGCGTTTTTTATCTTACTATTTTTTTTCGTTCATTCGTTGGTTCTTTTTTTTGTGAGCTGCCTGTCAAATTACTTGAGGGCGCCGCAATGTCTGAGAATTATTTGTGGGTACGAAGAGGCAACGCGACGGACAAAAAAAGGACGAGGACGAGTGCAACTGCTGCAGAGGCACCGAGGATATGCGCAGGAGCCGCAGGATCGACAGGACAGGATCTGTGCAGTGTGTGTGCAGACAACTCTTTTTTCGGGTGGATAAACCTTTTTTTGTGCCTCGTTTTTTTTCTCTCTTAAATTTTTTGTGTGTGTGAGAAATGCAAATTTGGTAAAGGAAAAAGTTAAAAAATTTGTTAGGACAACCGGACGAAGGATGTAGGAATAAGAGTGGAAAAAAAGCGTTGCACTAATTTGATTTTTTCTTTTTTCTTCTTCGGAAATGCAGTCTTGAGAAGGGTGTCCTTGCTCCTGGCAACAACAGCTCCTGGCTGCTACTCCTGGCTGCTGCCATTTTTTGGTCATTTATCAAATTTCAAAATTCCAGAAAGCAAAAGCAGATCAGTCTCCGTGTCTGGGTCTGAATCTGTGCCTGTGCCTGTGTGAAGTGAATATCAAAACAAAACAAGGACATCGGAGTCGACAGTCAGTCAGTCCTTTGCTCTCTTTTGCGGCAAAGTCCTTTTTCGGGGCGCGTCCTGTCGGCCTGTCAATCAAAAAGTCCTCTTCGATTTTTCCATCCCAAGTCTCCCATCTCTTTCTACATATATATATTTTCGTATTTATCCAAGTCTCGAATAAACATTTTCCCACACATTTTCGCATTTTCCTTTTAGCAAGTCAAAGGGACATGGAAATGCAAATTTTTTGCGTCCTTCATTAACTCGCAAATCCTTAAAATCCGCAATATTTATCGCTTACACGCCGACATCAAGTTTCTGGCTCAAATTAGGCAAATTTTCGGGGCCACCCAAAATACCCAAAACATCGGAGATATAAAAACCCAGATATGTCAAGGGGTTTAAACATATTCAGTTAGGGCCTTAATGCATTCGCAATTAGTTTGCAAAACCTTAAACCCTCCTCGTTTCGGGATTCAAATTGAATTTATAATCGATTTAGATCAATTTTTTTTTTTTTTTTTTGCAAGTCTGTCAGATTGAGGAAATCCACCCCGTGTGTAACCCTTCCCATTTCCCCGTTCTGTTGTTGTTGCTAATTTCGATTCTAATGAAGCGCGAATTACGAAAACATGGAAATCGTATCAATTACAGAGACAAAGATCGCCTGGCGGCCATGAAAAGCGCAAACATCCTTCCATCGAGGGCAAGGGATCAACAACAACAAAAAATATATATAACAAAACGGTTGGAAAGCACTTTGGGCTTATGCAAAAAGATCAAAATAAATGTGGGCTCAAGGGTTCTGTAAATGTTTATCTTTATAGATATAGATTTGTGTTATTTTTGTGCTTAAAATTTTGATATTATAAGAGAAGAGTGTAAGAATATATATGAAAATGTAATTCTATTCTATTTAATATTATAGATTACAGTGTTTTTAAAGAACATTCTAATATACTTTTATAGATCATATTTTTGGCTTGCAAAATTGATTATGTAGGGAGTGAGTGGAGTGAAATGTATGAAACAAATATTTTAGAATATATATAATATTATATATTACTGTTTTTATAAAGAAAATTATAATATTTTTTTATAGAACCTCTTTTGGCTTGAACCTAAGGAGCAAAAAGTATAGAAAAATTAAACAAAAACATAAGAAAACACATCTCTTATATTGCTTTAATTAAGAAATGTGTAGTAACCTGTATAGATATGTATTTTCATCCTCAAATACTTGATTATATAGGGTAAAAGTTCAAGTAAATTAATACATATTTAATAAATAAACTATAAAAAGAAAGTAAACTATAAAACCCATCAAAATTATATACTGATAACATTAATTATTAATTATACAATTAATTAAAACCGCTTTGTGGTATTTTACCTATGTCTATAAACATATATTGATATGCAACTATAAAAATCCGATATTAAGAAACACAAAGAAACGGCATTTTCCGGCTCATTAAATATTCTCCTTAGATCAGGACAGAGAACTTTAGTCCTCTTGAAGGACTTCTTGAGCATACAATGACATAACAGATTCGCGGCCAGCTGTCCCATCTTCTGACTTTCTGACATTGAAGTTGAGTTGACAGTCCTTGAGAGTATCTCCCAGCGGGAATAGCTCAAGTACCCTTCCACCCGACCCAAGTTTTCCACGAATCCCACGACTCCCCCGCTCGCTGCCAGCTCCCTGACCCTTGATCCTTGATCCTCAAGGAATACGCAATGAGAAACGCATTGCAATGCGATTTGCTATTATGCCAGGATCTTGCATTGATCGAACGAGCTCGTAAAATCGTAAGATCGACAGCGCATGTCACATAAACATGGCCAGGACACCGGGGCCCAAACGGCTGCTAATATAGGGCACGAGTGACCATGTCCATGTCCTGCCAGGACATCTGGACAAATATTTACCGAAGCTTCAGCTCGTAAATTGCCGCCTCCGCACAATGGACAGAGATTGAGAGAGAGAGAGAGAGAGCGACTCCTAGAGGACAAATCAGAAATCAAAGTGAAAGTAATGACCGCTTGCCGGGAAGAGAGACAGAGACATTAGGCTTCTGTTTCGGCTTCTAGTCCTGTTCCTACTCCTGCTCCTGCTGCTCCTGCAATTGTTCCACATTCTGGACAACACACGAGGCAAATCTGGGCTGAGACACCTTGCGACGTCGCCGTCGTGTGGGTTTCCTTTCTTTTCCCACCTTTTTTTTATATATATATATATATTTTTACTAGCTTGCCAGCTGTCCCAAGGACCAGATCTCTCACATTGTTGTTTGATCGCTGCTGCTCCAGGATCAGGCGGATGGCCTGACACAAAGGATACATTCGCCCGGGATTTACCTGCTTAGCGGAGCAATCCTGTGTTCTTTCACCGGAAGAAAAAGAGAGCGGTCACGGGAATAGAGAGAGCGGGAGAGAGAGATCTAGGAGAACTCAGCGTTCAACAGGAGGTTTCCTCTAGCAAAAGAGAGAGCTAAGAGAGTGCTCTTACCTTTCCCTACCACAGCGACCTCTAACGACTGCTGGCTGAAACTAGCCAAAGGATATACTTTCTCCTTGAAATCTCTTAAATATTTTCTAAACTCTTAGATGGATTTTATATGAGGATAAGTAACTGAATTTAAACAAGAAAGGAAGCTTATTTCAGGAAACCGAAACTTGAAGGAAAAACCCATCACAACTAAGTCAAAAATGCATTAATTTCAATTCGGAAAGCATTTCTATGTTAGTTTTTGTTATCTTAATAAATCTGCATACTCAATTTTACATTTTAAAATGATTAAATTTTTGACCAATTTTTTTTTGTCAATTTTAACGATAAAACCCCTTATAAAATGTTGAAAAATTTTTTTTTGCCGGAGATGGCTTAATCGATTCGGCTTTTCATGCTGATCAATAATATATATGATTTATAGGGTCGCAAATGAGTCCTTCACTGCAAAAAAATCCTTTGACTGAAAGGGTATAATAAACTAAAATGGGTTTTAAATTTCTAGTTTACTAGGCTTTACTTAAATTTAAGTTTCAATTTTGTTTCAAAAACTAATTAGGAAAGTCAATTAAATAAAGATAATTTTTTCTGCTTTAAAAGTAACTAAAAATACTACATTTTACAAGAAATCCTTTCCTAATTAACAATTTTTTGTTTGATTATATTTATTCGTAAAAAGAAAGGCAAATATAAATATAAAGCTTTCTGTAACTGAATAAATATAAGAAATGAATAAAATTAAGAAGAAGTCAAATTTCTTAAACAAAAAATCATGTTTTTATAGTTTTTCCTTTTGATTTATCAATTCACCATAATATTTATTTTCGTTATCAATAAAATTCCCACACTTGACTCCCTAGTTTTCCACATTTCACAGATATCTCTGCATTCCCTAGGAAGACATAATATTTGCCTTGGCACTATCAGCCTTATCTAATCTTAAATATTATACATAAACTAACTAAATAGTATGAGAATTTTCCCACTGAGATTCCGTTACTCTGGCCACAAAATCAGAACCAAAGAGAAACTATAATTACTCAGTTATATGCTCTCACTCTCTCTCTCTTTGGGGGTTAATTGGCCACTTCGGCTAAGTTCGTCAGACTTCGGCTGCCTTCGGCGCAAAGCCTGCTCATCTCGGCTTCGGCGCGAGCCTTTGCCGAAGGTTGCGCATGCGCCTTTCTTCATTTCCGTTTCAGAACTCGTGCAGTGCAGACACTGCAGGCAAAAGTAATATAAAAAAAAAAATACAAACCCCTACCCTTTTTGGCTTTTAAAAGCTTATTTTGGCAACTATATTTTTTTCTGTGCAAAATTTGTTAAAATAAAATTCAAAAACATAAACAAAATCATAAAGTTGTGTGAAATAAACGGTAGAGTTAAGAGTTTTTGCCAAGGATCACAACAACAATTAAGAAGCAACTGGCGCAGGACACCAGGCGACCTAGTCGCAAGCAGATCAAGTTTCCAGGTAAGTCTTAAAATGGTCATTCAATCCCTGCCAAAGAGAAAGAGATCGAAATCAAGATCGAGATCACCGATCGATCAAATCCTATATCGATCTACACCTGGCAACTCTCGCACACTCACACTCACGTGTTGGTCCTTGCTCTAGATCTAATTTAGAAAAAAAAAAAAAAGGAGGGAACCCAGTGAAAGTGGGAAAATAGCAACAGAAACCCCTAAGATCCCCTACCCCTAACCAGACCCGATCCCGATCCCAATTCCGATCCAGATCAGGGCCCACAAGACGCTACAAAAAAAAATAATAAAGGGGTGGTGAGTCGTCCTCTAATGCATTTAATTTGTTGCTGCCTCTCCCCTAGACTTATAGATCCTGCTCCTTTTTCTTCTTATTATTTTTCGTTATATATTTTTTTTTTGTGTCCTGGCTGCCACCCTGTGCCTAATCCTTCGGGCACAAGTCACACGCACACGAAAAGGATCTGGGACTGGCAAGAAAATATTTTTTTTGCTCGCCTTTAAAAGCGGCTGCCTTTCTAGTGCAATTTTACTTCGACCGGGGCTGGGATGACGTTTATGGATTACATGAAAACCCATTTTCTCTCTTTCTGTCTGTCCCTGGGTGTGTGTGTGTGTGTGTAGGAAAATACACACATCTAACCATTCAGCTAAAGGACAAAGACAAGGATCTAAGGCAACTGGGATGAACCATTGACGATCCCCTTTTGGCTTTGCGCAATGCCGCATTTTTTTTTCCTTCCTTCTTATATATATATGTATATATAATATTTTTTTTTTGCAAAATGGCATCATTAGGCTGGGGCATAATTGTTGCACACACACACACACACTGAGATAGATATCCTCACAGGATCAGGAGCATAGGGATCCGCTCAATTTTATGGTTGGCAACCGCAGCAGCGCGAAAAATCTGTCTTCTGAATTGAAATTAGCATAAGTTTAATTTCAATTTAAATGCAAACCTGAATCGTGATCCTTGGACCAGGACCTCGAACTTGTCGAAACTCGTTTGCCGCAAAAAAAAAAAAAAAAAAAAAAAAACAATTTGCAAAAATTCCGGCTTTGTCCAGGAGTCTCCTTCTTTTCTCTTTGAGATTCTTTCTTTTTTATTTTTGCCTCGAAATTGTCGGAAAGAAGTTCCCAAAAACCGAGCAACAAACAGGAGCAGAGAATGGAAATGAATGGGAAAAAGGAGGAGTAGAAACAAACCAGAACCCTGCCTGGCACTGATCCTCTTGTTTGGCAGCCAGCTGCCAAAAGGAGCAGAATTTCAGGATTGTTTCGCCAACCAGATTGGTATAGAAATCAGCCAGAAAAATACGAAGAAGTCCCTTGCTTTTTTTAACAAAAAAAAATTCCTATTAATTGCAACATATTTATTGACTCAATTAGTTGGCAATAAGATGCACAACGCCCAGTTAATAGAACTTCAAGAACCCTTAAAATGGAGATACGAACCACGTTTTCATAATTAATATTAGAGTGTTTAATGTATCTCATTATTATATAGTCTATTTCTCAACTATTAAACTATAAAATTCTTCTCCCACAATTTCCCAATTTTCTTAATTTTCTTAATTTCCTTAATTTGACTTAAATCAAATCCCTTCCCTTAGGGACATGCCAACCATGACACGAATGCATCGCCACTCCAGCTCCAGCGCCGTGGTGGAGGAATCACGTGGACGACGTCGTCCCGTTCCCGGTCTCCCGGGCGATGCCAACAAGGAGAACTTTGGGGTGCACTTTATGAGCAGTCCCTTTGGTAATGCCAGCCTGATTGCTCTCCAGGATCTGAGCAATGTCCATGGCAAGAGTCCGCAGCGTAGAAGCTTCAGCGAGGGCAGTGGTCCACGTCAGGCCACACCCCAGCTGGCGGCACTTCGTTGCCTGCCACAACGATCCACCGCTCTCGAGGATTCACAATTGTCCTCCTCCCGCATGGGTGATACCACTTTAGATCGTATGTTGGATGCCATCATAGAATCGGCTAGAAAGGAAGTGCGTTGCAAGGTGGTCCCGGCTCCACCTCCACCCAGTTCCAACACTAACACGGCGGACAATGGAGTCGGCGATGAGTGGAGCGAGACCAGTGTCCATGAGATGGAGGTGCGCACACCCACGCACCTGAAGAGACAGCGAGTGGTGCGCCGCAAGAATCCACAAAAGACCACCGGGCCCAAGTTGATGGACAAGCAACTGGAGAAGCAGAAGCAGCTGGAGTTGGAGCAGCAACTGGAGCATGTGCCCAGCACTAAGCGTTGCCTGAGCTTCTCCTCCAGCTCTGGTTCGAATAACTCCAGCAACGAGGAGGAGGAAGACGAAGATGGGGAGCAGGAGGAGGATAACCAAGTGGAGCAGCAGTTGGCCAAGAGGAGTTCCCTAAGTGCCAGGAGCAGTAGCAGCCGTGGCAGTTCCACTTCCAGTTCTAGTTCCCGTGGAGCGGATGGTAACCACCGGGGAAGCATTGATCTGAGCATTGTCTATGACACCAAGGAGCAGCAATTGAATGTACACGGTGAGTTCCAATTTCATCAGCTTCACTCCCCTCTAATTATTGGGGGATTAACCCCTCGAGAGCTTGGCCACTAATTGATTTACTTTTCGTTCTCCCTTTTCCCCCTCGATTAGTGATTCGTTGCCGGGACTTGCAGCGTTCCCATGGCAGTGGCTGCATCAATGCCTATGTGAAGGTATCTCTCTCTGGCCATGGCCAAGGACACTCATCATCTTCGGGGGGCAGCTTGAACTCTGGCTATCAGCGCACAGCCGTTCATCGGCATTCGGGACGTCCTTTCTTTGATCAGAAATTCAGTTTTCCTATTACTGGACCTGGCACTGCTGATGGCGAGCATCTTCAGCTGGCTGTGTGGCATCGGGATCGCCATTTAAAGTGAGTACGAGTACGGTCGAAAGCCAAGAAAGCCCAAGAAACAGGAAAACAAAACAAGAAAATGTATAAGAAACAACCCCCCCTTAACCATAAGCAGGGATACACTGGAAACTTTTAGGAATTGAAGAGGGAAAATAAGCTTAAAGTATAAATCATACATTTTGAATTAGGTTTTGGAAAGCCCAGAGGTTTTGAATCGGTCTAATTTAAGCTCAAAATTATGATATATAACTGGGGAATAATCTCCCAATTTTCCACTAGAAATCACTTGAATATTATTTGTAATATTTATACAATATTTTATATCATTATAAAAAAAAACATACAACCCATTTCTTTGCCCCTGCCAAACCATCGTTCAACGTTCGAGTTGAAGTCCTGTGGCCATGTCATTCACCCCGAAACGTTTATCGAGGGAAGAAGCTCCTTGGGGCTCCTTTCGAGTGGCTTTCAGCAGGGGGGCTCTGGCTGCTTTGGATTTTGGAGCAGGCAAAAGACCAAAGCTGCCATAGCGTCTGGTTAATTGTGGCGCCCTTCCTGGCCTCGTGGCACCTCCAGTATCCTTTCTCTTCCTGCCTCTGAGTGTGTGTGTGTCTTGTGCATTTCCTGCACATAAACAAGCCACCCTTTTGTATCATTTCCACTACGCTTGCGCAGTTTTTAAACAAATTTCCAAGCGATACGCGCGACTTTCCCGGGCCCAGAGCCAAGCGCTTTTCCAGCTTTTTCCCCCAAAGAGAGAGCGAGAGTCCAATGCTCAGTTCCCGTTACTCAGTCCGAGTGGCAAGCTCGCGTGCGAAAAGCGACTGGCAACGTTCGAGAAAGAAAAGCGCAAGGAAATTGAAATCGGCAAAAAGTAGGTGCAATTTCTACTATATGCACTTGAGGTTATATATCTTTCTAAAGAGATACATATACCTTGAAGAGGAATTAATAACAAATATTTTTTTATATTAATTTTTGGTGTGTGTCCTTGCCAAAGGAGCAAAAGTATGCAACGGAAAACTTATATAACAGTGTGTGTGCGTGTGTGTGTGCATGGATGGAAAGAGTGTAGCATAATTTCGGGGGCATGCTGCCTAAACAAAATGCGAACAGGAAATGCCTGAAGGTCCTGCCTGCAAATGTCTGCGTATGCGTTTGTGTGTGTGAGGTGTTCTCTTCAAAAAATGTTAATTAAGCTTCAAGGACATCATTAGCTTCAACAAAAAAATAATAATAAAATGAAGACTTTGTGCCGGAAAACGTAAATTTAATGCCAAATCGATGTGGTTGATTATGCAATGCCCCCCAAAAAAAGAAACTTAAAACTCATACACGCACATCTCTGGCAGACACACACACGCAGCATTATCCTGGCGGCTAATTGAAGTGGCCAACTAACTAAATGTACGCCCGGGACTACAAAAAAAGGCCGGCCATAAACCTTACGAGGCACCCCTACCTCCTACATTAAAGCCCATTTCCCCCATCATTTAAGCCAGCTTACCTCACGCACCACCTGCTTCTAGTTGCCATTTCCTTCCTCATTTCCCCATTTCCCATTTCCCATTTCCCTATTCCCCCATTTGCCATGCATAATTCAAGACCATGCGAGTTGTGAAAATAGTTTTGGCAGCGTTTTAAGTCAATTTACAAAACGACAAAAGCCACTTAATAATTGATGAGGCCCTGTTTACAGGACCTTCTTGCCCCCAAAAAAAAGAAAAGAGGAAAGGAAAGGCCAGTGCACCTGACAGCTGCGATTGCAAATAAATACAAGTAAGAAATAAATAAATACAGAGAGTACAAGAGAGAGTACGAGTGCGAGTGCGAGTCCTTTCCTTACTCCCGGAAAATCAATAAAAGTGACCCAAATACGCGCGCCAACTTCAGAACCAAGTGGCCAGTGGAAGAAGAGTGGCACAAGCCACTGTCATGCTGACACCACCACCAGCAACCTCTACAGAAGCCAGCAGGGGGTGGTGGTGGGTGACAGTGGGTGGTATATATATATATATACATCCATTTACCGCCCAACAAATTGGCCGGGCAAAGCGCATTTCCGGGCCAAACACACAACGTCGACACATTTCCAGCTAAGGAATGTGGCAGCAGCTTAAAGCCGCTAATTGATTTATGTCACGTACAGGCAAAAAAAAATAAAGGAGGGGGAAAAACTAGCTGGAAAAGCTAGTGAAAAGCGGGTCAGGTGCTCGACTGGGATCAGCTGTAGACAAACTATAAATAGACAAAGTCCATCAAACAACGTGCCAAAGACAAACCAAAACCTAAGACTAAATATCCAACACAAAAGGGTTGATATATCAATCATTTAAACAATCAATAGTTAGAATAAAGCCCTGGCATTATCAAATATTTAAAACTTTCCAGGGAAACCTCGAAAACTTTCGAAGGATAACTCAAAATCAATAGAGGGTGGGTTGTATACTTGTATCCTTTCTTTGAGTTATATAAAAATATGTGTAGTATACTTTACTTATGCATTTCCCATCTTCATCCCCGCAGACGCAGCGAGTTCCTGGGCTGCAGCACCTTTCCCCTAAGCGAGCTAGTGCATCCAGAAGCGGCAGCCTCCACCACCACCACCACGGCGGGATCCTACAAGTTGCTGGCCCAGCCATGTCCCCCGAACAACAATAATCACAATCACAATCGTCAGAGCCAAGCGAAAGTCACAGGTCAGGATCGTCCAAGAGCAGAGCAAGTACAGGAGCAGCAGGAGCTGAAGGAGCCGAAGGAGCAGCCGAAGGAATCCCTAGAGATGGCAACGACTGCCGCAGTGACAGTGACGCCACAAAAGACGGCCAATGGTTCGGGCGTGGGTGTGGGTATTGGAGCCACAACGACAACGTCACTACCTCTCAATGACGAGATCATTAGCATCAGTATCGATAGCATGGGACGGGAGGATCCCTTGATGCCACAACAGCCACAGCAGCCGATGAGGCTCAGCAAGAAGGCGCTCCATCAGCGGGATGCCGATGAGAATCTATTCCTGCGTTTCCTAGAGCTAGATCCGCCGGCAGATGGTAATGCAAATAGCACAACCAATGCCAGTTCGGGAGCGGGAACGGGAACGGGAACGGGAACGGGAGCAAGTGCCTCGTCAACGGCCAAGGCCAATGAGAGTAATGCCAATCATTTGAATGGAACCAGTGGGAGGCGTCAATCCACCATGCCCGGAGGAGGAGGGGGAGCAGCAGGTGGTAGCCATCGGCAAACGGGACGCACGCCCTTCACAATGACCAAACGGCTGACAAGGACCGAGGAGCGTGGCTTTGGCTTCTCCATTGTGTGGACACATCCACCGCGAGTGGAGAAGGTAGAGGCTGGCCTATCCGCCGACCGTTGCGGCATCCTGCCCGGCGACTATGTGATCTTCGTGGATAAGCACAATGTGGTCACGATGCCCGAGGCTGATGTTCTGAACTTGATACGATCGCAGGGCTCGGCCTTGACGTTGGAGATTTTCAGAAGGTCAGGCGCGGGCGCCACCACCATCATCACGAATCTGGGTGGCTCCAATGCGAATGTGAGTAGCAGTACCGCCACCACCAGCAATACCCGCCATCAGATGCCAGGCAGTCTGGGCGTTGGAGTGGCTCTAGGATTGGGCAGTGAGGAGCATGCCACAACCACGACAGCCACGGGAACGGGAACGGGAACGGGAACGGGCACTGGCACGGGCACAGCTATGATGAGCCTGCAGAGAACGGCCAGTTCCCGTATCCAAGGCTCTGGCCAGATGGGCAACAGTTTGAGTCGACCGGCCACCGCCTGCTCTGGGACAACCTCATCGATTGAGGCGGCCAAGAGGAGGTTACACCTGCCACAGGTCACCTTTAGCAAGGAGGTAGGCAAGGGTGTCATCGTCTAGGACACTGACTCACCTCATCTACGGTCATCCTACATACTACATATTCTTTTTTTTGTCGTCTTTGTATTTATACATTTTTTTTTGTATTTTTTTGTGTCTGTCATGTGTACATATTGTCCCCATAATTGCCCTTTAATTCGTTAAGTTTTATTATTAGCTTAATATTAATTTCCTTTTTTTTTAATAAATTTATAAATATATATTGTGCCTAGCCCTTAGTTCTTTTGAGAACCCATTGAACCCGCTTGACAATAAACTTTTTTTCGATTTCATGTGTCTGAGTTTTGATTTCTTTGATTGGTTTATACATTGAAATGATAAGGATTGGATAATGTCTCTAAAAAAACATAACAAATATATGATATTACAAGAAACCTATATATGACACCAATTATATATAATGTATAAATAGGACTTGATATCTTTAGATCTTGTGTTCCTTGTTTTTTCATCACATCACCTATGAAAAAGCTTTTTACCTCATAGATCATAATCCTGAAGACGTTTTCATTCTGTATACTTATATCCTATATTACAATTTCCCTCTAGAATTAATCCTTTTTTAAGACCTTTTCTTACCCTCATTGTTAACCAATAAGCCTTAACCCCTTGACCCCTTAATTTTTCAATTAAAACTAACCTAAATCCCTGTTCTTTAACATTTCTACTTTAACCACTCCCATTAGTCCATTGTGCCCATTACGGATAACCGGCGTCGTTTTCTCCTTCAACTAATTAGTCGCGAGCAAAACTTTACGGCAGCCCTGCACTTTGGAGTACAACGATTCGTGCAGCCTTTGCTGGAGCGAAAGGATCTAATCTCCCCGAATGACCACCGCACCCTGTTCCAAAACATTGACGAACTGCTACGCATCGCTGAGGATATCCTTGAGCAGCTGTGTAGCAGCCAGGATCAGCAGCATCAGCATCAATCGGATCAGGAGCCTCACATGAACTTCGCCTCGCGGGTATATCTCTCAAAGACGACAGCGATTTGTGCGGCATACAAGAAGTATTGCAATGGAATCAAGCGGGCGGACTGTGTCCTGGTCAACAAATCACGGCAGACGGGCTCCGAGTTCATTGCCTTCATCACAGAACCGGCTGTGCCGCGCAAGCGTCCCGATCTCACCATGTTCATCCATCGGCCACTGCAGCATTTCCGGGAGATCCTTAAATTGATGCAGTTGCTCGCTGGCAATTGTCATGTGGATACCGAGGAGCACAAGAACTTTAGTACGGTGATAGCTGAACTGCAGGCAGCGTATCGTGAGATCACTGTGAGCAGTGGCCTTATGGAGCCTTTGGGCGAGGGACGACCACTGCTCACGCTTCAGGATCTGGAGTCAAGGATGGTGTTCACCAAGTGTAAACCTTTCACCCTGGCCGTCCAGGGTCGCCAGTGGATATTTGGCGGGGATTTGTCCCGCGTTGAGGGGCGATCTGTGAAACCCTACTGGACGCTGCTTTTCAGTGACATTATTGTCTTTGCAAAGGTTAGCCGGGATCGAGTGCTGTTCATCACCGAGGAGCCTATACCCATAGCCAATGTTGTGGACTCCTGCTTTCACATGCGCAAGAAGAGTGAGTGTTACATTGATGTTTATCCTTGAATCTAAACCTAATTCTAATCCCTAATTACAGCCACCGAATTCCGTCTAACTGTGGATCCCAATGGACGTTTGGCCGAGAGTCCTACGGGTTACTGTGCCCCCGATCTCACCCGAACGCCTAAGAGAGGAGCCCGCCGCAAGAGTCTTATCCTGCGAGCGCCCTCCCTGGAACTCAAAGCCGTCTGGCAGAATCTCCTCCAGCGACAGATGTAGGTTTCGATTCAACTTCAACTTGAACTAAAACTAAACCCAAAACTCTCTCGCAGATTTCTGGTTAATGCCGCCTTGGGTTCAACCCCTTTGTCCAGTCCCTTGGACTCGCCGGATGTCCTTAATACTCTGGTGCCGCTGAGCGATATTGGACTGACCTCCGCCTCGATGGGCTCCATGAAGCTACCATCGCTGGACAGCATCCATTTGAAGCAGCAGCAGAAACAGCAGGTGCGTCTCTTTCGCAGCAAGCGTCTGGACAGCGCCGATTCCTATGAGAATCTACAGCGCCTGGCCAGTGCAGTGCGTCATCATTGCACCAGTGCCAGCACCACCACGAGCAGCGCCACCCAGACCCAGTCCCAGTCCCAGTCCCAGTCGCAGGCCCAGACCTTGTCCCAATCTCAGACCCTGTCGCAGACCTTGTCCCAGTCTCGTACTCTGTCGCAATCGCAGACCCTGTCCCAGGTTCAGGCACCGCAGAGCAATAGTTCGCCGGCAAGGAATGGTTCGGTGATCAATGGTCTGGGCATCGGCTCCTCCTCCTGCCTGAGCAGCAGTGGTGGTAGCCTAGTCCAGGTGCATACCCAAACCCTAACCCAGTCGCAGACGCATTCGCAAACCCAAACCTCGGTGCTGTCCTCTCTGTCGCTGACCAACTGCAAGTGCCTCACGGTTATACCGGAGGTGAGCACTGAGCAGGCGCCGATGGTACCACCTTCAAGGCCTCATCCCTCCAAGAAACTGCTAGAATTTAGTCTTAGCTCCGTGGGCAGATCCTTTATCGATGAGTCTAGTGCGAGCATGGCAGGTAATCCGATGGGTCAGGTTTCACTGACCACACCGGAGACACCCACACCGAATATTTCGCCCAGCTCACAGCCCTGCAATTCGGATGCCTTTTCCAATGACTTTGTGCCGCCTCCAGCGACGGCATCGGATCGACCACCCGGTATTCCCTTGGCCGAGTTCGGTGGCTCTTGGGATCTTCTGGAGCTGGATCTTCAGCTGCATGAGGTTAATCTTGATCCCTGCTATGACACTGATGTTGAGGAGTGTATATTTTTGGGTGACGATGCCGATGGGGTTTGTGACCAAGACGATGACGATGATGATGATGATGAGGAGGAGGAGGAGGACAGTGTGGTGGTGGATGATCCCTTTGGCATGTTGCCCACTAAGCCAACGCCACCGGATTCCCTGGATCTGTGATTTGACTTTTGGCTGCAGTCGGAACCCAATCTTAAGAACCATCCAAGTCCCAACACCGATAACGATAACGATACCGACACCGATACCTTGCCGCACAATCTTTGAACCCTTGAACGAGCTTAGACAACTATGTAACCACCACTGAATCTTTGGATAAACTCCACACCTCCCACTTCTACACTCTCCCTCTCTCTTAATATAAAGATATATCTTTCTATATATATCTCTCTTTATATATCCCTCTCTATCCTGCTCCATTGGCGAGGCTCCCTCTGCTCTGCTTTTGCTCCGCCAGCTTCGCTCAGTGTATCAGCGGCAGTTTCTCTGGAAGATTGGGTAATGACTTTGCCAGGATATCAGTAAGGAGATCAGATCAATTAAAAGATCTTAAACAAAACTCCTTAGAAGATCAGTAAGGAGATCTCTCAGAAGATTAGAAGGGGTATCCTTTGGAGGATGAGTGGGGGGATCTCTCAATTGATCAGTAAAGGGCTTACTCAGAGGATCATTAAGGGATTCCTATAGATCACTAAGTATCTCCTTAATAGACCAGAGTGATCTTTGAGAGAATTCCCAAGAGAATCAATAACAGAATCAGAATTGAAATCAAAAGCAAAATGCATTCATTGGACTTTCAGAAATACCTATAAAAATTCCCCATTTTCGAAGGGTATTTTTTTGGTCCAGTGTATGTGTCCAACGATATTTGCGAGTGAGAAGTGACAATTATCCGTGGGAATTGTACATAGAACTATACCATCTCTCTCTACCCCTCTCCCTCTCTATGTGTGTGTGTGTTGTATTGTATATACCTATAAATATATATATACATATAATATAAATGCTCATAAATCCCCTGAGAGCACCCGCATATGATCCATCCAATTTGATTCAGAATCGAGTGTACATAAAAGGTTGGACAAGAGAGAGGTGATGGATGATGAAGTTGAAGATATAGAGAAGCAGAGATACATTGTACTAATACTTGGCTCTCTTTAGTCATATTTATATTTACATAGTATACATAGTATACACACCCTAGATATTATAGCCATAATTATGTACAATTTGTCACAAAAGTGTTTTCGCACGAACTTTTTCTTATATTTTTCCCAATTTTATTAATATAAATCAACTATGAAATAAGTTTTGAACAAATTTTTTTATTATTTTATATTCTACATTTATTTCTTAATAGTATTCAAAAAACAAAACTTAAATTCTTCAATTAACAAAAAACATATAACAAAAACAAAAAAAGTCTCCCTAAAGCCCACTGTCACAAAAGTGTTTTCGTTTTTAACATATCGGTGATATTTTAAAGCTAGACTTATAATTAGAAGAAATTAATATTTTGTATGATGACCTTTGGCCTTAATAACAGATGTTAGTCGTGAATTCATCGAATTTATTAATTTTTCTATGTAATCCAGTGGGATCTGATTCCACTCTTCCAAAATGACTGCTTTTAGCATTGGTCGGGATGTGGGATGTCTTTTTGCTACCTTCTTCTTTAAAAACGCCCACACATTCTCTATGGGGTTAATATCCGGGCTCTGGGCAGGAGTGTCGATCACTTTACCGCAATTATACAGTGTCCATAGTCGTACATTCTGAGCTTTATGCTTTGGGTCGTTGTCTTGGTAAAACTTAAAGCTCTGTCCAAATCCAAATTTTTTCGCGCTATTTACTAAATTGGTTTTTAAAATATCTAGATATTGATTAGCATCCATTGTACTTTCAATAAAAACCAAATCGCCGACACCTTTGATGGAGATGCACCCCCACACCATGACGGACAATTTGCCGAATTTTACTGTCGGTATTATGTTTTTATTGTTTAGAGCTGTCAACGGCTTTCGCCACACTCGGTTGGGTCCCAAGTTATAAAATAACATTATTTTCGACTCGTCACAAAAAATAACGTCGTTCCAATAAGTTTGGGGTTCATTTACAAGAATTGTTGCAAAAGAAAGGCGCTTCTCAACATTTGCCTTTGATAGCAAAGGTTTCTTCCTAGCTACCCGGGATGTAAAATTATTGCTTTTAATTGTCCTTCGAATAGTTTCATGAGAAACATCCACTCCACATTCCTCTCTCACCTCAGCCGCCAGTTGTCTTGTCGAGATCATGGGGTTCTGGTCCACCTTCCTCATAATAAGACGAATTACTCTGTCAGAGAGCTTACTCGGCCGACCATTTACTGGTTTATTTTCGAGTCTATTTTCATTTTTGGCGCGACTTATTATATTTTGGACAGTGCGTATATGCAGCTTGAACATATTTGCAAGTTCTGCAGTGGTTTTTCCATTGTTATGGTTGTAATACACCAGTTGTGTTACATCGAACGACACTCGTTTTCCTGGCATTGTAAAACATTTAATTTCTCGACTGTCTCCGTCTGCATATAACCAAAAAATGACCACGAAATGCTCGAAATGCACATTAATTTCATCTATTCGCAGAAAAACTACCGTTATAACGGTACAAGCATATGCGAAAGACGAGAAACAGCAGAGATGGTAAAAACGAAAACACTTTTGTGACAGTGGGCTTTAGGGAGACTTTTTTTGTTTTTGTTATATGTTTTTTGTTAATTGAAGAATTTAAGTTTTGTTTTTTGAATACTATTAAGAAATAAATGTAGAATATAAAATAATAAAAAAATTTGTTCAAAACTTATTTCATAGTTGATTTATATTAATAAAATTGGGAAAAATATAAGAAAAAGTTCATGCGAAAACACTTTTGTGACAAATTGTATATTAGCTAGTCAAAATATACATTGTTTTACAAGAGTTTTTAGCTTTTAGATACATAAAGTATATATAGAATATTACCCAAACAACACTCTTTCTCCTCTTGCTCGCTCTCCCGGATTCGTAAAATATTTAAAGCTCGATTCGATATTATTAACCAAAGTTTTGATTGCCAAGAAGGAAACCCAAAGAACTAAGAGAAGAAAAAACAATAGGAGTTATACTATAATGTTAATAATGCTTCCATTTTGTAGCCAAAAGAAAATTTTAGAACCTATTATTGGATCACTGTTAAAGCCATTGTTATTCCCACATTAGCCTAGTCCTAGTTTCTATTATTGAATCGTATGCTAAGTTGTTTGAATTAGCCAAAAGTTAACCTTTGACAAAATTATTAACTAATTAAGTTAGACTGTTGATTGGCCAAACAAAAAAAAAAAAGAAAGAAAACCTGAAAAAACCCAGTTGTATATAGACACAAAGACATTCCTTTGAATATTTACCTAGAGTATTCGTATTCGTATCCGTATTTGTATCTATATTTGTATCTGTATCTGTACCACCCTGTTGTGTGTGCGTGTGTGTAAGTCTTGGCTGGTTGTGCTTTCCCACACTTGCTACTTTCCATGTATCTGAGCCGACTATAGTCGATATATATCTATATAGTCGATAGCTATCGATGTCAATTATCTGTGGCAAGCATACTTTGTTGCCTTTGCGTATATATAACTTCAAGCTAATCACAAGTATCTAAATATCTGTATCTCTTTAAAAAACAGAGAAAAGGAGCACTTTATTGCTATTTGCATAGTGGTGAAAAATTAAATTAAAGACTTACCCAGTAGAGATTCATATTCATCTAGTTAGTATCCTGAAAATATATCGATTTTTGTAGTATTTGTTAAAGAATTTATATATACCTTATATATTCTAGAGTTCTATTTTTTTATTATTTTTTTAAGCCCCTTTTTTAACTTTTTCTGACCACTGTGCTTGTACAATTTTGGTTCCAGAGCTAGAGCTGTCAAAAAATTCAATATTTATCGATTTTAAATCGATAATATCCAGCTCTAGCTTAGAGCCTGCCAGCCAAGGGTTTTTGTAGATTCACACACTCTTTCCACTAGCACACACACTCTCCCTACACACACACACACACTCTCCCCTCTATGCTCTTAATTGTTGAATATCAAGCATACGCCGTGTTGTCTTTAATGCTCCGGTTTTTTCGAGTGTGCCTTGAGCAGTAAACAACAACAACAACAAACGAAAAAGATTTCTATACACACTCTTATATATATATATATGTATATGTTTAGAAGCAGATTTATAAACATATATATTTCTATATATTATACATACTATTTAGATTCATATTCTCATATTCTGTAAACTTTGATGTACGTCTAGAAAGGTTTTTGCGATTTATTTACATTTAACACGAAATGAGGAACGAGATATACACATCTATATATATGTATATATAAAACATATATATATCTTGATATCTTGAGTCCATTTGAGATTGAGATTGCGAAGAGAAACGATGAATTAAAAGAAAAAAACAAAATAATAACAATAAAAAACCAAAATGATTCTTTGACTAAAAACGCTTGTGATGTTCTTTTTATTTCACTTAAAAACAAAAATAATAATAAAAGAAAAACACAAAGGAATAAAACAGGGGAATGGAAATAAAAGAAAAACCCACCGAGCACGCTCCGCTTCCTGAATTGTAAACCACAAAAAAAATATATAAACAAAATATATATATTAAAAATATATATCTTATAGATATATAAAAACAAAACCAAAATTGATAAATTAAAAATTGTGATGGACTCAATTTTAGTTTTAAGTTCGAATTGCTTCTTCCTGTTCTCAAAACTGATTTCAAATTTCCATTGCTTCTTAGATGTTTTTGTTGTGACTTGTACCCAACCTGTACACACACCTTGTATTATCCCCACGATCCTGTATTATCCTTGTTAACCCGCTTATATATACCCATCTTGAACCTGTTGTTAACCGATAACTAACTCCATTCAGAGCCAGAGATCAAGCGTTTTTAATCAAAGATGGATCGCGATTATTATTGTTTCCGTTCCGTTTCTCCGCTTCGCAAATCAAAATAAAATATAAGAAAGTTCTAAACAAAAAGGGGGAAAGAGAGTTCTAAATGTAAAGAGAAAAGAAAGAAAGTCAAAGACAAATCCCTAACAAAGTTCAAGCAAAAGCAAAAAGCAGCTAGCAAAAGCAGCTTTCAAAAGCAGAAAGCAGAAAGCCTTAAGCTAGAGAGAGCCCATCACAAATTTTAATTTGCCAAACCTTAGTGGGTCTAGTGCTGATGGTGGTGGTGGGTCCAGAGATCCAGGTAATGTATATGATTCACATCCACACCTCCTCATAATCTTCCAGCAGCGCGGATTGAACTCCTCGCATGCCGTCCTAGGAGGAGGAATCGGTGGTGTCACCACCGATCGTTCCCACTCCCATAGCAACAATGGTGCCGGCACTGGTGGTGGCCATGTGGAGCAGATCGAGCTACTGATCGATGAGAAATGCCGGATCCTCAACAAGACGGGAACTCCCAAATCCAGTGCCTTGCATTTGGCCAACTGGATGAAGGGTCAGCTGGATAAGCAGCAGCAACAGGCTCGCCTGGCAGCCATTGCCAGATCCCAGGAGAATGTAAGTGCCGAGGATGAGCAACTGATTTTCAATAGCGACAGCGAGCAGGATGAAAGGATCACATACTGGACACGTCAGCAGCTGGAGAAACGCACCAAGGAACTCAATTTGGCCAAAGAGAATGGTGGATTATCGGCCAAGCCAAATTTTGGAGGCAAACGACTGAGCGGCGTGGAGGAGCTGAGTATGAGTGCCACCTCGGATATATACTCCACCTCCGATGCAGAGGCGGTGACCAGTGTGATAAGTCAATCGCATAGCACCACCTCGGATAGTCAGGTGAGATTTGAAACAAAACCTTTCACCAGTATCTCTTCATTCATTTTATCCCCACCTGCTTAACTTATTGCTAAACCTGCTCTTTGTCTCTCTCTCTTCTTAATCCTTAAAACCCGCCTACCTTCCCTGTATGATTAGATCACCGTAAGATCCAGTCCCATTGTGCTGGACAAGCTGGCCGTGTGCCGGCATTGCCACAAGAATTGCCAACAGAGCGGTCCCGGGGGCAGCAATCGTTCAGCCGGTGCCGCTGCCGCCACTTCCGGTTCCGGTTCGAGTCCTGTCCTGCTTTGCAACTCCCTAAAGGTGCAACATAGCCAATCCTCGCCCAATCGCTGTTGCAAACTCAATGGCATCTCCTCGGATACCCTGGCCATGGAGCTGGGTCTGGGTATGGGCACAAGGACAGGCACCACCACCACCTCCGCAGGCACTCGAACCGGAACACGAACTGGTGGCGGTGGCGGCAGCGTGACCAGCATGTCCAGCAGCACCACCAACACCACCATCACTGGGGAGTTATCCTCCAAACGGGTGGCCAGCAGCAGTACACGCCGGGAGACCGGCGACACCGAAAGCGATGTGGCTCAACTGATCACCGATGAACTGTCCCTGTCCCAATCAGAGGCCACCGATGACAGCGTCGGGGCGATGCCCAATAGCAGCAGCTTCAGTGCCGGCGAAGGGATCAGCTCCAAGCTACGTCATCTAGATCAGACATCAGCTCCAGCTACAGTTCCTGCACCCTCTGCCTCCCTGCCCAACGGCCATTGCTCCAAATCCAACTCCAATTCGGTGTCTGGCTCCCCAAAGCCATTGCCTCCTCCACGGCGTACTCGCATCGTGGCCCAGTTGTGTCAGGAGCCAAGCAGACCCAAGGCCAACCAGCAGGTCAAGGCCATTGTGACCATCACAGAGACGGCAAGGATTATGAGAAGTGTGGAAAGAAGTCCCTCAAAATCTGTGGGCGCTGGAGGAGGATCACCCGCCAAGTATGCTGCCTGCCATTGCCGTTGCCAACCGGAGGACTTTACCCATGCCCAGCTTTCCCCCGACAAGATGGAGCACCAGACTTGCAAACTGTTGGAATCACCTAAGCAAACCACCAGCACAAGCACCATTGAGCAACAGAAGCAGGAGGATGAGCAACTGTCCCTGATGCTCATAGGCTTGGCACAGTTTGCTCCAGCGGCTAGGTTGTGCGGTGGAGGAGGAGGAGGTGGAGCACAGCAAGGACATAAGGTTAACCAACGAGAGGAGGATAATGCCACACCCACGATAGCCGTAGTGCCGCCCACACCAGATGCTGTGCTCACCAAGACCAGCACTCATGTGTGGGATAATAGTGGTTGCTCCTCCTCAAATGGAGGAGGAGGAGGAGCAGGGAACTCAACCACCACCACCACTAGCACGGCCACCACAACCACCAAGCAACCCAGGCAGGCCACCATTGAGAATATACCCGAAGATTCCTGCGATGAATCCCCGCTAGACGAAGAGCCACCATACCGACCCATGAGCAGTGCCCTCCGACGTTTTGGTACCATGTCCAGTCTGGAGAAGCTACCCTCCGATGATCGCATGGATGAGGCCGATGAACTGGATGATGACCTAGAAGAGCCCACCTCCTACACACCCAATGGTCACGATGAGGATGGGGATGAGGACGATGGAGATGGAGATGATGAAGAGGTGGGCTCGGATAAGGCCTTGGCACAGAACCTCATTGAACCATCCACCTCGGCAACGGGCATTCACTTGGCCAATGGCGATGTCCTGGCCAGTGGAGCCTGGACGAATCGTGCCGGGGCCTATGTCACCGACAAAATGTCCTTTTTCGAGGAATCGCGAGCGTTTATAGACAAGTATTTGGGTCGCTGGAATGCAGGAGATGCCCAGCAGCAGCAGCAGCAGGGAGGAGGAACTGCCTCCGAAACGGATGAGCAAATGGATGAGTGCACTTCGGGAGCCACAAGCGGGGAAGAAGTATGGGGTACACCCACCAGTGGCGGGGATAATGATGATCAGGATTTGCAGTTAATTAACTCGGAAAATACGCATTCGGTGAGTGGAAAGATGTGATTTAAAGGATCTTTATCTAACTATAATGATATATAGTCACCCACCAAGTCGAGCACTTCGCTCAATGATGACGATGACACTGAGTTGATGATGGATGAGCTGCTGATGGCCCCGCCCATGACAGCGAGCACTATACGAGGACTTTTGCCACGGTATGTAGATCCTTTTTTGGGGAGTCTCCCTCTCCCCACCCCCCCAAACCACCTTAAGAAAGCTCACCTGAAAAACTCAAACTCACACTCACAGACACACACAGCCGGTAGTTGAGATAAAACCCTAGATTAGAATCTATGAAAATCCAGCTGCGAATATATATACATATATATATATATATATATATATATATAATATATAATATATATATGTATACTACATCTATCATATAAATATATAGTCTAGTATATAGTTATATATCGTAATAGTGTTTTTAATAAGACAAAATGAATTCTCTGTTTTTTTTTTTCGTGTACTCCTTTGGTAACTTTCTTTCGTAGCTTTTACAGGTGTTTATCTACCTTTTGGTTTCCATTTACACACACAAACAAACCACTGAACATATCCCTAATTCGATTCGAATCAGCTTCATCCTTCTATATCTTGATCTCTCTCTCAATATATACATATATATAGCCTTTGTATTATCTAGAATTTTGCTCACTCATACGCAGGCTATAGTCATAGTCATAGTCATATAGTCAGGCTAGGGTAGCTTAGCCCTCTCTCTTATGTATATCTATATAGTCATAATGTATCGGAATCGAGATCTATATCATTTATGTCATCTATATACACACACATCGAACCAATCAACACACATACATCGATCGACTGTTGCTAAATTCCAATTGAAATTCGTTTGCATACGCCACACACACGTATTATCGTAACGTATATACCGTATATCGTATATCGTATATCGCATCCGTAAAACGTATCCGATCCAACATAGACGTCGCCTTGAGCCCCTGTTCGAGGAAGAGACGGAGAGCGACGAAGAGAAGACGCAGCAGGATAGCGACGACGTCAAAAAGGTGGGTCGTTATTACAGCAAAATCCCAAGACACGTCCCAAAATATTTAACTTAATCAACAAAATACTATCAAATATCAATAACTACTTTAAAATTTAAAATAATATAAAAATATATATTAGAAAAAGTACCAAAATAATATATAAAATATACAAGAAAAAGTATCAAAGTAATATATAAAATATATAATAAAATATTTAAAATATGACAATTTCTTAAAAAAATCCAATTTTAAAATACTCATAACTAAGCCAAAATAGCATTAATTTTAACTCGGAAAGCTGTCCTATGTTTCTTTTTCTTAGGCAAAAAAATTTGCTTACTCAATTCAAAACTTAAAAAAATTAAAATTTTATCAAATTTTTTTGACAATTTTAATGATATAACCCCTTAAAAAAATTTACAAAAAATTTAAAATTTATTTTTCTTCCTGAGATGGCTAGATCGATTCGGCTGTTGATGCTGATCAATAATATATATGATTTATAGGGTCGAAAATGACTCCTTCACAGCGTTTTAAGCTTCTGATTAAAATAAGAATACCCTAAAAGAGTATAAGAATTACTACAAAAACATCTTTAAAATATTTGAAAGGAATACATAACAAATATAAAAAACTAATAACATATGTATGTACAAAAAAATTCTAACATATGTACATAATAAAATATAAAAAACTTTGAAATTAATAAAACCGTGTCGCGTTTCGTTTCCGTTTCCGTTCCGTTTTCGCATTCTGCTGCATGGCAAAAACAGTGTCAACTGTACCTGAGCACCAGCCAGAAAGAGAGAGAAAGAGAGAGTGAGAACGCCTCAGGGGACGAGGTTCGAACTCTAGATCTAGATCTGGATTCTATGCCCCTCAGGCGGCACTCTCTCCTCTGATCTGTGGCCTATATAAGCAACCCCACCTAGCACACTTGCATGTAGCTTAGCCTCAACTCAATGAACTAACCCAAGAACCTTGGTTTGTCTTTCTCTATTTTGTCTATACTTTCATAAACCATCATCGACTGCAACTCGCTCATCACCATCTCTCTCCATCTTCATCGCTCAAAATCACCATCAAACAATCAATCAATCACGCTCTAACATGTTTTGACTTTGTATGTAAACTGTACTTCCGTTTTGCCTGTCTATTTTTGTATATCTGTATTAATGTTGCTTACAAAATCACAAACAAATAATGTATCTTGGGTAGAAGGTCGTAGTGAAATTAGTGAAGCTTTAGCCCATCCTGCAATATTGCGAGCTCATCACCATCACGAACACACGAACGGGTCCGGACAAGGACAAGGACAAGGACGACGCCGATTGACAACGACGACAATCAATCCGATCCTGCTGTCGAAATTCCGTACTGTAAACGAAACACCGAACCCCACCACCATCACCATTCGCCACAATACACCAAACTCATCCGACCATTTACGACCTTCCTATTCACCTTCATCCCCGGGGGCGGCGCCAATTGCCAGCAGGAAGCTCTATCCCAACCAGAATTGATTAGTTGAATTCTATTCCCAACAATTGGTAGGGGGAAGCAACGACCAATGGCCACTACCTAGAGGATTCGGCTGGAAGTTCAGACGACAGCGAGGCAGCTGCAGTCCCCCAACCACAGTCACTAGTTCCAACAGCGGTGGTGCCGGATCGGGAGGAGGATCCATCGGAGTTGGAGCTGGAGCAGCAGCAGGAGGAGCAGGAATCGGACTCGGACTTGAGACAGGTTGTGAAAGCGGAGAAGGAAAAGCAGGAGGAGAAGATGGTGGAGCACCGGCATACGAATGTAATGATGGGGCCACGGCCATTGGTAACCACACGATTGCTACCCACCACGGCCATCGTATCGGAAGTGGGGCCATTGGTGGCCTCATCTTGCGAGTATCTGCTCGATCAGCGCCCCTCGAGCGGATCGAGCGGGTCACCAGGACGAGATCGAGTCGCCGGCAGCAATACGAGCACCACGATGCCATTGCCACCTACTCGGGTGATGCCAGTAGCGATGACTATCGATACAGGGACAGGGATCGAGATGGGGATGACATCGAGGACAACGACGACGACGACAGCGATGACAACGACGACTATGGTGACGACGACGATGACGACGACGTCGATGACGATGGCGAATCGAGCTCCCTCATCGATTATTACAACAATCAGCAGCGGGAACGTCACTACCAACTCCGGAGGCAGAGCCAGCGGCAAGCCGCCGAGATTTGTTCCACCGCCGCCGCCACCACGTCGCTTGCTGCTCACCCAGACCGATCTAAGCGCTGCTCCAGTCAAAACGGTGAGTATTCCTCTACCTCCTAGAAGCTATCAGAGATCTTAGTTTTATCCTTAATCCCTCTTTTAGGAGCCACCTCAAAGAAAATCTGGCGCTACTGCTGACAGTGGCTCCTCGGCGGCTGTCGGCGTCGCCGCCAGCGCTTTGGGCCCAATCGGTATCGAGTCAAGGATAATGCCAGCATCGGCACCGAATACCATCAACTCCAAGCGAGTACCGTCCTCAACGATAATCGAGACCTGCCTGCTGGGGGCACCCAGGCCCGCCTCAGTCACTTCATTAGCAACAGTCTCGAAGATGGCAAAACCGATTCCCACAGTCGAATCCCAGCGGGAGAGGAAGTCTCGGGAGGAAGAGGTGCCGGGGGAGCAGGAGGAGCAGAGCCACAACCCAGTTGCAGCGGAGCAAGACGCAACCGGTCCACATTCGGTGGCCGGTGTCCAAACGCCCCACGCTGGCTGCGGCCTAAGTCCAAGGCTGGAAATGCGACTGGCCCTCAATCACGACATCCTAGGGGACGAGGACTTGATTTGCTACGAGCCTGGTCCCGATCTAACAACTATTCTGGGGTGAGCTACAGGATATATCAATATAGTTATTAATTCATATAATACCCAATTAATTAATAAATGACTGAATGCATTTCAGGCACGACCTCTCCACATTTCATCGTCTGACGGGTCGCGATTTATTGAGTCGTTCAGCCACGAACCGAGTGCAGCCAAAAGAGGCTGTCATATCGTACTCTCAACATCGCAACTCAAAGATGGACACACCGACGGTGAACCGACGACCCCGACCCCTTTCAGCGGGCGCGGCCTTGAGTCACAGTCACAGTCACAGTCACAGTCGCAGCAGTCACAGCAATACCAACAGCAGCAGTCACGGCAGTCCACTCGCCGCTGGTGGATCAATCCGTGCCGGAGAAGATCTGGCACAACAACGGCATCCGCATCAGCCGGGACATCCGGCGGGTTGGAGCGTTGGTGGATCTGCGGCTCGAGCCGGAGGCAACGGGAACGGAAGCGGAGGCGACGTGAGCATCGGCTCCAAATCCAACAGAGACGGGAGCAAATTAGGAGATCTGGAAATCTTAGCGAGACGCGAGAAGATATACTCCATGTCTCAATCGAGGAGTGGCTGTCGAGTCAGGGAGACATCCACAATGTCCACGACTCTGGTGGCGATGGCTTCGGAGATGCGTACGGAGATGGAGGCGATGGCGACACCGATGGCGGATTCAACGAGACGCGACTCTTCCTGGCCGACCCGAGCAGCTGCAGCAGCCTCTCTGACGAGGACGAGGAGTACTACTTCGATGGACGGAGCGGGAGCCATCACTACAACCACAACAATGACTGAGGCATTCCTTGAGACCGATATAGGCAGATCCAAGCGATTGTAAGTCGTTGAGAAAGTATATATTTATGATCCTGACTATGTCCCTGCTTTCAGAATAAACTTCATTAAGCGTCGCAACTCTGAGATAACCGCCAGTAGCACCACCAGCAGCAGCACTCCCAACTTCTCCGACGGCACCGTCCAGCTCGTCGATCAGCAGCCTCAACCGAGCCACAGCCAGAGTAGCCTAATGCTCCAGAAGCTGCCGTCCTCGTCGGGCCAGGACTCGGCGGCAGAGATGGCCCAGATGTCGCCACGAAAGGATAACGTAAGTTAGACTCACGTAAATTGGGTATATCAAGAGGAAAAGTACGATTTAATATCGATAAAGACATTGAGCATGATCTCGATAGCTTACATTTTGATACATATATATCGAAATATCAAAGACAAAGATGTTTTGTTTACATTACTGATAGATAGATAGATAGATAGATTTTCCAACATCCCTTATATCTTTGTATCTTCTTTTCCAGGACAAGCCATCATTGAACCGCCGCCTGTGGAAGCAGATCACCAAACGCCGACGCACCAATTCCGTGTCCCAGATAGTCGCAGGCTAGGGGAATCCCCGGAAGAAGCACTCACTCAAGCAACACCCACTTCCCTCCTCCCTGGAAGCACATTCGTCCAACCCTCACACACTTAACATAATGTGTTCTAGAAGGGGTTGAATTTTAATTAAGAAAAGTAAAGCCCTCAAACAGATTTGGATCAGTGATGATGGGCCATGACCGATAAGGATAACGAGTAACGGGATATTTGCACAGGGACAGGCAAATCGATAGAGACATCTATCTATCGATGGTGCATATCGAAGAAGGAATCGGAAGACAACACTTAGTAGTATATTAAGGTTTTTTGATACGACTTTGTAGCTAGCGAATCCCCCGGATCGCAACGATCACGGGCAGCTCTAGGCGTCCAAATTGCGTCCAAACAACAACAACAAGAAAACGATAGATCGACAAATCGATGTGAGTCGATAAAGATATCGAATCGATACTCCTGCCAAGGAAGCAAGGAAACGAGCCAGTCCCAGCCAAATATGAAACAGACAACGAATGGCAATTACTTAATTGGCAGAGAGAGAAAGAGGAGGCATCCACACACACAACACACACTTGACACAACAACAAGTAAAACCAAGCACTCGGAATCCAAATCCAGCCAAAATAATGACTTAGGACTTAGGGGGCGTTCCGTACACACTGACTACATATATTTTTTAAAAAACGAGACAAAGTCCGGCATTCGTTATTACATGTATGTCTTGTAGCTTTTAGCCATTTCGGGTTTTTGTTGCGCGGGATTAACAGTGTGAAATTGCCTTACGTATTCAATGAACTATTGTATGGGTAGCTTAACGTAGTTGTCTTTATACATAACATTTACTACTACAACATTTACACTAACATTTACATTTACATTAACATTAACATTAACAATTAAAATTAACGGCCACAGCCTCAGAGCAGTTAGTAGTAGAGTCAAAGTTAGAGCTAGAGTCAAAGTTGGAGTCAGAGTCTGTTGTCGGTAGTCGTATAACAATTTTAAGTATTTAAATTCCACGTTTTTTCTCAACTATTTACAAGCGAAACTTTTTGCATCAGTTAGATCTTATATATACATCAAATATATATACATATTTATATATATGTGTATATATATAGGAAATCTTGGTAGTTCATTTCACATTGAAATTGTAATTGAAATTGAAATCGAGAAAACACAAGCAACACACAAAAATTTGTTTGTTTTGAAGCTAATAAAAAATTATACGAATTAATAACAAACGATCAAGTACATTTATCAGCTTTAATAGAAAATCTAATATATGTATATATATATAAAAATATATATACATGGATCTAAATAGTTCTAGTTGTAGTTATATAATTGACATATACGAATTACTTTTGAATAGTGATCGCCGATCGGGGTTATTAGGCATTTAACACTCACATTCACACACTCACGAGCCAATCGTTGCGTCTCTAGGCACCGTTTACAACCACGTGAGAGAGATTGATACCCTGTAAACTCCCAGAGTCCATTAATTTGCTCTCTCTTAATATTTTTTTTGTCTTGGGGTATTTTTAGCAGAGTAGTACGAGTACGTATGAATTTTCCTCTTGAAATTCAATAAGAAATTCAATTATATAAAGAAGAAATTCCACAGAAAAGCATCCAAATAAATTCAATATACAAAATAAATCAAAACGAAAGTTAAAAAAAAAAGAGTGTTTAAAAATTTTTTAAAGAAGGGGGTGGTATTCTTATACATTGGTTAATGGAATTTAAAGAAAAAACCTTTTCAGTCACTGGTCAAAGCTTTTAATACCCTTTTGTTTACAATATTGTAAAGAATATGATGCGGATATGTATATTTGATTTCATATGTCGCGTTACACAGCTTATTTTGTTATAGTATCTTTTGGATATAGAATAGTAGATACTTGTTTACATTTTAGTTTTATATACAATGATATATAGCTAAGCGTTTCAAAATTATTATATATTTTTATAATCAAAATCTTGAAACAATTTTGCAGCCAAATTAAGATTTGTCGAGTTACACATCAAAACATTATTACAGATTTCAGTGAAAAGAATCTTTAGGATTTACTTGGTTTAAATTTTGATTTCCTAGATAAATTTTTCAAGACTTTCAACTAGTTTTATTTTACCAATTGATAAAATGTTAATTATAATAAATATATTGAATAGATATCTTTCCAATTAACCTGGTTCCGGTTCCCTGATAAAACTAGATACTATTTCTTGTAGCACCATTTCCGATTACAATATCTGCTATACCCTTTCTCCAGGAAGAGTACTCTTACAACCCGAATGATGGTCAAATTAATTGTAAATTCCCCCTAGAACTGGGTTGGGCCAAACCCGAGTGCGTGCGTTCTCTCCAAAATTATAAAAATACCTCCAGCCGAGGAGGCCGAGAGAGAGGGTGGGCCAGGTGGCCTTTGGATCTAAGCTCAAGAGAGGATTGAGAGAGAGAGGGAGAATCGCTTGCCTGGCAGTCAGCTGTTGCAACGCTTTCGGCTCAGCGGCTTTCAGCTTTTCAGCTGATAAACTGAGCCCGCTCTCATTCGAGAAACAAGTTTCGTGTCGAACGGACGCCACGCTGCGTCGTCACTCTCTCTCGCGCGTAGAAGAAACTGAAGCTGGAGCCGAGGCTGGGAAGAAACTGGGGGAAGAATTCGCCAAGGCTTTTGTTTATATTTATTTATTTTTTTTTGCATACGTTACATGCCTTCTTCTTTTAATTGGCGACGCGAGTGTAAGTGCCAGTCGAGTGTGTTTGTGTCTTCGGTTTGATCTAGTTTATTATTATTTTTTTATATCAAATTTAATTTATATTTTTTTGAAAGTGAAAAAATATATATAAAAAAAGTAAAGAAAATTACTCAAAAGAGAGTGCATGTGTGGCTGTTGCGGCTGTTAACCTGGCCACAGGCATTATGGACCGATGCATGTGAACTGACAGGAAATAAAGAGAGCGCGCCATTAAGCCATCATTGTCGACGTTAGAACAAACCATGGACAGAGCAGCGGCCCAAACAGATTCGCTAATTGAGGTCGTTGTCTAGGTAAGTTGTCAGTTTCATCTCCATCTCTCTCTTTTGGCCCTTGCCGCTTCCGTTTGCATCTTAAAATTCACTTAGTTGCCACTGCAACACCATCAAACCACCAGAGATCTCCTCTCCCATCTCCGATCTATGCGATAAAGCCACAAAGCTAGTGCTCCAAAACGGTAAATTATGCCGGTGTGCTTGGGGGCAAGAAACTCGCCGCGACTGCAAAAATTCACACGTTGCACAGTGGGGCAAAGGATATGGAAAATATAATACAAATTGGCTCCATCGAAGGAAAAGGATGGTGCCAATTTCACATTCCGAGGCAAAAGATATAACATTTGTGGATGGAAAATTGGCCTCTTGAAGGTGTTTACAGATTTATAAATCTCTAAAGTTCAGGAAAAAATAGTATTCACTCTAAATAAAATCCATATTAAATAAGTTGTGTCATAAAACTTTCTTGGCCTTATAGCCAAGTTTTTGTCCGCCCAAGAGAGAGCCTGTAAAATGTCCTTCTAAGGGACCTTGCAATTTGTAGGCTCAACAACGCGGAATTCTGTTACTATTATAAAACTATAAGATCTCAGAAATACTTATTTAATCCACAAAGAAAAATTGCCTCTTTTAAATACTTATTAACGAAGTGGTATAAAAAATTGGCAAGTAAGTCTTTGTCCGCCCAAGAGAGAGCCTGTATAATGTGAAATGTCCTCTTTAGAGAGAGACAACAATTTTTAGGCTCAATATAGATTATTTTTATTACTCATAATAAAAATAAAAGCTTTCAACATCTCTTGATTATTGATTTGAAAACTTTCTGGCACTGGCATACAAATTCTTGTCCGCTCAAGAGAGAGCCTGTTTCCTCTTAATATGAGAATAAGCTTAATGGGCATTATTTTATTTTGTATATTTTCTATAATATACATTATATAGGGTCTCAAAAAAGATCTCAAGATCACATCAACCCTTAAGTCTTTGTCCTTGAGTCCTTTTCATAAAATGGCACATATTTGTCCTTCTAATAGAATTTGTGTTTTATTTTCTTTTTTGTTACCCTATTGTGTTATATTCACACATTCCCTCAATACACATTATACTGTTAAATTCTTTATTTAAAGCATACGTGCTATTTGAAATATATATATAAATATATATGTATGATATTAGGTTCTTAACTTGTTTCGCTACATACTTCAGGTGATTTCTCATCTTAAGGAAAGTGCCTTGCTTTTTTGTCCCAGAGTAGACTTTGGCAAAAAGTGGAAAAACAAAATGACAGATAGTCGGGAGTCGGTCTCCGATTGTGGCAGTGGCAGTGGCACCGTTGGCCATCAGAAGAGGAAAAAGCCAAGCCAGCAAGTTGTTGCCACACGGCTGAGTCAGCAGTGAAAGCAGCAGCAGCAGCAGCAGCAGCGGATCGGATTGGATGGGGATTTAGATTGGGATTGAGATTGGGATTCGGATTGAGATTGAGAGATCTCACGGCTGAGAACCAGAACTCCAACTCCAACTTTGATAATATAATTATCCATCGCAGCGGCGGCGGCCACAATCAATGGTTTTATGGCAATAATGATGAGGCTGAGATCGCTGATTGCTGAAAACCGCAGCGGAAACGCTTTTGCCGCCAGCTCCGACTATCGATCAAAAAGAGCAACAAAAAAAAAAGCAGCAAAAAAGCAACAAAAAAGCATAAACTATGTAAGGTCGAAGCACGGCGGCTAAATGCATATTAAGTAATTTCCAGGCAAGTGAGAAACGAGATAAAAAACAACGTAAATAGATACTTGTACGTCTCTATTTAGCGCATGTTTCCTTTTCCAAAAAAACATTCGCAGCGTGTTTTTTTCCTACTATGTTTTTGCTTTTGTATTAATTTTTGTTTTTCCTTGCTTTTTTTGGTTCCGCTAAAGGCAAATGGCAAGTGCAAAAATTTGTTGCGAAAATTGATTAACATCAAACAGGTTGGCACCCTCTCCACACCACACCACTTCATTTTCCCCTCGAAACTATTTATGAAATTGCTGGTCAAAAGTTTTTAATTGAAACTCACAGAAAACGTAAACAGAGAGGAGAAAAAAACGTAAAGAAAATCCCAAATAAAAAGCAAGGCGAGCAAAAAAGCTGCGACAAAGATGATGATGATTGGGACATGAAGCTCGGAACTGTCGACGATATTCGTTTATATATATTTTTGATTTTTAATGTTCACATATATACTATATAGGCATATATATATAACGTATATTATTTGGCAACATTTCACTGAGAAACCAAGCTGATAAACTGGTTTCGCAGTTTTTATTGAATTTTATACAACATTTGCATTGCTCACAGCCACCGTCGCACGAACAATAAACAATTTCAATGAGAAAAAATAAATATGTGAGCATCTCAAGCTCGTTAAGCCGAAGCTGAAGGTATTTGACCCATCAGCAATCCGTAGAATTGTTCTCCGAATCAGAAGCTGAGATCCCTTGGGGACCCACTGACAATCCATCCCTCCCTGAAACCTGGTAGAGCCAGCTGCTCTCGGTCTCTGAAAGGCTTTTCGGATATTCTGAATGAATGAATGAATAAACATTCGAACAAAAGCTTCCCGAAAAGGGGGAAAATCTCATGCTCTCATTCACTTCCTTTAGCATTAAGATCTTTCCCTTCCCTGTATTTATTTTTGGGCGCCATTATCTCTGAGCTCTTTATTTTTATTTTTTTGAACCTGTCACTCTTCTCCGCTCCTCTCACTTTCATTTCGATTTTGATTTTTGATGTTTATATATTTTTTCTGGTTTGGGCAACCCGCTGATGAAGGGCCTTTCTAAATCTTTAATGGTCAGTGTTAATGCGACTGCTCCCCTTTTACCTTTTCTCGCGGGAATTCTTGCGGGAGAAGTGAAAGAATTGAGTTGAAATCTTCCAAAGATTCGAAGAGGTTCTCTTTTACTAACAGACTCATATTGTTTACAAATTAAACTTAAATCAAATGATTTATATTTTCTACTTAAAGATTTCCCTAAAAAAGAAAATCCAATTCTACAGTCTCCTCTCCAACCCATTATTCCCACCTGACCTGTAGGCTACCGGCTGTCTTCTGGTTAGATTACGGTTTGCTTAAAGACTTCCTCTATGATCTATGGCTATCATGTAATGCCTCTGTCAGGGGGTACTTGAACTTCCCATTCTACATTCTCCACTCTCAGTTCGCCATTCTCCGTTCTCCGTTCTTCACTCTGCATTCTCCCGGTTCTCCCTCTCTGAAGCGATTCTCCATTCTCCTGAACAGTTCGCTGAACAATGGAGTTCTTGTTGCTCTTTGTGTGTGCATTGTCTATGTAATCCATGGGGCACAAAGCCCGGCTGCTCCATACATAGTAATTAGAATCATGCACGGAGGAGCCTCCGTGCCTACCTCTATGTGTGTATCTGTGTATCTATGTATCTGCGTATCTGCGTATCTCCGGGGTTCGCTGACTGTGACTTTAACCGTCAGTCGTTAATTTGGGCTTCGTTTCAGCTTTTGCTTGTAGTTCGTAGTAATTATGAGCGACAGAAGCGGACCATTTCCCGCTGGAGTTTTTGATTCGGGATCGGATGGCCAAGACAAGACTACTTCTATATAGTCGCCCAGTCATTAATCACTCGAATTGGTCAGTTGAAAATTCAATTTCGTGGCCACAAAAACGACGACAAATTAACGTCTTTTTAATTGCTCGTATGTGTTTGGCTCTGTCTTTGCCACGTTCAACAACAACAACAACAACATTCAACAACGTTCAACAACGCTCAACAACAATATCCAACAACAGACGAAGCCAACACCAACAATGGCCAATTGTCATGTGAAGTCGTTGAACTCAAGAGCCCCCTTAACAGCCAGAGTTTATTTAGTCCCCCTGTCTCTTTTTAATGTATTTATCTTTATCTTCTTTTTTTGATTTGGCTTTTAAGAGTCGGAGTTATACAATAGATCAGCTGCTGATCCATCATAAATTGTGAAACAAAAAGCTGCACTTTTTTTATTTTGAATATATGTAAATGTAAATAAAAAACAAAAACATCAAAATGATAGAAAAAGAGCAGCATTTGACTGGGCATGACCTTGACAAGGGCAGCCGCATAGCAAACGTGTTTACCAACAAATCGGTCTAAGCAAACCGGTCTCAGCCCGGCAATCTGCTCCCCATCCTCTCCTTCCCGGTTCAGCAGATATTTTCAGACATTTAGTTTTTTATTTTTATTTTTATTTTTATTTTTTTTTGGTGACGCTTCACAGATTTCCCGCACGTAAAATTGTCGCGCAAAAAAATATAAAAATAATAACAAAAAGAGCGAGCAAACAAAACAGAACTTACCACGTGCCCCCAAAGCAGACTGGCGCCCAAGCAAAAAGCAGACTTGCAACAGAGCAACCAAGCAGAGCTGAGCAGTTGGAATGGAATTAAACACTCTCCATGAGAAGGCAGGCATGCAAACAATTAATGCCGAAATTATAGCACTGTTTTTGAGATCAAATTTCAGTAAAAAAAATGTTCCAGAATTTAAAAACAAATTGAGAAGTGACAAGAAATTCAATCCTTCAATGAGAATAGAGAATATCCAAGTTGTTCTATAAGCTTCGGCTTGAAATTGCTCAAAGGTGATTAAAAATTTGTTGAGGAAAACAGAAAAGTATTTCAGATATTTAATTTCTAAATGATCTATAACAAATTTCTGAACACTGGCTCCTACAATTTGCTCCCCAGTTGTGCTTTTTGGGTGAATGTGCATGTGCCTGGACTGGGTCTAACAATTGCAGTTGATTTCTTGCCGCCGCCTCTCTGTTTTCTTCCCTTTCAATTGCAATTCGACTCAATTGAGCTGAGTACGAAAGCGTGAAAAACTTGGCGAATTCAGCCCAGTCATAATAATAATAGGAGTTGACCGGCCACTGACCACCACCAGACAGGCGACGCGACGCGACGTTGGATCGTTGGCGGTATTGCAAAATTAATGAAGATTTTCTTTAATTTAATTTGACGTTAGGTTTGGGAAACTAACTACAAATTGCTGTATTACAGCAACTTCAGGAGAGTGTTGGAAAGGGATTTAAATAAATGAGACATCCTTATGATTACTCTGGGGAAATTCTTTCGAAATTAGAACTTTTGGTGTTGGTTTGGTTTGGTGTTGAAAAACGATCACAATGTTAATTCAACTTAAATGGGATGTTGGAAAAACTTTAACCATTGTTTTTACCTTAAGAGAGACAGCTCTTTTTAAGTGTTGAAAAGCGGTTATTAATCATAGTGTTAATTAAATTCGTAGCAAGCATAAAAAAAGCCTTTAGAAACCTAGTATCTATATGCATTTGTAAAGATGTTTACTAATCTTTATTAATATCATGACGAAATGAATTAAATTCAAGTGTTGAAAAACATTTAGTGATGCCACTTTACATTGCAGATTTAAATCGACCTTGAAGTGAGTTTTATCGAAAAAAGCTCAGCGATTCCAGTGTGGAAATTAACCACAAATGGGGTTTTTATTTGAACTTGAAGCGAAATGCTTGGTTTTTTATTTATTTTTTTTATTGTGCTTTACAGGTCGGGGGCCTCTAAATCACCGAACCATGGCAATCCATCCCGATGGTTTCTTTCGCTCGCGGGACTTGCATAATTTTCTTTTTTAACGCGTTTTTTTCGGGGTTTGATTTGTGTTATTACTTAATTGCTTTGAACCTGAAAACAACACACAACACACATACACAAAACAATAATTTATAGCGCGTCTTTATGCAAATCTTCAAAGACATTTACATATGATTTTGTGTAAATTCTGGTTTTGAATTTATTTCGCTTTTGTTTTGACTGCAAAATGCAAAACACGCGCTGGATAAAAAATTAAATATACAACCAAAAAAACTAATTGACAAAATGCCTCCTCCCCGAACCCCAGTTGACTTCATTGTCACCCGAAAAAAATAAAATAAAACCCCATGTTGACATTGAAAATTGTATAAAAAAAAACTATAAAGAAAAAAAAAGGGGTTAAAGAAATGAAAAGAAGGCCAAGAAAGCCGTCGCGAAAGAGTGAAGGAGCGAAGAAAGAGAGTTGAAATGCGATCGGTTTTTGGAGTCGGATTCGGATTTGGCTTCCAACTTGGCTCGCATTGGGGCAAGTGGGTCAAAATGTTGGGCAAGGGCCAAAGAAGACACCCGAGAAGAAGCCGAAGAAATCAAATAAGACGTGCGTGAAATACGCCCCAAATAGATATATATTTTTGTATATATATAGTGGGATATATTGTATAATCATGGTAGATTTTGGTACGTGATCTGGCTGGGTTTTTTGCTATCTGAAAACACAGACAAATTGCGAAGTGGATCTTAAGTATTATATCTGAAAGTAATGCCCAAAAATAAAAGGTTCTTTAGAAAAGATACAAAATATTGGTATGCGGAATACTGATTGAAGGGGAATTGCATAACCTTTTTCTATATAATATAGTGGGATTTCATTTAATAGTAGATATATTTATAAAGAAATTATATTAATACCATTTAATATGTTTAGAAAGCTTTCTAGTGAGCTGGTTAAAAGTAAATTAAAGATAAAGGAAATGAAATAGCTAAGATTCTGTATAATATTACAAATTAATATTAAAAAATATACCTATAGATAAATAAATAATCCTATTAAAACATAATACTAATATATTTAGAAGAACTATCATTCTCTACCCCCTAGTCAGGCGCCCCTGTTCTTCTGTTTCCTCCTCATTTCCCTCCCCTTGCTCACACATAATTTAAGCAATGGATCAATCGTTTGATCGATGAATCGATAGCTTAACTCTTGGCTCCCATTGGACTTGGCCAATATATAAATATATATATCTAAATGGCTCGAGGACGTGCCTCACATGAACGAGAGACGCTCCCAAAACACACATTTCGCCTCCGATCATTGTATAATCTTTGTCTCCGCCAGCAAATGCGACTTTGGACACTAGCTACGTGACATGACTGTGTCTAATCTTTTATATAAGTGAAGGAGGAGATCGGGCCAACTGGAATTCCATTAGCCGAACTCCCCGAAATAAAATAAAACGAACCAGAGCTCAGATCAAGCGCGGCGCTTGCGTGTTGCAAGTGTTGCAAGTGCTTCCTGCTTGGCGGCATGCAACACGCATCCAGCTATTGGTTTTTGGCCAACTTGTTTGGCCAGTATGCAAGCCAAGAGAGAGAGAGAACGAGAGGCAGGGAGACTTGTTGTCGATACTTTTTGGCCACTTTTCTTGGTTGTATTTTGTATTTTTTGGGACCGAAAGTAAAACTTGCCACAGCTGTTTTTTTATATTTTTTTGGTTGCACATTCTGTGCACTGCAGGTGACATACTTTTCTCAGCGCCTGTCCTAAAATAATTTTACTTTTTCTCAGGCAGGCGACCAACTGGTTGCCTAACTACTTTCTCTGCCCTGCCTGGGGCCAGGTTTCTTGGCCAGATTTGTTGGCCAGTTTTCTGGCCAGGTTTCTAGGCAGCTTTTCTAGCACTTTTTGGCATAGTCAGGGGTCCATTTCAAGGTCAGCAACGGTCATGCCAGGCTTTCCCACCAACAATAGAAAGAAAAGAAAAAAACCTGTGACTTGCATTTCCAATGAATCTGCATTATTCGAGAAGCAGAAATAACCATATTATATACATTAGGGCTCTTTGGAGTCCAATGACACTTGTCACCCGGGTTTGTTCCCCTCCCATATATATATTTTCCTATATACATATATATTATATGCACTGCGAATCACATTCCATGCATCCGGCTTCCTCGAGCGAATCGGGGTAATCGGATCCCATTGCCTTCCCGGCTAATGTCCAGCTAAGATATTTCCATATTTGCACTTGATCCGAAGGGGGTTAGCTGGTCAGCCGGCCAGATCGGAAACTGGATATAGCAGATCAAATGCTAACCCAAAAAAAAAATAAATGCATAAAAAAGGGAATGCATCTGAAAGCTACAAACAAAATCACAATAACACAAGTGGAAAGGTTTTCTATGTGAAAGCTGGACCAAAGAAAACTAAAAAGAAAAGGGGTTTAAACTGTAGAAATTATTTCTTCCTTGTGTAAAGATTTTAAAATACATAAGATTCTTTTTATTTATAAATTTTTGAAATCTTGTTAATTAAAAAAAGACAACTTTAAGTCAATCCTTGCAGTTTTCAATCTAATTATAGAATCGAATTGAATATCGATAAGATCCTTTGAACCCGATACTCATCGATATTTTTATCAAAGTTTAAAAAACTCATAACTCAGCGAAAAATGTATTAATTTTAATTCGGAAAACTGTCCTATGTTAGTTAAGGTCAGGTTTATAAATCTGCATACTAAGATAAAAATGTAAAAAAAAAATATTTTTTACCAATTTTTTTTTGCGAAATTTTAACCACTTAAAAATTTTAAAAAAAAAATTGAAAATATAATTTTCTTTCTTAGATGTCTAGTTTTATTGTGCTTTTAATGCTGATCAAGAATATATATGATTTATAGGGTCGGAAATGATTTCTTCATTGAGTTTTAAGCTTCTGACTAAAAAATAATGATTAATTTGAAAAACATTTACATTAAAGACATTAAAACCAAGTTATATATTGTATATGAATTCCGTCTGGTTTTCTGATCTTATTCAGATTTCGAACCCCAATTGTTTTCAAAACAAACATATCTTTACATTGTAATCATTTTAAGTACATTTTTAGTTCCTTAACTCTTGACATTTTTCTCATACAAAAATATTTTCACCCACTAATTGCTGAACCTGGCGGTGGCGGTGGCGGTGGTGGCACCTGGCCACCCAGTTACCCATTCAGCTGTCCAATTTCATTGATAAACCAGGGGCCCAGCCCCGCCCTCGCACACACACACACACAGAGACAAAAAGATACAGATACATAGAAGTATCTTGAGCCAAGGTGAGCCACATTTGGTTCAATGCACCTCGCAGACACTCCAATTCCAATTCGAAATCCAATTTCAACTCGAACTCAAACTCAAAACTTCGATATATGCAATAAAGCCAAGCCACTCTTTGGGGTCTTTCGGCGCCTGTCCAGGCGATCGGGGGGTTCCCCTTTCCCCCCTCCCCCCCACCACCAAATGATCAATCGGTGCAAATGGCCAAAATGAAGTTAGCCGCATTTTTGCGCCTTGCAGATACTTGCACTTACGGATACATGGATACACGGATACACTGGCAAGGCAAAAGCAGAGATAGAGATACATAGATACATTCATATCGAGACACTGAGATACAGGTACAGATTCAGATACGGAGATGGCATGGGCGGCAATTGTTCAAGTGACGCGCAATTAAAACAAAAAAGAGAAAAATAAACGCGACCAGCCGAGACAATCTAAGTACAGTCAAACATCTATAATTTCAACGGTTTAATTTAATTTTAAAAAATATATATATTAATTCTAATGATCCAAGATGATTTCTATATGAATTGAGAGCTTAATATAAGCTTAATCATTCTTCTTAATACTCAAATAATAAAAGATATATATGATTTTATATTATATATATTTCTATCAATTTCTACCTATCCTTCATTAAGCAAGCTTCCCTGTAAAACGAACTATAATGAGGTGAGGCGAGCTCATCTCTGTGTGGGATTGCATTGGATTGATTCGAGACTAGAGACTGGCGCGGATTGCAGATGGGATTGAATGGGATTGGGCGATGCGCACTTGTTGGCGATTTCCTGTCATTAGTTTGGCTGCCATGTCAAGGTTGTTTGGCAAGCCCAGCAGCAACAGCAGCAGCAGCAGCAAGTATCTAGTAGCTACATGCCGCATCCGATGGATGCAACTGCAACATTACAATTAAGGCAGTGCGTTAAACGTCTTTTCAAATGAAATGCAAGCCAGTTATTAGCCAAGTAGGAAAGCTGCATCCACCAAGAGAGAAGCAAAAGTTGTTAGTGGCAAGTTGCAAGTAGTTGCTAGTTGCAAGTTGCTGCTAGTTGTTAGTTGCTGTTGTTGCAGCTGCATTTCATTTCGCTTCACTTTCTTCCAGGTTGTTTTTCCAGCTCGTTTGGCCAGTGGGCGGGGTTTGCACATAAATACCTATACGAATATAACCTTATATATATACTAAAGATACATATATATATCTTAAAAGAAAGAGAAACATCCCCGCCATGGCCCACGAACATTGCAATGTGGAAAATGCACTCCAACAAATTATTATGAGCAGCAATTGGATGTGGCTTGACTAGGCCTGGCTGGATGTGTATGTTGCATGTTGCTGCGACTGTTGCTGCTGCTGCGGTTGCAACACTCAAACACCCGAAAAAAAAAAACAACATACAAAATAATCATAAAAAAACCCGATCTTGACAGGTTGCTCCGGCCATGCACCGTTGCCGTTTATTGGGCGGCGATTTCATAGCTCTCCAAAAGCTACCCATAGCTCTTTCTTGGCTATTTCACAGCTCTCCGAGTTAACAAAACACTTTGCAGCTGGCCACCAAATCCCAAATAGATCCAGATCCACAAAAGGTAGCCATTTAATGAGGGCTTTAGCCAGACAATGAAAAGCAATTACCCGGCAAAATGTTTGTTTAGAGAAATAATACACTGCTCTTTCGATTGGTGTCACAACGAGGGTTTTCAAGGGTTATTTGAGGTTTTCGAATGGGTTTTTAGTGGGTTTATTGGCTTTAAATTTAAGTTCTTGACATAAAATGAGAAACCACAAAATAGAAAACTTAAAATAACAGGCTTTGGAAGCTGTTAAATATAGTGAAGAACCTGCAGACCAACAGATATTTAATAAATATTTGGTTTTAAAGACCCATTAAATACAAAACTATAAACTTTTAGCACTATACTTGATTATAGTTTAGTTTTTAGTATAAGAAGTATAGAAGAAGTATATTTTTAAGGTATTATTCCAAAGATACATCTAGGATACACACACAGCTTATCCATCTCTTGAGGGAATCAAATATATATCCATGTACATGTGGGTCACACTTGCCAAAGTGTCCACTTTAATCAACTCTGGCATGTGGGCAATAGTTCAGCTTGTATAAATATATACATATATATACTTAATGGATTAATCTGTGTAAAATGTGAAAAGTGACAGAGAGCGAGATCCCCATGGCTTGCATTTGTGTAATACAAGACAAGGTTTCACTTGGATGTCGTGTAAGTGGATACACCGCATAGCTCGGGCCGCAGATGTGTCTCTCCATCTCTCAAAAGATTGAGCCACATTGAATTGTCCGGACGGCTGACTGCACTTGCAATGCAAACGCAATTCGTAATTGAATCAGCTGCTCTGATCTCCGAAATCATTGAAAACCCAAACCCAAACCCAAATCTAAGCCGAAGTTAAAGCCCAAAGCCAAACGCATGCAACTGTCGGCCGCACTCGAGTCAACTCTTGAGAGATTCCCCCAGAGTTCCACTGCCCGTTCCCCGGCCTCCGATCCACGATCCGCGATCCATGATCCACGATCCCTGACTGCTATATGGCAATGTTGACCCCATTCTTCAACTAATGACTGACGTCAGAGTTGAAGTTTATACACGGGGAAACTATAGAAGCACTGATCAAAATAAAGACTACAGAAGACGAAGGTAGTAGTAGTCAGTGCTTGTTAGATATAAATTAAGTTTAGTATTTAAAACTTAATTGTATTTTACTTAATTAAAAACTTAAATATAAAGACTATAGTATTTTTCAAGTTGTATTTCTAATATTATCAATTGAAACGACACTATTTCAGAAAGAAATCAACACTTTCTAAGTCAGTATCCTTATTCTAAACTCCTTACCAGCTGTTGGCTGCCAGACTTAGTTGAGAATTTTAGTGCTTCCATTAAAGCTTATAAAACCCCAAAAATATTTATTTTTAATACGTTTATCTTTTATTCTTTACTAATTTTACAGTTCTTATATCAGTATCTGTTTCCTTAACTGCTTATTAGATGTTTTCTGCAAGACATAGTTGGAAATTTTAGAGCAAAGCAAACAGAAAGCTTAACCCAACAAAATTCTGGAGTTTTTTATGTCAAAATTAAATTTTTTCATAAGAAAATAACTTTCTTATTTTATCTAGCTTACTATATAAACACTTTTTTCATCAGTATCCTGTTCCTGAACTGCTAACTAGCTGTCTTCTGCTAGACCTACTTGAGAATTTTAGAGTAAGACCAGCAATAATTTTGTACTAAGCTGCAGCTTATAAAAGTCTTGTATATGTATACCCTTACAGGATTTTATCATTTTAGTCAATGAAGGAATCATTTCCGACCCTATAAATCATATATATTCTTGATCAGCATGAAAAGCAGAATTGATCTAGCCATCTCCGGCAGAAAAAACATAATTTTAATTTTTTCAACATTTTTTAAGTGGTTTAATCGGTAAAATTAAAAAAAAAAAATTCCGAAAAATTTTAGTTTTTTTAAATTTTAAATTGAGTATGCAGATTTATTAACCTACTAAAAACTAACACAGGACAGCTTACCGAATTAAAATTAATGCATTTTTGGCTAAGTTATGATCGATTTGCTATACAATATGTATAGACAAACTTCGGCTTCCCAAATGTAGCTTTATTTCTTGTTTTTATATATTTTACGATATTAACAAGTTCTTTACTATATCCTAAACTCCTTACCAATTAGTTTCAAATTCTAGAGCAAAGGAAGTAGAACCCCACTTTGGAATTCTTGATTCCCCATTTTCAATCGAGTTCAAGAGTTACCTTTCAAGTTCTCTCTCTCTCTTCCTTCAAATTCCTTAAAATTCTTGAAAAATAGTGTAACCTACTATATACCTTCTCCAAGTGCATTATCTTATAGTGAAGAGCAGCCACTGGGGCGCTGACAGCTGCCTCTGGCATTGATTGAAGTCTAATTAAAGCAAGGCATGCAAAAGAATATAAAAAAAAAATAACAAAAACGCATAAGAAAAATGGGAAAGAAAAATGTATCAAGGGCCATGGCTAACGGAGCTTGTTGGTATGTAGATCAACTATTTTCCTAGACTAACAACAACAACAACAAGAGGAAGGAGGGCCTAGGCCTAGGCCTAGGCGTGTCTAGCGATTTATGAAAGATTTTGCCTAAGCCAAAGAAATACCTCTCTTGGAGCCAATAATGATCATAACTGATCATTACGCTGATCATATGGTTCCATTGTCGAATTTGCCATCGTGAAACTTGTTTACAACGGCTGCTTTGGCTGCTGCCACTCTCTGTTGTTCTTCTTGCCGCTTTTCGGAATGAGTTTGTGCCACTTTTCGCAACAACTACGAACAAAAAATGAGGCAAAAAAGAAGAAAATATAAAAAACAGCACAAGAATTCCCTCAAATCGGGGTCACCAGAGTACCAGAGAGTCTCAAGTCTCGAGTCTCGCGTCTCCACTGGAGAAATGCCCCAATAATGTTGCTGATCGAGATATATATATACATATATATATACACTCCATGCTGTACAAGACTGATAGCAATGAACGCCCCCGTCTGTCAAAGAAAACCTTCGCCAAGACCAAAGACACGATTGTTAAGGTTGAGGTTATCACAGACCCCGGAACGTGCCCCACACACAAGAAAACACTATAAATACAACCGAGTACGAGTTCGAGTACAAGTTCGACTACAACAAGTAGAAGTACAAGTACAAGCACGACCCACCGCCAGATGTTAGTACTTTCGGTGGCGCCCTCGAAAAAAATACAACAAAAAATTAAAAACATAATAGCAGTACCCATACCCCCTTTCATATCATCTGGCAAGAGCCCAAAATTTCCGTAATCCCAGACAAAATTTATTGGAATTCTTTGTGCCGCGATAGCATAGTATATATACTATATACTATAATGCGTCATCGACCCACACTAATATGCGAGTGAAACAAGCCTTAAGTGATCAAGATAGTCGCCGGTGGCAAAAGGAAGTCAGAATCAGAAGAGATGGTTGCGATATCAGCAGGGTATATAGCTGAGGGGTTCTGGTAATCAATTTTTAAGTTCCCAAAACTAGTAATTCTTTCGGGGCCAAGGGCTCGCTTTTAACATGGATTTTGATAACAATTTAAACTTGTTAATCGGGATGTTAAGCAGCTAATAAGAGTACTTATAGGGGGGCAATAAAAATAACCCAGAAGAATTTGGGTTTCTTAGGGAATTCTTTGGTATTTTCTTGGTTTTTTATTTTTATTTTGTTGGTATTTTGGTTTGGCAATTAATTCACCTTTAAAATTATATATTTAAGTTTAAGGAATATATCTATAATAATAGAGAAAGAGAAGAACTAGTTCCTAAGAATATCGTGTAAACTAAATATATATTAAGAATCTTAAGATGGAGTTTCTTGTGCATTTACTTTCTAATTCCTTAACATTTCTTTGATATTTTGTTAAATTAATTGCCTTTATAGTTATATTCTAGTTAATGGTAATATGTATATAGTAATAAAGCAAAGAAGAGATAGTTTCTTATTTCGGTAAATCAAAAGATATTAAGGATTATTGGGGAATTCTTTTATATATCTTTTGTATTTCTTTGATAGTTCTGTGGTATTTCTATGATATTTCTATTATATTTTCTTGGCATTTCATAGGTAATTTAATTACCTTTAAATTGTTATTCTAATGAAGTGTAATATCTCTATAATAAACCAAAGAAGAGCTCGGTGCAAGAATGTCTTGTAAGCTAAAGTTAATTTAAAAATCTCAATGTGTGATAATCTTTGAATTCTTCTGAGACTTTGCTCAAATACAAAATAAATAATTGAAGACCTTGTCAAGACTTTGGCTCCAAGTTCTCCCTAGAAGTTCTTAAGTTAGAATTCTCCCTCAAGATGCCATTCACTTTTGTCATAGAACTAAAACACCGATGTTCGACTTTGATAAAATGTAAGTAGTTACAAGTCAAAGTCAAAGATGGGGAGACGTTGTACGAAACACTCCCCATTATAGGGTCTTAATGTTTATAGTTCTTTGATTATTTTTCTTCTTGGAATGTCCATTTATGGTGTGCTACCACCTATGTATCTATGATGTCATTGGCGCTTAGCATGTGCGTGTGCGTTTAGGTGAGGCTTCCTTCCTTTCTTTGGTCTTCTTCTTGACGATGGCAGCCGAAAATGGTCACGGTTTTAAGCGCTTGCCACTCCTGCGGCGAGTGAAAAGCGTTGGCGGTTTTCTAGCACAAGGAGCGCCACTTAAAAAACACTATATAGAAAACTAAAAAAGCAGCTAGAGAAGGTGGTTGGGCTACCCCCACACGAAGTGGAAATAGTTGACTGCGATTGAAGGTCGTCAATCAGAACTTGCCAGACTTGCGCAATTCTGCTGCCGCCGCTTCTGTCTTCTTCCAGTCTCTGTCGCCGTCGTGCAGCGTCGCTGGCGCAGCTCATCATCATCAACAACATCTGAGTTATGCAACGCACTTAGCTGGAAGTTTTAGTTCAGTTCAGTTTGCCCAAGTGCGGCGACAAGTGAAGATACAGATACAGAGCAGCAGCAGATACTAAAGTCAAACACAAGGCAAGCATGCTAAAGTCTAGACTCTAGATACAGTGCTACTTCAGCTATAAAGATCTTGACAGCGCATCAAAAAGTTATAAATACTAAAAGGTCAAGATTCTAACTTGACAAATAAAACATTCCATGATCTTTGAGAAAGGAGATAAAATAACCAAAGTTCTTCATCTGTGCTAAAACTGCTAAAACTTGCAGCTTGAACTATTTGGAAAAGGCTTTATCTTTTTAAATTGTTAAAAACATATAACCGAAAAATCCTAACAGTGCGAAATTATATACAAATTTTGATTCATTTTCTGGTTTTTAAATACCAAAATCAAATACTTCAGAATTACAAGAAAAACGTATTTTTTAAATGTTTTTAAGGCTTGTGATTGCAGAAAACCAATCAAAATTTTTATTTTACACAAGTCACAGCTGATTTAATTAAAGACAAACTCAAAGCCCTTTAAGAAATTAAGAAACACCAGCCAAAACTCCAATAGGTTAATTTCAGATTATCAAACTACAAGTTCCAATCGGATTCTAATAAATAAATTATTATTATAATAAATATAAAATAATTTTGATAAATTTCTTCAATTTAAAATACGAAAACCGTTTACTTGATAAGTTAAAGCGAAGTTTGCCTATCTAAAATCGCTTTAAACTCCGCTAAATATGTGTCTACGTCTTAAAAACATGTTAAACCCAAAATCAAATACTTATTTTACAAGTTCTATTTATTTTCTAAGCAGAAAACTACAAAACTTAAAAGAAATTGAAAAAAACCAACCAAAACTCCAATTGGTCAAATGTAAGATCATTAAACTCCCGATTCCAATCAGATTCAAAAAATAACTGCAATTGGTAAATGTTCAATTATGGCTATTTAACTGTAAAACCAAAACAAAAAGAGACTATTGCACTTTTTGCCTTTCTCCTTAAACGCTTTTCTCCTGGCTCTTGCTATTGTTATTGTTATTATTGTTGTTGCTATATCAATCTGCAAGGTCTGATAAGATAAAGCTCCAATGCGGCGGTAAAGAGAAGAGAGAGAGAGAGCCAAAAAGGAGCGAGTGAGAGAGAGAGCGGCGTGGCGCGTGAGAGCACCAACAGCTGAGCGGAGCAATTTTCGTAGTTGTTGTTGTGTTTTTTTTTGCTGTTCTTTCATTTGCGTTTTGCCTGCGGCTCTATTATTAGAGAGTTACCGTTGCTTTATTATTGCCACTATTATTGTGAGTGTGAGTGTGCGAGTGCGTGTGTCTGTGTGTTGGTGTTGGTGTGCTGTGTTGTGTTCTATGCATAATTTGCGCGTTTTTTGTTGTCAGTTTTGTTAACGTCGTCGTCGGCAAAAGTCGCTCCCTCTCTTCATCCACACATTAACTTCTTCTATCCGCGAAAGAGAGAGAAAGCCAAAAATATAGAATAAAGTAACAAAAAAAAAACGAAAAAACACCGCTAACCTAAGTTAGTACGCAATTTTTTGTTGTTTTTCTAGTTAACCTTTTAGTAGCTGGCGTATATAATTTTTCAAGTGTGAGTTTATTAATTTAGTTTTGCTTATGACAACGTGTTAAAGAAGCAACGGCAACAAACAACAACATAAACAAAAAGAAACAACCAAAAAAAGCAGCAAACAATGCGTTTAATTGCAACGAAGTGACGCGCAAAAGAAAGCCCAAAAGAAACGGCTGGAAACTGAAACACACACAAAAAAATTTGTACAGTGACTCCTGTGAAGAGTGAACTAGCCATAAAAGTGATTTATAAATAACAATATATATTTGTTTTTTTTATGTTAAGGTGCAAGACTTGAAAATACAGTTAAAACTCACAGTGAACTTTCTTGAAAGTTATTGTTAAGTTAATAATTACAAAGAAATGAAGAAATGAATGAAAAGGGAAATTTTTAAAATTTGGTAAAGAAATAATTCAAAATAAATATAATTCATAACACCGAAGAAGAAAAACTTCTTTAATATTAATAAAATATTTAAAACATTAAAAGCGGAAACTTTCTTGAAGGTATTTGTTAAATAAATAATATAAAATAAATATTATTTACTAAGCTTCCTGAATATTGATACAAGTAATAAAATGTTGAATATAAATTAAAGTCATGTATAGTTAACAATCATATCGAGCAGTCACTGTGAATGCAGAATGTGAGAAGTGCACAGTAGGTTCTCGTCACGTAGCTACCGGGATTCCGCACAACCGATATATAAAATATACATTTATTATATATTTATAAATACACACATGTAGATATAACCGACTCATCTAATAACTATATAGCATATAGACTCGTACCATTATGGCCATACGATACCATGCAACAGCAGTTGGTAATGCAGTTGGCTAATATCGTTATCTGTGCTAAATTAACGGAAAACTTGCAATTAGCCAAGCGTCGGGCGTCAATTTGTTTTCAATTAGCCAAGGAACTGGCCAAGAAGTCGGCCTAGAGTAGCTTCAAAAGGTGGTAAATAGTCGGAATATCGATTTTTTGTTTTACTACCTTTACTTTTAGTTCTTTGACGTGTTTCTCACCACCTCGACCCATAGGACTTACTTGGATTTTAACCTTTTCCAACCAGTGTTTAGTTCTGGGGGGAACTCTGCCAATCGATTATCTTTCTTTAAACACATTTCTTTTTGCTTTTTGTGATTTATTATAACTTTGGGTTTTAGTTATTTTTATAGCCTTTCAGAGTATTATATTCATAGTCGGGAGGTTGTAACTCTTTAAGGAATCATTTCCGACCCTATAAATCATATATATTCTTGATCAGCATAATTAGCTGAATTGATTTAGCTACCTTCGGAAGGAAAGAAGTTTCGAAATTTTTTCAACATTTTTCTAAGGGGTTTCATGATTAAAATTGTGCACAAAAAATTGGAAAAAAATTGAATTTGTTTAAAATTTTAATTGAGTATGCAGATTTATTAATCTAATAAAAACTAGCATAGAACAGCTTTCCGAATTAAAATTAATGCATTTTTGGCTGAGTTATGACTTTTCGAATATTTGATTTTTCGAAAAAACAGTCATATAAAACTATAAATAAAATTCGGCTCAAAGAATGGTATAACAATGTAAGTCAGAAGCTTAAAACTAAGTGAAGAAGTTATTTCCGACCCTATAAATCATATATATTCTTGATCAGCATCAAAAGCTGAATCGATTAAGCTACCTTCGGAAGGAAAAAAAAAGTTGGAAATTTTTTCAACATTTTTTAAGGGGTTTCATCGTTAAAATTGTCAAAAAAAAATTGATAAAAAATTTCAACAATTTTTAAGTTTTAAATTGAGTATGCAGATTTGTTAACCTGGTAAAAAATGATATAGGAAAGCTTTCCAAATCGAAATTGATGCCTTTTTGGTTTAGTTATGAGTTTTTTAATATTTGATTTGTTGATTTTTGGTAATATATTATAATAATGATATATTTTTAACTATATCATAGATTCAGATCTTTTTGTTAAGCTTGTATCAACAGAACTCCATTATATATTTGTTTCCTTTTCGGTTTGGATATTTATAATTGGCTCTTAGAGGTCTTATTGTATTTATAACTAAATTGGTTCAAAGTGCAAAGACTATTAAGCTTTGATGACTGTTGGCTATATAAAACCCAACTTTAGAGACCAGTACAAACACCTTTTGATATCTTTTGGTTATGCACATTAATCCCTCAATGTCTTTTATCATTTTATCAATAAAAACCCTACACGTTCACGTCACTTCCAAAGTTTGACTGGAAGTTGACAGTACAATTGGATCTCCCGGACAATCGAGTGGACGGACAACAGCGGGACAGGTGATAATTTCTAGGCCATTTAAGGCGGTACGTGATAACTGGCATATATTTTTATATATTGTATAGTATAGTATAGTAAATATATAGCTTATAGCATGTGTTATGCAAAGCTAGAGACAGCCGGTAGGTAGGTAGATCGGTCTAATCAAGTGGCTCAAATTGCCGTACAAATTGAAATAGATAATGGTGGCCAAAGTGACAGTGGCGGCGACGACATAACGACAACAAGACTGCGACTTAGCATATTCGGTTTGGGATTAGTCATGCGTATCGCCCTGAAAGCCCGATAACTGCTGCAGATAAAGCTGTCCGCGAAAAAATAATATATACAAATGCTAAAAACAGGCACAGTGACTCGAGAAAGTCAATCCACAGGTGTTTTCTTTTGTTTCTGTGTTTCTGACTATCGTCTTACCGCACAGAATTAGCATAGCCGTCTAGTTGGATTGGGTGATTATTTTTATATATATACACAATACATACATTTATAAAGAAACAATGATGAGCACCAATAAAAATTCCCTCACGTCGTCTATATATAATGATATCATCGCCTAACTTTGGAACAACCTCAGCGCAAAGGCGATGAATCTCCGTGAATGCAATGCCGCAAAACTTCAATGTCAGTGTCAACCGTTGCATATATTGTACGGGAGAATATACATATAAATATATATACACACATTCGATTGGAACACAACACATCTCTATATTTAAGTCTCGGATATTCCAAGAGATTCCGACATTCCAATATCCAATTCCCGGGACCATTAATCATCGATTCCCATCTTCTGTTTGCCTTACTGATTCGCCCTCTTTGGGTACTTGAACACTTCCAAAAATATATCTATATAGTATACAAAAAATTTCATTATTTAGGCACGATGTGTAACGGTAGAAAGTTGCCAATTTGTAGTGTACACATAACGGATTCCCCTTTTCCAAAATGAAGAATAAATAAAAGGCAGACATTAGCCATGAAATTAGCATTCAATCATGGAAATCAATGAGTTATCTAACCCATCAAGGGTGATGTATTCAGAACCACAGTGGGGAGTTCTTTAATGGCATCCATTTAAAGATCTTGTGTCGAAGATATTGATATTCAAACCATTAGCTCTTAATAGTTTCAATTAAATTTGCAAATTAAATAAGAGTTTGGTAGTAAAAATTGGAAATCAGAACATGATTCACAATATGTAAATAGAAATGAATAAAAAGTGTGCGTTATGCATCTTCTTCTTATTAAATAAGATGAGTAAGCTCATAGTAACTAATAATATATAGCTCTTATTTTACAGAACCTACTCTTTCCTTGAGATCCACTTAAGAGATTCAAAATTTTCAAAGCCAAAGATATGGGCCAGGCTAGGTTAACTCGTGAGACCTTAATGTGACTACTGATCGATCAAGTTCACGCAACGATAAGTGATCTGATTTCGTTAGGTTTTAAAGACCTTGTTTGGGGATCGATCGATTTGATAAATGTAAAGTAAATGGGGAAATGCTCTGACCCCTATGGCAAACGGCAATTACAAGCATTTGTACTTTGCTCTATAAATATATATGTATATATCACTATAAGTTTGTATACAAATATATCAACAACTTAACGTGTTTGTCTGTTAACTGGGCCGGCAGAGTCGCACTACTTGTGTTGGAAGTGGAAATCGATAGAGAGCGTTACTTAACCATCTTCGCCAACAACGTGTGTTAAAGCAAACAGTTCAATTACGCCAGATTGTTAACAATATATCTATCATATAGCAGTAATAACAAGCCATATATAGACAGGGATAATTGTGAGCTTATGGTAAAGATTCGAGTACATATATATCCCTCTAATGACATAAATACCAAAGTATAGCCGATAAGCCAGAGTATAAAGTTCAAAACAAACCAACTAGAGAGTAATTTAATTTTTATTTCAATTAGCCAGGTTCAAAAGGCCCCCAAAACACACACACACTTTACGTTTTTTGCGGCTGTTGATGTGCTATTAGCCAAAGCTCATTATTTTTTTGGCAACACACAGCGACCGCAAGCCATGTTTATGGAACGTGATGATTTATGGCAAGAAAACATTTCTCATCGCCCGCCTCAAGATAGCCGAGGAATTTTTTCAACTTACTCATGTTTATTTCAAGGGGAACTTTAGTGACTGACTATAAAGGCCAAAACCAAAAGACCAAAAACAACTGCAATATCAATTTGATAACCAAGAACCAAAAACAATAACAGGTGGAAAAGAGCGGCAATAACAGCTGAGAAATCGACTCCCTCTCTCCTCTGGTGGTTTAACCAACTGAAACTAAAATAATAATATGCCAATAATATGAATGGGAATGGAAAATACTACAACCGATAATCCCAAACAATTGAATAGTTCAGCGAATTCGATTAGAAATCAAACCTTGATGGCCAATAAAGGGAGTGCCAATATACATATACCCAGCAATATATCTATATTATTCTTCTTCACTACTCTCTCCATTTGGGATCGAGGAGACTTGGGACTCCATGCTGATTTTAATATCTAATTAGGCTGGCTAATAGTTGGGCTAATTAGTTCGGGGCTGCTGCTCATTAAAAAGTAAACACAAATCGATTTGCCTCAGGCAATCCATGGGAAAGGGGCGCGTGTCTCAATCACGAATAATAAATATACAGTGCGGATCATGAGCAGCGATTTAGTAATTGAATATCTTGTATTACATGTTAATTTGCAATAGTTTCGGTTAAGCAAAATATATTAGAAAGTATCGAGTAGAGTTTTCAACATATTAATAATTCATTTTAAAGAACTTATTCCATATATTTCCTTTAGGAGAACCCCACTGCATAGTTTCTAAAAATCAATTATAGTCAATTATTTGAAAGGTTAACTATGGATTTAATTGGGAAAATTAAGGGAAGTCTACTTCCTGTGGGAATCAGCTACTAAGCATTAAAACCTTACAGCTGTGAAATCTACTGTACTTGGGATAAGTACATGTGAAATTAAACTGTATCTGTGTATTGATTGTTACAGAGAGAACAATTTTAGGATACAATATATAAGAACTCTAGTCTATATTTGGAAAACAATGGTAAAATATTTTGAATTTTTTCTAACAACTATATTGGTCTAAGGTCTTATTTTAAAGAGTCGTATAATTTTATAATAGTTTAACTATTAGTTGGATCTTAAATTAGGGGTTTATGTAACGAAAATATTGTAAAGTTTGTAATATCAATATTTTTATAGACAAAAAATATCGATTAGCTTGAAAAAGATTGGGAAACGGAAATATTTGTGTATCGATTCACATTTAAAATATATCGAAATGATATCTTATTTTAGAAAATTTAAAAAATTTCAATTATAAAGAATAAAATCGAAGAATCTAAAGTACAGAACCTTCTTAATTATTTTTCAATGAATTCAAATAACAATAGCTTCTTTTTCGCAGTGTATGGCTGTAGAACTCAGTTGTTGCTGCGGCAATTGCCCGTAATTTGCATGGCCTCACACTCACACTGCTGCACAATCTAACTATGTCATTAGACAATAAGTAAACAGCGCCTACCTACCACGCCCCCATCCGCCTACTCCCCCCCGGAAAATCTTTGCGATTTACGATTTGCGATTTTTTTTCTCATTTTCCATTGTGTGCAAATTCGAAAAAAACGCACGCGACAAAAAAAAACGCTTCTCATTTTCCCTCATTGCCGCCGATTTCGATTTTCTTGAGCTTATCGCCGGCAATAGGTGTTTGTATGATATATGTATGTATATGTTTGTGTATGTGTGAGCCATTAAACAACCTGGCCGACAATTAAGCACTAAGCCAGGCGCAAAAGGCGCAAAGCAAATATCAAATAGCTACGAAAATAAGAACAAAGGCATTTAATTGATAAAGCAAATACCAAAAAAGTACACTGAGAACTAGAAAATACTCTAAGAAAATGGGAAATATATATAGATAATTATTTAAATAATGTTTTGGGTTGATCTTTGATGAAAAAAGCTATGAAATGCTGGCTCCTAAATTCGTACTTGAGAATTTTAAGAACACTCTTTACATAACCCTGGCTAAAATTTCACCTTTCTTCTCTTTAAACTTTAAAAATTGCTATAATGTTTTTGTACCAACAAAGTCGACCTTGGAACAAATTGTATTATTTATTAAAAACAAAAAAAAAACAAATTTAGTTTTCCCAATTCCTTTACGTCAACAACACGACAACACTACACTACGTTTTTTTTTCTGGGGCATTAGAAGGGTATCATGGATGCGAAGCCTTACTCTAGGCAGTGAGTATATGTATCTGCGGCAGATATACAGGTGGCAGGTGATAAGGAGACCCACCACCACCACCGCCCCCTCCATCATCCTTATCGCGCCAAAAAGCTGATAAGAGAGGCAACCGGAGCGTTGTGGATGGAGTGGAGCGTCGTCTTGTGGTTATGCGGGGGCATTGTTTTGTAATCGGCAAGCTTTTAACTCACTTTCTGTCTCTGCCTTGCCTTTCCACTTGCAGATTTCGCAGCGCACAAATCGCACGCCATTTTCTAGCATGCTCTAGGAATCATCTACAATATTACGAAACTCGAACATCCAAGTAACAAGAAACAAAACAACAAAAAACTGAAAGAAATCACAAAACAAATCGAATAAAGCGAGCAAGTCGAAACACGTTTGAGGAATACGTAACAGGAAACGAAAATCGAAACGGAAACGGAAGTTGGAGAGAGAGGGAAAGAAGGAAGGATAACACAGTTCAGAGGCCACGCCCACCAACATGAGCAGCATGAAGGGCGGCTTCTCCACACTTAACCGCTGGTTTGGCCGCAAAAAGGGTAAGTCAGCGATCTAATCTATCGATAAGTTAATCGATCAGTCAAGTAAAGAAGAAAACTTTTGGAGGAATCTTCTTTCAACATGAATAAATACATAATAAATGATTAATTTAATCAATTTTTTAGACAAAACCAGCACTGGCAGCACCTCCATCGGCAAGCTGTCCAAGTCAACCACACAGCTGCATCACCTGTCCACGGACACGGACATTAACGAGACTAGTCAGCTGGAGTACAACAGGATAACGCCGGTGCCGGCTGCCACCAGTAATGCACCCTTTGAGCAGACATTCCGCATCACGGTCCTGCTGCCCAAGGATCAACTATTTGTGGCCAGACTGGGCGCCCGAGTGCCGCTCAGCAAGCTCCTGTCGCTGGTCTGTGACAACAAGCAGCTGGATGCGGATAAGTACGAGTTCCGGAGTCCAGGTGGGTCTAGTTCTCTTACAAGATCCTATAGATCCTTACTAAATCCTACTCTTTGTTAATCCCCAATCTCCCCCGCAGTGGACGCTAGTCAGGTGTATAGCTGCGAGTCGACCATTGGCGCTGTGGGTCTCTCAGAGATCCGTCTGTGCCACAAATCCGAGTCATATGACAACTTTAATCCGGATGCCATGCACCATCACAAGTTCCAGCGTACCGGCATCGCTCGCGATTCCCTAAGCAGCAGCTCGGACTTTAGCAGCAGTCGCCACTCGAAGGTGACAGCCAAGACGCCCAGTCCGTACAGTTCGAGCAACTCCCTCAACTCGATGGACTCCACTGGGATGAACTACACCCGAACGCCGGTGGTGGTGCCTCCACCGCAGGCAACAAAGGTCATGGCACCGCCGCCGCGCAAGAAGCGTGCAGCGCCGCGTCCTCCAAATCAAATATGCATACCAGAGCAATCCGTGCCGGATATACCCTCCACAGTAGGAGCAGGAGGAGGAGGAGGAGGAGGGGGATTGAAGTCAGAACCCGCCTATGCGGTGATTGTAAAGCGTCCACAGTTGTGCATGTCCACGCCCAATCTCTCAGCCGGTCAGCTGGAGTTGGATTGCAATGGCAATAGCTCCAAGTCACTAAAGGATGAAGACTCTGCCTCCGATGGTCACTATGCCACGCTGGATCTGAAGCAGCCACCATCGGTTAGTGGTCCAGAGCCAACGCCCAGGAAGCGTATAATCCAAATCAAAAAGAAAACAGCACCGGCACCGCCACCTGGCGAAGATACCATATCGCTGGCCTCCATACCAGAGCCTGTGACACCCACGGCAAGTGTGCCGCAACCGGCGCCAAGGATCACAAGCCCGCTGCCAGTTGGACAGCCACCACTGCCCGTCAGTGCAGCGCCACAAGTGAATGGTAATGGTAGTGGAACCCCGAATGGAAGCATGCCAGGAACTCCCAATGCCATGTCTTTGGACACTAACAAAGGTATTCCCAATGGCACACCCAATGGAACCCCTCTTGGCACCCCCAATGGCAATGTATCCAAGGTACTCCTGAATCGGACACCCACACCAGAGCCCCGATCTCTGGGCAGTGCCACCGAAGAGGATGACAATGATGCGGCCTCGAAGCAAGCAGATTCCGGCATTGGGGAACCAGTACCATCGCCATCATCTGTTACGCCCGAGCCAGAGGCCGAGAAGTCGCAGCAAGAGTCCAGTTCCGAGGACGATGAGGCCATCAAAGTGTATAACTTCAAGCTGTGCCAGACCTCCTCCAAGAAGGAGAAGGAAGAACTAATAACGCCACCAGTGGCCACCAGTCTGGCTGAGCTGGCGGTGCTTACAGCTGCCGCTGCCGAGGATGAGGAGGAAGCTGGCAGAAAGGACGAGGGACAAATGGTCAATACACCCAGTAGTGCCAGCGAACAGACATCGCTCTCGTCGTGGAATTACTCGGTGCCCATATCACCGCCGCCAGATTTCTCCGATCAGCAAGGACGCCAACGAAGTGCTGGCTCAATGAGTCCCGGTTCGCCGCTGGACGAGATTGTGGACGAACTGTCGGCGATAATCAATCACCAGGGACTGGACACATTGATTAAGAAACAGCCCGATCCTCGGCTGGCCGAGATTGAGGCCGCAAAACCGAATCGTTTGGCAAATTTCAGTATAGCCACGGCCACGGCAAAGAGTACAACAAGGATTACTAGAGCTGACTCCTTTCAGGCAGGATCCGGTGCCGAGGCAGAGGTAACATCGCCCGGCGGAGGAGCACTCAGCCTGCGCAGCACTTCCCATGTCTCGCTGAATAAGTTGGAGCAGCAGAATGGTTATGGCTTGGGTCAGCGTCGCTCCTCCAGTGAGCTAAGCATTGGCGAGTCACCCTCGCTGCAAAGTCTGGAGGTGATCAAGACTATCCTCAACTCCAGGAAGAATAGCTTGGCCGAGAGTGGAGGCAGTACGTCACCAACTGTGGAGCAACCAAAGAGCATAAAGCAGGAGCAGCCCAAAGAGGAGACAACGGTGGATGGCGGAAATAGAGCTTTGGCAGCTGACATCGTCAAGGAGCAGCAGCCTTCACCAAGGGATCTACCTTCCCCTGTGACTTTTATTGCTCCTTCTCCTACTCCTGTCCAGGAGGCATCACCCAAACCCATGGAAAAGCAAAAGCCTGTGCCTGTTGCCAAGCCAGTGTCACCTGTTATCCCCAGACAAGTGGTTTCTCTGGTTCAACGGCAGGAGTCTCCTTCTGTCATTAAGAAAGAGTCTCCCCCTGTCGCCAAGAAGGAGTCACCTTCCCCTGTCGCAAAGGATTCACCTCCTCCTGTCGCTAAGAAGGATTTACCTATCGCTAAAAAGGAGTTATCTCCACCAGTCCAAAGGCAATCCCCTTCAGCTGTCAGCAGACTCATCCTGGACCAAACTCCAGTTCAGAAACTAGATGCAGCTCCAGTTGCAGTCTCCACAACGCCCCCGAATACACCAGCCTCACCTGCCACCAGTCCCGCGGTCACCATGAGAGGCAACACAGGCCAGGTGGAGAGTCCACAGCCGGCCAGGAAGCCCATCGAAATGTCACCCAGCTCCAAGCCAATGCCACCCACATATCGATATTCTGGACCGCCCAGCATTAACTTTGCCACGTGGAGTGAACGACCCAAGTCCCAGGTGGCCATTAAAAACGAAGGTGACTACATATTCGGTGGAGCAGGCAAGGCTCAAGGAATGCAATCACCACCACCACCAGCAGCAGCAGCAGCAGGAGCATCAAACTCCAAGCTCACCATTGAGGTGGCTTCACCCATACTGAGAATGGGTATTTCACAGCGAAAGGAATACCATGTGCCCATCACGGTCAAGCCGCTCAAGGATGTTGCCATCCCAGAGGCAGAGACAGAGAAGATCCCCGAGGAAGTCAAGTCACAATCACAAGTCCAAGTCCAAGTCCAGCCCCAAGGCAAGCAACAAGTCCAAAACCAAGCCACAAACCAAAATCTATCTTCGACGCTGCCGCGACCTGCCAAGAGTCATCGCTTCACCCTGCCCGCCGGCGGTGGGAATCATCACATCCAAACGGTGACGAGCAGCAGCAGCAGCAACTCCCTGCCAAGACCCATCTCGAGTCTGGAGAGGAACACCAGGCCGGCAGCAGAGGCTGTGCCTACGCCGGCTCCCTTTGGCCAAAATACATTGCGACGCACTGGCTTCAAGGAGCGCATGCTGGCCCGAGAGCAGCTGGAACAGGAGCAGGCTCTGAGCATACGAGTGTCTGTCAATGGTACAGCTCCTGCTCCCACAGCAGCACCTACTCCTACTCCAGCTCCCGCCAAAGCTACTGTTGTACCAGTCTCTATAGTAGCACCTACTCCGGCTCCCAAGCCCACATCCCCCAAGCCAACGCTGCCGGCCAAGAATGTACAGCAGCCGGTCTTCAAGACCACGAAAGTGGAGGTGAAGCTCCAGCAGGAACCGGAGGAGTCAACCAAACCGGTGGTGCTGCAGGTAAAGCTGCGACCCAGCTCCCAGCCAGTAGTGATGGCAGCCACAACGACGACACCACCACCACCGCCGCCGCCGCAGCAGGTGCAACTGAAGCCGGTCAAGTCATCGTCCGTGGGACGCAATGCACCCGGTGGACCGATGGCAGATCCCAGGTCGCAGCTCCTTGAGGCGATACGCAACTTTAAGCGTGAAGAGCTCAATCGATCCTGAGGATATATATGAGAGCGGAAGAGGAACAAACCCTGGGCACAAGAAGCCGCACAAATTGTATTTTTTTTCTATGTAATGTAAATTTTGCTGAGAGCATCGCCTTTCTTCAGTTGTAAATAATTAGAGAGCAGATAAATTACAGGATTTAGTAGAACCTATCTCTGTGTGTGTTTAAATATATATATTTCTTTAAATATATATATTTCCCTCGCAGAAAAAAACCGCTTCTATATTTCTGTGTGCGCTTCCAAAGCGCCCCCAGCTTATTACCCTTTATATATACATATATTTTTTTTAACTAATCTTAGTTTTTTTGTTATCAACTATGTAGTAGTTTTTTTAAAACTTTGTTTTAGTCATTAGGTCACAAGATGCCCCCCAAAAAAAAGGAGAATCAATAAGCAAAATGAAGAAATTAAAAAAAGAGTGAAGGAAAGGAGAACGATAAAAGCGAAAATAATCGATAATATATGCATAATATCGTGTGTTATCATAATATCGTATGTTATTATATATATTTCATATGTCTTAGTGAATTATAGTAACCAATTTTCTAACCAATATGGGACTGGTCTACTTAGTCGTGTCAAAAACAAAAAAACAAAAACAAATAATGCGATACCAAGAGTTAATAAAGCTAATAAATTATTATTTAAAACGAAGCACCATGTAATACCCGGCAGCCAGCAGTAAATGCATTTAGCGCTCATGTATATACATATATGGCATTGTATTAAAGTGAATAATAATAATAAAAGTATACAAGTTAAGCGATTGTTTTGTTTTATTTATGCAAATTTTTAATATTTCAGTTGAAGGTAAGGTTAAATGTTACACAGTTTTCTGTTTGCAGATTACAAAAGTTTGCGTTAAAGTTTAATGTCCTGTTTAACAGGTTTCAAAGTGCAATATCGATTGTTTTTTTATAAATTCACAAATGAATTCTGTTTTTATTTTTATATCAGAAATGCGTACGTTAAATTTATGTTTAAATGCACTTGTTAGCAGATATACAGTTTCAATATTTTCCGTATTTCTTTTATAAAATTACAATTTGTTCAAAGATAAGCCAACAGTTATCTGCTTTTGTTTTCATATTAAAAATGTTTACGTTAAATTTAAGGTTACATGTTTAAAGTTTCAACATCATGCTCTATCATTGTTTTTTTTTTTTTTTTAAGTACGAATGAATCATGTATGTAAGGCCAACATTTTTTTGTTTTTGTTTTTAAGACAAGTTAAATAAGCTGGTTAAGAAGTTTTCAATAGCAATATCATCCTGAATTTTTTTATAAAATGACCTTCAAATTTGTTGTATTTTTTTCCTCAATTTTTGAATGTATTAAAGTTTTGATTTAATGTTTTTTTTTACAAAATCATTAATGAATCGAATCATATTATGGCAAAAGTATTATATTTTTGGTTTTTAATTAGCCATTTAAGTTCATGTTAAATTTCTTGCTTTACTGGTTTAAATTATAAAATCATTGCTCTTTTTTTAAAAAATACATATAAATCATTCAACCGACAATTTTTGTTATTGTTTTTAAATTAAGATTTAAGTTTCCTGGTTGTTATTATTATGGAATCTTTCTTATAAAATGACTTCAAAATGAATTAGCCAAGATTTTTAAGGTTTCCTTTTTTCAAATTACGAATATGTCTGGTAAAGTTACTATAGAACTCATTTAGGTTTAGAATAACCATTTTTTTTTTTTTGATAAAATATAAATAAATAACGTTTAATACTTCTGTCTTTATATGAACTAAAAGAAACTTAAATGTGGACTCTTTCCATTGTGCCAGCTAAAGGATAAGTTCCCTATTATCAGGGTTTCAGTATCGCTTTGTTTTCTGACAACAATATGACAAAAATAACGTTTAAGACTTCTGATGTCTTACAAAAATTACAAAATAGGTTAAATGCAAGTTTTCCATATCAGATTCAAATGTCGATGAAGGTGGTTCTAAATTGTCCGGGTATCAGATAAAGGTTCTTGAAGACACATTTTTTAAAAGTAAATTCAATCATATTAAACCCAAAAAGAGAGAAAATAAAGAGATTCGTCGCTTACCGAAATCCTTTTAATCGAGTTGCTTCGAGTTGGACGGATAACGATTACACCCGCTATGGCGTGAATATTCCTTGGCCCTTGAGAAGCCTTTTGGATCCGTGGCTCTGTCACTCGAAGGACCAGTGTTAAGCGCAGAAATATCGTCCGAAAATTCATCAGAAGAGTCGTGTTGGGTGTCAAGAAACGAATTACGGTGATGTCCGCCTTGGCGGTGATATTTCTTAGCCATTGGACAGGAGCCTCTCTTTTCCATGGCTCCGTAAGTACCAACCGCATTTGAACGACGACCGTCTAATGTGGTGATTTCGTCCCAAAACAATACAGGGGAATGCCGCTGTGAGTCTACTAATTGATCGGGGTGATGGTGGATATAATTCTCTGCCTTTGAGAATTCTTTTTGATTTGTGGCTCCATGTTGAATAGTCTTACTCGGACGCCGACTGGTATGCGGTGGGAACTTGTACGAAAACTCCTCAGATGAGCGGAATTGCGAGTCAGTTGACGGCCCGTCTTGATAAGGATACGCCTTAACTTTTGGGGAGGAGGCTCTTTTATCCATTGGTCCGTCGGGAACAATCGAGGTGATGTAGTCGAAAAACTTCTCAGGGGAGCGACGCTCCAAGTCGACTTGGCGCTGATAATTGTTTTCCTTTAAGACGCCTTTCTGAGACTCCTCCCTTGAACGAGGATGGTTAATCGGAGAGGGAGGGAGAGAGGGCTCCGAAAACTCCTTATGACGACGTCCGCCTTCGCTATCAAATTGCTCGTCCTCCCCGAAATCGCTTGTGTCCGGCAACTCATTGGGAGCGCTGTGTTCGCCCTGATAGTCAAATTTCTCGATCTCCTTCAAGTCTTTTTGATTCGTGGCTCCATTAGGAATAGGCTCACTAGAACGTGGAAAGTCATATTGAGAACGGCGCTCCAAGTCACGGCAATGACGTCTTTGGCGGGAAGATTTCCTGACCCCTGAGCGGCCTCTTAGACCCTTGGGTACATAAGGACCGCATGAGCTCGAAAATTGACTGCTAATCGGTGAAGTGGCCCCCGAAGACTCCTCATAACGATGTTCGCCATGCTGGTTCTCGATGTCCTCAAGCTCTTTTTGATTCGTGGCATTGGAGCATTGACTGGCAATCGTGGAGACATCCAAACGCTGACGACGACTTTTGTTGGCCTGGTTGATTTCCAAGTCTTGAAAAGTTGCCAAAGATTGAAAGGAATCCAGCAAAGTTTCACCGACGAGCGCCGCGCTTCTGGTGTCAGGCGTATGGGTTTTGTAATTGGTCTTTAGCTTGGATGGTACATGCTTGCCAGGTTCTATAAAAATGCCCAGATCACGGCACATATAGTCGCTGAAGGTGAAGGCCCAGCGTATCACCATGCTCTGAGCGCAGTAATTGGCGCAGTCCTTCTCCTCATGGAACTCGCAGCCGATGTGGCTGGCAAACTCAAAGAAATCCCTTAGGAAGAATCCGTCCGTTATTATCAAATTGATCTTGTCATTCAGCTGGCCGGCTATATCGAGGGTCGCCTTCTTCAGGGTCATGAACAAGTACTGGATGTCATAGACCACAATTTTTGGTAGAAAATCCTCTTTGGCGCCGCTGGCCAAGTAGTCGAAGCATGACTCCACGATCCGTCTCATGGCCGTGGTGGTGAACACGATCGCTGGCATACGATCCTGGAACTTGCAAATATATCTGTTTATCTGAGAATAGAGCTTGGACATGTTGCTCTCGCCCAGGGCCATCGGCGGCAATGGGAGCTTGTGTGTAGCCCGGGAATGATCCTGGGCAGTCCGGCCCAGACCCAAACTGAGATGGCCGGGGTCTATTAGTGAGCTAAACACGGAAATTATGCCCTCTTTCAGGGAGTATTCGCAGGCGCCGAACTCGGCGGGCACATAGAAATCGCCATCAGGATCTCTGACGAAGTGAACAAAGGCACAAAACAGGAACTTGGTATTCTCCAGATCTATAATGAGACTCAAGAGTGTAAGAAATTGCGAGTGTGTGTGTGTGTATGGGTGTGTGGGTGTGTGCCTGTGTGTGTATGGGTGGGTGTGTGTGTGCTTGTATGTGTATGGGTGGGTGTGTGCGTGCTTGTGTGTGTTTGGGTGGGTGTGTGCCTGTGTGTGTATGGGTGTGCCTGTGTGTGTGTGTGTGTGTGTGTGTGTGTGTGTGTGTGTGTGTGTGTGTGTGTGTGTGTGTATGGGTGGGTGTGTGTGTGTATGGGTGTGTGTGTGTGTGCCTGTGTGTGTATGGGTGGGTGTGTGTGTGCCTGTGTATGTGTGTGTGCGTGCGTGTTTGTGTTTGCGTGTGCGATGAAGAGGTGCTGCTGACCTTGAGACTTCTTTCCCTCCATTACCATGCGCTCGATGGTGCGCTGCATGTTCTCCTCCTGGTCGCTTTTCTCGCGCATCACACGGTCCATCTGGTCGAGCGTCTCTTTGCCGCTCGCACAGATGCCGCCGAAAGTCAACCGCTCCTGCGCAGTCATATTCTTGGAAAAGCAGTCGCAAGAGGCGCGGTGAAATGCATGCATGGCAACAACAACGACAACGAAACTCACCTCCCAAATGGGGCTGCAGTGAGACACCGCCTCGACAAAGTCCATATTTGGGTGATCCTTGCGCCAATGGTTGACGAACACCATAAAGCTGCTCCGCTTGGTCCGAGGAGCCATGGCAAGTACGTGAATTCTTGGGAAAAACACCAGAAAAAAGCAAAAGAAAAATTCACCAGCACAAACTCTCGCCAACAAGAAAAAGAACTGCCAACTCCGAATCTCAAAAGCAACGGGATTTGCAAAATAACGGAATCAAGTGACAGAAAAGCTGTCAGCTTGACATTCTGTTAAGTTAACGGGCTGTGAAGTTACCATTCTGTTAAGTTAACAGGCTGTCAAGTTAACATTACGCCTAAATAACATTTTTATTGTTTTCAGTGGTACCAAAGCCAATTATTATTTAATTTCAATTAAAAACAATGTAATTTGTCAAGTTAATCAATTAAATAAATAGTCCGGACGTGTTATATGCATGTATGGCAATTTTTAGTGAACTTTCTTTTTAGAATTTAAGCTTGCCGCTCGTGAGCAGCCGGAGTGGCTTAACAGAGACAGCTATCGATTGCTCACGCACGCGATATATCGATAATAATGTTACCACCACTATCTGGCAATAAGAAATTGTATAATTTCTTGTTTTCATTTTTGTTGAATTAAATTCCTGCCCCACGAGAGAAAAATCACACACACTGCAATGTCGCTACGAATACTGAAGACCTTGGGGCCAGCCACCCTGACTGCTGTCGGGCGGCAGCAGCAGCAGCAGCTAATCCATACGACGCCGGCGTGCTGCGAAATTAGGAAACTCGCCCGCCTCCGGGTGGTGGACAACAGTGATCTTGGCAAGCGGGCCATGGCCGAGGGCCGGCCACCGCGCTGTATTCATGTGTACAACAAGCGTGGCGTTGGCGTGATCGGCGACAAGGTGCTGGTGGCCATCAAGGGCCAGATGAAGAAGGGCATCCTCGTGGGCCTCAAGCAGAACCAGAAGCCCAAGCAGCCCAAATTCGACAGCAATAACCTGGTGCTCATCGACGACAATGGCAGTCCGTTGGGCACCCGCATCCATGTACCAATACCCACGGTTCTGCGGACGATTCTCAAGGAGAAGACGCTGGCCAAGGGAGCGGACTACACCAAAGTTTTGGCCATAGCCAGCAGATACGTTTAGAATCAGTCCTCCTGCCGTCGGTCGGCTTTTTTTGTTTGTTAAACTTGTAAAGATACGAAAAATATATGAAAATATAAAATTATAGAGAAAATTAAATACTTTGAGGTGTTTTTTTAAGGACCTAAAGGCTGTTTTAAGGAAATTTGATGTTTTTGATATAATTTTAAACTTAGGAAAGGCTTTGTAATGCTTTTAGGGCAGTTATGGGCACTAGGACAGGCTTTTCAGCTGCCAGAATTAACTTTTTACATGACAATTAAGCTGATTGTCGATTTGTAAGCATTAAAAGTCTAGGCTTTTCCGATTTTATAAGGAAAATATGCACCTAGTTCCATCCATTTACAATAAAGTCCCTGTGGGACCCTTTAGGTTTCTGTTTTTAAACCAAAAACAAAGAAACAACTTGCTTTTCCGTAGTATAAGTATATGTGTATAATGTAATTGCGATCAGCTAGTTTAGTTTTAGTTTTAGCTTTAGTTTTAGCTCAGTAGTCTTGCCTAACGTATATAAGTTATGATGCAGTTATGTACACATGGGCGTTGCAGTTTTTAGTTTACAGTTTACAAGTTTGTAGTCATTAATTTGTCGCAACAGAAATGCACTTTGTCAGTTCCAAGGAAAGCAGCCATATCTTCGCCAGCATGCGCCCTCTCGCTCTTTTTCAGTTTGGCGCCGCCGCTTATTTACAGAGGGAAGAAAGGTTTTGGGTGTGTTTTGTCGTGTGTTAAACATATACATATATCTATATATATATTTAGTTATAGATCACTTCGAAGAGGCTTTGGCTGCGCAGGGATAAGTACAGGTACAGCCTGACCGCTTAGATGTTGCCGGCACTGCCAAAGAATTGAAAATTGTTAAAGTTGACCGGCGTCTTCGGGCTGGGCAGGTACAGGAAATCATCGTTCTGCAGCTGGGACTGCGTAAGGTTTGGCTCACTGGCACTGCAATGGATCTTGGGCAGCGTTCGCAGCATATTCTCCAACATGTTGAGCAGCGGCCGGAATAGCGGACGATCCTTGGTCGTATACTTGATGCAGTCCTCGGCCAGACGCTTGAGAGCCTGTGGTGCATCCGAACGCACTTGGCTCATGTCGGGGCGTAATAGACCACGTCCCACCATAAACAGAATCTGATCCTTATTGCTGATATGGCCATAGGGCAGGCATTCCGCCAGCAGTTCGTACATCACAATGCCAAAGGCATACACATCCGATTGGAAGGAGTAAGGGTTCAGCTCCTGCATGCGTATCACCTCCGGTGCCATCCACAGAATACTGCCCGTCGGCTGATTAGCCTGCTTTTCGCCAGACCAACGAGTCTTGGCGGTGGCCAGACCGAAATCTCCAATCTTCACCGACAGATCCTCGTGCAGGAAAATGTTGTTTGACTTCAGGTCTCTGTCAAAGGGAGAAGAATTTGTAAGTATTCCCTTAAAATGGTTCACATTTTTGTCTTAGCTAATCACTCACCTGTGTATTATGTTCTTGGCATGCAGATAATCCATGCCCTGGGCCACCTGGCGACCGATATCGATGAGCGTATTCAGATTGAACTTTGTCTCGCTGACATGGACGTGCTTATAGAGGCTGCTGCCCTCGCACCACTGCGTCACAATGGCCAGCGAGGGTTTGGATACGCAGCCCATGAACAGAAGGATGTTGCAATGGCGCGTCTTTTTCAGCATGGCCACCTCGTTCTTGAAGGCCTGCAGCTGGGCCAGGCTGGGCGTCTTAACGTTTAGCGTTTTGACCGCCACAGGACCATGCCAGTGGGCGCGATAGACGGTACCAAAAGAACCAGAGCCAATCCGTGGGCCAATCAATATCTCCTCCGCTTGGATGTTCTGCAGGGAACAAAGGAGAATTATTAATACATCAATTGAATAAATGATTGACTCTTGAATTCCCCTAGCTTACCCAGTTCTCCTCGGAGCTCTTGGCATCCCGGGAGAGCAGATTCTTGTTGCTCTCATCGGCGGACCTGGCTCGCGGTCGATTGTGCTTCAGCGTGCTGGTGGGCGAGGCCTGCGTGGAGTTGGAATGATCCGTGCAGGGATGCTGTAACGAAGAGAAGGAAATGAATACGTTGAAGCTGGGAGCAGGGCAATTAATTATCTTAAACTCTCACCGGCAACGGGGGCCTGGCCTGCATAATGAGGCTACGTTGCACATCGCTGGGCACCGAGCGTATATTGTTGATGCAAACATTCGGCGCCGAATTGGAGCGATCATCCTGGCTGATGCGCGGCGGCCGACCCTGTCGATGGTTGGAGGCGGAGGATGAGGAAGGGGGTTTTGAGTTGCTGCTGCTGCTGCCGCTGCTGCTACACCGCCGGCTGCGGCTGCGGCTACTCACGTTGAAGCGTACGGCAGTGCCGCGGCCGGGGAAGCCCACACCGTTGTCCGGATTCTCGGCCAGCAGCAGCTGATAGTAGCTATCCATGGGGAAGGGCTGGCACAGCATTGGCACTCTGCCAGCGCATCGCTGATGGAACCGAAAGTTGCACTGGCTGCAATAGAAGCCCGTGAAGAGCAGCCGACGGCAGCCCTCGCAAAAGACCAGCGAAAAGAACGTCTTCCGGATGAACTGATGCTGCGTGTGCGTTCGTATTGGGAACTTCTCCAGCAGCCGCACGAAGATCTCCTCCACATGCAGTGTTCCGATATCCGTGTGCCACGGTATGATATGTCGTCCGCTATGCGTGGTGCTCACCTCGCACATATCCGGCGTCAGTTGGCGCAGCTTCAGGGCCTTCATTAATGCATCGCACAGCCGGACGCCGGCCACCACCTCGACGGAGGTGCGCTGCTGATTGGGCAAATGGGCGCGCAGCAGGATCTTGGGCTGGCGGGTGAGAGTGCCACACTGGCTGGCCGGATTGGAGCCGCCCAGGCCGGAATCAGTGAGATCAGTGCCACCGCCGCCGCCGACGCCGCCATGGATGCGAGCCAACTGACGCTGCTGCTGCAGTATTTGCGTTTGGTTTTGATAATGCGGCTGCTCGGCCGCCGTTTCCTCTGGCGTCTCATGCGGCTGCTGCTGCTGCTGCTGCTGCAAAGCATTGAGCTGCTCCATTAGCTCATGCTCCTTGACCTCTAGCTCGTGCAGCTTGGAGGTAAGCTCCTGGTATTCGGTTAAGTACATGGCCGGCGGCTCTTGCAGATTGGCAAATTTGGCATTTAAAGCATCGATGTTCTCGCGGGTGACATGCTTGACCAGCTGCACATTGTGCAGCTCCTCGGCCAGCGGATCATACAGCTCGCTGTCGCTCTCCGCCGATGAATCGCTGGACATGATTGCTATTGCTGTCGCTGCAGCTGCTGCCGCTGGTGGAGATGGAAGGTGAATATGGAGCTGGAGCTGCTACTGGTGGCCTATGAGGATGCACCAACTGATGCGACCATGACCCTGAAAATGCCAATGCCAATCGCTATACGAAAGCGTATCCGTATCCGAATCCAAATCCTTGACTCTTCGTGCGCTTGCGTTTTAATGGAGTTCAATGTCGAGGAGCCACCCACCAGCCGCTTTCTTGTGGGCGGGGGGCAGCATGTCGTCCTTGCAACCGCTGGCCTTTCCTCAGTTTCCTTCTTTCTTCTCGTTTTCAGTTTTTTCTTGTTTTTACACACAATTTTCTTCTTTTTTCGTTTTTTTCACCTTTTTTCCAGTGCACCTACACACTCACACCCACACCACCTGCCTACACACACACACACACGCACGCACGCACTGGTACGCACGCTAAGGTATGTACATATATTATTTAATGCGAAGGTCGCGCGCTGCCCGGCCCTCTCCTGACCCCGCACTCACAGGAAGCTGTGCAAGTGTCGTCCTGCCGCAGGTTGAGCTGTACGGTAAAGTGGCGTCCAGGGCAACAATCCAGAATCTGGCGTCCGTACTGGACGCTGTGCTGCGCTGTGTGTGTCGGGCGGCAGCTCTCGAAACGGGACGCGGAGGACGAAGGAGCCGTTTTGGCCAGAAGTTGAGATTTTGGCCAGAAGTTGAGGAATTTGTTTAATGCGCAGCAGTGTGGCCAGCTTAGCTTACTTCTGGCTATTTCTGGTATATTTGGTATATGGAAAGCTTATGAAGCTAGTTTATAGCCAAAAGATAGCTTGTTTTAGTATTTATCTAGCTTTTTGTTGTTTTGTCTATACAAAATTCTTGTTAAGAAATATACTTTATATATCTCATATTAATGTGAAATTATCACCTCTACCCAGCAGAAACAATAGAGTAGATAATTTATTTGTTCCTGGAATTTAACATTCCCATGTTTAGATTAACATTTCACATTTTACACTTGTACATAACCATTTTACACGTTTACATTTACATGAAGTAAAACTCCCAAGCCGCTCTCATATATCCCTCTCATTGTTTGTCGGAGTAAGCATAAGTTAACAGAATTTTCCCGACTCTTGAGGACACAAGCTGTGATGCCGCTTTATTTATTTTCCTCTAGGTCTAACGCTTTCTAGGTCTAACGAATCTGGCGTAATTTGAGCTTTTTTTTGCAGAATCTAGCTAATACGGAGAATTAGCGAACTGACGATAAAAGTGGCCAGAAAGCACTATCGATACCATCGATAGGCGTGATAGGGATGCCGTACCGGTCGGATTAAGGGTCTATCGATTGCTTATCGGCGAACGGTTTGAAGGGTTTTGTTTATTTAATTTTATTTATTCGATTTTGGCTGATTTTGCTTTGTTTGAATGAATTTAAGGTATATATTTAATGGAATTGCAATTGTCGGCTTTATTTTAACTCAAATAAATTGGCAAACGAGAAGGGCAGCAAGTAGTTTTTACCTTTTCTGTTTAATGCATTTATTATTTATTATTACTACAAGTTTATGTTATTAGTGAACAATATTTGTAATATTTATTCAGTACAAGCGGTTGACTAAGGTATATAAAACATAAAGGAACTTTAGCTTGCAAAAAAAGGTATTAAGAAAAAACAAAGAAATCTAATATAAATTCGAGAAAAAACTTGCTCTCAAAAGAGAGAAAATAAAGTGTATAATACAAATAATGCGACCTTAACAACTATAGTTTACAAAACGGTGAAAAAAATTCACAAATACTTCATAAAACTGAACATTATTGATCCTGCAATTTTTACAAAAATAAATTGCCTTTAAAACATAATTAAATACAAAAAAAATAAACATAAAAAACATATTTTCCAAGAAATATAAAAAATTTAGATTCCTGTTTCTATCTTCCCTTAAAAAACCTTGCTGTTTGGGCTTGAACTGCCCCGAAACCGCCCTTCCCGGCGGCCGCCTTCACAATGTGACGGGCTATCCATTCCGGCAGCTTGCCCCGTATCCTGGGACTAGCGTAACGCTCATCCAGCAGGTAGACGCAGGCATAGTCCCTGATGTGGCGAACGGCTCGTCCGATGCATTGATTCACCGCCTTCATGCAGAGATTCTCGTAGAATTCGTTGCCAGAGCCGGGGCCCAGCTTCTCGTCCAGATGCCGCATGCGCTGCTCCAGCTCCGGCGACTGACGGTTGGGATAGGGCAGACCCACAACCAGAACGGCTCGGCCGAGATCATCGGCAAAGTTCAATCCCTCGGAGAGTTTGCCACCAACCACACTGAGAAGTAGAGCTCCCGACAATCCCGTTGATTCCGAAGATTCCTTAATGGCCTTGGCATACTTCTCCAGCAGCTGATCCGCCGATCCGGAGACCTCCCGAAAGACAGTCTTTTTGCGTAAAATTCTCTCCAGGCTGCCCGATTGCTCTAGATGCTTGTGGACCTTGTCCAGATAGTCATAGGAGGGCAGAAAACAAACCACACCGCCTGGTATCACCTGGCAGAGATTCTGAAGCACCATGGCCAGCTCCTGAAGCTGCAAAAGAACGATTGAAGATGAATACAGCAAGAGAGCACCATGCAAGTATGCCAGGTTCACTCACCATCTCCGAACTTCCTCGCTGGGCAAAGTTAAAGCGCAGGGGAGCACCCTTGGGGCCGTTGGGTATCACAAAGGGTAACACCGCATCATCGGGCACCACATGGCTGTAGAAACGCTCCACCAAACGATCCTGGCAAGTGGCAAACAGCTGCTCCTTCAGCTCCTGAGTGGGCTGCATGGTGCCACCAGCAATCACAATCTGTGCGGGGAATCAGTAAGGATTAATCAGTTATGGATTAATTTAAAGCAAACGTACTGCTCTGGCATCTTGGAGGATCTCGGCAAATTGCTCAGCGGGATCCAGGAGCAAATACTTAAAGGTTCCTCCCTGAGGATCAAGCAGTATCCTACCATCCGCCGCATCGCTGGTGAGTGTCTCGAGAAAGGCCAAGAAAGGTCTAATCGGCGAGGGAGCCACTTCCAGCAGGGGCTTCACTGTGGGCTCCTTCTTCTCCCCTGCAGGTTCCTGCATATCCTCCAGTTTCCTCTTGCCCTGCTTGGGCTTCTCCTTCTCCTCGTGCTCCTTGGTCAATCGCTGGAGTATTAGACTTCGCGCCGATGGCGGTTGATTCTCGCTGGGCTGCGGCTCCCTTTGCATCCTGGCCGCATTGCCCTGCACCTTGCGTGCGAAACGGGTACGCGCACAGAACTCCAAGAGCTCGTGGAGATCAATGTTGAAGAAGTCACCCTCGGCGGTCAGTTCGTAGGTACGCAGCATCCTCGAGGACTCAGCTTGCTCCAGAATTTTCAGCAGCCGCTTGACTATGAAGATCAGCTGGTTGATCTTTAAGAGATTCCTGGTGCTGAAACGCTTTTGAAACTGCTCCTTGTAGGCAGAGATCTCGGTCCGGGCCCTTTCCAGCTGCTGTTTGTTGATCTCGGCGCCATGTAGCTGTGCCAAACTATCGAGGAGATTGTGTGCCTCGTCCACAACAAGAACGCTTCCCTTGAGATTGATGCCCAGCTGCTGGCGGGCGGATTTCTGAAGCAGCAGCTGATACGGCAGCAATATAAGCTGGGCCTGGTCCAAGGCAGCTCGGGAGGCATAGTACGAGCAGGCCCCACAGGCTGCACCCTCCGTGGCCAATTCCTCAATGTCCAGGGGCCCACTGAGGGCCAAGTCCTTGAGGGAGTCCACCAGAGATTGCGTCTTCAACGGACATCTGCCTTGGCTGGATGCTTCTGCTTCGCTAAGGCGACTTTTCTTGCTGGGATTCGCTTGGGATTTCTTCTGGGTGGCCATCTCCAAGCAGCGCTCGTTCATCAGCCCAACCTGCTTCAGACGCCGCACCTGGGGGTTGCCGCACAGCTGCTGGCGAGAGCCCAGGGAGATGCACCTCACCCACTTGCCATGCGGGGTCTTGCGCAGCTCTGAAACTATTTGCGCCAGCTGCGAGTGCGTGCGACTGCAGAAAAATATCTGTACGGGACGATACCGATCTTCCGAGGGCTCCTCGGTGCTATCGGCAGTCTCATGCTCTCCATCCGAGTCGGAATCAGAGGCCGGCTCCTCCTCCTTCGCTTCCTCCACCTTCGGCCTAGACTCTCGGCTCTTCTGCTTTTTCCTGCTCTTCACACGCTCTCTCATCTCCGCCAGCTGCTGTTCTCGCTTCTCCAGCAGTCCCCGTACGTGTTGCAGCTTCTGAAGCTCCTCCCGCTGTAGTCGGGACTTACCCTGAGCCTCCAGCCAGTCGGTCGCCCGCTCGCCTTCCGTCTGCAACTTTTCCAGCTCCTGTTCGACGGCAACGATCCTCGCCAGCATTTCGGACTTTACCAAGGACTCGTGTCGCTCCAGCCAGGTGAGGGCACCGCAGGTGAGGGTCAGGGACTTGCCGGTGCCTGTGGGACTCTCAAATATGCCCACCTGACCATTTTCCAACACCCGGAAGAGTTCCTGCATCAGCTGCTCCTGGATTTCGTACGGAGTGTGCGGGAACCCGAACTCGTGGGCGGCCGGCGTGGCCAGCGCCTGGCGGGGCGTGTATTGCGCCATCTTCAGCCTACAAAACAATTAATAAACATTTTTCCTGAGGGCACGAAAAGCGGGAAAACAAAACGACGCGCCCAAGCAGCAGAGAATCAACAACAACAGGTTGACAGTAAAAACGGCCTAACGCGTTGGCGATGCGGTATTGCTTAGCGAAGGCACTTTGAGGTGCGGAACATGGCTAAACTTCAATTGAACAAACTTATTTATTTAATTATTTCACAATATTAACAATTATTTCAGATGTACAACATATTAAATTTGATATAGCTTTTTTATTAAAAAAGAAACAACAAACCTATTACACATGTAATTAAATAAAAATAATCGATAACAGTTCATTTAGCCGATGATTACACGACTCACTAACGCCTTTTGCTTGGTACTAAAAAATCGCGAATTCTGTAATGGCGCCAAACCTCATAGTGGAAAAAAAAACTTGTTGCCGGTGAGAGAGAAAAAAAGTGCAAAAATTTGTGAACAATCTGTGATTCTGGAAACCTGGCCTGCGGGGTGAGTAATAACTGAGCTATATGCAAATCGAGTGCTGCACTCGCTTAGTAATGCGCGAAGAAACATCAAAGCTTGATTGATTGCCAATTAGTCATGTGCGCTATTAATTTGCTGTAGATGCTAAATCTTGCTCCACCCCCCTCTCCCATGTTCGGCTCGCTCTGGCAAGATGGCGACCGCTTAAATTTCGATTTCAATGCGAATTTCGAGGGGATTTGAGCCGTGTTAAGATCGCAAATTGCAATTAATAACGCCATTGTGTGGGCGGCTAATGCATGTGCGGCATTAGCATGTATTTTGACCTCAGGCTACAGCAGGCTGCTAATTGCAAACAAATTTGAGGCTTCTCGGTCTCAATGGGAATCCTTGCCGTCTCTTTGCTGTGTCTTTCTTTTCTTCTGTAGGAGTGAGAGGGTCAGCTATATGTTGCGGGTCCAAGTTAACGGGATAAGTCATTTCGCTGATTTTTGTTGTATTTCTGGTAAAGACGGGAAAGAGGCAGCTATAACTGATCCTGTTAGGTGTGTACAATGGGGAAAACAGTGCAAATACTGACTTTTAATTGATTTCATATCATTTCATATCATTATTTTAAATGTTTTCAGGTACATACATATATATTTGTAGGTGCAACAATTGCTGCACCTGACTTATTGTTGCATATCTTAATAGTTTTTGTTTAAATTTATGGGCTGCTCTGTTGTGTGTGCGTCAAATGCAGACACATAAATCAAGCGCCCAAGAGAAGGCGGATTAATGCGTAAACGACCTTGGCGGTGAAAATTAGCTTGTGATTAGCTTGGGTTAAAAATATTCATCTAAATGTTTTTATGTGTTTTTGTGTTAACTGCATTGCAATGAATATTTTTATAGCCTTGCAGGGACTTATTAACGGAGTCTGAAGCTTCAAACTCTATGAAGGAGTCATTTCCGACCCTATAAACCATATATATTCTTGATCAGCATCAACAGGGGAATCGATTAAGCCATCTAACACAAAATAAAATTTTACAATTTTTTTTTTAAATTTTTTTAGGGGTTAACATTGACAAAAAAATTACATTTTTTAATTTTTTTACATTTTATATTTGAGTATGCAGATTTATTAACCTAGTCGAAACTAGCATTGGACAACTTTCCGCGTTTAATTTAATGCTTTTTTGGCTGATTTAGGACTGTTTTTGACATATAAAAATAAGGATTCAAACAATACGAATATTTTAAGCTTAATAATGAACGATTTTGCATTCGGTTTTGGATTTTGGTTTCCCCAAGTTAGTTTTCTTGTAAGATTAAGTAATGTATATTATTAGATAATAGATATTCTGAATATTCTTTTTTAAGTGCCTGGAATATAATTTTTAAATTCCCCTAAACTTTCTAAAACTTCTTTTGTACCCTAATCTCATCTTAATCTTTAAAGTCAAGGCCAGTTTCTGGAATATCCCTTTATTTGTAGTGATATTCAGTTGGAAATTCTCACTTAAACCATGGCTGAATTTTATCTTTCTTAAGATTTTAAACTTATATAAATTATGTATTTAAATCTGGACATTATGTCAATAGATCTAGGCTTTATAGAACATTTTTTAACAACAAACAACTATTTGGAACCGCACCCAGCTAATTAAGTTGACAATGCCTTGGTGTCGAGCTGCCTTGCACTCGACCTGACCGCTGTGCAGTCCGTTCTTGACCAGGCCACGCCCGTCCTCCTGCCCCGTGCCCCCGTGTTCCCACATTCGGTTTGAGTCCCGCTCCCTGACCTTCTAAGCCAACTGAGTCATGGGACTTTTTCCCCCAACGATCTGTAGGGGGACCTTGGCAGACAGCGAGTCGGCGTGGTGGTTGAGCGATTGAAATTGCTAATCTCGGAGCCTTTGCCCGAAGACATTTCCCATTTATCACAATCGCACTTGTGCTTGGTGCTTGGTGCCTGTGCCTGTGCCTGTACTGCTTTTCGGTGGCATAATTTTTCACTTAACGCACGACTATAAATACCCATGCTGCAACACATGTAAGACTCTATCTAAATACAAATACAGGTACAAATACACCTGTGTGTGATTGCTAATAGTTACCTCAATGATAATGCTTTCTGCTGTTGATTATTTATGACCGATATTTTATGCGATTAAGTGCCATAATTTATCAAAAGCTGTGCTCTGTCGATTGCTTTTACTTTGATTTCCATATGGGCACAGATTTCTGCTATATTTTTTTTGATATTTATGTAGGTTCTTTACTGTTTTAAATTATATTAAAGAAGGTCGTTCTAATTTGAAGTTTTATTTGTAACAAGAAAGGAAGCTAACTTCGGCACGCCGAAGTTTGTATACCATGCAGATTGAAATTCGATCACTAAGAATTAATACAATATAAATTATATATAATTATGTTAAAAAACAAAGTAATGCCTGCTTTCATTTCATTCACCTATACATTTTATATTAACTGTTATACATTAACCGTTTTGCATTTTCCTCTATTTGTAACTGTCGTTTGTATGGCAGCTACACGTATGTACACAAACTTTTAGATTCATTTATAATGGCTATATATCAAATTTGATGAAAATCTGTTGAAAACTAGAAAAGTTATAATTATTTTTATAATTTTCCGACCGTTCCTATGGCAGCTATATGTATGTATATATGTATATACATATATCCTTCGCATATCCCTATATAGTATAGTATAGGCAGCAAGTGAACAGTACTAAACACTGAAAGAAATGAGTCCTAAAATATCTCTAATCAAGATATATTAAATCCATATTTTAAATGATTATTTTTGTGGGTAAATCATAGGTTTGCAAATAACATAACTAAGCCAAAAATGCTTTAATTTCAATTCGGTAAACTAATCTGTGTTAGTTTTTAAAGGGTTAACAAATCTGCGTATTAAATTTTAATATTTGAAAAATTCAATTTTTTGTTAATTTTTTTTGATAATTTTAACGATGTAACCCCTTATAAAATTTTGAAAAAATTTCAAAAATTTATTTTTCTCCCGGACATGGCTAGATCGATTCAGGTTTTCATGCTGATCAAGAATATATATGATTAATAGGGTCGGAAATGACTCCTTCATTGAGTTTCAAGCTTCGGACTAAAATTATAATACCCTGAAAAGGTAATATAGCAAAAGTACACGTTTGTATCTTAAATACAAATTGCTGCATCACTTTAAATTAAAAATTAGTAATAGGGTCCATGGCAAGAAAGGGAATATTTGGTAAAATAATGCATAGTTACCATAGGTGAGTGAAGACTTGGGCCTGTTTCCTCCTCAAGCATCCTTATAATTAATATAATTGTCATTGTTAAGACTTACCGCAGTAGATGGGACACGTCATTGTTTAATTCCTTCCAGTGCAAAGGTATATTCATGGTGGCATCAATTAAGCTTGTCATGGTGTCATCAAAACAAGCACTTCCTGTTTATCCAGAAGATGTGAATTGGCCACGTCATATTTTTGGAGTCGATGGGTAATCACGATCACTATCACTCGAGATGTTACCACTGGAGGCGCCACGGACCGACTGAGGTGCGCAAGGCGGCAGAGCCCTGTATTTATACTTTTTGAGCAAAGAGAATAGAGAAAGTGTGAGCGAGAGTGAGAGGCAGAGGCATCTATGGAGGAGGCAAGCAATGAGAGAGATGGAGCGGCCTCACTGGCCTCACCCACCCCTTTCTCTGGAGAACTCTCTATGTGTCTCAGTGCTTGCCTCCACAGATGCCTCTTTGCCTCTTGCTCTTACCTGCTCTATTCTCTATAAATACCGGGCTCTGCCGCCTTGCGGCCCTTAGTCTGTCCGTGGCATCTCCAGTGTTAACATCTCGAGTGATAGTGATCGTGATTACCAATCGACTCCAAAAATATGACGTGGCCAATGCAAAACAAATGGATAAACAGGAAGTGCTTGTTTTGATGACACCATGACAAGCTTTATTGCCACCACTGGCCGATTCGGCATGCTCAGATATATATACTAGTATAATTATATAGAAGAATAACCCCATAGGTTCCTGCTCTTAAATTTGTTCCAAAACGTATCTCGCACATCTGTGCATATGATTCCCAACTAGTTCTAACATCCCCGGAACGAAGTGGCTGCTGCCGGCCAAGTCCCAGATATGTGTTGTGTTACAAAAGTTGCAAGTCATTGTTTATTAGTGTTCAAAGTTACTAACTGATCATACATACTTACTGTTTATTGATACTTACTGATCATAGTTTCTTATTGGCCATAGATACTTACACATCCTTTACATTTAACAACCGTGTTTCTGGCAGTTATATTATATAGTATTCCAATTTTATAAAATTAAAAACGAAATTTCAGAATAATAAAAGATAGCTTTGAATCAAATTAGATAAAAATATGTTAAAAACAATAAAAGTTTTAATATTTTTCTAAAAATGTTGACTGCTACGTTGCAAACTTCTGACTGAAGGGGTATAAAAATTCCAGAGATTTCTACAGATCCAAGTAGACCCTGATTTCTCACTCCCTATTGGATTGTCCATTGTCACTTGTGTTGGGTGCTATTTTTCAGTCGCTTTTGTGGAACTATTGTCGACTAAAGCAAGGAAAATTATAGAAATTTATTGGAAAAAATGTATTTCGATAACCTTTTGGGCGATGATAACGAAGAAGAGGTGGTGTATTTAAATCTTAGACAAAAGCTTACAAAGCGTATCATTAAGAAGGCGCCCAATAATGCTATTAAACCCAAAATTGGATCTCTGGTGACTATCAATCTAGTTGGGATAGTTGAACCTAATATTAAAGTGGAAGACCTGAGGAGTTTCCAGTGTCATCTCGGTGACTATGAGGTTGTCGATGGCCTGGAAAGGATCCTCCCCTCGATGAAGGTGGGCGAAATAGCAAGTGTGTCAATGGATTCCGACTTTGCTTATGGTATCTACGGACTGCAGGATAGTGCCAACTTTACTAACGATTTCCTAGTTCCGCCCTATTCTCCTATATCCTATGGTATAGAGCTTGTAGCTATAAAAACCGAAGAATCAAAGGATTTAGAAGACGATGAATTACTGTGTACTTATGTTGCTCGCAAGAAGGCTCGTTGCGACTTTTGGCTCATACGCTTGGAGTTCAAGAAAGCTATCCATCTGTTCAAACGTGCTAGGACATATCTACTTAAAATCAAGGACGAAGGGAAAGCTAAAGCTCTTATGCAACGTCTGGCTCTAAACTGTGACCTTGGCTCCTATATGAAATGTCGTGTTGTGAGAGTTTTTAATGCAGCTCTGATAGAGGTTGAAAGTGTCCTAAGTTTGGAGCCGGACAATACAGATGCTTTATTTCGTAAGGCAAAAATACTAAAATGTGTGGGTAATACAACCTGCGCTTTGGATATAATGATTAGAGTAACCGAGCTTGATCCAGAACATCAGGATGCTGCAGCAGAAGTTTCCGAACTCAAATACACCGAAGCTTTTGAGAACTACAGAGGTTCGCATCAAAACGTATCTGGCTTCAATATACGCCGTCCAATTATTTGGTTCATGGTAACCAATGTCATCTTGTGGATTTATTTTATCACTAACAAAGTACTAAACATTTTTACAAAGACCCGTTGAAGAGCTGTTTCTGCTGTTGCATTAATAAATTATATATCTGAGCATTAATATTATTGAGATCTACCAGTTTAATGCTGACAATCTTGAGTTTATCTATTACAGTAACACTGCCAGGGTGACATCTCGCCCAGGGGGCTTGTCCCACGAGAAATCATCATCATCATAATCACCGGTGATTGCACCCACATCGTGTGTCCAGTACATGTGACTCCCATCCGTTGTCCCATAGTGTCTCGGTGACCCAATCTATGACACATACACTGCATGGAGAAGGATTTTGTTCGGTGTTTTTCGTTCTTTTATTACTGTTATGACATTCAATAAGCAATTAGGCATTAATCACAGCCGGGGGCAGCATTAATCACCATAGCCCGGCCAGCTAGAAGCTTGGAGCTCGGAGCTTGGAGCGTCGAAAAGCGAGCCTTCAACTTATGCATATTAGCGGAGAGCTGGAGCTGCTGCTATTGGCTTCTATCCACAAATAGTTGGCGACACGACTCAAATAGAGACGGAATCCCGCTTGCAAGACACACAGCAGCGACATGATGTCACCGCCTGTTTATAGCCAAAGCCCGTCAGCGATGCAGATTGGATCTGAAATCGGACGGGGAGTGGAGTGGAGTGCTGGGATAGGATCGGATTGGTTTGGTTTGGATCGGTAGAACAGATTGTCCCACGCCCACGCCGAGACACGCGCCAAGAACACAAGCGCACAAGCTCACAAGCGAGTCGAAAGATCTCAAGGAAACGAAGTTTGGAATACCCTGTATCAAGAATTCTTTAAAGGAAATTCATGAAGATCCTTGAGGATCCTACCTTGGACCATTTATCATAAATGTATCATGGATGTTAAAATAATATCAAACCTATGACGAAGTTTGAAAAACTCTGTACATGAAGAAAAAATGTCTAAGGATCCTTGATGATCCTACCTTGGACTTCACACTGCATTAATGGAACACCCTGCGATTCATCATACATTTTCAATGCATTTTAAGATAATACCAAACCTAAAACCCCCTTTATTTAAAATAATTAAAAGGTACAGTTGCCGAGGCAGGTCAGGTTGTTGTTGATTCAGCTTTTGCCCCCGGGGCCCGTCGTATGAGGTCCAAGATCGATGAGCGATCATCAAGCAATCAGGCTAATGCATAACCAAAAGCAAACTCAGTGGGTTATATTATTTTGGATATTAAACTTTAATTTTATTGTAGTTCTTTTAGAGTGTGATCGGTTTTGTAATCGGATCGGAGATGGTTTACAGAGACAGTTTTAGAGATACGGATGGCGGATACAGCGAGCTTTAGAGACACGGATACAGATACGGCGGTTGATGATGGGATATGAGTGGAGTTAACAATATATATATCGACTATCAATTGGACATAGATTGGATTGGACTTGATTTTCTGCTGTTTTGTTGTTCCTTTTGCTTGCTTGGCTTTCACAAATAGTCTAGATATATTTATCGTATAGTTTTGCTCTGGTCAAAATTATACAAATAACATCTTGGGGGACTCGCGCGCTCTCTCAACACATTCGACACATTTCTTAATATTTTCTTACAATTGTTTCTTTTTTTTTTTGTTTTGTTTTTAGCACAGTTTGTGGGAGTTTTCTTTTGTTTGTTTTTGCTGCTTGCTCTTGCGGTCGTGGACATACACACACATTTATAGATCTTTAACTTTATCAATATCTTGTAATTTAATTTAGCAAATATACATGGATATATATATAATAGGGCTCTATATAACTATACAATTAAAAAGGCCTTTTGAAGGTGCGTTTTTCAGATTTTGCGGTCAGTTTTTCTTCTGCCTGCAGCTGAGTGATCGATTTTTTCTTTCGTGTGTTTAGACATTAAGCAACCCTGATCTATCGGTATTTATCAGTTGATCGTTAATCGTTACATTACATTGTCCAGGTACTTTTGTAGCGCATTTCTGTTCAAATTGAAACAAACTTTGTGTAGTTATTGTAGCCTAAAACTAAAGCTAAACATGAGGGGTCAGTAAGAGGTCCTTTTCCGTCCCGTTTCAAGGTCAAAGTGGTATCGTCCAGTGGTCAAGAATGTGCGGGAAGGGGAAATGCAGAGGCACCATAAGTCCTGAATGGTTTGATCAATGAATGGATATGGATGGTTGTTATATGGTGTTTCCGATGACGTTGTTCTACTTCTACGATGCTCTATTTTATACTATATATCCTCGCACAGCTGCAGCCAGAAGCGAAGAAACCCACAAAACCCAAAAAAACTAGAAACTCAAACTCGACTCTTTTGTGTTTTTTTAGGCCATATTTATATAGATATATATATATATTAGAGAATATTAATCGAAAACAAACAAAACAAATCGCGAAATAATCGATTACAAATATTAAACAAAAAATGTACAAGCGAGAGAACTTTGCTTCTTAATATTTCTTCTTTTTTTTTTAACTTGTTCCTCGCTTTTGTAGGGTATTAACATATGGAGTTTTGATTGCATTTTGCCATTTTTACAATTTATGGTTTTACAGTTAACATTTACAGTTACGAATTACATTTAACATCGAATGTGGTGGCAACCCTGGTGCAGCTTGCTTCAATCGCCTGACCTGAGTGTTTGAAACTTGTTAAAGTTTTCTTATTTTTTGTGATTTTTATGTTGTTTTGGTTGGAAGCTGAACGTAATATCAATTGTCGGCGAAATGGAAGTCATTCTGCTTTAAAATTCTCCAGAGTTGCCACTTGTGTGTGTGTGTGTGTGTGTGCGAGTGTGTGAGGTAAACTTTTGCTTAATGCTTAAGGCTCAAATACAATTTTAATTTTGAAAGATTTTCCATCTCAAGTGGAAACAGAGAGTTTTTCTTGTATGCTTAAAATTCCTATTCAGGGGCAAATAGGCAGGCATTTTTGTGGGTGTGTGTGTGGGGGGGGGAGGGGGGATACATAGTGTGTGTGTGTGTGGTACATCTAGAAAAAGGCGGTGCTCTGGGGAGGGGCTTCAAGAGCTGGTATCGGTATATCGTTTATATGTTATAAATAGTTACTTTTGCGTATTTAACATAGTTATAATTTATCGATTATCATTTATCGTTATCGTTGGTTATCTCTTTAGTACAAATCGAGGCAATTATCATTACAATTACGAAACAATTTCAAAAGCACTTGTGTTGGTGATGGGGAATTCATTTTGTTTTTTTGTTGGGGTATGATCTTTTAGGCCACTTTTTGGTGTTCACAGCTGTTTATACACACACATGTTTTTGTTTTTGTATATATATAATTGTTATATCCGTGTATAAGTATGTTTTTATATATATAAATGAACTCTGCTTCAACTCGTTGATCAAGCAATAGACACACAAATATATATATATATAATGTTTGCTCCTTCGTTTTTTAGTATATATATAATTTTTAAACTTCTCGTACCATCCATGTATACATATATAATATAAATTACAAAAGTTGTTCATCATTTTTTTTGTTTTTAACTGTAATAAGGCGCAAGTTGAAAGGAGTTGCAAAGTTTCAATTTTTTTTAGCAGCACTTTAAGGTCTTCGATTCCACCGAAAATACATATAATATATCTTCTCTCTTTTCCCTTCTTGTATATATATAGATTGTTTAATTTTGTTGTTTTTGTATATGTAGATTAGTTGTTTTTTTTTGCAAAAGAATTAACAAAGTGTAGATTAGTAATTTAGTTTTAGTTGTCAATTGAAAGTTTTTTTTTTTTTTTTTTCTCATTTTTTGATTAAGGCAACAGCTTACACAAGTTTTTATCGCTTATCATTTAAACATAGCTTACAAATTATGGACACGAAAAAAAAAAACAAAAATTCATACATGTATTTTGTTTATATATATAGTATATATACGGGTTTATCACTGACTAAGCCTAGGATTTAGAAAAAAATATCAAACGTCATCATATATCGCATATATCAACTTGAAATTCTCCTCTCTCTCTCTCTCTAATCTCTCTCTTGTTTTTATTTTTACACACATAAGCATATATAGTAGTAGTTATCATTATTTTTAAGGCTTCGTTGGGTGGAGCAAAGAGCAAACAAAAAATACGTTACGCATAGAAAAGAATTGAACAAATTAAAATTAATAATTACTGATGCGGATGTGACTGCACGCAGTTGATCACTGCGCTCTCTCCCTCTCTTCTTCCTTTCGTTCATCTCTCTCTCTCGATGCAGGCTTGCAATGGAATGTTATCGATAAATGATATCGTATCAAAAAGTTGGGTTATGTACAGTTGTGCAAGTGCTACTTTCTACTATCTTTCTTTCCTTCTTGTTTTCTTTATATTATTTTCGTGTGCTCTCTTCGTTTGCTTGTTTGTTTTTTTTTTGTTTATTGTTAAAACTCTTTAATGATAGTTACTTGTTAATTGTTACTGCTTCTTGCTTCATGAGGTAGTCAAGCCACAGGCTGGATGCCGCTCCAGGCGGACTTGGGATCAGGGAAAAGGGATATACATACATATAGGGTATGGGATTTTGGGTTCGGCGGATGATATTCGAGTGGTCTTGGGATCTTGGGAAAGGGGAAACTCAGCTATTGGAAGAACTTGGATTTGTAAGAAATTTAAATATTAAATTATAGCAAAAATTCCTTAAAAGAAGATTACAAAAAAACATCCAAGATTGTGGCAGATTTGTTAAACTTTATAGAAAGTTTTCTAGAATTTATAGAAATTACTTTTGTGGAAGAAATTATTTCTTTGAGGGATGGGATTTTCTTGGGAGGGGATTTGGAGGGATCTTCTTCAGCTTTTCCTGCTTTTGCTTAGTCGATGAGTGGCGGTTAATTTTAAGATTAGATTGTATTTTCTTTTTTTTTTTTTTTGTAATTTTTGTTTTTGGGATGATGATGGGTTGATTAAGCCTTAGCACCAGTAGTCTACATGGGCCCAGGCCGGATCCTGCTCCTCGCCCAGCTGCAGCTCCATTTCTAGCTCCAGCTCTACCTGCTGTTGGTCCAACTGTGGACTGGACGACTGTTGTGCCTGCCTCTGATTTCGATCCCTTTGCTGAGTCACCTGCTGGGGTTGCTGCGATTCCTGCTGCTGATGATGATGATGTTGTTGGTTGTGTGGGGTATGCTGATAATGGCCGGTGGACTGCTCAAAGGCGGGTAGCATCAGGTCACGGTCTCGATCTCGTTCTCGTTCTCGTTCATGTTCACTTTCCCGTTTCCGTTCTCGATCCCGCTCCCTGTCCGGCGCCCTTCCTCACGCCAGGCAACCGCCATTGGTCATGAATGCCGTGGCTGTATCCAAATTCACATACTCCCCGGCAACGCCATCATCCACCAGCTGTGACAGCAGATCCGATTCATAGCAACCGCTCTTCATGAGCATCAGCTGATGATCCTCATCGTAGCAGGATGTCATGCCCACACCGACGCCGACACCGACGCCAACATTTCCAATACCAATACCAATCCCATTGCCATGCTGCAAACCCTGATGGAAGTCCATCAGATGATTGTTATTATTATTATTGCTGCCGCCGCCATTAACGCCACCGTTGGCGTTGCTGCCGCCACCATTGCTGCCATTGTGATTGCCACCGCCAGTGCCCACATTCGTTGGCACCACACTGGCCATGTTGAGGCCATTGATGCCACATGGCGAGGGTAAAACACTGACTGCATGCTTAATATCTGGAAAACCATCACTTGGCTCGAACAGAAACCGCTCGGCACTCAGGGCTGTGGTATAGGGACTCTGTGAATCCACCAGCTCGTTCTTTACAAACTCAATGGCGCTGCTGCTGGCGGTGAGGCTGGACGTGGTGCTGGTGTTGCTGCTGGTATTGCTGCTGCTGTTGCTGCTACTGACGCTGGTATTGCTGCTTGGATTGTTGTGATTGCTACTGCTCAGGCCATCGCAATTGGGCACATAGTCGGAGAGCAGGCCGGGACTGGGATTTGGCTGATGTTGATGCTGCTGGTCGATGTTGCTGCTGGCGGGATTCATTGACTGTTGCTGATTGTGTTGCTGCTGCTGCTGTTGCTGCTGTTGCTGCTGGTGCTGCTGGTGCTGCTGATAGCCGGCATGCTCAAACTCTTGGGCACTGGGCGAGGGCTTGCAATAGCCAGTGGGTAGCTGTTGGGCCATTGCGGCTGCCGTTTTGGAGCCAAACTTGAAGGTGGCCATCGATGGTATGCTCTGGACTCGTTGCTGATTGTTGCCACTGCCGTTGCTGCTGCTGCTGATGTTGTTGTTGTTGCCAAGTGATCCCGCTGCCGCATCATCTAGTTCCAGTTCGGCGAGGTACTTGTGAGCTGGGGACTGCGTCAAATGCGTGGGCAACTGACAGCCACCGGAGCGCAGGCATCCATGAGATTCCAGCATATCCGTTAGCTTGCGACGTTCCGTTTCCAGCTGACGCACTTGGTTCTTTAGCTCCACATTCTGCGTGTCCAGCACTTCGGACTCCTTGATCAGATTCTGGGTACGTTCGCGCTTCTTCATCCGGCACTTGGTGGCCGCAATCTTGTTGCGTTCACGGCGTCGTCGCCGGCGATCCTCATCCTCGGGCGTCAGACCCTTTGGCTGGGACTTGGTCTCGCTATCCTCATCACTGGACTCCTCCAGGTCATCGTCATTGGCATTGCTCATGTTGCCGCTATAATGATTGCTACTGCCGCCACTGTGCCCGTTGTGGTTACTGCTGAGACGGGAGCACTTGGAGTGCGGCTGCTCCGATCCGGAGCTGGAGTCGCAGGTGGAGAGCTTGCGTTTGCTCTGAATGGACAACTTCAGGCCCTCCTTGATCAAGCGAGAGCAGGTCTGTAAGATAATGTAAAGAAAAGTTGGGGTATTGGTAATGGAAGTGTGGTTTTTGGTATGATTTTATGTTATATATAAGGTTTTTCTTAACATTTTCTTAAAACTTTTCTGTACATATAAGGTTTCTAAAAGAAGTTAGTTCTTAGGCTTATTTTCTATTAGTTTTTCTCTTGGTTAGTGGCCCCTCGAAAAGTGGTTTGTCACCATTGGCCAAAGTTGTTTACTCTCTATTTAACCGCCAAAGAAGGCAATCCAAGTCCACCGACTTGCTGACATTTTCAACATATTTCGAGCTCTTTTGATCTATACTTTTTATTTCACTTAGGGATGTATATCGAGGGGTATTGTCATATAGAAAATATCGAATAGAATGGTATATGATATATATAATATTGAATGTTCGATTAAAATATCAAAATTATTAAGGTAAACCTTTCAGAAATAGTATATATTTATAACAAATATATTCTAAACCAAGTTTAAGCTTCACTACAGTCCGATAAATCAATGAAAATATCGATTTATTGCTTAGATATCATTGAAAATATCTACTTATAGCACATTTAAGTATCGCTAAATGTAAATATGGATTCATTTATCGATTTTCACCTCAAATAACGATCAAATATGAACAGATTAATATTTCCTCTGCTAGTCAGAATTAAACCCAAAGCCTCTGGGAAATTTCCTTTATTTGTTTTGCACGCTTTTCCCCCAGACCTTGTCACGGTGTCACGTGTCATGTAAGATTATATATCTTTTAACCCAGTGATCCTATTTCCCATCACCTTGTGGAGTTTTCCCCCTCAAGGACTGAAAGGTGATGAGTGATGCGTGAGAAGTGAGAGCTCGACACAGTTTCTCGAGAGTTTCGACGCCCTTCAGGGCAGGTAGATATGACGAATCGCAGTCCCGCTTATTTCGATTTCAAGAGGAGATTATCTCCCCATCAGAGCAAGCGGCATTTTTAGCTTTTTGTTTGTTTGTGATTTACTCCAGCGACCTTTTTTCATATTTTCTTATTTTCTTATTTTTTTGCGCTTTGACTTAGGGCTTGGCTCTGGAATGGGGCTCAAGTTTTGGGTTTCAGTTGGGTTTGGGTTTGGGTTTGGGTTTGGGTTTGGGTTTGGGTTTGGGTTTGGGGACACACACATACTCGAGGGTTTGCATGAATTATAAATACTATAGATAGAAATCTGCGAGGGACACGCCCAAAAGGGGTGACTCTCTCCCTCTCTTCCCCAGTGGCAAGTGCAACCTCGAAACAACCTCGAGTGAAGCTCCATTTATGGAGATCAGGACAGGAACAGATGGTCATCGTGTTGCACTCCGGCACGTTGTCAACTTTCGTTGAACAATCGCTGATTGACAATTGCAGCATATGGTTATATGAGCTAAGGAGATGCCCTAACTTTAGCTATTTTATAAATACTATATGTTGTCTTATGTATTAGACTAAAGAAATATAATCTCTTTGGCTTGGCTTGAAAGTTAATATACCATAATAAATCATTTTGCAATATGGCATCCATCAAGGGGTTTGCCTGTCAAAAGTTGTGCCTTCAATTAGCCCTTTCAATCTACAGCTCATTGAATTGTCGGCCAGACCCATGATATATTTCCTTTTATTTATATTTTGTTTTGTTTTATTTTTTTGCTCATGTTGTCTGGTCGAGAAATTGTTGGGATGCCCCAGTCCCCAGTCTCGATTTCTTTCTCGACTTCTGTTAATTTTTTGGGCATCGCCTCGCTTCGCCGGGGTTCATTTGAATTTTAGGCACGCTGCCCGTTGCTTGCAGCGCTTTATTTATTGACCCAGAAATCAGATAAATACATTTTTTTGTTTAAAAAAAAAGCGAAAAAAAAATAAAATGCCGAAATCCAAAAGGCAAAATCATAATAATCGCATGCGCTGGCCAAATTGGAGCCAGAAAAACATGGAGCAGCACATACATGACCATATGGTCAGCGGACAAGTTGCTGCTGGTGGAAACTTCTGCTGGAAAATTGTGCAATTGCGTTTTTGGGGGAGAGAGGGAGAGCAGCACAGGTTGCTTGTAGTATCTTTGTATCTTTTAGTATCTCTGTATCTGTATCTGTATCTGTATCTCTGTATCCATATCTGCCGGCCGAGCCTTTCTTTGCACTTCGCATCGCTGCAACTTTAGTCGCAAAATTCAAACGAAATGGCAACAGTTATTATTTCTTCTTATTTTTGGGTCTGGCAAATTTGCATTTTTGTTTGTCTTGGGTTTGCACATTTTTTGCACATTTCACTCGCTTGTCTGTTTGCCGTTCTTATAATTTTCCCTCGCCTTTTACATTTCCATCATTTTTGTGGTTGAGTTCTGTTTTTTGGAAACATTTTGTGCAAATATTTGTTGCGATGGAGTCCAGGTTCTTTGGGTCCCACAGGGGGTCACGATCGGAATGACAAATCTCCTGCTAATTGTGCGAAAATACTTTATACTTCATTAGTATTCACAAAAAATACACACCGGAAAGAAACCGAAAAGTACGCAGAGTAAAGTCTTATGAAAACAAGACATTGTTAGCGTAACTTTAATGCCATACTTAAATGTAAATTGAGTGGCATTAAAGTGAAAAATAATATACGAAAAAAAGTCGAACGAACCCCAACCTTTGAGCTGCTAAAAGTATTCGGCAAGGGAAACATTGAAACGTGTGTTTGGCTATTCAATTATTACTTATTTCACTTATTTCTTTATACATTTCTTTTAATTTATCAAAGACTAATGCCTGTTTTTATTTAAAAATTAACAGAAAATGAATCTTCTGTTAAAAATGTTCATTTATTTATTTGGGTTTAGAAATGTCTGGTTTTCTTACAGAAGGACATACGTAAGAAGATCTAAAAAACTGCACTAAACTTGCACCAAATGTGCTGTTAAGTGTACTAAATGGTCTAATCAGTATCTAAAGTGAAGCATCGGGAGCGAAAATTAACTTTTTTAAGTCTTAAGATGCTGTAGAATGTACCAAATGCAATTTAACACCCACAAATTAACTTGAAAGTCCACCAAATGTTATCGAATCTGATGTAAAGTGTACTAAATGGTCTAAAAAGTTCCTAAATTGAACTGTAAGACACCAAAATTGGGTTTCTTTGATTTGATATTATTTAAAATCAGTATTTAGTTCCACCTTTTAAGAGTTAACATTGACATAACTCATATTTAAGACAAGCAATTTGTCTAAATCTGGTCTGAAATTTAGGAAAATCATTAAATTTTGGTTGGAAAAGCCTAACCATGAAATTAAACAGCCTTAAGTGCTTTTCCTAATTTACAATTAAATCAAAGTGAAATGTATTTGCATAGATAGAATACACTTCCCCAGACACTTGCTTCGTCAAACCATCTTCAATCTGACCGCCTCAATATGACAAGTTCTATCTAATTCATTCTAACCGTTCATTCATCCATTCCTTACACCATTCATTCATTCATTTATTCATTTATTCGATGACTGTTTTTGACGCCCACGCAACCACACGATGCCGTGCAAAATCAACCCACGCACTCTGCATCTTTTTTTGTGATTATTTTTTTTTATATACATGTATTCTTACTCTCCATTGGCCATTGGCCGGCGTCTGTCTGTCTTTTGTGTCTTTCTGTCTTTCTGTCCATGAGTTTGTCCCCTGTCCGGCCGGCGTCTTGAGTTGGTGGCGGAGTGGGCGTCAATTGCGAGACGCAGCTTGAATTGATTTCACTTTTTGCGGCATTGCGTTCGAGTATCTGCAATTGCATCTGCATCTCAATCCGTAAATGTGTATCTGTGCGAGGTGCCAGCGTGTGAGTGTTTGTGTGAGTGTGAGTGTATCTTGGGGGGAGAATCACACTCTTGACTGACTGACTGACTGACATTGGCCTTAATGAGGCACGTAACTGCTGCGGCTGCTGGTGTCAACTTCAGCGATTAATTCGCATATGAAGCGGGCGCGGATTGCACTTGCCACGCGGCAATTAGAGGTCGCATCCCTCAGATAAATATATAGATAGATGTATAGATAGATAGATGTATAGACGTTTAGATACTTTTGCACTTTCCCCGCTGAGAGGCTCACCCCAAGTAATTGGCAGGTGTCTATGACTGTGCCCACACACACACACAATCGTACTCGTTTACTATGTATCTTTGTGATTTATGATTATTACTTCCAACAAATTTATAGGCTATATCTTTTTGGGGAGAAGGGTAAGACGCTTGCACTTTTCTATTTGTTGTTGTTTTGTTTTGATTTTTTTCAACACAAATTTTTCTCATAAACTGAAGGCCTCCCCATTTCTGGGGATTCATCTGTATAGTTTTTCAACTGAAAAACTACTTAGTTGCGGGGGGTTTGGGTTCAGCCCTTTTTGGAAGTCATATTCAGAGCTTTAATTGCACTTCAATTACTAGCTGATTGATGGATTGTTTGTCTTTGATTTATGTATATATATACTTTCAGTTGGTGCTAATTTTAAGGGGGAAATATTGCAAATATTAAAGAATTTGGAAAGGTTATGAAATGTTTCAGAACTAGTTTTAGGTTTGATATAAGAATAAGCTAAGTAACCCTTTTAGTTACCTAAATTTAAACCTAAAATATATAAAATTATCTTCACTTTGAAGCCTTTTTAAGCTTAGCATTTTGAGTATCTATTCTATATATAATTTTTTGTTCAAAATGAATTTAAAACTTACCTGTTGAACGCTGGGCGTGGTGGCCGTGCCTCCCGCTGGTGAGTCCAATGGCGAGCCAGAGCAACTGGAATGACTGCTGTCCTGCGAGTGCAACTGTAAATATATGTATAGATAAAATACAAATATTAAGTATACGCACATATCAAGTATACGCACACATTAAGTATACGCCTCAAAGTTATATGTATGTTTACTAACCTGTCCATTGGGATGACCATTAAAATGACGCACTGTTACCACTGGTGTGGATGCAGCACTGCTGCAGGAGGCTGCCGATGAGGCTGCCGAGGCAGAGATTGCAGCCATTGCTGCCGCCGAATCGAAGCTATAGTTATCCAATGGATTGGTCATGGCAATTAGCGAGTTAACAATCTCCGGGGTTTTGGGCGTATGAGCGCCCAGGCCACCCAGGCCGCTGCTCTCGATGCTAAGCAAAGAGGCGGCCGGTATGTTTGAGTTGAACATGGCTATCGTTTATCGATACGATACGGTTATCGAACAAGGCAAAAAACAAACAAAAAAAAAGTAGTATAATAAACAAAAAACTAAACGTATCTCTCTCTATATATTATATATATATATCTGATTTCTTTTCTTTCTTTCTTGTTATGCTTAAATCACAGTTGAAGGCCTACGCGTTGCACTTGTTGGTTTTGGTTGCTTTTGGACTAATCAACAAGTCTATCTATCTTGTTTTTATTTATATATATATATCTGATCCTTGTGTTTATATATATATTTATCGTTCTCGCTATATATCGAGTGGGTTCTGGAGGCACACTTATCACAAGTTTCCTTCTAGAGTTTCCTTATTTGCTTTCTTTTGAGGAGACTGTTGTTTGCTTTGCTTCTTTTGTGGGAGTTTCGCAGATGATCCATCGGTTTAGTTTCCGTTTCCGTTTCGGGTTGGGTTTCCGTTTCCGTTTCCGTTTCCTTGCTGGTGCTCCCCCGATCTGATCCTATATCCGATCTCTCGAGTCTGTGTTGTTGCCCGAAGCACTAGGGCCGAGCGAATGCGTTGCTTTCAACGTTGAACAACAGCCGGCAACTCGCTTCACATCGATAGCGAATCTGCAAAAATTACAGAGACAAAAACAGAGAGAGAGAGTGAGTGAGTGAGTGAGTGAGAGAGTGGAGAATAAACCAGAGAAAAAGTGAATCAGAGAGACAGAGAGACCCACAGACAGAGAGAGAGAGAGGGAGAGAGTCACGTACGTGAGTGCGGGCCATGTCAACGTAAACAAAAGCAATTAAATTATAAAATAAACTCGGCTAAATTGATTTATGTAAGTCAGCGTGTCGTCGTTTGCGCGTGTCACGCGATCGAGAGCTCTGGAAATCACTATCACGATCGTGATTGATCACGCACCCCGCCCCACTACCATCCCCCCATCCCCCTTTCAATAAGATGCCTCCCAATTAAGCCATTAATCGTTTAATTAAGATCGGGCACACTTTATACACAAGAAAATACTACTAATAATAATAATAATAGCCAGAATAATCAAAAGGGGGCATTCCATTCCTCCTCAGGGGTTTCGTTGTGGGGTGAAGGTGAGCAGAAGGAGAAATTGCAACGAATTCCAAACACACTTACACACACACACAAACATACACTACGGTGGCTGTGCCGGCAATTGAAACGGAATTGAAATGCAATTGAAGGCAATCATCCATGAATTCGCTTGACTCCCGAGAACCTCTTAAAAAAAAAAAAACAGGGTTTGGAATGTATGTGCGGTCTGGCCAAGAGAGCTTAGGGTGTTCTAATCTCAAATTTAAGATTAAAACCTTAAGGAAATTTATTGCTTAAAGCCTATAATAATAATCCAAATATTGAAATACTCATAACTAAGCCAAAAAAACACTAATTTCAATTCGGAAAGCTGTCCCATGTAAGTTTTTATTAGATTAACAAATCTGCAAACTCTATTTAAAAGTTTTTAAAATTTCAATTTTGAACAATTTTTTGTTGACAACTTTAACGATAAAACCCCTTAAAAATTTCGAAAAAAATTGAAATTTTTGTTTCCCCCCTAAGATGGCTAGATCGATTCCCCTGTTGATGCTGATCACGAATATATATGATTTATAGGGTCGGAAGTGACGCCTTCACATTTTTTCAAGCTTCTAAATTAAATTTTAAACCATTCTTTGGACCGATTTTTATCAATAGTTTTATATGACAATTTTTTAGACAAATCAAATATTCAAAAAGTCATAACTCAGCCAAAAAGGCATTAATTTTAATTCGGAATGCTGTCCTATGTTAGTTTTTATTAGATTTATAAATCTGCATACTCTATTTAAAACTTTTAAAAGTTTAAATTTTTTACAATTTTTTGTTGACAATTTTAACGATAAAACCCCTTAAAAAATATTGAAAAAATTTGAACATTTTATTTTCTTCTAAAAGTGTCTAGATCGATTCCCCTGTTGATGTTGATCAAGAATATATATGGTTTATAGGGTCGCAAGGGGTTTCTTTACTGAGTTTTAACCTTCTGACTGAAATTATAATACCCTGCAAGGGTATACAATTAGCAATTACTTCAGATTAATAATTTAATAAATTAAATAATTTAAACCCAGCTTTCTTGCTTACAACCCTTTTTTTTGCTTTATTTCCCCCCTTATTTAATTTCTTTGAGGAATTCCAGCCTCTGTATGTATATTCTCGATGAACTATATATCTCTCTGAAAGGCAGAGGGGTTGAGTTGTTCAAAGAGACAGGGGGAGGTAACTTAATGTGATGGTGGTTGGCCACTGGAAAACCGGGGGGGAATTTCGCTCAAAATGCAAATTGAGGCTGTCAAACTTCAAAAGCCGAAAAACAGAACGCACAACACACACACAATACACACAGGAAAACATCTCATTTGGGGTTTGTGTGCGATTTTAGAAGCTGCCTTTGACCATTTATCATATGGCCAAAAGTGTCTGCACTGCCATTATATATTGGTATTGATGCACTGACAGAAAACGGGGGTACATTATTTAGAAATATTAAAACATACTTGAGAATTTTAATATTTTAAGCATATTAACTAGGACAAATGAATAATTTTTGGGAGTTATTTATATATATTTTATTTATTTCGATTAGTTGGTTTTTTTTTCAGTGCATTGACATTTGTGGTTATGTATGCGTGACATGCTCTATAAGTTTTAGAGCTCCCCTCTCTCGTTCTCTCTCTCTTTTCCAAAAAGAAAAAACCCCAAAAACCGAAAGCCAGAAAGGCAAACGAACAACAAAACGAAGGCAGAATAAAGAATTATGATTTATGACTTTCGCATGTTTCTTTATATATTTTTATTATTTTTTATATTTTTATTTTTTCCTCTTTTTTTCGGGGGGTTTGTTTCGAGAGCTTTTAATGCTTTTCTTGCCAGCTTGCCAGCCTTTTGATGTGGTGACTCTGGCTCCTGGCCCCCCTTAAAGTTTTTGCTGCAACGAAAATCACTTTTGACATTCGCCTCGCACAGAATCTGAACACACAAATCGATGCGATTTGGCTTACTTTTTTTTGTGTGTGTTTTTTTTCTGTTCTCTTGGCTTCCAAAATGAATTCGAAAATCAGAAATCTAAAATCCACTTCCACTTTGACTCGGACTTGAAGCCAAACGTTCATTTTGACCAAAAGCGGCGGAGACGTCAACGTCAAAATCGTCGGCATCGGCATCGAGACACACACAGCACATGCGTGGCCTCCCCGAGAATGGAGAACATTTGGGGTCAGGGCGATCCGATGCCAACTGAAAGCCAACACTAAACACTGAAAATTTAACTCGGGAGGAGTTGGAAAATTAATACAAAAATACAAGAAAGTCTTCATAATGTATTATAGTATTTAATTTTGAAACTTTAACGACCTTAAAGTATCTTTTTCTCTTCTAAAAAGTATTTCTAATTTGTATTTCCCAGTTGTTTAGGATCTTCTAAGCATTTTTCCTATATTCTTCTTATTTTTCTTTCTAAAAAGTAATATTTAGCTAGTATATTTTTCGGTTCTTCAAAGCTTTTTTGCTAAATCTACTAGTTTTTCCTTCTGAACAGTATAAATAGTATTTATTTTTCAGTTTTTAAGAACATTTAAGGACTTTTTCCCCTACTCTACTTACTTTTTCTGATAAAAAAACATATATTATATTTAGTTTAGTTTAGTACTTATCTTTCTCCCAAAAAAGAATTTGTTATATTTATTTTTTAGTCTTTATATGACCATTATATAGAAATTGCTTATTACCTAAGCTTCTCCAGGTCATCTAAATATCCAACAAGACTTTTAATAGGCATTAACCCTACCAAATGTCGTATATACTATATCCCTTAGTTTATTTTTTGTACCTCATTTTCTTTATTAAAGAAAAATGTCAAATTTAAATAGGTATAGATTAAAATGTGAGTGGTTAATATCGTTTGCCAGCAATGTGTCTCATCGCAAAATGTTTGACTATTGATTGCGTAAATATCTATCAAACGATACGATCTTATATGCTGTCCAGCTGACTTGAGATTGCGCATACGCCGCGTTGGCTGACCGAGTCGTTTGTCAAAGCAACCGATAAGTTGACAGGCCTCAGGCCGGCGCCCAGCAGGATTTTTGAGACAACACAAAACACACAAAGTAAAAAGTGAAGAGAAAAAATCGAAACATTTTAGCTGGCTGCACTTGCCACATTTGACATTCCCCAGTTGTGCTTTTGCTACTTTGGAAATAAAGTCATTTGCGGCTGATTTGTGGCCGGCATGTGAATTGCCCTCAAGTGTGCGAGTTTTTGCTCGATCGGATCGAGAACAGAGAACAGAAGCTTGCTTGCACAACGATTGAACGATCGAAAGATCGAACGATCGATGAAGATATATGGAGAGATCGTGTGGAGATCGATTTGAGGACCGAGTCACTGGGGGTGTCCGTTCCATGCCATGAATATGCGATGGAGGTGCCAAGAAAATTCTTGTCATCGATCAGCTAACATCATACTAAATACTAAAGAATGTATCGATCGAGGCATTAAATCGAAATATATTCTAACTAAATAGCTTTATTTTATTACCCTGTTAAGACAAGCGTTACCTAAGCTGATTGCTAAACAACTAATTTAACGATTAATTTGTATGAGCATCTCAATCTTATGATTACTCAATAGTTTTTTGATTACATTTTGTCTTATTGAGTTTTAAGCTTCTTAATTAAATGATTTCTACAGTGTTTTCGATTAAATACAATCTTTTCAATTATAAGACTACTCAGTAGTTATTTATTAAATATTGTCTTTAAATATCTTATTATTGCATTCATCGATAATTCATCCAAATGATCGATTTTATCGATTCAATCACTATTTATCGCTTCTATTTTCTCACGCAACAACCGATTGGCATTCGACTTGAATTGTTGTTAAGCAATTTTCAATGGAATTATTACACTTGAATTGGTCACGTCGCTGAATATATATATATACAAACATATATATATCCGAAATATCCCAAAAAGTGTGACTTACTGACTGATCGATCGATGACTCAGATTCCCGTTCCATTTGCATACGATTAGGTAAATTCGATCGCATGCGAATGCGAATGTGAATGTGAGTGCAAGTGAATGAATTATGAAGCAGGGCGATATTGCACAATCGAGTGGCGAGCATTATATTAATAACACTTCATAATTGCGATACATAGGAGCACGGATCGTGGCCCGGACTTGCATTTATCATCGTATCGGCGTGAGTGTCCGGCGGTTCGTGCGATGTGAAAACGCTGCATACTTTGCATTTGGGGGTGCACTCGGCATTTGAGTTATTGTATTATTGTGTGAAAAGTAATATTTATATATAAATGTATATATTGTCCGCACATCTGCCGCCACGAACGTTTATCGGCTCTTTGCTCCGCTTACGTGCTACGTGCCTCGCTCGCACTCTGCATTTCACACGAGCGAACAGCACAAATGGCTAAAAAGCCGGCGAAAACAGTCAATAGAGAGGGGGGGAGACAATTGTTGAACAGGGGCAAACGTTTTTAATTCGAATTAGAAATTTAAAAGCTACCAAATAATTTTAAAATAATAATATTTAATGAAATATCGATTGCATTTAAAATTGAAACGTTTTGAATCCTTGTAGTGACACATTTATTATAAAAAGTGTAAAGTGATTGATTGTTTTCAATATATCTCTGATAATTTATCCATTACGTTGTACAACTTTCCAAGACGTTTTTAAAAAAGGGACAGAGCATTCGATTCTTCTCGATATTTCTTATGAATTTTATCGATTTAATTAAAATATTGATAACACTTTTCTTCTATCCTAAATAATTCCTCTATTAAATATATAGAACATAAATTATACAACTTATCAAACATTTTCCACATAAAAGGGCTTTGCTATTAAACCTTTCTTATATTTCTTGGATTATTTATCGATAAACCTTTTAAAATAAAAGTTGTATAACTTAAAAGAGCCTTCAATAACACACTTTCAATCTCTTTTATACCTTATAATCTCACTGGTTCTTTCCGATGCATTGAATCACCTATTTCTTTTAAAAATCTGTGTCTATATCTGTCCCAAATCCTGAAAATCGATATCACTTTCGATATTAAAACCATATTATGCTTTCAGCAATTAAATTTCAATTTCGTTCCAAGTAATTCCCAATCCCTCCCCTTGGGATTCTGTTACACATTCGACGACTGTCGCTTACATATCGATCTGTTAATTATTCTTCTGCATCTATCCATAATACTATGTACTTTGATATGTACATATCCATGGCCATTCATATCTGCAGTAATTCGTTTCACAGTCGGAATCAGTGTACATATATCTTGAAGGGATTCCGGGGAATTCCGAGGAGTTACTTGCCACGTTCTCTTGGCTTGTTTTTTCCCTGCGTCATCGGATTCCGTTTCACAATCCTTTGTAGTAATATGCTCGTAAAATGGAAAAACTTTGCCAACTGACTGTGCCCCCTTCTATTATTGCTACTCTCCTGCCGCTGGGTCATATTCCTCCTCCTAATCCTCCTCCGCTTGAGGTCTTTGGGCCGAATTGGATTTCTAGCTGAAAGTAAGTTGGCCATTATTCCGCATGTGGGTGTCTCTCTCTGTATATGGACTCTGGTCATAAAAATAAACTTTGGTTGTGCGGCAACTTGCTTGCCTTTGCCTTTGGCCAAAGCTTAATTAAAAGCCAAAGTAAACAGAGACTATATATCCGATAGATACTAGAAAGGGGATAGATAGTAACCATTGTCAGCTCTAGCCTACTTTTTTTCTCCCCTTCTTTTTTGTTCCTTCTAATTAAGTGTCAGTGCAGCAAATCTGCTCAAAGATGGCACGAAATTTACACTTTAATTGGGCATTTAGATAGTGTATATCTATATTGGCCTTTGATTAGTTTGCTAATTGCTTTTCCAGCAGGAGTTGGGTGCTGTAATGTAATGGTCTCGAGGCAGCAGGGGTTGGGTTTTTGAGCTATTAACATAAAAGTTGACGAGAAACCAGAGAGATTGGGGATGGAGTCCCAGCTATCCTATCCATCCATCCATCCATTCATTTACTTCCTTAAGCGATCCGCATTCACGCCCCGCCCGCATCTGAAATTGGGCCGCGTGGCGATTCAATTAATTTATTATTCACTTAAGAGCGCCACGGGAGGAAGATGGGGCTTTCGGAAGGCGGCAAGATGGAGCGTACACATAAAAATGTTATAAAAATTAAGGCGCACAAACTGCTGGCAAAAGACACTACGAAATGGTGTGGAGACGGGCATTTGGGGGGAGAGTGCTGAAAGCTGAAAGCCAAAGAGAATTCATTTTCGCACATTTCGAATGCCTCCCGCAGTTGTGCCAAAAATGTCCTGACAGCGGGATGTGCTCTGGCCCCTCCTTAGAGGGGGACAGATTTCTTATTTTTTTTGGGGTTGGTTTTATGTTCTGTGTTTTCTGGCTTATGGAGAACGCGTGGCGCAAGTTTTATAGTTCTAAACATTTCCGTGCACGTTCCAAGCGTTAAATTTGAGAGCCAGCCGCAAAAAAAAAAAATAATAGAGAAATATAAATATGAAAATTGTTCCAGAAAATTAAAGGAAAAACAAATAAAGGCCGAAACGAAGATGAAAATACTCTAGGAACTATGAATAGTCAAGAAAACATAGGTAGAAAATATAGAAAATTATACAAATAGTTCCAGAAAATGAAAGAAAAAAAGACCAAGCTAAAACTGGAAATTAACTAAAAAAAATGGAATATTTAAGAAAGAATCAACCATAGAGTATATATTTTATTACAAATCTGGTTTTGATGTTGCAGTTAATCGATTCATAATCAATAATAATCGATTTATAATCAATATTAATTTTTTTCTAACCTATTTTAATCGTTTTTAACCATAATAGGTTTTTAATTCCAATTAATCGATTTGTATTAGTTATTCATTGACTTAAAATCGATAATTTGCTTGTAAAAATATCGATTATTTGTCATCTCTAGTCATTTACTTCCAACCCTTATCGAGGGTATCGCCTGACCATAAAACTACTCCAACTGTCATTGGAAAAGTGAATGAAATGACTGGGAAATGGAAAATTATGGAAATGAATTGCTTTCAAAGGGATATAAACATGTTCCTTTCACATATAATCAGAGAGTGAGGAGTACTAGACCTTGGAATGCGCATCGATTGTGTAATCAAGAAACCGGGAAGTATCTAGATACGAATGCATCTTCACCTGTGTATAAAGTGTGTGCTAGAACAAGTGACTAACTCTAGTGCAGATAAGGGGAATACGTTCTTCAAGTGCGTGCTTTTGTATCTTTGTATCTGCAAGGACGTTGGCAATCAGAGGAACTTTCATTAAACTTTGGTGTGTGTGTGTGGTTGTTTTTTTTTTATCATTGAGCTTATCAGCTCACTGGCTGGCTGTGTCAGAAGATGTCTTATCGAAGGAAAACACGAGCACGAGAATCTTATCTCGAAGCCCAATTCTCTCTTTTATTTTCTCTCTCTGGTTTAGTCTCTTGTTTCAATTTCGATTGGAAGTTCGATTTCTGTTTCGGTTTTGTAGTACAATTTGTTTTTTCGTTGGGTGAAATCTAATTAATTTCCAAAGCTAATTCATTTTGTGACATCGTTGCGATTTATGCTGATTAAGGTGACATTATCGGGCCCTGCTCGCCGTTTGCGTGTTTCCCTTTATTTATTGTTATTTATGGGCACTTCTTTGTGGCCTCTCTTTTTCTTTTTTTCTTTTTATTCTGTTGTGTGGAATTTTATCAAAAAAGAGCTGGGGTTTTTTATATTATTTTGTTTGCCTTTGGCTTTTTTTCATTTCGGATGGCTTTTCGTCCAAAGCCATTTAGAACACTTTTCGCACCTCGTTGTTCTTTGGGGGCCGGCGAAAGATACATTTGTATCTGCTGCTCTTTGCTGAATGCTCGCCATGCGACAGCTGTCACTGGATCTAGAGATCTTTGAGATCTTTCTGTGGCCAGCACATCATCATCATCATCATCATCATCACTAACATCATGATGATCACGATCATCATCATCAGCTTGGTGATTTTTATGAAGGAATTCGCATTAAAAATGTTTATTATGTTTATTTATTGCGAACGAGAATCGAGAACGGGCCAAAATGGAAAGACTCACACACAGCTACAAAGTAGATCTAATGGATTTTTGAATTTTCTGTGTTGGCTGTAACAAAAAAAAAAAAGAAATACGAAAAAAATAAGAAGAATACAACAAAGCAGAGGCGTCTCTGCGAAGGGGTTTCAGATTCTTCATTTTTTTTACACTTGTTCGTGCTGGACAAAGGCAGAAGCCAGAAGCCAAAAGTCAAAAGCAGCTGGCAGCTGGCAAGTTAAGTGTTTCTTGTGATTTTCGGGGAAATCCTCAGATCATTTGCAGTTCATAGGGAATCCAGACACTGCTAGAAACAAGTGGGTATTGTAAATACTTAAATAATAAAATGTGCAAGGGACAAATCAAGATTAAGTCTAGAAACTAGAAAGTTCCTTCTTTGCATTGCTCAAATTATTTATATTCTTGTTCTCCCTCTCAAAAAAAAAGTACTTTAACATCAAGCTAAAATCCAGTTTAAAAAAGCAAGCAACAACACTTGAATATAACTGTAATTGCTATAGAAAATTAAAATCAATTAAACAATCGTAAATCGTTAAATTAATTGAAACAACAAATTTGAATTGCAAGTGAATATATATTGTTTAATTAAAAGCCATATTGTGTTTACTTTTGATTCTGATATTTCTCTTTCTTTTTTTGTTGTATTACACACTTTTATGCCGAAATTAAATTTAAAATAAACATTCCATTTCCAGGCTAGGGATGTTTATTTTATAAAGTTGTATCTTTTGTTGCCTAAACTTTGGCCTCTCTTTGACTTTTAATTAAAATAAATTTTGCCGATTTGCCAAAACTGAGAATTTCAAGGCGGGGTCCCAATGATATATGTTTGCTTAAAGGGAGTGCCGAAAAATAAAGCCCCGAAAAGGGAGTTGGGAATTACAAGAGGTGTGAGAGAAAGGGAAAGATATATATTTTCTGACAGAGAAAGATAGAGATAGTGTGTGAGTGAGTAGGTGACAAGGACTGGGAGGCGACATCAATTAGCGCCGGACAAATGTGTCCCAAATGTATAGAAAAGAACCACGCCCATTGCACCCACATGCCACACACACACACTTCAAAGGAACCCACGCGGCGCACACACACACCCATGCCTATGTATAGCTTATGGCATGTCCTTGACACATATCCTGGCATTTGCTCAGCACGCACATTCCACACACACACACACAAGGTCCTTAAATGTGCGAGGCAACGCCTTGCGGGGCTTCTTCCTTGCGAGAGCCTGGCCCTAATCCATTTGAGTCCTCTCTACCGCTCTCTATCTCTTCCGCTCTCTCTCTCTCTCTTAGCCAAGGATAATAAAAGCGAATTCTCTCCTACTTTATGGCCGGGGCGAAACTTTTGTGGCTTCCTCATATGTGTGTGCAAGTTCTGGTAATATAATCCTAATGGAATTTACACTCAAACTTTACAATGGCAGGGCAACAATAGCGAGGACACTGCGTGTCCTTTGTCGTTCGCAGGGATCTCTTCGTCCGGATATAGAGGAAGAGGCAAATACAAGTAGGAACCAACTACAGTTGAAATTACATCCGCGAAAGTTTAAAAAACAAGGACGAATTCGAAATCGTATTGAAAAATCGAAATGGAATTGAAGGGAGAATAGAACATTGGATTAAAAAGAAAATGGGTTAAATATTTAATCAAATTAATAGAGAATCGTTGTGAAAATTAATTTACTGGAGAAATGTAATGGAGAAGAGTTAAAATTCTTAAAAATTTATGTGTTTCGATAGAAGTTATATTTTTTTACATTTAAAATTTTAATCTTTATAATTTTTGCCATTTTCGATACAATATTTATTCTGTCCATATATTCATAGGATCTCTCCTTGATCATCAAAGTTAGATATATTTTCGATATTTTTATTATAATTTCCGTCGTGTTATCGGACTTATCCTATCGATATACATTTCCCCTAAAAATCCTATATAATAACCAGCTTTTAAAGTAATTAATATTATATTTATATAATGTATTTATATATATTTTATTCCAAATGAAGCATTTATTATATTTTAAATCAAAAATGTATTCAAAAAGTAAAGAGTTTGCCCCCTAAAATGTGGCAACCAAACATATTGCAACCAAATGCTGTCTCGCTTGAGTTTCCAGGGGGATTTGATTCTATTTTATTCTATTTTTTTTGTGTTGTTTTGTTTTTGTTTTTGGTGGATACAGATTCAGATTCAGATTCAGATACGGACTCGAATTTGAATAGCGATCTGGCTGAAGGTCAAGTGCATTAAGGCGCAACGGAAACGAGGCGAAATGGAAATGTTAAATGGCATCGAAAATAGTTTGAAACAAAAACAGAAATAAATAGAGAAAAAATACATTCTCTCTCTGAAAGCATAAAGATAGTCTGCGTGCGTGTATGTAGTAAATTGTGATTTTATTTGATTTGATTTTGAGACCAGCGGCTTCTAGTCCCCTATTATCCTTGTACTAACTTTGGCTTAATTGTGCGTGTCAGGCAGCCACAAAGCCGCAACATGGACACATGTCCGTTTTTTTTTTTTTTTTTTTTTTGTTCATTCGCTCCCTTGCTGGGTGTGTTTTAACCAAGGTCCAACCAGGACTGGCCAAGAGCAGGAGCAGGGAGCAGTTACTAAGGCAGGAGTACGAGAACGAGAAGTCGTTAATAAGAGCGGAAATGCTGGCGCCGACATTATCATTTCAACCTCCACCCGCTTACATCGCAATTATGATAATTGAGTGAGCAGAAAAGGCAGCAAAGCTGGCTAACAGCCTGGCCAAGAGGGGGGCGAGTGTGGCCAAGTGGCAGACAGGTTAAATTGCGCGTAACTCGACAGTAAATGGTGGCAGATTCCCGTCTTGGACTTTGCTTTTCTTTCTTTTTTTTTTTTGATTGATTTGCCAACAAGTTTGCCACGCACGCACGCAAAGAAAAAAAAAAGGGAAAAACACATTACCAACTGGCGCCCAATTGTCTCGAGGACCTCAAACCAAAACTCTCGTCCTTTTTCTTCCTGCCTCCCCATACAAGATGCAACAACAAACATATTATTTGCCTTGGCCTGCGGCGAGTCCTTTTCTTTTTTGTTTCCTCCTTTCACCTTGTGACGCACAGTTGGATTTATGAATTGATTGCGTGCTAAAAATTCCTTTCTATCTTTGATTGATTTCGCTTGGCTCTTGTGCGTGACTCTGCTGACCCCAGTGCGTATGCGTAATATTCGTCTATCGTCTTGCTCTCCCCAGGAAGCTGTGTGTGCACAACGACAAAGCAAAGACTATATTTAGGCACTGTGCCACCATTTAATGGATTGTTTACGTCCCAAACAGAGAAAAAAACTGAGAGAGAAGAAAAACACAAATTGGGACGGCTGCAAGTTAGCATAAACAGCAGCAGAAATTGGAAAATGAATGGATTGTGCCATACATAGAGTTTATTTTTGAAGAATCCAAAAAAATAAAAGGGATTGAATGAATTAAATATCTTTATATTATTATAATTTCAGTCAGAAGCTTAAAAAGCAGTGAAGGAGTCATTTCCGACCCTATATATCATATATATTCTGGATCAGCACAAAAAAAGGAATCGATCTAGACATCTTAGGCAGAGAACAAACATTTTTAATTTTTTTGCTAAATTTTTAAAGGGTTTTATCGTTAAAATTGACACAGAAAAAATGTTAAAATTTTCAACTTTTTTAAATTTTAAATAGAGTATGCAATTTTATTAAACTAATAAAAACTAACATAGGAAAGCTTTCCGAATTGAAATTTATGCATTTTTGAGTGAGTTATGACATTTCAAAAACTGCTATTGACCCCAAAAAAATCGAATTTTAAAATATCGATTTATTGTTTAAAGAATAAATATATTTAAGGGGGTTTTCTGTAAATATGGCAGAAAAATATAAAGTTAAAGGAAAATTATCAAAGTTCAAAGAAAATATATTTAGATTTGCTCGAATTTTCTTGAAAATTAATAAAGTTATCAAAAAATATATGTACTATGAATTCAATTAAAAGAAGCTTGAATCCTTTTAAAGATTAAACTCCTTGTAGTAAATAGTTTACTAGTTTTATAAAGTTTATAAGGGCAGCTCTCTCTCTCACTTCTCGATGCTCTAACCTCGCACTTTGACTTACCATTAATTGCACAAGTCGCCGGGTTCCAGAGCTGAGTTGCTGGGCCTGAGGCGAAAGATAGAAGGGAAATACAAACTGTTAGCATTGATTAGCGTCTAATGTACAAACACAATGTAGATTGCATATACTGTGATTGCTATAGAGATGGGGGAGATGGAGATGGAGATGGGAGCAGGAGTGTGAGGACTGAAACCGAGCTGAAACCAAAAACTGGGCTCAGAGTGGATCGGGGGTACCGGGTCCCCCCATCAATAATTGCGGCTTACGGCCATCTATTATGTGTGTTTACTGTGTGTAAAGACGATGGATGGTTATTGATTAGGCGGAGTGTACAACGACGACGACGACGACCGCATATTATGTATGAATCATTGCGAATACAAAAGAAGAAACGACGAAACGACGCTAAAAACAAAACTCGCGTAGGTAGCGCCAATTTTTTAGGCAAATACAAATATAAATAAAGCGAGTGTGTGTGGATATTCGTATAAGACCAAAAGCCAAATCAAACCAAGCCAAACCAACCCAAGAAATACATGAAGAAAATACAACAAAACAACAAAGTGTTTTCTGTTTGTGACTTGGTCTTTATGGAACTGAAATGTACCCTGTAAGCGAGGCAAAATATATTGATATAGCAATACTGGATCGTGTTTACAACGTATTAATTTTCAATGTGATATTTGTAGGACATCAATTTGTATCTAATAATTTGCCTGCCTGCTATACTTATAAAATTTCGAAATTCAATATTTTAAAGTATAGTGCGATAATTTCCAATATTTCAAATATCGATAGATTGAACTTTTCAATATTTTCTATACGATATTGGGCGTTGTTTTGCTTTTAATTCTTGCAAATTGAGATGATTTTTCGATAGAATAGACATTCTAATCTTAAGTGGTATTTTTGTGATTTTTAAAATGTCGATATATTATTTTTATCGATATTTTCGATACAATATTAATATATCATATAATTTTCTCCCGATATAAACATGAAATTGAGATATATTTAAGATATATTCCATATCATTTTAAGAAAGTTATCAAAGTTTTTCTATCGATATATATTCCTAGTAAACATCAAAGTATTTAAGCTCATAAAAAGCGAATTTAAAATATTTAAAATGACCAAAACTTGATCAATTTTATTAATTACAATACTCTAAAGTGCAAAGAGAAAACCCCATCTACCTTTTGATTACTCAACTCAATGGATGCAAAAAAAACACCAAAGGAGCGACGAAGTCAACTAAGCCCACTGTCCATTAATTTGGCTTAAATCCCCAGCAATCGCTGTGGCACAAAAAAGGGGAATTTGTGTATTTATTTGGCAGAGAAGAACGCTCTTTTCGAGAGTTGGCTTTGTTTGCTTTGGTCTTTGCAAATCGCCAGCGGAACCGCTACTTCATTTGCATCGATTTTTTGCCCCTCATGTGTGTGTGGCTTTATTTGCACCGAAAATTGCATCTTCTGTTTGTTTGCACTCTTTAATGTCATTAATTTATTTGGGCGAGGGAATGAAGGTGGAAAAGGTGGATTTGGCTACCTGGCAACGGTGTTGCCGTTTCGGGTCTTGCTTTTTGTTATTTTGTGTGAATTTTCGCATTGAATTCGCATTGAAATGTGCAAAAACCCCAATTAGGTGCAATTAACAGCAATTTTGTTGCTCCCGGGCATGGTAGTTTTTGGCCAAAAAGGCTTCAATTTGTTTTGAAATGTTGTTGAAAGCCCCAAAAATTGAGAAGAGTTGAGTTTTTTAATTGGATTTTTATTTTTTATGTTTTTGGGAATGCAGGGAGCGTTAAAAGATCGTTTAACAAGGGTATACTTTTCACTTAATTAATATTCAGGTTAATTTAGTTATAAAAGCTAAGGATTCTTTAATTAAATTAATGTTTTTATTTGCAGATGTGCAAGGAACACAGAATATTTTCAAACAATATCGAATTAAAGAGAGTTAAACGTTACAATCAACAGAAATGGTAAGTTTATTTGATCAATTATTATATTATTTTGAAAATAAGTTAGTTAATTGTTAAACAAATTCATAAAAATCATAATCAAGTAAACAAGTATACTCTCCCAACTTAAACAATGCTTTCTTTAAATGCTTTAAATCAAAGTAAATAAGAATTAAGATCCAAATGAAAGGAAGTTTGCCAGGCTAAACAAATCAAATCCTGTTTAACCAGAAACATGTTTTAAATGGGGTTTTTGGGGAAAAAGAATATATTATCTTAAAGGTATAAATAGCTGTGTATTTTTTTGGCTTGTATTTTTTCTGAGTCCGATATGGAACAAGCTCTGAAACACGTTTGGCATTTAGTCTCTCCTCTCCTCTCCTCTAGAGGAAAAGATCTCAGTTAATTTGCGCGTAATTGCCACAGCTGGGTGCGAGATCCATCAGCTCATCAGGGCAATATACTGGGAGGAGGAATATATGGGCTTTATGGCCTAATCAACATCAGCGGTAATATTCAATTCCCCTCCACTCGTAATATTGAACATTAAATGGAAATGCAATGGGAAATGGAAATGAAAATGGAGATGAGATTGAGACTTTGACTTCGACTTCGACCTGACCTTGACTGGTTGCCATCGAGGAGGTTCTAAGATAGAGATACTGAGGGCAATTTGCTGTTGCTTTTTAATGCCCATTTTGGTGGTAATTAAGCAAACGGCAGCTGCCACACACACACACACTAAATTCCAATTTCAATTTCAGCAGCGGCATTAAAAATTATTTAATTAAGTGATTTTAATTTCGCTTTTTGCTGCCGCTGCTGCTGTTGCTGCTGTTTCCACTTGAGACTTGCCTTCTCTTGATTGTCTAATTTCATTAATCTAAGTCGGTGGCTATGCTGAACAAAAAGTGAATGAAGGCAAAACTGGCAGTCAGCCAGAGTGCCTCGTTTTTGACCCACTGTGCGCGTTCTCTTTTGTCAATTAGAATTTCGAATTTGACCTCTGTGCATCCACACAACACAAGTTTAGCGGAAGACGCAGATGAGGATGAAGATGAAGATGATGCTGCAGACTTTGATCGAATCGAAATGGTTTCACTTGGCTCACTCTACTCTACTCACTGGCATAAATCACACTTGAGTGCCAATGCCAGAATAGAAATAATCGTTTAATTAGCCCAACGGGCAAAGTCCAATTGGTAATGCACCTTATTTTCTAAATACCCTTTTTTTTTTGTTAATTTACTTATTTCCGTTTGGCGCCAGGCATTAGCATCCGTGTTTCTTTTGGCCACCAAAGTCGATGCTAGTGCCAAAGATACAACTAAACAAATGCCAAAGATGCCAAAGGTTTAACTAAAGGCACTTTTAAGATGGGAAATCTTTTAATTTCATTTATATTAATTATAAACAAGAAAGAAAGTTGATTTAGGGTAACTTTTGCAGTGAAAGTCAATCTTAACTAGGCCAAAAATGCCTTAATTTTCAATCGGAAAACAGTTCTGTGCTAGTTTTCATTGGGTTAACAAAATTGCATACTCAATTGAATATTAAAAAAAAAATAAAATTTTTGAATTTTTTTGTCGACAATTTTAACGATTTAACACCTTAAAAAATGATCAAAAAATTTAAAAAATGTTGTATGTCTCTAAGATGTCTAGATCGATTCCCCTGTTAATGCTGATCAAGAATATATATGATTTATGGGGTCGGAAATGATTCCTTCACTGCGTAATATGCTTTTGACTAAAATTATAATACCCTGTATATCTTATAATTCTCAATTTTAAAACTAAAACTTTACCTAAAAAATTGGTTTTGAACGATCTCTATATATATTTATTCATATACGAATGAATATTCATAGTTAAATTAAATTCTTTTATAATTCCCAAGTGCTTTATGATAAAAAGCTAGATCAACTGATGACAGTGTTTTATATTTAAAACCTCTGACTTCAAACTAAGATCTATGACTCATAATTATATATTATTTAAGTAAACAACAAATTAATCCGGATGTTTTTGTGTATTTGAAAGGCCTAACCCCTTAGGGATAACCATATCTTAGAATGTGGGACTTTTGAGGCCTAAAAGAGTTAACCCCAAACTCTATGAAGTTTTCAATGCCTTTGTTTTCGCAGCTGGCCTTCCGCCCTTTGGGAATCATCTCTGGCTTGATTTATGGTCTCCATAATCATGGATCGCACGGATCATGGTGGACCGGGGCGTGGCTGGAAATGTGTGTTTTTGTGCGGGGGCTTAGGCCTATGGGCCCTACAAACTGACCGACCTTCGGCGACTTAACTCTTAACTTAACTTACAAAACTATGTGTTTGGTCTTTGATGTTGTAGTTTTTTTTTGTTGTTTTGCTTTGTTTTCTATGGACTGTGGGCTTTGTCTTCTGTCGGCTTCTAATGCTTCCGGTTCCACACACACTCCCACTTCTCGCTCTCTATCCCTCTCTGTTGTAAGTTGAAGGCCTCACCTTGCTGTAGCGATAAGATACGTAGAGCCGGCTCTATGGTATTGATTACCCCAGCTCTTGGCCTGGCCAATTTGGTGGCAAAAGTACTGACTGTCGACCATTAAAAAGTCATTACAAAAGCACGGCACAACACACATCACATGCACATGTAGTTTTTTTATTCCGGAGAAGGAGAAGCTAGGTGGAGACAAGTACGTGGCATAATTGCAGAGTGGCAATCAAAAGGTTTAGACCGCACACGGGAAGTACCATGCCCAAAGACCGAACCAGCTCAAAGCCGAAAGCCGAGCTCCTCCTCCTCCTCTACTCACTGTTTTTGGATTTCCGCTATGTCGAAGCCTGAAGTCGTCGACATGTCTGGGAGGGATCACCCCTCTATCTCTCTCTCTGATGATCACTTAAAGGGATTTTGGATTGACTTGTATGTACCTCGTTTATTTGCCCACTGATAATGAGCCTCAATTATCGTGTGCCCGCGTTGTTTGCTTTGTCGAAAGGCGAAGAAGAGCTTGGGATGCCATATGCCTTTACTACTACAAGTTCCCTCTGGTAGATATATATATCTATATATGTCTGTATCTGGTAACTCGTGTCAGCTGGCCGTGACTCAGTTTGGTTAACAACCAACAAATATTTGGTAAATATTTGCCAAAACCCATTGCACTTCTCTATTACACTGAGCAAAAGGAAGTCGATAGAGGATTTATAACCTCCCAAGTCTGGTAGAGATAATTCGTTTCTAAGAAATTAGTTCCAAGAAAAACAAAAAGGAAAAGGAAGCTTCAGCTGGACTGTAAACCGATGGACTGAATATATCGATAAGCGGGTATCTATCTGTGACCCAATTAACCGATAGCACTTGAAGGTGATCGAGAAATAAACTGCATTGCTAGACACACAGTTTCTAATTACGGGGAAGAAACTCTTTAGTAAACAGAAAAGCTGTAATTTTTCACCGAAATAATACTAGTTAATCGCTAAATTTAATCGAAATTTATTCTATTTGTTATCGCTTATCGTTATGTTATCGATTTAACATAGCAACCAGCTAAGAATACCTTAAAAAAAAGTGTTCCTCCCACCCACTGAAGAACTCAATAAATTTCGTAGACCCGGTGGTAGTTTCTTTGATCTTTCAACAAAAGAAATTTAATGAAATTTATTTGCCACCTGAGAGGAGAGTTCGTTCCCCACGTCGTGTGAGATCTAGAGGAAGGCTCTTTGCTGGCCTGGGAACCAGTGGCACTTGGAAAGGCATTAAATGCTATGCGAACTATGTAAATGTCCGGCAATAAATTTGTTCAGAGACTCAAGGTGATCATCCTCCGCCTTCTACCTCGCACTTGGCACACTTTGAGCATAAATTTTTGGTGGATATATAGAACAGATATATAGTATATATATAGGTTTGGGGGATGGGATTGCTGCGGATGAATCTTGTTGGGCGCCGCCGCCTGCCTTTGTTTGAGCGGCATTATTACATTAATTGATTGATTGATTAACTTGCAGTCGCGGTAATTGAATCGAAAAGTGACCGCCGGGCATGTGCCATAGAATCCATTTCGTATGACCAACGATGGGGCGTGGCACTTGACGATCGGTCGTGTCAGTGGTGTAGTTATAGTTGTTGCTCCAATGTCGCCGCTTTTCAGTTGCAAATTAATGCTGACAATGCGGCAGAAGTAGATCCAAATGAACGAACGAATGGATTATATATATATTTATATATAGGGGGTTTGTGCACATCCGATCTTGATGCGATCTATTCGCAAATAAAAAATGGAACAATCGGCCGACTGGAAAACTGCAAATACAACTATACTGGAATACTGTGAATACTAAAAACATTAAAAAACTAAACACTGAGCCACTGAATACTGCCCGAATGCCAGGCAAACACGTCCAAAACAACAGAAAAACAGGCAACAGTGAATAAAAAGCACAGAAAAAACGCCATAAAACAATCGTAAAAAGCGACAAACAAATTGGGAGGAGGGGTCTCTATTTTTTCATTTTTTTTTAAATAATGACAAGAGGTTTCCGTACAAAGTAACCACAAAGTGAGAAGGGAATTGAATCCAAAGTCGACACTCAAAAGGGGTTTTTAAGTTTACTGAATATGTACTTTTTGGGATTTTTTCTAGGGAGTTTACTTTATATTGTAAAACCGATATAAAAATATCGATTTTATTGAAAAATAATCGAAAATGTTAAATGTAAATCGATAAATGTACAATGTGAAATATTAAAAATGTATATTTCCGATTACATTGATCAGATAGACTAAACATTTAACGGAATGTTATAAGATTGATTTATATATAGATTTTAAAGAGTTTGATATCGTTTCTCTATCGATGTATAAATATTTTTACCATCTTTAAGATATTCTGTGAAGACAAGACCTTCCGTAACACCTGAAGATGAATGGCTATGTGTACCCTCCACCGCCTTATGATTATCATTATCATTATTAGTATGATTATGAGACAACAAATATTAGATTGCTCCGAGTGTGTGTGTGTGTGTGTGGTGGGCTCTTTATGATATTTTAATTTATTTTGAATTCCAAATGAATTGCTTATTGTTTTAAATGGAGGTACGAACGGGGATGGGTTTTGTTTCGACTGCTAATTAGCATAGCAGAAAACAAGTTGAACAAAGCTCGGAAATACGAAACTAAAATAAATAGAGGTAGAAGTAGAAACACGAAATATATATACTACTATATAGGTATGTGTATATATCAAATAAATGGGAAATACTAAGAGAAACTAGTTTTTTTTTCTTTTTTGTATTCGGCGGCTAATGAATGGTGCGTGAATGGGAAGTTGCAAATAGAGCTGTGGATAGAGCTGGAAAAATTGGTAAGAGGAGTGGGAAGTGGCAAAGAATATGGCCAAATGAAATGCCAATGAACCAAAGAGGCCGAAACGCTGTTGTCGTTTTTTTATATATATTTTTTCTTTCATTTGATTTGATTTGTGTTGACTTTTGATTTGCTTTTGTTTGGTTTTTGCTTTTGCTTTGCTTTATGTTTGTTCTTGCTTTTGCTTTTGCTATTTTTCATTAGCTTGAATAACTTATAAACCATTTGGCTAGTGCAAAATGGAGGAAAACGATTCAGAAAACCAAAAAGACTTATGGCCATTCGAAAGTAGTCGTCGTCCGTTTGTTCTCTTGGATATGGTTATGAAAATGGAATTGGAAATGGAAATGGGAATGGCAATGGCATTGGCCAGCATGAATTTTGGGCGTGGACTTGGTATAGGGTTTGGTATTGCGATTGCATTTCCAAATCCGGTCAGCGTGTCAGCAGGGAAGATAGTGTGTGACTAATACGAAAAAATCTGTTAAACAAATTTTGCAAAGAAAATAGAAGAGGGAAAAAACTAGCTAACTTAGTCGAACTTAAACAAGAAATATCCGACAACTCCCACTCGGACATGGAGCACAAAGACCTGGGACGGGGAGGGAACTCAGAGGAGAGCAGCAAAGTGTAACGAAGTTAGAAATCCACACACAGAAAACAAAAAAAGCTTTTAACGCCCACGCCAAGGCCAAAGCTAATTTGCATATCTCGACGCGCATACACAAAACCCGAAACAGCAACGAACAAAAAAACACAAAAACAAAACAACCATACTAAAAAAACACTAAATAAAACGGCGAAAAAAGCAGGCAACAGCAGAAAAGTACATAAATACCTAATAGGAGTGTGCTGCCAAAACTGGAGACAGCTCAATAAACTCCTCGGGTTTCTCAGAGGGAAGCATGAAGCATTAAGCACGAAGCACAAAGCACGAAGCAGAAACAGAACTTTGGACATACGGAGAATGTATCCTGTTTTTGGGGGTCACCATTAAATGCTATTAAATGTATTTATTTAAACACATATCTATATATCTATGTATATTTTAACCTTGAATATATTTGCATTTTGTTAAACTCCAATTAATACATATATTTATTGGCTTTTTGCTTCGCATGTCAACGACCTATTGGCAATGGTCGGGGTCACCATTAGTTTAGGTTAAAAATATACTTTTTTGTAGCTATTTAAGACAAGTTTTTAGTGGGATGATGCACCTGGTCAGGTTTTTTTGGTTGTTAGAAATGTTTTTTTTAAAGGAAGTAGAGATCATAGATCACTCTAGAGTCTACACTCCCTCAGAAGTCATCGGGGTTATCACTTTACCTTCAATATAATTTTGTTATCTGTTTAAGATATAAAAGTATCTGAAAGTATAGATGTGTTTATAGACAATTTTTTGGGTTTATTGTTAACTGTAAACCTGGAAGTATTCATGTATAGGAAGTAGGGATCACCGGATGTCATGGGGTCACCACTTTACCTCCAAGATACTTGAGTAATCTGCTTAAGATATGAAAGTATCTGGAAGTATATATTAGGTTATATTCCATTTTAAGGGTTTATTTTAAAAAGCAAAGCTGAACATAATGATATATAGATAGAAAGGATCACCCTGGACTCCCTTTAGACATTGTGGGGTCATCACTTTACGTTCAAGATACTTTTGTTCTCTAGTTTTATGGAAGTTTTGAAAGTTATTTAAAACTGTAAGAAGAGTCTAGTAATTTAAGGAAGTAAGTTGCTAGGTAGGTGTCACCCTAGATCCCCCTTGGACATTGTCAGTGGTGACCAGCTGCTGATATTTTGGTGAATGTGCTGCGGATATTCATGCTAATGTATCTCCGACATGTGCGTGTGTAACTAAATACAATGCAAATTTCGTATTTTTTCGACTCAATTACTCAAAAGAGAAAAAAAAGCACACACACAAGTAGAGCGGCACATGCAAATTATATATTTGTTTGTATATATTTTACACCCCCATGACGTTGCAGGGGCATAATTAATTAGTTGAACAGAGCACGGAACTTGGACTGCTCGGTTTCGGGTTCGGGTTGGAGTCGCTCTTTATTTTAATGCTATATATATTCTGTATATTTTTCTGTTCTTTTTTTCTGGGTGTTTATTTTTTTGTCGGTTATTTTTCTTTCCTTTTTTTTATATACATATACATTGGTGTCTTGTGCTAATGAGTCCATATTGTGCGAAAAAAAAGGCAAGCGAAATGTATATTTGCCGGCAAGCAAACAAAAACAATATAACAAAAGCAAAAGCTGAGCTGAATGCCGGCTAAAAGTTAACTGAAAAACATGGTAGGACCGTGTTGCCAAAAAATTAATTTGGTAAAAGTTTTCCACATTCGCTGTGCCCTATTGGAGTTGCCTTTCCTTTTTTTTCTATTTTTAATTAGTGCTAAATTCTTATTGGATTGAAAATTATGGTTGTTTTATGCATTCTACAGTTTGTATATATATATCTATACTCGTACATTGTTTTTGAAAAATGTGCGCTATCGAAGGCAGCTATAAATAGTTGGTTAATATTAGAGAAAAGCAAACTCATAAACATTAAAATATGCTTTTCAGTTTTGCTTCAAAATCGATTTGAAATTGAAATTAATTTTCCCCCACAAAACTTTCCAGTTCAAATTTATTTTCTTACTAAATTTTGAATAAGAATTGATCTTCAATTCGTGTCAATATTTCAATATTAGGGAAGGGAAAGTTAGAACTGTTTCCGAGGAAGGTGAAGAAGGAAACAGTAGCTGGCAGTGAGCGCTATTAAAATGGATTCCCGCCGGACTTCCTGGCCATATCATATTACCTTCGCTCTTCGCATTCTCTCTGTCTCTTTCTCTTACTCCTGACCAGCTGTGTGTCCTGTATGTCCTGCCTGTCGTCCTCCTCCTCCTTTTCTTGTATTGTTTGCCTTGATGGACATGACCCAAAAAACACCAACACCACCAACAACAACGACGACGACGTTGGGGCAAGTGACCCATAAAACCCGATATGCAGCCGGGGAAAGTGATGAGAGGAGAGACTGAGGGACAGTGAAGCCAAACCTTTTGGTTTTGGTTCGGGCCAAGCCCCCGCACAGTGCATTAATATGATTAGCAGGAAGATATATATACTATATATATGTATGGGGAGACCAGGAGGAGCAGCTAATGCCATTTCCTGGAACGCGCCCAATGTCGGTGGAAGGTCACCAGCGTATAGAGCGCCGTGGGACATTGGTGGATCCACCATATGGCCAGCCAACACCACCACCACCAAAAAAGCAAAAACCAAGCCGAAAAAGACAACAAATAAAATTCAACCACCGGCTCAGAAAATATAAAACTCAAAGTGCAGCCCACGTGCAGTAAGCCAAGATATATCTATATCTATATACATATATACCATGTTGTGTGGGCCGACTTGGAATACAAAAAAAATAAAAAATAAAAAGAGCTACGGAAGTGCAACCGCCAACGTAACTGTGACTTGGAAGTACAGTAAAGACTGGAAAATAAGGAATCTTTTCTTAACAAATTATATAAAACTTAAAGTAAAATGATTGGTAAGACTTTGCAATATGCAAATGCTCTATATATATAATAAAATAATAACTGTAATAAACACCTAATAGATACTTATGACAGATAGTATAACAGTATTATTAAAATTGAGTTTGCAGATTTATAAATCCAATAAAAACTAATATAGGACTGCTTTCCGAATTAAAATTAATGAATTTTTGGCTTAGTTATGAATTTTTTAATATTTGATTTGTTGAAAATTTTTCATATAAAAATATTGCTAAAATCGACTAAAAAAATGGTATTAAAATTTAACTTAGAACCTTGTAAAATTGTGAAGGAATCATTTGCGACCCTATAAATCATATATATTATTGATCAGCATCAACAGGGGAATCGATATAGCCATCTTAGGAAGAAAAATAAAATTTCAAATTTTTTGAACATTTTTAAGGGGTTTCATCGTTAAAATTGACAAAAATAATTGATAAAAATTTAAATTTCCTAAAATTATAAATTGAGTATGCAGATTTATTAAACTAATAAAAACTAACATGGGACAGCTTTCCGAATTGAAATTAATGTATTGTTGGCTTAGTTATACATTTTTTAAAACTTTAATTTCCTCAAAAAACTGTGATATAAAAATATCGTTTAAGAACGATTCAAAGATTGTGAATGCTAACTTATGATCGTTTTCCTATTTGATCTTATAATTCATTAAGTACACACAACTTGTGTAATTCATACGTTCTTTGTAATTATTTTCCAGCTATTTTTGGCACGGAAAAGTTTGTGATTTTTTTTCAATGGGATTTTTTTTGTGGAATTTTTGTAGCAATTTACGAGCGGCAACTGTAATAAAGCTCATCGCTTTTTTGCTTAGTGGAAAAAGGGAAGTGGAGTGTACTGCATATTATATGTGTAGGTGATTTGGGGAAGCCCTTGACTGACCCTCTCTTTATCTCTATCTGTATCTGTATCTCTTTAGAGATGCTCTGGAGAGCTCGTCTTGATTGATTCCCCATTGGAGACCGCACCTGTGTGTCTTCCATGGCATTTCTTCGAGGAAGTTTCTTTTTAGACCACGACAGTGATGATGATCATTTATCAACGGATTGACTGAACAACATTCAATTTCCCTATGCAAATTAAACAGCAGACAATGTATTATTCGGTGGCTTTGCCTTTGTTGTTCTCTAGCTAGCTTTTTCGGTGTTTTCTGTATTTTTATTTTTGTTCGTTTTTTTTTTTTGGACCTTGAACAAGGTGAAGTTGATTGCTGCCGCTGCCGCTGCTAATGCTGATCTCTGTTTGTTGTTTTGTTTTTGTCTTGAAGTTCAAAGTTAACGAAACGAAACGCAGACTGAAAAAAACGAGGAAGAAGCATAAACAATGCAAAGAAAACGAACAAAAATTCACACCTCCGGAAAGTGAGCATGTGAGATGGATGGATGATGAGCAAAATAAAAAGACAACACGGCGTATGCTTGATACAAACTAATGCAGCAATTAATCAGTGATCGTTGAAGGGTTACATTTTCGGAGAGATACAAAATGCATTATTTCACACTGAGTCACCTGAGAAAAAGGGAAAGTAATTGGGCCCAAAGATGGGGAGTACAGGAGGTACAAGAGTATGAAAATATCAATGTATATGTGCGTTATGCATCTTATGAATTGTAGACCTAGCTATGATGTATCCTAAATAACGCATTAAGATGTTCAGCTTAAAGAGAGTCCTGGGTAAAGTCCTAAAACTATCGTAAATATATAACATTTAAAATGTATGGGTGGTATCCATCATATAATTTACCAAAAATATCCAATATATCTTCTAGTTCAGTCCTATAAAAGACCATAGAGTAGGTTTTCTATTTCAGGGAATAAAAATACCTTAAATGCATTATTAATTCCATTAAATTAATCAACTCGAGCAGGCACGCGTGCGCCAGGTGTTCCTGACTTTTACCTGTTATGCTAAAATACAGTTTCAATTTCAATTTCAATTCCAATTTAAATTCCTCACTCAGAAGTCCATTTAAATTTTTGTGTAATTTTGTTTGTGTTGTGTTGTATTTTGTTTGCTTCTCCGCTGGGTTTATATTGCGCAATGAATTTCTGTCGCATCCCAGTACACAGATACAGATACAGATACAGATACAGATACAAGTACAGATACATTTGAACCCGCACGAGGTGACAAATTGCCTTTTGCAATCGGGCGACCTTGAAACTGCATCTAAAACCCCCTCCCGATTATCATCATTTTCCAACCGAGCAATTTGTTTTTTTTGTCAAATTTTTTGTTTTCTTTGTCTCAAAAAAAATTATAATAAATGGAGAATAATTTGGGAGTTTGAAAAATTGAAGCTCTCCCGCTAGAGTTTTCCCATATTTAACACAATGACCTTCGACATTGGGGCTGGGGCATCCTCAGCTCCTCTAATTGTTATATAATTAAGATGCCAAAACTGTTATTATATTCTACTATTATTAATAACAATCGTTCGTATATTATTTTGGAGTTTTTTTTTTCGGGCATCCGACATTAGTTTTTCCTCTCATTTTTGTTTCGTGTTTCATGTCTTTATTTTTTTGTGTTTTTTGTTTTTGGCAAAAACCTAAATTTACTGTCTGATTTTATGGATCAAAAAGCGTAACACCGACAAATCATAAACATTCCCCTCTTCTTTTTTTTTTTGTTGTTGTGTTTTTCACTCTGTTCATCGCAGCGGAAAGTCATTAACAGGCGGAGACCCACCGATTTGGGTTTGAATTTTTTGGTTTTGGTTTCAACTCTGAGCTTCTAATGAGTTTTGCAAGCCATTTGTCTTGGCCTGGGAAATGTTTTTTTTTAGCTGCAAATATACACATACACAAACTATATACTATATACTATATATGATATGTTGTATATGTGGTAATAAAGAAGGTAACCCTAAAGATACTATAGGGGTCTTCAAGGGAACCCAGCTAATGTTTATGAGTCCCTTTTTTTCTTGTGCATTTTTTTATAGCACTCTTTTAAATTCTGGTAAGCACAAAGATTTAATTACTCTTTCAGTTAAGATGGGTTTAGTGTAATATTTAATAGTGTCAGTAGTTCTTGCCATATTTCCCATGCCGAATCTCCAAGATACTATTAGGGGTTGTTGGTAGATAGAGAAAAGAGAGAGAGAGTGAGCCGCATTCATGCATTATTCATTAATGCCACCCTTAGGAAAAGCAGTTATAGACGATAATAATTTTCACTATTAAATTTATGTATATATATATAATGTCTGTACATCTAGAGTATATTGTATATTAAATATTAAAGCTCTTGAAATTTTAATTTCATTTTAAATATCATTTAGGGATTTCCCTTTTTTTTGGAGGCAAACATTTTCAAACATGGTTTTTGGTCACGCCCATTGGCTTACAAGAGTTGTTAATTACTACTTTTTGCTTATTTTTTAAGCAGGTTTTTTTTGTATTATTTTATTTTATTTATTTTTTATTTGTAAGCTGTATTCTTTTTGGCAAGCGTGAGAAGCGTGAAGAAGCCAACATTTCAAGTTCAATTTCGACTTTGAATAAAACGTGCGATGAAAGCAAAAGTAGCGGCAGCTCTCACCCTTTTTTTTTAAGTTAACCCCTCTCACCCCTCCCCCCCTGGGCGGCGCCTCTGCCCCCACCCCCGCCCCCGCTTCTGACGTTTTGGGCCATTAAAGCGCAGCAGAGCGTAACGCTAGCTGCGACGTCGACTGCAATTGAAATGACCAAAAAGTAAGGCAGAGGCGGAGAGGCACATAGTGCGTATCTTCGAAGGGGCGGGGAGAAGGGTGCCAAAAAGGGGGTGGCATGTCAACGGAATGTAATTTATTGATCAGCATATAAAAAAAAAGGAAGAAAGAGAGGAAAGACAGAGGAAATACAGAGAGAATAGAAGAAACAAAAATAAAATAAAAGTCGAACGCATAAATAAATAAATAAAAAAAGCCAAAGACATGGGTTCGCTCATTATTTTTATTTTCTTTATTTTTTATTTATTTACTTTTTGTGTGTTCCTTTAGTTTTGGGCAAAAAATAAATTAGAATTAGATACAAAGCTACAGATACGGCCAAGAAAAATGCGTAGATACACACACAGAACGACGACACATTTCCAGTTTCTTTTTTTGTTATATTTTTTTTTTTTGGCCAAAAGTCTCTCTCACATATGGCTGCAATTAAGTAACAACAACATTCAGCCGGATAATGATATATGGACGAGACATGCTAGACGCAAAACGGAATAGGACAGAGATACAGATACAGATACAAGCCACAAGATAGAGATAGAAATAGCCAAGAAGCTGGCCGCAAAAAAAAAATAAATAGCTAAAGTGAAAAAGAAAAATATAATGGAAAGAAATACGAAATGAAATAAAAACGAAAACGAAACGAAAATTCGACAATTAAACCGAGAAAAAATCATGAGGAAGAAGAGGAACAGTTGTTTGTTGGAGGGGCCACATGAGGTTTTTTTAATATTATTATTTCGTTGAGTTTTGCCTCCATATAACCCAGGTTACAGCTAGGGGAAATGTTTCAGGAACAAGTAATAATTATTATTTAAAATATAACAATAAAGAAACTATTAAACCACAGCGAGATACATTTTTTTCTGTATATTTCCATTTCAAGATACATAAATAATGTTTAGAAGCTTGGTTACCCTTCAAAGTCGAATAAATATGCTAATTGCAAAGTTTATTTATTTAGTCAAGCTTATTTGATGTTTTCATTTTTTCTTTCTAGTCAAATTTTTCCACTTTTACTGATCACTAAACTAGGTTTATATTTAAATCAAATATTTATTTATGAAATAATATCTAGTCAAGTATTTATTTATTGAATAATATGTTCAAGACAAATATTTGTTTGCTAACATATTTAAGACAATTATTTATTTTATATATTATTTATAAAATAAAATAATTAAGCTGCTATTTAGATGACCGCCACTGTACTTCCCCCATGTATGTATAATATTTACTGTACATATATACATACATATATGTAGTTAGAATCCCCAATTCTTCCTCTTCATCTTTTTACTCCAAGTAACTGCTGCTGCTCCCATTGTAGTTGTTGTTGATATTGTTATTGTTTTTCCCCTTGTTGTTGGAAAATAAATACAACAACAAACGTAAAGAAGGAGAAAGAGAATCAGAAAACAGAAACAGCAACAGTAAAGCCAAAAAAACAAAAAATTTAATGTGCTTCAAGGTTAGGCGAAAAAGCAGCACCAGCGACGCGCACAAAACGAAACGAAATGAAAAAAAAAAACAAAAAAAACAACAAAAAATAGAATACAAAATAAAATACAAAAAAATCTTGTACAAAAAAAAAACACAAAAAAAAAGAACAACAAAACCGTACGCCGAAAAAGAACGCACAACAAAATAAAATTCGTGATGAATTTTAAACAATAAAAACAAACAACAAACAAATGTTCAGTCTGAAACGAAGTGATAGAATTTGTGGGAAGTGAAGGGGAAGTGGGGGGGGGGGGGGTAGGTAGAGCGGGTGGAAAAGACGGGGGGGTGGTGGAAAGTAGGAGGCCCCAAGGAGAGGTTAAGGCAAAGGTTAGAAGCAAACATTTTTGTGGGTTTTTTTTTTCCTTTTTTTTTTGGGTAGAAAGAGAACCAGTGCGATTACGAGTTGAAAGTCGAAATGGAATTGGGAGTGGAATTGGAATTGGAATAACTGGAAATGATAGCTGTTCGATCCTTTGTTCTTCCAGAGAAGAATTCTTCTGGATACGTAAACAAATGTTTAATATATTACACTCACTTGGTTTACCACAATCGAATCGAATCAATCATTCCTGTTCTGTAAAGGGAATTCTTGTGAAGGAAATAAGTAATACTATTAGTGCAAAAATGAGTTCTGGAATTACTTGTTCTTTTAAAGGATGAATTCTTTTGGAGACGTTTACAAACTTTTGAGAATTATCTTCCAGAATTACAATCGTAATTCCTAGTTTTCAAGGGGAATTCTTAGAACAAAATTTTCGTAAATGTAATTTTGGAAAAATAAGCTCTGGAATACCCTGTACTTTTCAAGATAGAATTCTTCTCGAAATTATTTTTAGACAATCTTGATTTATGCAAGGAATAATTCTTTCAATCCCTTCATCTCATGCTGTTTTTTAAGAAGAATTCCAAATTATTTTCGTGAGTATTCCCTATTCGTAACAGATTCTTCTCAGTGACTTCTAGTGCTACAACTGCTGCTGCTTCTTTCTTCGGTTTCAGTTGAAGAGAATTGTTATTTTGTGAAGCTTTTACGGGCCTCGCATTTTCGACTGTCGCCGACAAGTTGACAAATGGCAAACCGGTTTTTGGCTTTTGGCCAAGCTTCTAGCCCCCCGCTTAAGTCCGAGCTCAACTAACACTCATTTGGAATAAAATAAATATATAAATAAAATAATCGTTAGCAAATCAAAATGCATACAAATTTCAACAAATTTCGAGCCAGCAAAAAATATAAAAAAAAGGGGGAAAAGAAAGCGCGTGGGCGAGCCCAAGCCGGCATCGGGAATTCGGGTATTGGAAGCGGAATTGGAATTGGAAACGGCTCTAATCGCTCGCTGGAAGAGGGTTGGGAGTAACATCAATTGGTTAATCAATTTGCCCAAAAGTGAATTGAACGAATTAAGCTGATTGCTGCCCAACAAATGCGGGCTTCGATGTTCAATGTTCACCCTTTTTTTTCTCTCTCGGGGGGATTACAAAAATCGCCCAGTGGCGTCGTTTTTTGTTTTATTTATTTTTTTTGTTCCCTCAGCTTTGAGGGGTTTCCTTTGCTTCTATGATTTTTCTAGTTTTTATATATATTTATTTATTTGCTTTTACTTACTCTTTCCCTATGGATTCGCAGTATTTTTTCTAGCTATGTCTGGGTATTTTCCCTAGTTTATTTTGTTTTGTTTGTTTATTTATTAAAAAGTTCTTAGTTTTGTTTGTTTAATATTTGTAAAGTTTTTCCTTTCATTGTAGTTTTAAAATCTTTTGTTTGTTTACCGAAGATTGAATAATTAACAGAGACTGTTAAGGGATTAAAAAATGAATAATCTAACACAGCCTACCTTCGTATATATATTTAATTTTTTTATATATTTATATTTGTATATAAATTTATATGTATATATAATATTTTTTTAATTACTTTGCCGTATTTTGTAAGTAAGATACCAGGATTTTCTCAATCTCTGGTTTGTTAACCAAAGGTTAAAGAATAAAAGAGGCTGTTAAGGGATACAAAATGAACTAACACATTCTTGCTTTGTATATATTTCATTTCTCTCTTCTCTCCGTTAAAAGTTAACTTAAAGTTCTGTTAACTGGCAGTTTAGCTAACTAGACATTAAGAAACTGGATGAAATACCTAATAGTCTTTGCAATTTCTTACAAATATGATTCTTGAGTTATCTATAAGTATAGTAATCACCTGGTGATTCCAACCACACACCCCTATTTTCTGCTTACTTGTTGATGCAACACCCACACCCCTTAAAGGCAGACAGACAGACGACCAGTCCTCCTCATATATATATACCTCCCATCTCCCCATCCCGATAGATAGTTCGATTGTAGTATTGGTCAAATCTGTTGAAATGTTTACACTTGCCACATGCATTGTACACAAACAGACAGCAATGGGAGGGGGTAGGGAGGGGTTTTGGGGTTTTCATATTCCACCTCTAGATGTATGTATGTACATATATTTGCCCGCGGTGTGCGGTGACAGTTTTCATTGCTTTGGCACAACAACACACATGTGTGCATTCAATGGCGCACAAATAACACATATTTTTGTGGAAATTATTCACGAAAATGCTCGACAGACAGCGCAGCTTTTGACAGCCATCTCCGCAACGCATCGAATGGATTTTGTACTGGGATTTGGATACGGATTCGGGTTCGGGTTCGGGGATGATGTTTGGTATGTGGTGTATGCTGATGCTACATGCTTGGCTGCCCGGCATTGAGGGGGTCTCTCCTCGCCTCGTCCGCCTGTCAAGGCCATAAACTAAGCCCAACTCCCCGGGTTAGAGCTAGAGCTACGTCTCCAGTACCCCGGAGTCGGGCTCATTAATGCGCACTATGTGTGCTTAAAACGCCATTTGGGCGTTAGCCGACCAAAAACCAAACCGACTGTCTCTCCAGCTGTCTCTCATTTTGTTTGGTTTTTGTGAGTAGAAACACTGGGGAAAACAAGGTTCATTAATTCTAAATAATGCACTAGAAGTTATAGGTAAAATATATATAATTAAAAGCACACAAGTAGGGAGATTTGTCAGGTGTTTTCTAAAATATGCCAGGTTTTTCATTTGATATCTACATTAATTTGTTTTAATTTAAACTATAATTTACTTCTTAAAGGGTGCAAAATATATAGTAATCAAAATAAAATTAAATAATGGTACATGCAGGTTTTGTCATTTTTAAATAAATAAATAAACTATAGTAGTAAATTTTCCTTCTAGAACTTATTTACTTTCTGCGATTTCAAATAAAGTTTTGTCTTAAAATAAATCTTAGGAAAAAATATAATTTAATAAAAATGCGTACATAAATATATATTTAATATATATAAAAATTGAAATGATGAATTGTATTAAATAATATTTATAGAGTACACATACACATTAATAGGAATAGGAAAATATTTAATATAAATATATATAGTGAAATAGAGAATTTGTAAGCTTTAATAAGCTATTTTATAATTGATTTATGAATATTTTAAATAATATTATTGTGTATACTTTTATATAACAAGTTAATTAGAATATTTCTTCTAAATCTTAATACTCTCCTCAGTTTCTATTTAAACCTTTTTTATGCATATATACATATTTCTATTACTAGTTGATTAGAATATTTCTTCCTAAAACTTTCTAATTTGCTGAGTTGCTATAAAATAAGTCATCTTAATATTATATATATTGAGTTTTCAGTTATTATTTATCTTAAAGCCTGAATCATACCCCTGGGGGACCCTTTTCTAATCTTTTTGATATTAATTTTTAAGGGTACTCAATGCTTATAGAATATTCCCTTTATTTTCTAACAGTGTCCCTGGAGATACTGCTACTACATGTGGTTCCAAAAAAGAACATCTTGATATTCGCTCTCTTTTCGGAACATTAGACTGGGTGGATTCTTCCCGCTCCCCCTTCCCTCCCCTTTTCCAGTGTTCAGTTACTGTAACTACTGCGTCTTCTTCGATGTTATTTTTTGTTGTTGTTGTTGTTGTTGTTGTTGTTGTTGGAATGCCAACAATGGGCATCATTCATCGCTCATTCACATAGCACACACTCGCAGTGGCAAAAGAGTTCTGGGGCACAGAGCGTGTACATTGTACACACTATGTACCCCCCCTTTCCTCAAGGGGAGGGGGGAGGGTGTGCAGGGTGTGGGGTGTGGCGTTTTCCGCAATACTTGGGCATAAATTCGCTCTGAGCGATAAAATGCGCAACGGGCAACAGCGATTTTGGGATAAGTAAGTCCTTTTCGGGGTTGGTTGCTAAGCAGGGGAGGGTTTTTACGCTAGTAATATTATTACACTAGGCAAAGGGGGGGATTGGAAATGGTTGAACATAAAAATATACAAATATATATTCATTAATGAATGCATTTGCCAGCGATACAGAGCACAAAGTTTTTGGCCAAATTGTCCATAAATCCAATTGGCAATGGTTCGAAATGGCAGGCACACAGTATCTCTATATCTTTGTATCTATGTATCTGTTGGCTGCGTATCTGTGAGTGCCTGTGTGCAGCCAAAGCAGAAGCCAGCTGATTAATGAAGGCACTGCGAACGAGCAAAAGAAGTGCGCAAAGAGGCAAAACACCTGTTAACCTCCCCGTGTGTGTCTGTCTGTGTGTATATGACCGGTGATGAGTTGGCAATAGCCACCTTGCCAATGCATTTCGTATCTTTCCCCCAGAAAGAGTATCTAATAAACCCTAAAGTACTTGGTTATCCAACAGTATTTTTTTCGAAAGGGTATAAATGATATATAGTACACATCATACACCAGTTTCCATTCATAACCTTAAAGCTGTTATCTATCAACAACAGGGCTTTTCGAGTGTGTGTGTATATATATTATCGGAGAAATGAATGATTCTACTGAAAATGTCAAGTGATGTGATAAGTGCCTTAGAGTTTGCCAAAAAGGTATGAATGGACCTTAGCGGCAACTCATCTGGAGTTTACTATGAAAAAATGTAATAAATTCCTTGAAAGTGTAATCAATGAAGGCCTTTGATGTTGTTTTTTATTTGTTCATCAAGAAGGAAATTATTGCATTTAGGAATAAATACACTTTTCAGTATTATTGCAAAATCCAGAATATTATGAATTGCGAAACCTAGAAACCCTTTCCTCTCAATGGGCACCTTTGATCAATGATCTCTCTGTAAAGATTCTGGGTACTTTCCAGTACTTTTCTGACCGCAATGAGAATGAGAACGAAGGGCTTTTAGCTACGGATTCCCCCACATTTGTATGTCAGGAGGTGGAGACTTTGTTTACTCGCGATAATATGTGGAACTGCTGCAAAATGTGTGATGAAAGTCACGTATTTTTTGTATTTTTAAGGTTAAGAAGATGGGTCAAGATGGGGGAATGAATTCTCATAATCTCAGATTCTAAGACTCTCAGTTTTTGGGTTTCTAAACCAATTTGCTCACCTGTTTGTTCTGTTTTCGGCCACCTGCTGCTACTGTTTCCTTTGCTTCGTTGGCCGCTTGCTAACACTGTTTCGCTGCTGCGCTTGGCAACAATCTGTTTAGTTGCACCGCTTACCAACACTGCTCCCAGTGGCAGACTCTGGCAAACGGGACACCTGTTTTAGTTTCAAAAATTGGTCTTGCAATTAAGGGGTGGGGACTTTCTAACACTTGTGACACTAAAGCGTGACGCTGTTTAAAGGCATTTTGGTAGAAGTAGTTGTAGTAATAGTAGTTGTTGTTGTTGTTGTTGTTGGTTTAAAGCACTTTGTGGGTTCACACTTTAAAAAAATATGTTTGGTATTTGTATAATATGGTCAGAACTTGTGATTTTTCATTAAACACACAATAAACGTTTCGCGAGTTTTGTGCGGGGGGACTTTTATAGGGGAATATTCTGTATATTTTAGTTTTTCTATTCATCGGTTTGTGTTTGTTGTATTTTGCTTGTTTATAATTTATTTGCTTGTAATTTGTTGTGAATTTAGTGTTGTTTCTGTTTCGGGGTTTCGGTTTCAGTTTCCGCTGCGAATGCTTGCCGCTGCTCGATTTGTGGCAGAGTTGCTCACGCGACGGAACCAACACGTTGAATAAAAGTCCGAGCGACGTTCAAATTCGCTTAAAGCCAATAAGTCAGCCAGCGGCAGCGAAGCCGACGCCGGCAGCGACAGCGGCTGCGACAGAGACCGAACGATTCTAACGCTGCGAGAACGCAACGAAATGGCATAAGGAACGAGCACGCGCGAACGGTCCAAAACGAAATCGGAACGGCCAAAAGGCGCGGCCACCGCTGTTGTTGTAGTTTTTGTTGTTGTTCTTACGTGCCCCTGCTGCCCCTTGCTGCTGCTGCTGCTGCTGTTCTAAGTCAAAGTCGCGCCGCCATAAAATCTAATAAGAACGGCAGTGTTGTGTCAAAAAGGAGGGGGTGGTGGTGCGGGGAACGGCTCGAAACGGAACGGGGTGGGTTGGTGGGAACGCGTCGTCGGTCGTTCTGGCAGCGGCGTCAGTTGGCGACAGCGACAGCGACTGTATGGCGTTGCGTTCGAGTCCGGTACACGCAAAGCATTGAGACACTGGCGACGCCGATGCGACCGTCGAAGCGACCGACCGACCGGTAGGAACGATTGGCAACGGGCCACGTCAAACAAATAAACAAACGCACTACAAACATCGAACAGAGGCGTTGGGCCTAAAAAAGGGGTTATACATTTTGAGATACTCAAGTTAGATGGTATAGATAGGTAGATAGTTTTTCTACAAGAGCTAAATATCTTTATATCTGTGAAAGCTAACGATCAGTTAAGCTGTGGATTGTTTAGCTAAGAGATTTATAAATCAACAATAATAGAAAATTACTAATCTGTGTCAAGGGATTGAAATAAAAAGAGAATTAGCAAATTCGATATTAAAAAATATGAGGTACTTCAAAAAAAGATAATGAATATAATAATACAATAACGAATCTAACAATATCTATAGCTCAACTGAATTAAACCAAAAGTTAATGTTTGAATTAAAATTCACAAGACTCCCTTTTGCGCAGCCACTGGCTCTCTGGCCTGGAAGTAGATGTGGAAGTGGAATCGGAACGGCAAAGCAGATATCCGAAAATCGAATATTCATGTGTGCTGTGTGTGTGTGTGTGTGAATGTGCGTGGAAAAGCGAAAGAGCCAAAATTCGAAAGCAGAACGCAAGAAAGCAAAAACAAAAAAGGGGAGCACAGTGGGACAGCTCCCCAGGGAATTTTGCTAGGGAGTGGGAGGTACAGAACACTGTCACTACTCTACGGATTAATACGACAGATCGATCGATTAACTATGGATCTTTGTACACATTTATAGCGGCGGATGTGTGGGAATGGCGAAAATAGCGAAAGCATTGTCCGCTTATCAATATTAGCATTTTATTTCGGCTGTCAAATTTGCCACCCACCACCCCCCAGACATTGAGTCGTTCCACCAATTGATTCCAGCGTTTCGAAGCTCTCTTTTAGCCTCCCTCGCTACCTCCCTCTCTCTCTCTCTCTCTGTCTCTCTCTTTCTCCGGCTCTGTGTGGGGCTCGTGACTGGGGCGGAACGTTTGGCATCGGACCGGGCGCTGCACACACGCATTCGCATTTCAAATGCAGCGACGTCGGCAGCAGCGACGCCATGACCTTGAAAAAGTTTTTTATGCTCATCGATCCCTCTCGCTCTCCCTTACTCCTTCTCTTGCCTCTCTTTTTCTCTTGAGCTTAAGCGGCATGCGCAGCCGGTTGTGTTGCACAATTAATTTAATAGAATTTTGAAGATAACTCTATTAATATTTTTATTTAAAAAGTGCAATATTTTTTTTAAGCAAGCAAAGTAATAATATAAGGTCACAATTGATTAAAACAATTATTTGATAAAGATAAAGAACAAAGGTATTTACACATTGTATATCATGATTTACCATAGGTATTCTCTTATCTAAGATTAAACAAAATTAAATAATGATAATATATATGTAATACATATTGGAAATAAGGAATCAGCGAATCAAAAGATCTTCTTTTAAGTGAATTGTTTTTTTAAGCGACTTTGATAATTGTAATGATTATTAATTCAATATTTTATTTGATATTTATAAAGTTTCGTAAAAATATATAACATAACATAATGGGCTTTATTATATTATAAAATATAATCAGTTAAATGCCCATTTTATGATCCTGCTTAGGGTTTTTTCGCAACAAACTTTAAAAGCAGGAAAACCGCAAAAGCCGAGACCCAAAGACCCGATAAAGCCCAAGAACACACTTAATTATTGCATAAATACCAACAACAACAGCATTAACTACTACTTGTGGCTGTGTGATAAGTTATCGGTTATCGGTTATCAGCTAACGGTGCACAAAAAAGGCGACAAGGAAAGGAAGTAAAGAAAGGCCGAATGTGGGGACGTGACAACGCTCAAATAGGGGCAGCGAATACGCCGAGAAGAAGGACGCCAAAGGAGCTGCAAGTGGGAATTCTACCCGCTATCAAGCGGTGGGGTTGGGTGGGAATGGAACACCGGCGAAAAAAGCAACCTAAACGCCGGCTACAAAGTCGCATAAAAACAATAACAAATGCTCCACTCGACCAGGCAGTGTGAGAGCCAGAGAGAGAGAGAGAGCGAGAGTGGAGCTGCTGCCAACCGGCTGTGTTCCATATTCCATTCCGTTTCGTTTTTCGCTCACACAGTTTGTTTGTCCCACTCACGTTTCCACGCGACCGCCGAAAGCAAAAACAGTCGAGTCGAGATGAGGATAGGGATAGTGATGGGGGGGGCGAAAAAGCGAAAGCTTCGTGGCTCTGGTCCGCCTTCGTATCGCTTCGTGTGCGCCTTCGTGCCCAGTGAATGTACAGTGGGCTATTTTTAGACACTTACTCGCATCATGCTGCCCCACCATTCGCTGTGGATCCCGTCATCTGTTCTCTGATTGGACAACGGACTCCAATAGAAACGGCTAGCGGCAAGAACAACACAATGGCAATAACAGAACCCACTGTGGGGCAGCAACAACAACAACAACAATAACAACAACAACACTACCGGCAGGCACAGCAACAGCAATAGCAATAGCAACAACTACGGCAACTAATATAAGTATATTCCAACACAAGAAAAGTTCTATGTCGCCGTCGACGCTGTTGGCATCTAATAGCGAATTTATAAAGGAATAAAATGAGCATTAAAAGCGCCAAGTGGCGACGACGAACACAGGGGCGCCCAGGGGCGGAGGGGGGTCGTGTGGGTTGATGAGGGGTAGGTGGGTGGGTGGAGCGTTTGCCAGTGGCATATGGAAATTGTTGCAGCAGCTGCGATGTCCGAAGCGTGCCAAAAAGTGCCCCAAAAAGAAAGTGCACACAAAGCGAGGGCGACTCACAGATACAGTTGGGGTAAGGAAAATAGGATAGTTAGTTTATAGAATCGAATCACAAATCGATGAGAACTAAGCTTAAAATATCACAATATTTTAATCAATATTTTATGATAATTTTATATGGCAATTTTATCGACAAAATCATAGTCTTAAAATCTCAAAACTAAGCCAAAAAAGCATTAATTTTAATTCCAAAAGCTGTCCTGTGTTAGTTTTTAATGGGTTAATAAATCTGCATACTCAGTTTAAATTAAAAAAAAAATCATTTTGAACAATTTTTTTAACGATGAAACCCCTTAATAATTTTTGAAAAAAATTGAAAAAAAATATTTTTTACCTGAGGTGGCCAGATCGACTCGGCTGTTGATGCTGATCAAGAATATATATGATTTATAGGGTCGAAAATGACTCCTTTATAGATTTACAAGCTCCTGACTAAAACTATAATACCTTTGGAAGGGTATAACACGAAAGAAAGCCGACTTTGAAGTTTCCAAACCCTGACAGTTTGGCAGTTTAGCTTAGGCAACTTAATTTGAAATCAATTTTAAAATATGCCAAATATGCATTAATTATAATAATAAAATCTTGTGTATGTTGGTTTTTATTAGGATAACAAAGTACCATATGAAGTTTAAAATTTACAAATATTAACAAATTTTTTGTTTTTTAATTTGAAACAAATTTAATGAATTTATTTGGGCATATATACATAGATCTTAGCTAGCTAATTCTTTATGTGCATGTGGCAGTGGAGCCGTGAAGCTCTCATTTTGACCGCGTCTGTATGGAAAGCAATATCGCACCCAATGGAAATGGGAATTGGGGAATGCGAAGGGAAGATTGGAAGTGAAAAGATTATAAGCGACGGATCTGTGGCTGCTGTGCTCCTGTTCGCACTTCTGCAAGTGCAGTGGGAGAAGCTCTCGTACACACACACACACACTCTAATGCATTGCGTGTGTGGGGGCGGAGGTGTGTGGGGGTTAACACTCCCACTCCTTCCCTTGGAAGCATCCAGTGCAGCGCCGCAGCTCTGAGTTAGTCAATTGGAATTGTCAGTTATTGTTGTTGCTGCTGCAGTCAGTTGCGCATTCATAGCTAAAATTTTGCTTTAATGAAATGCTAAAACGTGTTATGTAAGCCAACAACAACGAAGCGAGGCGGATGTCGACCCTGTGAATACCCAGGGAATTGTGAACAAGTCATATGTCTTGGTTGGGCCTGATAGACCGTAGACTCTACAGGGTATTTCAGGCAATTTCAATAGCAATTGCAGTGCTCGCTCTCTCTTTTTTTACATATGAATATGCAAATAAATATTAATCATTGCAAACTAAGGAAAGCCATAAAAAAATCAACTTAAACAGTATTTAGAGTGTCTGGGTCGCTGGGTCGCCTAAATGATACCCATCAGCCCACACATCATTGAAATTGGAATTGAAATTTGCTGGAATGTAATAGAGAGTTGGAGATTTGAGACTGGAATGCAGTTCGGGGGAAAGAAAGTGTAAGCCTTACTCTTACCCTTTAAATGTATGTTAATTTTAATAAATTATATATATTTGATATATATAATATTTAGCCAGTGCCAAGTGGTACGTGTTAATTTCATTTTCCTGACTATCAAGAAACCAGTCTATAGTCCATATATTTTGTATATTTTGGGGATCACGCAATAATTTGCACTCTTTGACCCTGAAATTGTGACAATTTTAGGTATTTAAGCTACACAATTTTCTATATATTGTTATTTAGCTATTAACCAGAGATTTATGATATATAAACGTATGTATATCCTATTCATTTTTCAAAGGTAATAAAATGTACTAGAATCTATTGAATCTCATCATAACTTTAGATTTTTAAACCTCAAACTTTAATAGTTAAAGGAGCTTGTGCTTAGATGATTTATTATTAAATAAATTAAAAATAAACAATAAAATGCGAGGGACCTGAAAGTTTCTCAGAAAAGGATCTGTTATATACTTACTTGTCTTGTATAGACTAGAGATCCTTAAGAAAAATCACCTAAGGAAATGCTCAATCTAGGGATAAGTTTCTTCTATATATTCTCATTTAAACGATGGATCCTAAAGAGTTATTGCCTTTGGAAATACCCTATCCAGAGACAGAGATATATATAATATCATCTGATCAGCCAGAATCTTTTTTTGGAAAGACTATAACTATTGTTTTTATGACTTTTCTAGCCGTTAGTCACCAAGTTCAAGTAGCCTCTCTCTCCTTAGACCCCTTGGCAAATGACTTTGTGGCATTAATTAGACACAAATTGAAATAGTGTCGCGAGTCAAAAAGGCTAAATGAAATGAAAATAAACGGATTTGCATACTAATCGATCGGGATCCCAGTGGGAGGTGGTAGTAGTTGTGGGGTTGCATTAAGGGAGATTTATATACAAAAATATCTATATAGTATATATGTTAAAAGCGGAAATGCCGGATGAGCTAATGGTGTGTGTTGGGTAAGATCAGGGCCAGGAGTTAATCACCAGATCAGCAGACAAGCCATCGATCAGCCCTCGCTTTGTCTACAACTCATATATATGATGAATATATAGGTTTGAATGTATATAGCTTCCAGTCACTTGATTTATCTATCGTGTAAAGTGTCCAAGTGCCAAGCCCAACAACTCAGAACACACACGACGAATGGCCAAATGGAAGTCTCTGGAGGGGATTAGGTGAATATTTCAGTTGGAGCTGCCGAAATATCTGACAGATCACCAATTGTCACCAGCCACTTGTTTACATCGGGGACTTGTTTACATACCACACGGCGAAGGGTTTTCTACGATCTACGATTGAACTCTATGGTCTATGTATGGTCTCTGAGTTAATTCCATTGGCTCGCTATTGGCTACTGGACTTGGCCTCTATTGTTGGGTAATACTCTTGGTTAAGAGTTGAGAGATTTTCGGAAGAGGTTTGTCTCTTTGCTAGAAGGTTCTAACTCTATCTTAGAGATCTTAGATTACTCTATAACTATGTATAACTATACCTCTGGGTTTATTTTTAATAGAATAATGCCCTAGTTTAAATATGGAATTCTTTTTTTAGGAAAGGCCTTCATACTAATTCATTGTTGTGAGGCATGGAATAAAAACAATACTATATACTACATATAGTACTTCTTATCAATCCATATCGATGTGAGCTTTGAACGCAGTAAAATCTGAAGTCACTATTGAAAGAATAATTCTTATCAATTCAATGACGTAGGGCTAAGAAATATTCAAACTTGAACAACAATAACAAAGCAAGTCATACAAATTGGTATAAATATTTTATATTCCTAACATAGTGTATTCTAAACTTTGGTTTTTAAAGGTGATCAATCTGTTTCTCTAATGATTTTTGTTATCTTTAGTTTACATATATTCCAATTTTTATATATATTCTATTTCTAACAAAGTGTATTGGTTCTCCAAAACTGAGATAATATCTTTCTCTTATGATTTTTGTCATCTTTGGTGGTTATATATTATATTATTAGAATATATTCCATTCCTATTATAGTGTATTCCCTACTTCGGTTCTCTAAGACTGAGAATATCTCTTTCTCTAATGCTTTTTGTCGCCTTTTGTTTATGGTTTTCGATAGTTCGAATCTTGTTTTTCCGCATGCCAGCACCAGAGCCAGGTCCAGCACTCAGCCATTAGATGTATCGACCTGTTGGAGTCGCTTTTTTGAGATTAACACATCGAGGCGGAGCAGCGGCGGGTTAAATGACACGATCGATGGTCAACCTGTCCCCAAGTTCGAGCCACTAAGCGGCGGTTATTGATTAGTTCGACGCTTGGCAACATCTTAATGCCCAACGAAACGAGATTCAAGAGATTCGATTGCACATAAATCAAATTTGGTGGTCGGATCTTTGGTATATATCATAATGGATCTATCGTCGAACTTTACCCGAAAGTGGTATTTAAAGCTAGCCAAGAGTAGTTGGAGATGTCGTGCCAACTGTGGCACAATGTGGCACATTGTCCGGCTCCGTGCATCCTCAGTCGGTGCATGCCTCAGGGTTTTATGGCTCACGCAAGACCATAAAAAAAATACTTGCCCCAGTTGGAGTTGGGGAAGAGACAGAGACAGAGACAAAGACAGAGAGAGAGAGAGAGTCAGAGAGCCAACGAGGCGTATGAGGAATGTTAGAACTACAATGTAGTTGACATTTGACAAACAACCTGTGTCGAAAGTGATTGAAGCACTAACTTCACTTGCATTTTACTTTCATCAATTTGTACTTTTAGCCATTAATTTTCATGACAGTTTCAAGCTTATTACTTGAAATCAATGGAGGGTGGACTTGAGACTGGATTAAAGATGGGTTATATCACCAAATTGCTATTTTCTCCATATAAATCGTAATAGTATATGTTTTTTAGGGATAAAAAATGCTTTGCATATGGGTTGCCGGGTATTTAATGGTCGCTATTTCTTACTTTAAAAATGATTCCGTTATCGAAATAAAACATCGCATTTTAATAATTTTCATTTAAGATTTTAACTTTATATTTTTTCTCTTCACTTAATCAGTGCATGAGTGTGCAGTGTGTAGGGAGCATAGTAAACAAAGCAAATAGTCATATAATCATAGTCAGAGGTTCGTAGGCGACAAGTGACGAATTTTCTGATATCGAGATATACGGCGATAACTAAATAGGAAAACATCAACATTTCCGATTTGATTCACGGGAAATCCGCTGACTGGAACCGGGATGCACTCTGTCTAATGCTTTTCCCTGTGTTTTTCGACACCGAAAAAATATATTTATTTTTATATACTGTATTGATATTTAAAGCGAAGTTCGATATGTTAAAGTTGCTATAAATCGATTATTTCTTCGATACATTGAACAAATTTCAAAACCAGTTCTATAATTTCAATCAGAAGCTTGTAAAGATGTGAAGGAGCCATTTCCGACCCCACAAATCATATATATTCTTGATCAGTATTAACAGGGGAATCGATTTAGCCATCTTAGGAAAGAAAACAAAATTTCAAATTTTTTCGAAATTTTTTAAGGGGTTTTATTGTTAAAATTGCCCAAAAAATTGTTAAAAATTAAAATTTGTTTAAATATTAAATAGAGCTTGCAGATTTATAAATCTAATAAAAACTAACACGGGACAGCTTTCCGAATTAAATTTATTGCCTTTTTGGCTGAGTTATGAGTTTTTTAAAACTTTGATTAGTCAAAAAAATTGTCTTATAAAAATGTAGATATTTTTGACTCTACCCCTAGATAAACTATTTATAGGAAAATTATCTCTTGATTAGACTAGCTTATATTTCCCTGATCTAAGCTGACAGTTTTCTCTGTTTTTGTTAAGTGTGCACTTGCGTTTTCCTAATCGCTGCACCAGAAAGGGGGAAAAATCGTAGTTGGAGAAGGAGAGGGCCCCGGCAAGGCAAACATTATTGTCTGTGGGCAGCACGCGAGAAAAGCTTCCGGAGCCCCTGGCTCCTGACTCCGATTCCGACTCTGGCTCCATTATTTACTCCGTGTGGGTTGCCAGTTTTCCTGGGAAAAAGAAGAAAACCCCGTCGGATCAATAACAGGGGCGGCGACGTCAAAAACACACACACACACACGACAGCCAAGGGCGCCACTCTGCAGGCTTTAGGTCCTTCAGCAAGTCAGCCAGTCAATCCTTCAGTTAATCCTTCATCAGGACCCTGGGCTGCCACTGTCGCCTCGCATAAACTTCAATTAGAATTTAAGCGAGTGGAAAGCAAGCAGAGACATCGATAAAGGGATCATATATATAGATCTAAAGGATACCCTTTAGGCATAGAGAAATATATATGTTTTTTTCTGTTTAAAAGGTGTATAGTCGAACAAACTAAAAATTGGTAAAAAATCCAAGATTCTTGCTTAGGAAATTGTTCAAAATGTAATCTATGTTATGGTTAAGGTTTACCTATTTTACAATTATGATCTCATGCTAGTTGTAGTTTTACAATATTGATAATTTTCGGTAATATCAGGGTAATATCAATGCTTATCAAATAATCCCAGCAATTCCGACAGCTTGATATTATTCTTTATGGAATGTTCTGGATGGAAAAAGGGAAATGGACAAGATTCCAAGAGGGCACCTTCCTGCCTTTCCCTTAACTGTTGCACATCAGATTTTTTCGCTCTGCGAATAATGTTGGCAACTGGTGACCCATTTCCATAGCTTGGTCAGGGAGGAGCCACATCCACAGTCAGAAGAAGAGTCAGAATCGGTGTTAGGAGGCGGAGGCCACACCCGAAAAGCTTTTGCACAAAATCAAAAAAGAAAAGAAAACCATACCTTGAAAGCGAAACTCTGCATTTGTTTGGGATCCACTTGGGTATCGATTGAAGCTCAGAGAAGAGAGCTACACCACTCCCAGTTACCAACTTCGAACTCCAACCCCTGGTTCAAAAAAATAAAAACAAAAAATACTATGAAGCGAGGTCCTGCACGCAACACGAAAAACTTTCTTTCACATTTTTTCGACGCCCGCTTTTACGATACGAAATTACGATTGTATAATAAAGCGGACGACAGCTGGAGAGCTCCAGGAGGTGGAGATGGAGGAGCCAGCGTCGTCGACGATGGAGACATTGAAAGAGAGAAGCACGGCGGCCGGATCCGAGTCCGAGTTCGAGTCCGGGTCCGGGTCCGGGTCTGGGCCAAGTGGGCCGCCATTTTGTGTGCAGACTTGTGGCGCCAGTTTTATGTACTCGACGAGCAACACGCGTTCGCGGACAGGCAGGCGGAACAGGAGGAGGAGGACATCGGCCAGCGGACAGGCTGTGCAGGATGTGGGCTGTGCACAGTGATGGCACTGGGAAAAGAAAGCCAACAAAAAATAATAAAAGGTTAAATTTAAACATTAAACTGCAATGCGGTGCTTAATAGTTTCATAATTCTTGAATCCATAATTATTCCCAATTGATTTACTTTGATTAAATCACAGTAATTAACCAAAAAATTGAATAAGAATATAAAGACTTAGCTGGTTCATCAATCTTCGGTTTAAATATCTCAAGGTTTCTCCACTCTACCAACTTTAACTTATAGTTACTGTCTTTAAAATGGTGTCTAAAGGTTAAGTTATAGTATCAGTTTACTTAACTCTTGGTTAACGATTAACGATCAGTTGTTTTGGAAGCTGTTTTTCCATTACATCTCAACAATCAATGAACACTTGAGGTACAATGTAAGCTCTAAAGCTGTTTACTTCAATTAAAACAAATAACTTAATAATTTAGGTGCCAGTTTCTTTAATTAATGGTTTAAATTAACGATCACTTGATATTCCAGCTGTTTTTCCAGTAATTCTATATATGAACCACAAAAAAAAGTCACAAAATATGCTCTAAGTCGGTATATTTTTATAACAATAAATTAATGTATGTAATATGTCATTAATTTTGTTTGACAATTAATTCGACAATTGAAAGATTAAAGAACTCATAACTAAGTCAAAAAGGCATTAATTTCAAATCGGAAAGCTTTCCTATGTTAGTTTTTATAAGGTTAATAAATCTGCGTACTCAATTAAATATGTCAACAAATTAAATTATTTTTTAATTTTTTCATAATTTTAACGATGTGACACCTTATAAAATTTTGAAAAATTGAAAAAAAAGTTTTTTCTGCCTAAGATGGCTAGATCGATTCCCCTGTTGATGCTGATCAAGAATACATATGATTTATGGGCTCGGAAATGACTTCTTCACTGAGTTTTAAGCTTCTAATTCAAGTAAGGGTATAAAAATATGCTGTAAAACAGTTTACTTTTATTAAAACGAATTAAGTAATCAAAAAGTAAGGTAAATCTATTCATTAAAGTCTTAGTTAAGGTAGCCTTTTATTAAACTCTTGGTTAAAATACCAAACAGTTTTCCTGGAATATATATACTTATTTGTATTAACCAAAGGGTAAATAAGGCTTATAAACGAGCTGGCTTTCGGTATGTTAATTTAGTTAGGAGTTAATCCTAACAAAATATAAATTAAATATTAAGAAATGTCTTTATAAACCAGAACATAGATAGAAATTAAGCTATAAAGTAACCAATTTACCTCCACTGATTGTGGGATGTCAAAACCGAGTAACTGGTATCCGAGGAGAGGAGGTCCTCGGACTAGGACATAAACTCATTTATTGTGTGGGCCGTGTGGCAGGCACCCATCCCCCAGTCCTGTCCAGTCCAGTCCAGTCCAGGTCCAATCATCCCTTCCCTCTTCTAGTCTCTAGTCTCTATATAGTCCCCAATGGTCGCCAGGCGGGCGTGCGCTACGCAATTAATTCAAACACTCGAAGGACACAGGTCACACACACGGACACCCGTTGGCTTTTCCTCTTTTTCCACCTTATTTTCCTTCTTTTTTTTTAATGAAGCCTGCGCTCGCAGGTGAGAGTTTTTCTTTTTTTTTTTTGGGGTTCGTTGCTGGCCCAGAATATTTGCGTATGTGATTTGGTTCGCCGGCAAGTGGTTAATGGCGTCAACAAACGATTGCCAGAACCAAAAAGACACCCCCGAATACCTCAAAGTTGAGTCCTCCTCAAACTCTAGAGGAAACTATTAACATTTTGACCCCAGATAGTGTGTGTTTGGTGTGTGTCATGTGTAGGTGCAATTGTCGCTGGAAATATGTATGCCGTTCCCTGATAACAGAGGCATTTTCTAAAAGGTTTTCTGGGAATAAATTTCATTTAATTTTTGTTAGTTTTCTCTTTGAGGAATTTTTTAATTGAATTTTAGACCAAGAAAGGGAAGACTCTTCGTTGTTTATTAAGTTATTAGGGGAACAACTAACTTGTTATTTAATTTATTATTTTTAAAATTCTTCTATATACCATGTAGTATTCTTTTTGGTAAGAGGTGAAAGGGAAACCTCTACAGGGACTTGGTTCCAACTCAGAGGCTAAAAGGGAAGACTCTTCTTTATTTATTAAGTTATTAAGGGAAAGAACTAACTTATTTTCTCTGTGTTATTTATTTAAAGTCTCCTATATACTATAAAGTATCTTTTACGGTGGAAGGTTAAAGGGGTTAAGGGGTAGCTCAAGGGGCACTTGGTTCCAGCTCAGATGGAATCTTTTGATATTCCGCCGGCAGAGACATATAATGTTCATTTGCTGCTAAGCACACCGAAGCTTGGAGTAGTGCCTCTCCACTGATAAGACTCTGTGTTTGTTGTCCAGAGGCGTCTGCCCAAGGGGGCTTTGCCCCACTAGATGGTCACATAGTAGTCCCCCTTTTGGGGGATGCCTCTGCCTGTGGCTCTACTGGAATGTTCTCAATTGAAGTGAATCGTGAATCATATCCTCAACCTACAAGTGAACTCTGAGTGGAACGGAATCAGGAATGGAGATTACAATATTTCATTCACACTGCGTGTTGCTGTTATTCTTTTATACCCTTGCTGGGTATTATAATTTTAGTTAGAAGTTTGCTACGCAGTAAGGGTGACATTTTAGATCCTATAAAGTATGTATATATATTCTTGATCAGCATAAACAACTGCCTATCCATGTCCGTCTCTCAGTTTTTAAGCTATGTGAATAAAGCTTTGAAGTTAGTCGGGATGGATCGAATGACTATATCATATAGATGCCTTAGGAATTATCGGATAATGATTAGTAAACAAATTTAAAACTTTTCCATTTAGTATGATTTTATAATTTCGGTATTAGTTTTATTAAAATCGGGCGACTATATTATATAGCTGCCATAGGAACGATCGTTAAATATAGAAGTAAATGCAAAACTGTGCCTCTTTTACTCCATATGGCTCCCTCTCCCTCTCTCTATCCATCCCTCCCTCGTACTCGCTCACTCCCCCTCTCTCTCTCTCTCTCTTCCTCTCTAACATTTTCGGTATGTCCATCTCCCTCTCTGTGCATCTCTAGAGATACGCCTTTCGCTGCATCTGCCTCTGCCTAGCTCCGGAGTTCTCAATTTCTCTCCCGCTCTCAGTTTCTCTGTTCTCTTGCCTCGGATTCTATAAATACCGGGCTCTGCCGCCTTGCGGCCCTTAGTCTGTTCGTGGCGTCTCCAGCGTTAACATCTCGAGTGAAAGTGATAGTGATTACCCATCGACTCCAAAAATATGACGTGGCCAATTCGCATCATCTGGATAAACAGGAAGTGCTTGTTTTGATGACACCATGACAAGCCTAATTGATGCCACCAAGAATATACCTTAGCACAGGAAGGAATTAAACAATGACGTGTCCTCTCCACTGCGGTAAGTCCTAACAATGACAATTATATCAATTATAAGGATGCTTTAGGAGGAAACAGGCCTAGATCTAGAATCAGTTGTGCTAGATATGCAATTATTTTCTAAATTATTCCCCTAATTGCCATGGATCCCATTACTTCATTTTAATTTAAAGTGATACAACAATTTGTATTAAAATACAAACGTTTATTGAAGTCAACACACAAACTTTTGCTTTATTATTATATTTCAGGGTATTATAATTTCATACAAATTGAAATTAATGCATTTTTGGCTTAGTTATGGTATTTGAAAAACATAGATATACCAAAAATATTGTAAAATTGTTAATAAAAATAAATAAATAAATATTGTTAATATTATAAATAGTATGCTTTCCAATTGAAACTAAAGAATCTTGAGCTAAGCTATCGATTTCATATTCAAACTCATGTTTATGGGTATTTGCAAGGGTATACACACTTTGGGATCTCGAAGTTAGCTTCCTTTCTTGTTTTTTTAAGTTTTGTTTACTTATTTTTGCACACACTTTTTGATTTTTATTTATTTTACTTATTTGTATTTAGTTGGAAGTAAAGGGAACACAGAGATAGCTATTGATAGAGTAAAAGAGATCCAATTGATATATTTCCTACATAATTATCAATAAAATTTACTAAATAAAGATAGTAAATTTAAACTCTATGCAATAAATAAATATATAATAAATTTAAGTAATGTTTAAGCTGTCAAAAACTACAATTAAGATTTTAAACTGAAAAATATTTTACTGTTGTCAGAATATCTTATTAAATTCTTCAAAATTAGGAAGTTTGAAGTTAACACTAAAAATTTAGTTAAATAAAGCGCCTCACTATATATGATTTTGAATTATATATTTGCTTTCTTATATATCTAAAATCTTAATTAGAAAAGAAAAAGTTGTTTTTCTGTAAATCTTTTAAAAAATGTGCAAATGTATAGAAAAATTTTCTTAAAAGCTTTGAGAAATGTGGCTAAATGTTGGTAAAACTTTTTAAGAGAAAATACATCAGAGATATTCATGGATTTTTTAATAAAATTTTTTAAGAGATTATATTTGAGAATTTCATGGATGTTTTTATTAGATTTTCTTTAATATTTTATGGTAAATATTTGATTAATGGATTTAACCAATGACGATAAAGAAAGATGGTCTTGTCCTGGACAAGAGTAAAGAGCTGAAGGTACTAAAGAAATTAAAATTATATTAAATAAAGGGACTAGTGTACAGGAATCTCTAGCTAGTACAAGTTCTAGTACAAGGTATCCCCACCTAACTCTACTCCCTCTTCAGATCCTTTCGATTCCCATTTATAAACCCATATTCTATACTTCAAATTATAGTTCCCATAATGTGTGTTAGTCACCTTATGTAGAGATATGGTTAGGCCCCACCCCCTTGCGAATTAACCAATTGGACAATTGTCAGATTACGAATACGACTCGGTGCAGAGGGGAAAGGGATAGAGTGCCGCCTAGTGAAATCACTGATGCGAAAATAGCGACAATTACTTAATGCATTTAATAAATTCAAGCTGGCAACTATTGGCCATAAATAATAAGCGCCGCGCGGAGCCGATAAAGCCCTGGATCGGTCGATCGATCGATCGATCGATCTATCGCTCGTCTGTCCGCAGTTGTAATTGCTAATTATAACCGAGGGCCGTCGCGAATCGCAGATCGGAACTGGCTGTCGCGGATTGGCCAGCCATCCAGGGTTTTGGTTATCGCCCGCCAATCGTTGGACTGATTGATAGGAGGAGCGAGGAGCACCAAGGGCTAACTGAGTGGACTCCGTAGTCTCCGTAGTCCCGATTAGATTGCGCATTAAGTCATCCTCTATAACTGTTGTCCCATGTCCACTCTAACCATTCAATGGCCTTTGGTGGCATTTTCCGCCCAGAGATCTGTGTATTTCCATCACATTTTTGCACTTGGTATTCACTTCTCGATGGTAAATCAGCGTCAGGTCTAGATTAAGTCTTGATTTCTCACTGCGTAGTTCATAGTTTTCTCCTGCCAGTTTACTAACGTGGACTTTATGATTGGTTTATTTAATTATAAAGTTGATGCTATTATAAAAAGTGATGAAGATGTTGATAGTTTGCAATGTTTTGTTAGAAAGCAGCTATTTTATTATGTATTATACCATATTAATTATGTATTTTAAATGCCCTGTTAAAGAACTAACCTTTGGTTAGTAATTTAAACTAGACTTAATCAAAAGCAGCTCCATGTTTTAAGCTTTATAACAAAATGTGTGGTTTTAAAAGCCTCTTTTTAAAGAGCTAAACTCTGGTTAATAGTTTAAAATAAAAAATAAAAAAGTCTCTGTTAAAGAGCTAACCTTTGGTTAATGATTTAAATTCGAAATAATTATCAAATAGAACGGAGACTTCGGTACACCGAAATATCTATATCCTGGCATGGAAAATCTTTCATAACTCAGTTTAAAATTCATTAATTTTAAAAAGGAAAGCTGGCGTGTGTTAGTTTTTAGAAGCTTAACAAATCTGCATACTCAATTTAAAATGTAAAAAAACTAATTTTTTTTTTAATTTTTGACAAATTTAACCCCTATATTTTGTTGAAAAAAATTGTCAACTTTTTTTTTCTTCCAAAGGTGTCTAGATCGATTCGCCTGTTGATGCTGATCAAGAATATATATGATTTATAGGGTCGGAAATGAATTCTTAATTGTTTAAAATGCTTCTGACTGAATCTATAATACCCTGAATTGGTATACAATTAAGGAAAATGGGAAAGTTTGCTCAGAATCCATCAGAGCAGCTCTGTTGTTTTGCTGTTTAGCACATTTCTTTCCATTAAGAGTATTCGTCAATCACCTAACATCTGGTTAATATACTTTACTCTATTTAATTGTTACAAATACTAAAGATAATTTATCAATTTCCGTATTTTTAGGAATAAAAGCTCATATTACATCAAATTATCCCAGTTTACTTTGCATCTCAGTTTATTCCCCCAACAGTCTCTGGATAAGAGCTAACCTTTGGTTAGTAAGCTGTAGGTTAAGAAATTGTATAACTTTCGGTTAGTAAACTTTGTTTATGAAAACTTCTTAATAAAAGACTTTGGTTTGCTTGAAAAACTAAAAGAAATGACAAACCTTAACCCCAAATATTGACTTGAAATCCCAAATATTCAACGGAGCTAAGCTGATTAGAGCCTTTTTGGCCAAGTTTGCAGTGGTTTGTCCGCTTGTTTGCCAAGCGAGCACATTGGAATTGCTAAAAAGACACAAACACACACACAGAGTCACAGAGTCACAATAATTTATATGCAAATCAAATATATATTTTGTGATTAAACCGTTTTGCTTTTTTCATTAACACCCTGGCACCACCTTAACCCCTGCTGTGCTGCCAACTTGTCAACCAACCAAAACCAAATCCAACGATTGTCTTTTCTTCTTTTCTACGGAACCAAAAGATGTGCGTGAGTCACGATTAATTACAAGTCACGACTCACGACTTCTTGTCAAGGAGTCTTGATTAAAAACTACAATATTACGTATACGCAATGGTGGTGCATTCCCTCTTTAAGTATCTGTAAATGTTTTAGTCTTTGTAACAATTATTATTATTATTATTATCACGAAAGAAAGACATAAAAGGGGAAGTAAAATGTAGTTATTAAAAACACGTTTTTTATAGTACTTATCATTAGGTATTGAACATATCATTATCGTATATATATTACCGGTATCCATATCATATTTTCTATATATACTATTTAAAGTTCATCTCCATTGTTATTTAATACAATAATATATAACTTTTGTCTTTTCTATTGTCTAGTTAAATCAGGTTAGAGGAACAAAAAGAGTAGAAAGGAAAGCGATTTAGTATATATATTTTTTGGGTAAATCAAATCTTTCCATATATAGTTTTGATGACAGTTGGCACAGATTGATCGATATGCCATTTTGGTATGCAAATTTTCTGTATTATTTTAATTTTTAGGGAAAGTATAGATATTTAAATTTTATGGAGTGATGTTTTTTTTTCAAGAAAAAATATATATATAATTCGATAGAAATGTTAAGTTTATAATATATGATTACTTAGCTATAATATTAAATCAATAGATTTCAATTTCAATTTACAACAGATTACATTAATTAAGATAAAATCGAATACAGGAATATTTCTACATATAAATACATACGGTTTTATAAATATTTAATGATATCTAGGAATCAAAGCAAATTATATTTAATTTATTATAACAGTAACATTAATATATTATTGATATATATTCTTTACAGATAATACTATTAATTTAAACATAAGCCTCAATAATAGCTACTTTTTTTGTATAGTTTTATGACAACTTTTAAGAATATCCCTCGAAAGGTATATTTATTTTTAATCTGCATCATCAGGCGAATCGATTTAGCCATGTCTGATCTAAGATATCCCCCAAAAATAGCAACGATCGTGACTTAAAAATGGCGCTGCTCGCATCGCTAGCCGACTGACTAACTGACTATTTGGCCAACTGACAGACTTTTGGGCCTGGCCAAAAAGCCGCTCAGACGCTGCGTCGGGCAGCTCTGCTTTTGATTAAGCTCATTTGCATTTGAATGGCAATGCTGGCTGGACACTGGGTTTTATGTTACTCCGCAGGAACCCCCCGGCATGAAGGGGGCCCCTGCGAGGCTTTGAATTTCTAATAAGCCAAGTTATTTGCGCATGACTCAACGACAACGTCGTCGATAATATTCATGATACTCAGCTAGCACCTCCGATCGGTTCGGATATCGATGGGGATCGGCTCTGGGCTCTCCAGCTATAGTTGGGTTAGTTGGGCAAATATTTATAGAAGCGGTCGCCCATTCGAATTAAATTTACATTTGCGACTATTCCGTGGCTGCAAGCCCAGGCCAAGTTGCCTATTTTTAGACGATTGAGTCTCAGTTTCCCCGAGTACTGAGTCTCTCGAGTCTTTTGAGTCTGGAGTCTTGAGTCCCCAGCCAATCAGTCTGCAGTCCAGCGATGAGTCGCCCCTAAAGAAGACCGAGCACGAATCTATATTCGAATCCCCGACGAACCTCAAACCGAACAGTTGACTAATTATATATCTCGGGCATATTTGTCACATCGGCCGTGAAGGTCGTCGCTGAAAATTTGCTCCTAATTTCACCAATGACAGCGGGTTGAAAGGTGAATCTACATATATTTGGTTATAAAAATAAACTACAAATTCAGTTTAATATTATTCAATATAATTTTGTATAAATACATAAATTAAGTCTTTATAAACTAACTCATTCAAATAATAAACTTTAAGTTGGGGAAACAAGTCTTGTTACTTTTTAATTCTTAAAAATATCTAGTTAATTATAATACATTTTTAAAAGAGTTGATTCAATTATTCTTAAATATTATTAGCAATATTCTATTGCCTCTTTGGATCATTATAATTGTTAGTTTATTAGTTTACTATTATTTTTATTATTATTACCATTTAATATTCATAAAATCCCACAACCTGTGTCTTCATTTAATGACTAGTTCTAGTCACAATACAAATAGCAAATGTTTATTCAGTTGTAACCAACAAATGAGCTGGAAAATTCGCTTACAAGAAAATATATCTAATATTTATTTATGACAACTGACACATTATTTAATATAAGCAGCGTGTTAATGAAAAAATGCGAGTAAAATTCATGGAAATATGTGGTAAATTCTACTCAGAGATCTTGTTTTTCGCTGAATTTTTCCATTTTCCCGTCTCTAATGTAAAAATTTTCACAGCCAAAAAAAAAAGCAAAACGCAATCATTTCCAATTATTCGCAATTACCCGCTTTCCATCTCTCCTCCCCAGCTCCTCTTTTGATTTGAATTTTTGTTTTTATTTTTATGCTGGCTCCAGCGAGTCGCGCATTGTGGATGAATTAGTCAGGAAATTAATTAATCAAAACTAACGCAAAAAGCAACAATTCGAGAACAACAAAGCGGGCAAAATAGCGGAGCGAAAGAAGCCGCACGGCAAAAAATAAAAAATCAATGAGATGCCAAAGCAAATAATCTTTTGGTAGAATAATAATATATTACACACAAGTGAATATAAATAAATATAATAAATTTAATACTCATTAATATTACTTTAGATAAATATTCTGACGAGTCAGAGCGAATGTGTAAGCCAATAATCTTCTACACACATGATTTGCTGTTGTGATCTTGGGGAATAAGATATAACTAAATTTATCAACATTTTTTAATCTTACGAAGCATGTAATATAATATAAATGATATTTTTATCAACGATTATTTAAATATTCTGAAAAGAGTCAGAGAATGAGCCTAATCTTCATAAGAGTAGATCAACACACATGATTTGTTGTGGCAAGTTGGAGAGGTAACAGTGCTAAGAGAAATTTGCATTAATATCAATACTCAGATAAATATTAATATAATTAAAGTATCTATTTCTATATATCTATCAATATCAATTGTTTTCAGTGCACATTTCGTTGCCGAAACAGAAACAGAAACAGAATGTTAAGAACAGCGTCGCTCTACAATTTGTTGCCTGTCATTTTTGCTTATTTTGTGTATGGCGCTACCCTAGCTTTTTTCCCCCTCCCCTCGTTTTTGTTATTGTTTAATTTGTGTCGCCGCTATTGTTTATTGTTTATAGTGGTTGCTTTGTTGTTTTGGTGTCCCCCCGCGTAGTAGGGCATCCGCCAGTCTGCCAGGGCGACACTTGGAGGAGAGACCTGTTTGCCGGCGAACAACCTTGGCAGGCGCTTAAAATGTTTTGATAATTATATTATTATTATTATTCTTATTGTCTCTTGTTTCGGTTTTGCGTTTTCGGTTTTATGTTTTCGTCTAAACAATATTTTATTGTGGGAAGTCGCAGGGAGAAACTGGGTGGAGTTTCGGAGGAGATAATTGCAAAGCCATAACAGGGATTTTAATTGATTGAGTTACCAATCAACAGTTGCGTTCTTTTGTATTATTTTTTAAAGAACATTCACTTTAATCCTGCTAAAAAAAAACAATAGAGAAACGGGTATAGGGGATTTGGCAATTCTGGAACTTTTGTTTCTATATAGAAGTAGTAAAAAATCAATGTTTTAGCATCTTTAAAATACAATTTTACTGCATATTTTTATGGCCTTGGAAGGGTATTATAATTTTAGTCAGAAGCTTAAAACTAATTGAAGGAATCATTTCCGACCCTATAAATCATATATATTCTTGATCAGCAATAACAGGGAAATCTTTTTAGCTATCTTTGGCAGAACAAATTTTTTTCCGAAAATTTTCCATCTTTTTTCATGAAAAAGAAATTAGTTACATTGTGAAAATTTGCAAAAATTAAAATTTTATTTTTAATTTAGGAAAAGTATGCAGATTTATTGACCTAAAAACTAACATAGGACAGCTTTCCGAATTAAAATTAATTCATATTTGGCTCAGTTATGAGTTTTTTAAAATTTGTTTGGTCAAATAAATTGTCATATAAAAATATTAATAAATATTGTTTCAAAGAATAAGAATATATTAAGCTTATTTATGATCGATTTCCGAAACGAACCTTTAATTCAATTGCAAACTGCAAGGGTATATAAACTTTGGCTTTCTAAAGTTTTAGTCCTTTCGTGTTATGCATCTTACATTAAACTTGCCCATTTTTGTGCTCCTTCAATCGTTTTGTTTATATAAACGACCTTCGGTTAGATATAATAACCAGGACATTAAGAAATTCAAATGCATTTCCCATCAATTGTGACTGAGAGTTAATTAACTGTCATCTTAACTGAAACTGGCTGCAATCCAGGGCACTGGCTTGTGTCGGAAAAGCGTATGGAAAGCGTCTCGGGGCTGTTGTTACTACTACTTAATCCATGCCATGCCACTGCACCCCCAAGGACCTGCATGCAGGATGGCGGTAATCGGACTCATTTAAATGCATTGAACTTGTCTCATTATGCCGCAGCAGTAATGGCATCTGCAAGTCGAAGCCCATTCCCATTTCCATTCCCATTCCGCAACCACAACCACATCCAAATCGATCCATCGGACGGCCCCGGCTGTCCCGTCCTGACTCATCCGGACATATGGCAGCAGTGGGCCGCAAATTGTTGAACAAACAACATTTCATGCAATTTGTACGCGCCAAAAGGAGAAGGTAAAGTCCGTGCACAGCTGTGGCAGATATTTTAGTAGCGAAATTTATGAATTAATAATTAAAAATCGTGAGAAATTCAGGTGATTCCCCGCCTCGCAGGGATTAGCTGGCACACAAACCCAAGGGGGAAATTATCCATGCAAATCCTTGCAGTTCAGACATCAACCAGCCAAGGATCAAACTGGAAATTTCCCCCAATTATTCCTTGGGAATATTTCAAAATTTATATAATTAAATGTAATTTTAAGCTAATTAACCGACTACTATTGTCCCAAAAAACTAATACTCGCCTTCGGGCCATGTTGTTGCTGGTGTTGCCTAGCCTTTTGGCCAATTTATTGTTGCATTTTGGCAAAATGGGCGATGAAATTTCGTGCTCGCTTTGATCTTGACGCGTTTTTGACACTCACCGAGCACATTTCGTCGATTTTGCTGGCTTTTCTCCGCAATATGGAGGCGGTTCTGGGTTGGGGGGGAACACAGCGGACAGCCGGCGGCATGTGCCGCGCATTTTTCATTTCATTATATTTTCCATCTCATATAGGCGAGTTTTATTTTCCCCACAAAAGAAAATATATACCGCCGCATTTCGGGGCATTACTCAGCTGCTGCAGCTGAGCAAGTGGCAAGTGGAAATTGACGATCGTCAAATGTAAGTGTTTTTTTTTGGTTTGTTTTAATTTTATTTTGTATATTTATAGCAACGCTCGGATCGCGCGATTCTATATGCAAAGCATATTCGTAATTTGTAAGCGGCATAGAGGTCAGGCACAGGCATCATCATCCACCGATAGTCATTTGTCTTCGTTAAATAGAAGGAATTAGGGGATGGTCACAGCCAGTTTGGTTCACAACTTGGCTACCTAATTATGCTAATATTTTAAATTAAAAATGTATATAAATTACTAGAGGTAATTATTTAAGTAATAATTAGATAAGGCAAGTGCAAATTTAAGAGTACTTGACAAATAAGTCTACTTTCAGACACTAAATGTTTAAAACTCGAAGGAAATTATAAAAACATGTGGTTAAAATTTTAAAGTTTTCACTTTCTAATTTTTAATCATTGAAAAATTAAAAAAACAATCAAATTAAAGGGCAACTTTCTATAAAATCACAAAATTAGGTTATGGAATATGTACAGGAAATATATTCTACTTAAACATATATAATATTCTACATTCTAATTTAAAAATTAATAATTTGCCTTATTTCTGCTATTATTTATTAATTTCAACAATCAACATTTCTTTTTTGCAGTTTCCTGCTGTGTACGATTGATGCCTGGACTAACTTTAGAAAGTCTGACCTGCAAATATCCCTTAATTAACAGGCTTGAGCTACTAATAATTTTCCCCATGCCCTCAGTCCAGGTAAATATAGTTTGAAAACTCAATAACATTATTTATTTTATTTTTTATTATAAAAAAATACATATTAATATGAAGAAAATATGGTATAATAACAACACTTATTTAAACTTATTAATAAAAAATTTCTTTGTTTTCTTCTAGGCAACCCAACACTGGCCACTCCAACCTGTCCTTGCCAGCGGATGGGCAGACACGCACGCAACGAAAGCGGGCCAATTAAGCGGGACGGGAGCGTGGAGTGGGGGCGGTGGCCGGAGGCAGGGGGCGTTGTTGCTGTCAACTGGCAGCTGGCCAAGGCGCACGCACAGCGGCGGCGTCTCCTTCGTCGACGTTCCGCTGGAGAGGGGCATCAGGTGGCGTAGAATCAGCAGCAGCACCAGCACTAGAAGCACTCAACGTAGTGCGTCAGAGGCGTCGTCGATGGCGCGGAAGTAGCATCGGAACGCCTCATCCGTCGCCCCTTGCCCCGTGCGCCAGCCCCAGCGGGACCTTGACAGCGCCCGTTTTGATTTATGCGGCATTTTGCAAAAGTCAACAAATGAAAATGACACAGAAATAATGCCAAGAGCGAGCTAAAGCACTCCTCCTCCTCCTCATCCTCATCCTCGCATCATTTCGATTTCATTTGGCGCCCAAGGTCAAACGCCGCGACAGCACAAATAGATGCTCCTCCACGTCCGCCTGCGAGCGGTGGTGTGTGTGTGTTGGTTGCGTTCCTCATCCGGTGATGTGTGTGTTTGTGCTGCTCCATTGGGAATTAAAACCTTTCAACCAGGGGAGCTTAGGTGTTATGTCCACCGATTTGTATTATTCGATTGATTATTAATGGAATTTTGGGATATAAGTTGTACATGCTCCTCGTCACAGTGCCACATGGCTGCATGTCATCAGCTGATCGCCGCTGCTGCACATGGCGGCTACATGCAGTTGATAATCAAAGCTTTACAGGGCTGCACACCAGCAGCTCTTTAGTCAAAGCTTTACAGGGCTGCAGCAAACCGATAGTAAAAGCTGCACATGGTTGCATTTCTGCGGTTAATCGAAAGCTCTTGCACTAGTGTGAGCCGGTCACACAGCACAAAAGTTCCCGTAATATAAGGTTGACAAGCTATCTATTTTATAGCTAGATTTAAAGCTTTCCTACAATATAGCTAAAGGGACAACTCTAATTTGCACCTCGTGCACTAAAATTATTCAGCTTGCTGCGGTTTCTGTTCGCCTGGTACTCAGGATCCAGAAATTGACGATTTTGTACTGAAATTAACCAAACGAATGCCGGATTTCGCCGACAACAACAACAAAAACAATAAACAACTCGTTTACAACAACAACAATTTAAAATTTCCAACAACAAAAGAAATTAAATATATATTAATTTAACCGCCGAATTTGAATTTGAATTCAAACGGACTATCAGGACCCGCCATATACGTTAACCGCAAAATTTGAATTTGAATTTAAACTGTCGATCAGTTGCCGCCAAATTTGAATTTGAGTCAAATGGCGCCATGTCAACGGCTGATTGTCAAAGCTTTACAGGGCTGCACACTAGCAGCTTTCTAGTCAAAGCTTTACAGGGCTGCAGTAAACCGATAGTAAAAGCTGCACATGGTTGCATTTTCGCAGTTTATCGAAAGCTCTTGCACTAAAATCATTCAGCTTGCTGCGGTTTCTGTTCGCCTGGTACTCCAGATCCAGAAACTGGCAATTTTGTACTGAAACGGACCAAACTGAGTGCTGGATTTTGTCGACAACAACAACAACAACAGAAAGCAACTCTTTTACAACAACAACAAGACAAAGTAAGCCAGTGTTTTTTCATTCACAATAATCGTTTATTTATTTGTTAATAGTTAGGGTGTAATTTTCAATACAAGAAGCTTTCTCTCCTATGATGCGCTTTATAAAATGTTTGTTTTTTTATATTTGATTTATGTTTGTGTGTGTGTGATCGATCGACTGGATCTCGTGCTAAAAAAAAAATAAAAAATATAAAATAAGGAAGAAACAAACAATAAGACCTTAATTATGAACATGACTTTATGGCAGGCCCGCGAGCTCCTCTCTTCTCCAAGTTCTCCGGTGATTTCCCAGGTGCTTGCTGAGTCTATATACGATACACGGATACAGATGAAATCGGTGCGATACATAAAGCACTATATAGGCGTACATATATATAGATATACATATCTTCTCCACAACACTTCTTTTTTAGACTTTAAGTTAGAATTACACTGCGATTTGTCGATTTTCGAGTTATGGTAAAAAATTTGGTTTGACGCTTGCATTAGCCGAGCTTTACATTTAGATTATATACTTATCGGATGTGCTCTATATAATTTTAGGTGTAATATATATGTATAGTCGTAGGTGTAATGCATATTAGAATATATATAAATAATTACAAAAAGTGTGTGTGCTAATACACGAGAAAAAAAAATATAAAAAAAATACTTTCCGAAACATTCAACGTTATGTTACACATCGGGGAGGTTAATCCCAATCTCCCCTGTCTCTCACCCTTATCCTTTACCCTACTGGCGCCGCACCGTACGCTCACGCTCCCGACCGCTCTCCTCGCGCTGCAGGCTGCCATGGCGTGGCGGCGATGTGTGACCCGTGGCTGCGGCACCTCCGCCTCCACCGCTGCCATTGAGTACTCGTGCCTTGCGGGATCGCTTAAACTTGGCCATATCCTCGCCGAAGACATCGCCAGTGCGTAGGGCCGAGATCAGGTCATCAAATTCGCCTTTGTTGTCGCCTCCAGAGGCGCCCTTCGCTGGCGAATCCGGTCCAGAGTTGGGCGAGCCCGATTTTAGGCCCAAATTGCGGGCCACGCTGCTCATCAGTCCCGTCTTGTTCTTCCGCTCAATGGTGCGCTTCTTGAGCTCCGCCTCCTGCTTGGCCCGCTTCTCCTCCTCCTCCTGACGACGTCGGAAGCTCTCGTTGTCATGGCGGGCCTCGGCGAAGGCTCCCAGGAACGAATCGAAGATGCCAAAGAATTCATCCGGCTGCAGCACCGAACCGTCCTCGCCGAACAGACGCACGGCTCGATCGAAGCGGGTCTTCATGTCCTGGAACTTGTCCTCCAGCTCCGCAAAGCGAACCGAGGCCGAGGCGTGGAACTCCCGCATGACGGGCAAAAAGCGGTCGCCCTGCTGGGCGGGGCCAGAGCTTCGATGGAATTCGATTTCGCGTGCCACATCCGCCAGGCCGGTGCGCAGCATCTGGATATCCTTATCCATCTCGCCCAGCGACACCTTGGAAGCCTCACGGACATGCGGAATGTCATCCTCCAGCTTCAGTAGATCCTTGAATTTACGCTCAATCACCTGGACGAGATAGTGCAGCAGGGTGGTGCCCTTGGCGGCACTGGACTTGGTGTCGGCCAGACGATTGAGCGAAGCCAGTCGGAAGCCGGAGGCGTTGCCACGTGCCCCGCGGTTCATGTAGTTGCCTGCAGTATTCAGGGATACAATTTAATAGTGAAAATATGTAGAAGAGTGAATGGATAGATTACCCAAAGCCAGGACCAGCTCTAGGAGCTTGCGCAGACGTCGAGAACGGGCCACCTCGCGAGATGCCTCCATCACACTGGTGATGCGGGGTATAAGATCATTGACCGTCAGCATGAAGCGCTTCCTGTAGTGCAGGCTCTTCAGCCTTTGCTCATAGTGGGGAATCCTGCCAGAACAAAAGAACAAATAGTTTAGTGACTGCCAGAATTCTTCAATGGTGTTCAAACCCACTTTGATATTTCGTAAAGGAAGCGATCGGCTCGGGCCAGTGACTCAATATCCTCGCTATGCTCATCCAGCAGTGCACGCTCCTCCGCCGAGGGCGTGAACTTTAGCAACTGCTCGACCATGTCGAGTGCCAGCTGCTCATTGCTGTCCATCGACAGAATGGCCCTAGAATAGAAGAGAGATTAGTATTTGGAATCAAGAGGTGACTAAAAGCAACTCCTACTTTGATATCTCCATGTCACTCATCTTCAGCTTGCTGAGCAGGATGGTGCAGTTCTGAGCCCGGCGTCCATCAATCACTGAGAGCACCTTCTGCTTGGCTGGCTTGCCGCCAGTTGCACGCAGATCCTCATAGGAGCCATCGGTGGCCTGTGGAAGGAGAGAAAAGCATTAGATAAAGGAACATCTTTCAGTGGAATCTCTCCTAGGCACTCACCGATACCCCATTTTTTTGGTAAGCCGAAAAGAGCTTGTCTATCGACTCCAGTTCCATGTTATTATACAGCTTGCTCTCGTCAAGCTCACTCCAGACGGTGCCCTGAAGCTTGGCATCCGGCAACTTGGACCAGTTGAAGCTCTTCAAGGGATTCGTGGGCTGTGGCACGTTCTTCTTTGGCAGCTCCACCTTGGGTGGCACAGGAGCTGCAGGTGAAGAATAGGAATTAATATAAGACATATGCCTTGACTTGACTTAACGCTGAACTCACCCATTGCTGGCGCCATGCACGGTGGCGGAGGCGGTGCACCCGGACAGGGCGGCGGTGGTGGTGGCATCATGGCCGGCGCCATCGGTGGCGGTGGCGGTGGTATGGCCTTGAGCATGGCCGAGGGTGGCGGCGGCGGTGGCGACACAGCTCCATTGCAGCCAGTCAGACCGGCCACCTTTTGGTCATCGGGTATGCTGCCCTCGGTGACCAGCCGCTCCAGGCGGGCCCGCTCCTGCTGCTCGCTGAGCAAGCGATGCTGCAGATCCTCCGCCTTCATTTCAGCGGTCTGTGCGCGCTGCACCGCCTGCGAATGCTGGGCAGACTCCTTCTCCAAACGTTCACGCATGCGTGCCAGACCCGTTTCCAGATCCTCCTTCTCCTGCATGCGCAGATCGAGTTCCTGCTCCTTCTTCGCCAGTCGGGACTGCACATCAAAGTTCTCACGTTCCAGCTCATCAGCACGCTTGCGTGCCTGCGTCAGCTGCTCCTCCTTGACCAGCAGACGCACTAGCTTGCCCACATCGATTTGCAGGGGCGCCACATCGGGATCATGAACGGGCGAGGTTGCGGCTAACTTTAGCTGCTTGTCGGGATCCTCCGGATCGGATATAAGGTCGCTGCTTGGACGCTGCTCCACCTGCAACACAACCTGCTGGACCACACGATCGATCAGCAGCCAGTGCTCCGTGCAGTGACCAGTATCTGCGCATGAAAAGGGTAAATATTAGCTCAGGCTAGGACAAGGACACTCAAGGAGTACTCACAGGGCAGCAGAAGCATGTGCTGCAGCAGGGACAGCATGTGGGAATAGGCGGGCGAGTGGCTGAGCTTGCGACGCAGCAGCTCGAACATGGTGCTGGCGCTCTTGGTGTCCACATGCTCCTCATTAAAGCGGCGGGCAAACTCCTTCTCATCCTCGGCACGCACCATCTCAAAGAAGTCCTACAAGAAAAACAGAGTAACTTCATGCTAATCCAACTAACTTATTTCTTAGTTGGACTCACCAAATGCCTGTCCAGCGTCTCGTTCTCGTGCGTGCGCAGTTTATCGATCACCGGCTGGATGCCAAGCATAAGGAACTCGTAGCGCAGATGCAGACGGAACTCGAGATTCTCCTGCCCGGGGCCATAGTTAAGCACCGCATTCACAAACGACATGAGGGCGGTCTTGAGATTGACATTATCCCGATACGCATATGTGGACCGATCCAAGTCATTGACAATGCTCTGGAAGCGGGTTCGCTCTGTGGCGAATTCCTGGAAGTGGAGCATGGCCTGCAGCACCTTACGATGTCCACCTGGAACCAGACACACAGCGCCCAGTATCTCCAGAGCGGCAATCTTGGTCCTTATATTGTCCGCGGCCAGGGAACGGGCAATCGTATCGATGGCCGTCGGATGGGCCAGGACATGAGCACGTCCCATTGAGTTATTCATCAGCGCCTTGATGCAACCAATGAGGCTGGTGTGCAGAGGACTATTTGCCACACGGATGTCCAGTTGGAGCAGCAAATCCAGCAGCGCTGGCAACCCATCCAGCTCCACAAAACGCAACACAAAACTGTGCGTGGAGGTGCGCAGGGCTGTCTTCAGGGCATCCACAAAGGCAGCATGACCATCGAGACGGTTTCCCAGCTCATGGCTGGGCGAATCCTCTGGCGAGAGGGATATATGCACCACTAGCTCCTTCAGTCGCTCGATATAATGCTCTGCCGTCGGTGGCTGGGTGATGGCCGCCGCATCAGGTCCATCTGCCGCATCCAGTGGCAGCTTCCGTGAGCAATAAATCTGCCATTTCTTTTGCGCCGGCAGACTCAGCATTGCCTCCTTGTTGGGCGCCGTCAAGTCCAGCTCCTCCACCAGCTCCGCGAACTTGCTGTCCAGCTCATCCACCGACGGCATGGGCTGTGTGGGTGTGAGGGTTTGCAGAGTGAAGGCTCCCTCCACCACACAAATCTCGGGCGGCTCATCGTCCTGCAGGAGAGGGAGAGAGAGAGAGAATCAATTAGAATCTTTGTGGTTTTGGAATTGCTTCAACGGATCGGTTCGTTAACAGTGCGTGTCCAATTAAGAAGGAACAGTGCCATTGCAACAGCAACTGCAGCTACGACCTCAAGCTTAGGAAGCGGTTCTGCTCGCTGGGTTTGTGTCAACAGCAGCAGCTGGAGCTTGTTCCCTTGGCCAATGCCACTCGGAGCTGACTCAGTTCTAAAGGTTCTGGGTTCTGAGTTCTAGGTACTGAGTTCTTGTACTTGTTACTTATTACGTGTTTCTTGGTTCAGTGCAAGCCATGTTCTGGGGAAAAAGTTTCTGCCAAAGTAAGCTTTTTAACGGAGCAAAAGCATGTGGAAAATATAACTGTGACTCTCTGACAAGATGGTCGTCAGAGTTTCACAGTTATAAGTTTCAGATGCTTTTGCTCTGATAAAGAGCTTTTTACGGAGTTCTACACTGAAGGAAAATGATGCAGCAAGAATAATAATAAGAATAATGGCGATATTTTAATATGCTAATTTTTTCGGTTAATCCCAGTTTTGCAAATATCATAACTAAGTTAAAAATGCATTAATTTCAATTTGGAAAACTGTTCTGTGCTAGTTTTTAAAAGGTTAACAAATCTGCGTACTCAGTTTAAAATGTAAAAAAAAATCAAATATTTTAAATACAAATTTTACAAATTTTAACGACGGAAAAATTGAACATTTTTGGAAAAAAAAATTTTTCTTCCTGAGATAGCTAGAAAAATTTGCCTGTTGATCCTGATCAAGAATATATATGATTTATAGGGTCAAAAATGGTTCCTTCACTTAGTTTTAAGCTTTTGACTGAAATTATAATACCCTTTAATGGCTTAAAAATAATTAATTATCATATTATTAATTTTATATGACAATCAAAGGTTAAAAATCTCTAAGTTAAAAAGGCATTAATTTTAATTTGGAAAGTGCTTCTATGTTAGTTTTTATAAGCTTAACAAATCTGCATACTCAATTTAAAATGTAAAAATTCTGATATTTGTTAATTATTGAACATTTTCCCGATGTAACCCCTTTTCTTTTTTTGAAAAAATTGCTAGAAAGATTCGCCCTTTGATGCTGATCAAGAATATATATGATTTATTTCTTCACTAAGTTTTAAGCTTCTGTTTAAAATTAGAATACCCTGTAAGGATATAATAGAAAATTCTTCCTATAATATATATAATATAAAAACAGGAAATACCTCATTTAAATATTTCTTACTCAATTCTAAATGTAAAGACCCCAAAGATAAGCCTTAAAACTGAAATTCCTACACTTATCTCAGGGAAATACCTCTATAAACTTTGCTCAGAATTTATTTAGTTATTTAAAGCATTAGGCAAATGTATTAAATCACTGCTGAAACGATTAACCTAACCTGGCTATTAATTATCTGCCACGAAGCAGAATCAAATTCCTCAGCAAACTTTGCGGTGTGTGTGATTTTTTGGCAATTTTCTGAGGTCTAAACTGAGCTGGCTTTCGTATCCGAACCTACAAACAGTCGTTCCCAGGGCAATTGAAATTATCGCCTCTTATGCAACATCGTGCACAATTTGACAAATTCGCTGACACAGAATGCACAAGGAGAGACGTTCGAGACCGAGTCAAGAGCCGGCTCCAATTTCGATTGGCTTCAAGTCGTCGCAAGTGTCCAAGTTTCGCACGTGACTTTTGTCCGGATTCGACTACGATTCGAGTGGCTTAAACTCTCCTGGTTGGTATTACATATAGGTCTCGATATCTGCCTTGCATGTGTACAAATTTTACATTCCTCTAAACCCTAATTATCTCCTTTAGTTCTTTGAACTCTATGTTACATTCTTATATTAATAGTTTATGTGACTTTAGCTTAGTGTTCCTAGAGTCTCCTCCTCCTTGGACTCACCTTAAAGCAACCGCACCAGGCTCTTCTTCCTCTAAACACAGGCATCTTCTTCTTTTGCTGCTGACGATAGTGCTTCTGGAGCGGTGTCTCGCTGCTATTTCCGCTTCCGTTGTCCGCTATGGACTTCCTGAAGCCAAGGCTGCTACTGCTATTGCTGTGACAATTGCCGTTGTTGTCAAGACCGTCCTCCTTGAGGCCAAAAGGATAATTGAATGTATATCCTAATATATTGTGTGTATAGAAGGATCCAGATCCGTTGCCCAGACCGTTGCGCTCATGGTCAGACTGTGACTGATGTTGCCGGCTATTGCTGCTGCCCCCTTGAAGGTTGCCTTCGCTGGTGTTGCTGCTGCTGCTGGTGGTGTTGCTCCGTCCGTTGTACTGATTCCAGTAGCGATAGAGTCCGTGGAAGCAGTTGTAATCGCTAAGCAATCCCTTCCAGTGTTCAAAGTCGAATCGCTCCTGAAAGTTATTGTTGGAAGATGTATCGCTGCCACTGTTGTTGTTGTTGTGGGTGTTGCTATTGTTATTGTTTTCGTTGCTGCTGCTGTTGCTGTTGCAAGTGGCTGTCTTCTGTTGGGTATGATGACTCAATGGATGAGTGTTGACTGGTCCCACTGAGTGGCTGCTACTGCTGCTCGATGTGGAGCTACTTAGAGGCAATGTGGCTGTGCTGCCCTGACTAAGATCACTGCAGCTGTTTAAACTGGTGATGGACACCAGGCTGCTGTTCTTGTAGCCGCTTTGAATGTGGCTGGCACAATTATTATTGTTGCTACTGCTGCTGTTGCTGTTGCTATTTTCACTGGTTATAGTTATCTTAGTCACTCCGGACGCAGTGCTTGTGGTGGCTGCCGCCTCACCTGTGGAGCCTACACCTCCATTGATGGCTATGCAGTTGCCATTTAGCTGCAAGAGAGTATGAATGTGAAAACTATTGGCTGAATCAAGAACTTTACAAGCTTACCGCTGTCGAGGACTTTGATGAAGTGGCTGTATTGGGACTGGCCACCGGTTTCTCTAGTGTTCCCTCTGGTGTGGTCTGCAGGATCTCTGTGCTGGCACTGTGCGTATCCGGCTCATTAATGCACACACTGATGGGACAGGCCTGTAGGGTCTGCAACAAAAAGTCAAGAAGAGAGAGAGATTCAGGTTAGTTTATAAGGTAAATCTTGATGGTAACTATCACTAATTCCCGCTGACAGGCAAGGTGTCTGGCCAGACAAATGCCCGTCAACGGGCCACATGTTTTATGTTCCCATTCAGCACCTCAACACTTGGCTTGTGCCTCATGCCAAGGCGGTCGCCAAGTCAGGCGGCCAAGAAACCAAAGCCAAAACCAAGACTCCAACACCAACACCAACACCAACACCAAAAACCAAGTCATGGCAAGACCAGGCTAGCCAAGAAGACCAATGCAATCGGTTGGTTGCAATCGCAAATCTGGTCAATGGAATACTCGCAAGTATGTGGTCTGGGAATGTGCATATATTGAGGGCAAATGTTTCATATAAGGTATAATATATGGGTTAAAATTATTGCACTTAATATTATATAGAAATGTTGATGGTTTTAGATGTTTAGAGAAATTTAACTTGTAGAAAAGTAAACCATTTACTGATTAAATATTGATATTAATAGGAATAAGAAGCTACATAGCTCATACATTATATCTCAAGTTTAATATATCTAATTGTTTAAATAATTCTCTTCAAATATTTATGCAGTTTCCATATATTGCTATTTATTTCCATCTCTAACTTGGCCAAGTCTAGACTAAAGTCTTGTGTAATTCTCATTCTTAAATGAGCTGTCTTAACTTCAATTTGTGACCAAGACTGATACAATTAAGAAATAAATCAAGAAATCAGCGAGAACAACTTTTAAAAGGCATTCATTTAAAAGGAGTTTCATTAAAGAGTAAATAAATATTAACAGCTACCATTTTAAATACTTAATTTCCTTTTAAGAATATATTTTAACAAGGATCCTCCAGAGTTTATAAGTATTTTTAGATATTTCTTTAGTTAAACTAGCATAAATTCAAGATTATGCTCTATTTCTTTGATTAAACTGTGATACATCTACATAGGTTCTTCTTTATTTATCTCATTAAAACTAATATAAACCTAAGGCTTAGTAACTTGGAAGCTTTTCTTTTATATTTACTAATTTAAACTGATATAAATCTAAGCTTAAACTCTAATCCCCTCACGCGATTGTCAGTAAAAACTTTCCCCCGGCTGCTCAATGGAGGATATGGAGGTCACCTCCGGGGGCGCTTCGTGTCGTGTCAGAGAGCCTACTCCAAATTTGTCTAGCCAAAATCTGCATATGTACATAACATATTCTCTGCGCCACAATCGAGACAAGATATATATGCATTTCCACTCTGATTTTCGTGGGTTTTTTCCTCCTCAGCGTGGGCCCAGATAGTAGGTAATCCAAACAAACCGAGAAACAAACAGCATTACATTCGTTGAATCTGTCATAAGTCTGGCAGTGATCCGTGTTGCAACTGGCGCAGAACCAACTCCAACCGAAACCATGTGGGAGAGGAGACCTCCCGAGACCGCCCGGGTTACCTGGTTACTCCTCCTCCTCCTCCTTCACCTTTTTCCCTCTATCCCTCCAGCGAGTCTTTGTTATGCAAATTGTTGTAGAGTTGTTGGAGGAATTTGCAATTGCAATTGCAATTGCAATTGCACACATATGATCAATCCTCCCTCCACTTGAGACGTAAGCCGAGGAGGAGGAGATGGTATATACACACACACATAATGCCGGGTGATGGCTTATTAATTTGCTTTCATTACGTTCCGAGTGAGTGGAATCTCAAGCCAAAGTCGATGTTGGAGTTGGAGTTGGAGTGTTGCCCGTGTGGGACTTGCTCAACAGCTTGGTATTGGGTAATCCCCTGTGAGTGCTCAATCAGCAGGCCATCAATCAATTGACGGAACAGGTTCTGGCGCCAAAGGATTATAATTAAAGCTCGATTTGAACTCTTAATGGGGTTAATCATCAACAGTTTGGAAAGCGGGTTAGGCTTTGCTTAATTTTTGACATAACCAATTCATTGGGGCTAGCTCATTAGACTTGGTTGCTCTACATTCCCCGTCCAAGTTCTAGCTGGCAGGTAGCTTCACCCACTTCACCCGCCGGGGAGTTGCGATCTTGGAGCCTCAATCTCGCCCTAGTTGCCAATCCAAGCCAACAGCTGTGACTGTGACTCTGACAGCCTCTGCTCCGACTGTGTCACTTGTCTCTCGTCTCGACTCTGTCCAAGTCTCTGTCTTTTGGCTCGGATCTCCTCGTCTGTCTTCGCCGTCACAAATCAGGTCAATGCTTCAACGTCAGCTGCGGTCTTAGCTCCTCAGACAGACTCAGACCCAGACTCAGACTCAGTTTCAGTCTCAAACTCAGTCTTGGTCTCCGAATCTTGGCCTGCTCCGTGTGGGCTTGAACGCGCGCTCTTTCCACTAATTAAATCCGCGCTTTTGGGCTCACTTTTTGGGCCTGCGCGTGGGTCTAATTAGACGCAGACGCGACCTGTATGGCACCGTAAATAGTCACAATTAGAGTCAAAAGAAATAATATTTGGACAGGTTGTGCCTACGTTAAGGGTCAATAGATCGATTTAAAATATCAAAGCGGATCGAATTACAAGGGTTTTATTAAGTAAAATAGAAACTACAGATAGAAACTAGAGTAGTTCCATGAAAAGAGGGGATTTCTTTACTGTTTTATTGAAATTTAATTTAAGCAAGAAAGGAAACTAAGTTTGGGGAACTAAAGTTTATATATGTACCTATACAGTTTGCAATTGAAAAATGAAATCGTATTGAAAATCGATCATTAACAAGTTTAAAGTATTCTTCAAAATATTCAACGTTATTTATAGATTATTTTTATATGACAATTTTTATGACAAATCAAAATTTTTAAAAACTCATAACTCCGCCGAAAAGGCATTAATTTTAATTCGGAAAGCGATTCTGTGCTAGTTTTCAAAAGGTTAAAAAATCTGCATACTCATTTTAAAAGTAAAAAAATTAAAAATTTTTCTCATTTTTGAATATTTTAACGATGTAACCCCTTTCCTGTTTTTCAAAAAATTTAACATTTTTGAAAAGATGGCTAGAAAGATTCGCCTGTTGATGCTGATCAAGAATATACATGATTTATAGGGTCGGAAATTATTTCTTCACTGAGTTTTAAGCTTCTGACTAAGATGATAATACCCTAAAAGGGTATAAAAGAGTATGATTTTGGGTTTTAAACTATAATGAAGCTCTCAAGTTTGATATTTAAGTTGCACCTCTACTAAAAATACTAGAGTATAACAATATTTTACCTATATATAGTTTGATAATTTATACAAGTCGATAAACATTGTCTAACCCTTTTCTTTGGCCTCCAAATCAAGGCAGTAGCCACCAATGGACCATGGACTGTGGACTGTGCAAGGCCTTTGGGCTTTGTGTCTGGTTTCCTGGGTTTGCCATTGGCTCTGACTTCCTCCTCTCCACTCCACTCTACTCCTCTCCTCGCTCCACTCCCAATCCGATCCCCCATTTTTCACACTTGCCACTGCCACGCCCCTCTTTGGCAGCCAAAAGGAAAACAAATGCACTTCCGAGTACACCCACCACTCTGCAGGCAGACACATTACCAAGGCATTGCTCCACTCTCCACTCGAGTCGCGTAATAACTTCATAATCGGGCTAAGAAAAAAAAGTGAAATGGAATGGAAATGGTAATGGTAATGGAAATGGAAGTGTGGCAAGTGTGGCAAGTGTGGCAAGTGGGTGACGACCACGACAGCAGACTGAGCAGCATCAGGAAGTGTTACCGATCCTCGCCAGCTGCCTGCCCTTTGCCACAAACACGACCAAAAATCCATCAAATGCCAGCTGCTGTGGCATCCAAGATGAAAATGAAAACGACAAGGAAAAAAACTAGTTTTTCCGCATGCCAGGAAAATGAAGAAAAACATGTCGAAAGCAGCCAGAAACTTTTCCTTTTTCATTTTTTTTTTTTTTTGGCACAACCAACGTCCATGTGCTCTCCTCAACTTCAACTTAAGCTCATCTTTACCCACTTTTCAGGTGGCTGAAGACTGAAGACTGACGACTGAATGGTGATGGTGATGCTGATGGAGTTGTGGTTAATTATTGGTGCGTTTCAAGTTTTCCAAAAGGCGGAGCAGCAGCAGCTGAGCAGCTGAGCCAGGCATCAATCATACGCAACGTTGGCCGGCTTTCCTAAACACAAATTTGCAATTGCATTTTGCCGTTTTTCTCGTCGCACGGTCCCAAAAATAGTCATTATGACCAACTAACATTAAGTGAGGAGCAAGAGGAGAAGGAGCCGGGATCGGGGCACACTATATACACTATATATATATGCTATATAGAGGGGTGCCCGAGATTTGTGGCATTTCATTTGCTGTTGTCAGTTAATTGCCAGCATTTTTAGCGCATTTGTCAGCGCGGCACTTTTCAAATGTCAGGTTTGTTTTTTCCCCCCCTTCCCTCTGTGTCAGCTTTTCTGCTTCTTAAGTTTATTATTATTATTATTTTTGTTACTTGAGGGGATTAGCAGACACAGATAAGATATCAAGTTGACACAAAAATATTAGGGATTAGATTTAGATAAAAAGATATGAGTGACTTGTTATGGAATAAAACTAAACTAAAATGGTTCTAAGGAAAATTTTAATTTTAGACATTTAATTGGATTTTCAGGGTTTGAAAACAAATTAAAGAAATAATAAGCTTGTATTTAGAGATCTATAGTTAATCTTAAATAAGCTCATATCTCACCCTATAAATCATATATATTCTTGATTCGTCAGTTCCTAAGGAAACTCAGTCTCTCAAGTTTAAATGAAACTTTTCAGTTAGTCTTAAATAAACTCCCACTAGTATATAGGTCGAAAGGGGTTGGATCGAAGGACTATATCACATAGCTGCCATAGGAACGATCGGAAAATTGTTAGAAAACCGATTATAATTTTTCAAGTTTTCAACATATTTACATCTCATTTAATATAAAGCCATTTGTGATTATTTTAATTTTAATTTTATTAGAATCGGACGACTATATCATATAGATGATATAGGAACGATCGTTAAATGTCGAAAAAATACAAAACTGTGCCTCATTTACTCTATTTATGGAGAAAAATATTCGTTCCTCTATCTGTCTCTCTCACCCTCCCTACCTCCCTCCCACTCACAAGCTCTCTCGCTCTCTTTCTCCCTAACGCTTTCGGTATGTCCATCTCCCTCTTTGTGCATCTCTAGAGAAACCCCTTACACTCTATCTGACTCTGCCTAACTCTAGATTCTCTATTTCTCTCCCTCTCTCAAATTCTCTGCTCTCTTGCCTCTGAGCCTATAAATACCGGGCTCTGCCGCCTTGCGCACCTCATTCAGACCGTGGCGTCTCCAGTGGCAACATCTCGAGTGATAGTGATAGTGCCTTCCCTTCGACCCGAAACATATGACGTGGCCTATGGACAACATCTGGATGATCAGGAAGAAGATTGAAGTCACCGGAAATGTAAATCTACACTGAAAGGAATTAAGCAATGATGACAACGGATAGCCACGTGTCCTCCACTGGGGTAAGTCTTAAGCATGACATATCATATTATTAACATTATATATGTAATTAATAATTAAGTGACTAGGCCTAGGTCTAGAGTCAACTAGCTATGTATTTATTTCCCAATTAATAATTTATTAAGAGCCTGATTTAATTATAAACTATTTACAAATATTGATTTCTTATCCTTAAGATGGTTTCAAAGCTAAATCTAACCTTGGCGACATATGTAGCAAGATTATTATACCCTTACAGGGTATTATCATTTCAGTCAGAATCTTAAAACTAAGTGAAGGAGTCATTTCCGACCCCATAAATGATATATATTCTTGATCAGCATCAACAGGCGAATTTTTCTAGCTATCTCCGGAAGGAAAAAAATTTTTTTTTTTCAAAATGTTAAATTTTTCCCAAAAAAGGAGGGAGTTACATCGTTAAAATTTTCAAAAAATTTGAATGTTTTAAAATTTTAAACTAAGTATGCAGATTTATTAACCTTTTAAAAACTAGCACAAAACAACTTTCCGAATTAAAATTTATGCATTTTTGGCCAAGTTGTGAGTTTTTTAAATATTAATTTGTCATAAAAATTTGCCTATTATAATATCGTTAAATATCAATTCAAAGAATGTGAATATATTAGATATGATTGATTTTCGATACGATCCTATACGATTAATGGCAAACTGCAAGGGTATATATACACGTCGGCTTACCGAAATTACTTTCCTTTTAGTTTTTAGTTTTTGAAATGCTTTCCAAATGCAAGGCAATCATTAGCTCAGTCATAATCCCATATCCCTCGCATCCAGAGACCGGAAAATGCGGAACTGGCACCCCGAGAAAACTCTGGCAAACTGTATGTGGATGGATCTATGAGATATTCATGGGTGAGTAGCCACAGAGACAGATACAGATACAGCTACAGCACAGATACAGATACAGATACTTTCGGGGGGACAATAAATTCGCCGTTGTTATTACTTATTAGGTTTTCGCTTTTTATACATATATATTTTAGTTTTTTTGTGGCCGATTGGCAGCGGAGACAAAACGAAAGCCAGACAAACGGAAAATAAAGGCACTCAAAAAAATATAAAACAAAACACCAGCAGCAGCAGCTGGACCGTGGTGAAGGTGTTGTAAGTTTGTAAGATGTAAGGTGTTGTTTACATGCAACACCAACAACTCAACAACAATAACAACAATCTCAACAACAACACAACAACAAGGCCAAAAACAATGCCAAACCAAAATGAACTCAACTGGCGAACGGAATAAAATGAAAACAAGTAGGTGTAATCGAGTAATCAGGCATGCGGGTGCTAAAATTATAAAAATTATATTGCACAAGCCTCAATCACAGGCACCAGCACGGAGCCCTTCCACTGCCCCTCTTGAAAAAGAGAAACCAAAATCGAAACTGAAAGCGAAACACCTGCTGTTAACAACCAAAATAATAATAATAATAAAAAAATATAAAGTATAAAATGCATAAAGTTTGTCCTGGCAACGGAATAAAACGAATAAAATAAAACGTGGAATGGAATCCTTAATAACTAAACTTGAAACAACCTGAGAAAAATTTGTTTAACTGAAGAAAACAAGCGAAAATATAGACATTTGCTATAAAAATATAAGTACAAACTTTAGTAAATAATTATAGATGAAGAAAAACTAATCTAGAATTAATAACAAAACTAAGAAAAACTAGAAATCTTACAAGGGAACACTAGGATTTGGTAAGAACGCGATTTAACACTCTTGATATTACCAAAAACAACTCGAAACATTCATAAAAACCTATAATTGGTTAAATATTTGAACAAAATGAGACTTATATTTGGAAAAGATAAGTGTTTAGCTAAGAAATACATCGAAGATTAGTAAACAGGCAGCTAAAACGAGCAGCTAAGCTAAGTTAATATAAGTATTAATAAAAGAGAAACTCGCGGATTTGAAACAATAGTCAAGTATATCCTCTGACTGAATAAATGAGTAAATGGGTCAAAATGTACAACGTAAGTACACCCTCTGCTATAATACAACTAAAGCTGAATTTAAGCCTTAATATATGATCAAAAACTTAATAAGACAGAGTACTAAGAATTCTTTAAAATAAATAAAATAAATCACAACTCCCAACCAACAGTTCTAGTTGATACCACGACTATTAAATATCCCCGATCTTATCGAACATTCAACAATTTGGATATTTGAGAGCTATCTGAGACATGTTGAAATATGGCATTCACACAAACACACTAATCCCATTTTAAGCCATTCCAAACCGTTGCGTTCTTGGCTCCGATCTCAATTAATTTGGCCTGAAATTGAACTCCTTTGGAACGACATAGTACGCGATATGAGGTCCTACAAGTGAGCGGCATTGCAATCTGAGAGACTCATTTACATTTCGGCCAACTCTTGAATGCTAGTTGGTATTTTGGTTTTATCTAAACTTTTGATATTTCTACCCGAATAGGCGTCAACCTGCCTGCCAGTCCCCAGTCTCTGCCGCCTCCCTCTGGAGGCTGAGAATTTATGGCCAAAAGTTCGAGTACCTCGAGGTGGGTGCAGCAGCAACTAAGTTTCCATTTAAATGAGTCGAGGAAAATATCAGCACAAAAATCCACTAAATGCCAGCTTAGTCCGGACGTTTGGGGAGGGGGAAAACCCCCTATAAAAGGGGATACATAATAAATAAATAAAAAGGAGGAAAAACAAGATGTATGCAAAAAGAAAAAACACCAAGTGGAAGTGCTTTTTTTTCTACCTCAGCGATCAGCGATCATCTCCTGCTGCGGGCATCAACTTTCACTAAAAATGCACCAATGAAGTTGTTGTCCGAGGTTGTGTTTTTTGGCCTAGCAACAATATGTTTTTTCTGCTGTTTTTCTCAACTTTTCTGCCGGTCAATTGTTGTTGTTGTTTTTTGGCCGAGGATCGATCTTTATGCCGGCCCATTGTCCAAATACCTTTTGCCCAACCCAACCCTTGTGGCCCCCTTGGCGGACATGTCAACGGTCATCGCTCATCGTTCATCGCATCTCTCCCTTGGTTTTTTTCCTCTTTTTGCTGGCGATAATCATCAGCGGCCAACAAGTTGTTAGCGGATTGGCAAAGTGCTTTTTAATTGTGATTACAACGATCGCAACACCACCGCCGTCGTCGAAACTGAGACCCAAAGCAACCTTAAGTTAAGTGAAATGATGAGGGTCGCCGATGAGAGACAAAGGATTGGCGGATGGACAGCTGCCAAAATGGAAAGTCAAGTGCAATTGGTTGTTAAGAATGTGCGGAGATAATCGCAAAAATGCAGACGGAACAGGAAGTTGAAGCCATGAAGCCATCAATCTGAGACTGAGACGGAGATTGAGACTTAATTGCAGGTTTGATTATGCATTATTGTCACGGGAATTAAGTAAGTAATTATCTTTAAGCATCCTTTAGTTTTTATATATTTTTTAAAACTCTCTAAGCTTAACCTCTCCATAAAAATATTTTGAAATCCAAACCCAAACCCAAAACCGAAACTGAAACTAAATCTGGGACTGGCAATTCAACAACAACAACAACGACTGACATTTAAAGTTTAGGAGGCCACAAAATATGCGCTGGAGAATGGTGATCTCAGGGGAGGGTACGGACCTCTTCGCCTTCTGGCAAAACTTGGTGGAGCCCCCCTGGAGGAGTCATTTGGGTGCCACACATTTGCCATATATCCACTAACTAATTATAGACCAATAATAATATGGGCCTAATTGGCCAAAACTGGCTTGGCATGTGGGAAGTGGTTTGCTTCAACTAATTGCAGATGGACTTCACTCCAATCCACTCGACTTCAGTCGGCCTTCTGGCAAAAATACGGAAGAACTAAGGCTTCGAGACTTTTACTGCAATTAATTATCTGTTCAGGCACTAATGACAGCAACTTTGTTCATTTGGAGTTTGAATTCTTTTGCCTTAGTTTTAATTCTGATTTATTTGTGAAACTTGCACTTGTTCCAAGTCATGCTGCAATACACCCCCAAGTATAGCCACTTCGGGCTTGGGAAACCAGTTTTCCCCGAGTTCGAGTGCGAATCCAGCGAGATCTAAATGAGCTGTTTGGCGGTATCTCTAAGATACACGAGTGCATAGTGTGCTTAGGCTTTTGCCTGGGTTTCTCCCACTTTGACTCTGACTTTAATTTTCTGTCTTTTTCTTTTATTTTCATATCATGACATTTATTCCGCATTCCTGCCACTTGATTTAGGCTTGGTAACTAGCATAGTTGTGGCTGCAACAGGTTCGTGTGTTAAGTTCTAAGCTGGGTTCTAAGTTTTACTGGAAACTTAAATAACTTTGGTTGGAATACTACAACTATTTATTGATCAAAAAAGGTACAGAGGCATTTTTTTAGAGTCATAAATATGTTAAATTTAAAGATCTTCCTTAAATATCAATAGCTCCATCTCTTTTTCAGGTGTCAACAAAATTACTGCAACTTCAACTAACTACACCAACAACTACTCCAACAACAATTACTATTAAATATATCTTACTTTAAATAAATGCTGAGCCTAGTTTTAAGATATTTAGATATTTAGTTTACTAGAAATATTGATTAATCAGTAAATGTTTAACTGCATTTGTTTTTTGGTATAAAACATATATTCCAATTTTAAAGACCTTATGTAAAGGTCGCTGCCACATATATCTTCATCTCTTTTCCAGGCCTCAAAAATATTCACCGGCTTCAACAACAACTACACCAACAACAACTACTCCAACAACAACTACACCAACAACAACTACTCCAACAACAGCAAATCCAATAATAACAACAACAACAACAACGGCGACAACAATTGTTGTGCAATTTATCTTTATTTAATTGAACTTTTACTTTCGTCGTCGTCGTCGTTACTTTGCTGCTTGTTGTATGTGCTCAACGAACGCGTTTCATAAATTGCAAATAATTTTTCAACCCAAAAAGTAATCGAAGAAACGAAAAGAGATATCCAGGCGGATCATATCGATAAAGAGTCGATTATATATATTTATATATATATATAAATATGTACATATATGAAGTATGTATGCTGCTGTGGCTTTGGTATGCTAATCCGGTAAATCAATTGATGTGCGCCGCGGGCGCTTATAAAAAGTCGATATAAATTATTAATTCAAAACAATGCAAAGCCAACGGAAAGGCAAAAAAAGAGAAAAATTCAAAATAAATAAATAAAAATAAAAAACAACCAAAGCCTAATGAAAACGAAAATGAAAACCAAAGCCAAAAAGCCGGCAACAGAAGGAAAAGTCCAACAAGAAAAGCCCGAACTAAAAGATGGAGAGAGAAAAAAGGCCAGAAACAAGTTTCTTTTGATATTCATTCACCTTTGGCGTTGGCAATTTAATTTGCCTAAACGAAAGAGCCAAAAATAATTGGTGTCTGCATGGGAGATAGAGAGATACAGATACAGATACAGATAGAGTTAGAGATACATAGATACAGATATCGAACAAATGAGCCAAAGGCCAGTGGAGTGAGATCATTCCCGCTGCCAATTGGTAATCGATCTCATAATTATAAATATTTTGGCCAGAATGCTGGGATTGGTTAAGTTATTGGTAAGAGTTTAGATTGGAGTTTTTAAAACTAGGGAAAAGGGATAACTTAGAGGACTTAGACTACAGTGTTTTGGTATCATAATTATAGGAGATTATTTGCAAGTAGTCTTAAGTTTGTTATTGGCTTTTGTTTTTTACAATTTAAATTATATTTAGATTCCAATTGCATTAATTTCTAAAGCACAGTAAAATTTATCTAGCTGTTTAAACCGAATTATTTTTGATATGTTATTCTTAACATTAACACAAAATAATATTAAATTCGCACTCTTTGAATCGGAATAAATTAATTTTTTTATATGACAATTTCTTTGACTAATCAAAGTTAAAAAACTCATAACTCAGCCAAAAATGCATTAATTTCTATTCGGGAAGCTGATCCGAGCTAGTTTTTATTAGGTTAAAAAATATGCATACTAAATTTTTAATTTGAAAACATTTAATTTTTTTGCCAATTGTTTTTTTTTAACTTAACGATGTAACCGCTTAAAAATTTTGAAAAAATAAAAAAAAAAATTGTTTCTGCCGTAGATAGCTAGAAAGATTCGCCTGTTGATGCTGATCAAGAATATATATGATTTATAGGGTCGGAAATGATTCCTTCACTGAGTTTTAAGCTTCTGACTAAAATTATATTACCCTAAAAGGGTTTAAAAAAGGGTTGCCCTTCTGCCTCGAAATATTAGTTTCCATCAAAAGAAGTAGGTCACTAAGGATATTCCCCAGCATCATATTCTTTCATTTCAACCTTTCAATAACCATCCTTCAGGGATCATTTACCAGTAACCAATATTTAGAAACTTTCCTTAGGTAACCATCTTTCAGTGACTACTTTTCGGTAACTATCATCCAGCATCCATCTTCCAGTATCTTTCCATTTTAAGACCTTTGGAGGTCAGTTAACAATTGAAACTGCAATCAGTCTGCAGTCTGACCTCCATGAAAGGATGAATAAATTGATAGATGGATGGGTGGATGTATGAATGGATAGATGGATGGATGAATATATGAAGAGCTTGATGTATCGGCTAAATGTAAGGCCTTCGTTAGCTTCACTTGTTCGCCACGTGCCAATCATTTCTCCCCGTTCATATCGATCGTAGAAAGCAAAAGTCTCACAAGTCTCACAGGTAACCAAAAAAGCCGAAAAATCGAAAATCAAAAAACCGAAAGCAAAGACCAAGTATCTTGACCCTCATTAATTCAAGTAAGCCGCAGTGGCATTCGCAAAAAAAAAACTATATATAAAATAATAAAAAAAGAGTTGAAAAACAGAAGGAAAACTTGAAATTTACAGTTTCAGTTTCAGTTTCAGTTTTGAGTTTCAGTTTTGATGGGAATGGGAATTGCCGCTGCATTTAACATACGAAATTTATTTAAATTCAATTTTTATTTCCAAAAGATTGAGCTCCAACTCCCAACTCGAAACTCCCAGCTTCCAGCTTCCAGCTTCCAGCTCCTCTGCCCGGCTTCTTGGCGAATGTTTTCACTTTCGTTTGGCATCCGAAAATTCCAATATCAAGTCTCTCTCTAAAAAATCTCTTTGGGTGACTCTCCGCTGGGCATCCGGCCACCTTCGGCAACCTGTTTTTAGCTTCACTTGGCTTGGATTGGATTGGCCGACTGACTCTGGCCGCTTACCATGATTATTGTGTTTATTTGGGGAGTCCGGGAGCTGTTCCAACTTGAGCGAAACCCCAAAACACACAAATTGAAAATGAAAACGAAAACCGAGCCGAAAACGAAAGTGAAAATGGAAATGGAAATGTTTATCGAGAAGACAAGAAAAGGTGGAAAAACAAAGCAGCAGAAGATCGCCGAAGATCGTGAGCAGGGACCATTGAATGCTGTAAATTAAGTTGGCAATTTCTCGTTTGGCCAAGTGAAATCAGGCAACAAAGAAAACTACCAAGTAAAATTTCAAAGCTTGAAGCTCCTTGTGTGGAAAGTTGCTTGGCGACTGGGTCAGGCTCTGGGGCCATGGGGGTCAGCGGGTCAGCCATCAATCTTTGGAGTGGAGAATCCCTCAATCCTAACCCCGCTTACCTTATTTCTGCGCGGCGGCTTCTGTACTCCATGCACTTGGACTTGGACTTGGACTTGGACTGGGTCTAGGTTTTGATCTTGATCTCCTTCTGGCTCTGTCCTGGCCTTCATCTTGCCATTTCAGAACTCTCTTCTCTACTGAGTACTACGCCTTAGTTTGGTTATAGACGAGTCTCCGTTCTAGACATTTGTTATCTTCCAGCCAAAATTATATACTTATTCGTTTTATTTGCCTTGTTTTGCGAATGTTTACACGTTCGTTTTGACACTGACAATGATTTGCAGGCACTGAGACACCAGTACTCTCAGGTAGACTCTAACTAGAAGAGGCCTTATCTCCACAACAACAGATGTGCAAATATTCAAAATACAGGCTGAGAAAATTGTGAGATATATTCTCTACAAGGGGTAAAGGGTAATTTGAAGGTAATAATATTGAATTAAAGGTTAGAACCTTCTTGGGATCACGGTTTCTTATTGATTCCTCATTTTGTTATGATAAACAATTGAATTTCTTATTCAAATAAACTGTGGCAGAGAGACTAAGCTCTTCAGGTCTCAGTTTCCTGATTTAATTATCAGAACTAACTAGCTTTAAGCATAAAGTAAGAGTATTTAGTTCTTGAAACTTTATTTTGGCAGTGCAGTTAGCACAAAAAAAGATAGCCTCAACACTCAGAGATGCCTTATCAGAGGAGCAGTTAGCCAAGTTAGCCAAGTTCAAGCTAGCCAGCTTCAGTCAGGGCACTTTCACTTGCCAAAAGGCGAAAACAAACGAATTATATATCTCTAGTTGATTAGACTTGGAGTCGTAGTCGTCGTCGGTGGCTAATTCGTGTCCGCATAAATTTCAATTTCATTTCAATACCAAAAACTCTGACGACTCTCTCGGACTCTGGAAAGTTTTTTATTTTATTTTTGTGAGGTAGCGTAGGTGTATCGCATTACATGCCAGATACATTTTGTATCTTTTGGCATTAGTTTTGATTAAGTAAGTCAAGCGAGAGACTACAACTGCAACATACAACTGCAGGCATGCAAATCGGGCAAAAGACAGGAAATTATTACACGCTCCCCCGACACAGCTCTTTTTTATTCCAGTTACAGTCCCAGTTCCCAGTTCCCAGTCTAGTTTTGGTCATGAGCCCGGTTTCGTTGGTTTCGATTCATTAGCATTACATGGCTTCCGTATTTGGAGCTCCAAAAAAATAAATATAAAAATATATCCATAAAAAATTCATTTCTTGGCTGTAGTGTAAATGGGTCAGAGAGCTTCCCGTGACGTGATATCACTTTGTAATCCGTTAACGGGAAGCATTTGCTAGTTATAAGCCCTCTTTGATGTGGTCACCACTGGGGGACCTTGGCGGTCTGTCTAGGATTACCTCGAGAGTGTGGATTACGGATTATTGACTAGAGTGTTAGATGCTAGATGCTACCTACTAGATGCACAATGGCGCATTAGAAATACAAAGATCGTGGTCGTTTAAAATATATGCTAAATGAGTACAATTTCTAATGGGGAAACCATTTAATTTCTAAGCTCAAATAACAGAATAAATGATGAGGTTGTAAGGCTAACAATAGTTACTTTATACTTACTTACTTACTTACTTATATATATAAATAGTGCAATTATTTACTTATTTCTTATCTACACACCTTTAATTATGTGTTCAACTGCAACACTAAGTCGCAAAACAGCTTTTTTAAGGCCATTAACTGGCACTTAATATTTTTTAAAAATCAAATTATAATAGAAAACTTTAACTAATGGATACATTAATGCATTTTTTGATATATTTATTCTTATTTCCTCTGTAAATACCTTTAATAAAGTGCTTTACAGCCACATTATATTCTATTCAGATTCAATTCTCAATTAAAAACTATATTCAAGGTTATATTAAGGATTAAATAAGGCAATATTTCCACATTTTTTCGTAGTTTCTTCTCTAAATATACCACCATTTGAATATATTTTACTATAAGTACTTTTTAAAATGTTTAATTATATAGCTTAAGGATTCAATAATGCATTATTTCAACACAAAAATCCTCTGTTATCGTTCTTACATACAAATTAATATGCAAAACTGAAGCAACTCTCTTAAATCATTTCAAGTTAAAAACTCAAACTCCACCAAGATGGTGAGAAACTAACCTCTGACTATTAAGTTAAATAGAAGGTAATTGGAGGTGAGCAAGTGCGATAATTTAGATATCCATCCATCCACTAACGTGGCCCACATTCCATGCATTCGGGGCACTCCACTCGTGAGAATCCAGTCCGTCTGCCGGCGACTCTGACTCTGACTCGGAATCCTCCCCAGCTCCCTCCTGGAGCTCTCCAAGCCGCGGTGGGGGCTAGGCCAATGTCAGTCTGGCCGGCGGGCGGGCTTAGAATCCGCCAACGGCTTACGTCATAAATATATAATTTGCGACCAGTGGCCAACGACAAAACTTGGATTGGATTGGAGTCGCCGCCGCCGTCAGAGCAGAGCAGACAAGACGAACCAGTTCCAGTGGCTCAACGAGATCGGGTTTTAATTTGTATATACGTTTTTTTCTTATTTTTTAGTTTAGTTTTTCGGTGGGGCAGATACTCGAGGAGATGGAGATGGGAGCTGGGAGCTGGAAGATGCAGATGCAGTTGGGGATTATGCAATCCGGAGAAAGCTCAGATGGAATTCTAGCACAGATTGCGGTAGTTGACGTCACAACGGAATACGCCGTTACTTATTGCCTAACCGTATCCCGTTCCGTTCCGTTCCGTTCCGTCCACCTGTCCAAAACCTACTCCCTCCTGGTGCGATTTGTGACACCCAAGTGCAGTTCCATGTCAGGCCAAGCCCCAAGGAGAATGTCAAGTGAGCGCAAAAGTCGCCAGGAAATAAATGCTTAAAGTTCTTAATAGAATCTATATAAAAAAAAAAACTACAAAAAATAATAATTAAATAAAGTAGAAAAAGGGGAGCAAGCGTAGGACGGACAGGTGATATTGTGACATTTCAGATCAAGCAAAAAAGGTGTTGTGTCATTCGAGATGGTGTAAAATATGCGATAAATGCCATTTGATATTCAGCCTTGGGGCTCATAATAAATTCTATAATGGAGTTATTATCATTGTTTATTTTTTTATGATTTTTTATTAAAGAAATTATTGACAGAAGCAGAGTAGTGATTAATTGGTTTCAAATGGAATTTTGCATACATCAATCAATACTTTAAAGTATTTCTTGTGATATGTAAATAGTATAAAGTAAATAAGATCTCTTATTGAGATATATGTCAATCGTAAATAATAAATAGAATCTCAAAGACAGTCAAGTCAAAGCCAGGATCGCCTCTTTCTGTCCCATTCTCTACTTGCACCATTCTCTTTCTCTCTATTTATCGATCTATTCCTCTATATATCTCTCCATCTATCTCTCTATCTATCTTTATATCTATCTCTCTATCTATCTCTCTATCTATCTCTCCATCTATCTCTCTATCTATCTCTTCATATATCTCTTTATCTATTTCTCTATTTATCTTTCTATCTATCTCTCTCTATCTCTCTATCTATCTCTCTATCTATCTCTCTATCTATCTCTCTATCTATCTCTCTATCTATCTCTCCATCTATCTCTCTATCTATCTCTCTATCTATCTCTCTATCTATCTCTCTATCTATCTCTCTATCTATCTCTCTTTCTATCTTTATATCTATCTCTTTTTCTATATCTCTATCTATCTCTCTATCTATCTCTCCATATATCTCTTTATCTATTTCTCTATTTATCTTTCTATCTATCTCTATATCTATCTCTATATCTATCTCTTTATCTATTTCTATATCTATCTCATTATCTATATTTCTATCTCTATCTATCTCTCTATCTATATTTCTATCTCTATCTATCTCTCTATCTATATTTCTATCTCTATCTATCTCTCTATCTCTCCATCTATCTCTCTATCTATCTCTCCATCTATCTCTCCATCTATCTCTCCATCTATCTCTCCATCTATCTCTCTATCTATCTCTCTATCTATCTCTCTCTCTATTTATCTATCTCTAGTGAAAAGAGGCCTGTTGAGACATTCGATTTCTCAATCCTTGGCAAACGTAGGCCTTTGCCTCCTCATCAGCATTTCTACACTCGCACAAATAGGCAACCAAAAAATAATTACTAATTAATGACTGTTGCACAAATACTCAAAGCTTAACTGCACTGCACTTTAACAGTCAGTGGCGCAGACTCAGAAGGGGCTATTTTAAGGGGGCTTCAAGGCCTCGTAAATAAATATATGATTTAAGGGGATTTTGTAAGCAGAATAAGTTAATATTTATAATAGTAAAAGTTAACCTAAGTTAATATTAGTAGAATGTTTAGGAGATTGACTCAATGTATGTGAGAGTTAACTTAACTGGCTGTTAAGTAAGAGTTATTTTCTATATTTAGACTCTTTATATCTAGGCCTCCTAAATATTATAATTCAGTTCAGATAGTTAAGTACCTTGAAGTTGTAAGGAAACATTTAAAAATAAGTCTTTAGAAGGGGTAGCTATATGTAAATGACAAAATAAAATGATCAAGATGTATCTTAACATCTTAAAAATGTATTTGTTCATACAAATACTACTCCAAAACCCCCTTCGAAATGGCCGTCACTGGCTGCAGCCCCTTCTAAAATAAATAAAAAAGAAAAAGAAAGAAAAACCCCCCTTTTCTCCAGTGCCAGGGCACTTGGCCACTTGTTTGTTTTCTGTTTTGCTGTTTAATTTTTGTTTTATGTTTTATGTTTGCTATGCGGTGCGCGCCATTTCGTCAGCTCATTCAATTGAATTGAAGCTCATTGAGGCGCACTCAATCAAGAGGGGGGGCGGGGTGATTGAAGCCGAGGGAGAGGCATTTACAGGGGGGGGCAGGGGCAGGGGCAGAGGCACTAAATTTCATTTTGGGGCGCATTTCACTTTCGTTTCACCGCAATCAAAATGCGTCCAGATCGGAGGAGATCGGTGAGCGGTGAGGGAATTGGGAAAACTGAGGCGCAAAAATTTCAATTTCATTTATTTATGAGCGGCCAGGCGACACTTTTGAATGCAAATGACGCCAAATTGTTGGTCAGGTGAGAGTCAGGTGAGGCGGCCTCTCTTTCTCTTTCTACCTCTCTCTGTCCCACTGAAGGTGAAGTGCTTTTTGTGTTTTTCTGGTTGGGAAAAACCCTAGAAATGCACCAAAGGGGATTCCCTTAAACACTCTTTAAACTTGAACTATGTTATGTTAAAGAAAAGGATGAGTAAAAGTCACAAAGTCCCTTGACTTGTCTTTATGTTAATATGCATTTCGAGCTAATGGGGGTTCAGGTTCATTTTGCTTATTTTAGTGCAATTTAGTTAATTGCAAGTTTAAATATCTTTTGGGTCTTAAAATTTAACCATAAAAGGGTGGATAAACAAAGAGTTTGAACTCAAATTTAACTTGACTTATATGGTTAAATTCACTAAAGGAAGTGTGACTCTCATTACATTTATTAACCTAATGACATTTTTGTTTAGTCATTCCTGAAGTGAGTTTTTAAGAGCTTCTTATTTATAAATTAGCTGTAAAACAAACGTAAATAAAATGTTTTATATCATAACTAAACTTAAATATTCGCATTTTTGAATCATTATTTCATATGACAATTTCTTTGATTTTTCATAGTTTAAAAAGTCCATATCTCAGCCAAAAAGACATTAATTTCAATTCGGAAAGCAGATTTATGTTAGTTTTTATTAGGTTTAAAACCCTGCATACTCCATTTAAAATGTCAAAAAAATCAAATTTTTGTCAATTTTTGAAAATTTTTACGATGTAACCCCTTATAAAATTGAAAAAAAAAATGTTCTGCCGGAGATGGCTAGAAAGATTCCCCTGTTGATGCTGATCAAGAATATATATGATTTATGGGGTCGGAAATGACTTTTTAACTTAGTTTAAGCTTCTGACTGAAATTATAATACCCTGCAAGGGTAATAAATATTTTCTATTATTATGTTTTTAGAACCTATATATCTAGATGAATACATGATATTATATATAAATAATAATTAAGGGATTATTATACATATTATTACCCATTATAATGTCTTTATTTATACATATAATAATTCGATTTCATATTTAAGAAACTACAATTTAAAGTAAAGATATTTTTGGGGCAATGGTTTATGTTCCCAACCTAAAAAACCCTTAAAAAAAAATACAAAGACAAATCATAATGCCAGAAATAAAATAATAATGTTTTCAAAATGTTTATAAAACTGATCTTATTATTACTAGCCCGAAATCTCAATATTCCTCTAATTTAATAACCTTTAACCCCTTTTTAGCCTAATAATCGTTGGATATATATATCTGATATAGTTTTCCTCTCATTTCCACTATATATTTCTCATTGTGCAGCTCAATCCCAACTTTGTTTTGCCGCATTAACCGAGGCTAATTCGTGTGAAAGATGCACTCGTTCGAGGTTCAAATGGATCGCGACCCAGAGACCCACAAGAGAGACACAACTCAATGCTATATCTATATGGTATATAGATATATTTATGCATTACAATATGTATATTTATAATCCCTGCTAGATTTGCAAATCTGAAATCTCCAATCACTCACCGTATTGATCTTCTCCATGAAGACACTCATTTGATTTTTAGACGACATGGCGATCCACTAAGTACTTAGACTGGACCCGAATCGAAGAACTATAGCTTATGCAGATTCGCACACATCACGCACAACACATAGCACACAACACACACACTCACTATCTCTCGACAAAAAATTAATCAAAAAAATGTATTTTATTAAATAATATTCGTTCGCAGAAAAACACACGCGCGCGCGTTTTCCTATAATTTCCGATTTTTCAATTGTTCATACAGTTTTTGCCTTTAGGTTTTTCTCAGTTTCAGTTAAGAGCTTTAAATTTGGCTTTAACAACTTGGCCAACCGGTGAGCTTAGTGACTCGCGTGCGTTCTTATCGACGGCTGGCAGCGCATTGAACGCAACGCTTCAAGTCGGCGGACTCAAGACGTGCCCACAGCGATGGCTTTAGCCTGGCCAGAAAGCGGCAGCAAACGGCTGCGTCGGCAGCGAGCCGAAGAAGTTGGCCAAGATATAGAGTCACGGCGACAGGTGCCGAAAGAGTGAGAGAGAGAGAGAGAGAGAGAGAGACGAGAGCGAAGCGAGAGAGAGAGCGAGCGAACGAGCGAATGAAACCGGCTGCTCTGGCTGTGTGCCTAATGCCTCAGACGCCACTGTGTCCCAGTCCCGCTCACCGCTCGCCTTGGCCCGCGGATTGGGGCCGTCTTGTGGGTGGTGTGGGTGGTGCATTCGGTGGGTGGCAAGGTAGGCCCAAGAAACAGCAAGCAATTATGAATTCTACGCTTAAAAAGTTGCATTTTGTTCTGGAAAAGACACTAATGGGGAAGCTGGTCATACAGCAAAAGTTGTGGTAATTAATTGGCTGAAGTTAAGGGATTTTTTTAAATTATAATAAACTGTTTAAGGGAATTCTCCCAAATATTGTACCCTTGCAGCGTAGTAATTGTAAGTTTGCAACGCAATAACGGAGACATTTTCAAACCTATAAATTATATATATTCATGATCAGCATTAGCAACCGAGTCGATTTAGCCATATCCGTTTGTCCGTCTGCCTGAAAGTTCCTACGGAAACTAGTCTCTCAGTTTTAAGTCCTCTTATATAAACTCCCACATAGGTCGAAACGGATTGGATCGAAGGACTATATCATATAGCTGCCAAAGGAACGTTCGACAAATAGTTAGAAAACAGATTATAATTCTTCCAGTTTTCAACATATTTTAATCTAATTTGTTATAAAACCATTTTTTATTATTTTTTACTATCGGTTTAATATAATTAAAATCGGACAAATTTATCATATAGCTGATACAGGAACGATCGTTAAATGTCGAAAAAAAAATTAAAAAGTGTGGCTCATTTCTATTTATGGAGAAAAATATCCATTTCCTCTTTCTGTCTCTCTCACCCTCCCTACCTCCCTCCCACTCCACAGCTCTCTCGCTCTCTTTCTCCCTAACATTTTCGATATGTCCATCTCCCTCTCTGTGCATCTCTAGAGACACCCCTTTCCCTCTATCTGGCTCTGCCTAACTCTAGATTCTCTATTTCTCTCCCGCTCTCAAATTCTCTGTTCTCTTGCCTCTGAGCCTATAAATACCGGGCTCTGCCGCCTTGCGCACCTCATTCAGTCCGTGGCGTCTCCAGTGTTAACATCTCGAGTGATAGTGATAGTGCCTCCCTTTCGACCCGAAACATATGACGTGGCCTATTCACAACATTTGGATGACCAGCAAGAAGATTGAAGTCACCGGAAATGTAAATCTACTCTGGAAGCAATTGAGCAATGACGAAAACGGATAGCCACGTGTCCTCCACTGGGGTAAGTCTTTAACATGACATATCATATTATTAACAAAGATAATAATTAAGTGATTAGGCCTAGATCTAGAATCAGCTAGCTATTTGTTTATTTACCAATTAATTATATTATTACTGAATTTTAATTTAAAGTAATGTATTAACAGCCCAACTTTACTTTAACTGAATCTGACTTTGGTGATACATTTTGCTATATGCTTATACCCTTACAGGGTATTATAATTTCAGTCAGAAGCATAAAACTCAGTGAAGGAGTCAATTCCGACCCTATAAATCATATATATTCTTGATCAGCATCAACAGGCGAATCTTTCTAGCTATCTCCGGCAGAAAATAATTTTTTTTTTTTAATTTCTAATTTTTTGTTCGAAAAAAGGAAAGGGGTTACATCATTAAAATTGTCAAAAATTTTAATTTTTTAAATTTGTAAACTCAGTATACCCTATTAAAACTAGCTCAGAACAGCTGTCCGAATTGAAATTAATGCATTTTTGGCTTAGTTATGATATTTTGAAAAGCCTTGATTTACCCAAAAAAAATGACATATAAAAAATATCGTTAAATTACCTAGAACACATACATATTTTGGGTTTTCTTGAGGTACACGTAAACCAAATCAAATTGCATTCAAGTACACTTGATCTTACATTAAAGGGAGTTTTGTTACGCACACCTAAAGGGTTTCGAATTGCAAGTTAAACTAACTAACTAATCAAAAATATCAGTATCAAATATACCACTAAGCAAATCAAATAAAAATCGGTAATAAAATGCATTTCAAATTGGGGAAAAGGCAGTTGAATGAATGCGCAACAAAGAGAAAGGAATTTTGATCGCATAGTTTAGTGTATTAAATGTAATATCAGGGTAATAATGTAACAAAGTAACCAACTAACCAAGTAACAGTGGAGTAGTCTTAGCCTGGCCAAAACAAACAATCGCACAAACTAAAGAGCTGATATATATATATATATATATATATAGATACTTATATATAATCGAACAGCTTAATTAGCTCTGTCTTGCGCACACAATAAGTTATTCAGAAACACGAGCATATAGCCATTGCTTTTGTAAGGTAACTTTGGCTATATTGTGGGCCCAAAGTCCGTACAACTCAAAGCCAAAAAACCAAACAAAAACAATTTAAGGTCGTCACAAATAAAGTTTGCTTTTTGTGTGTCTAATTTTTTGCAAGTGTCATGCTTAAAATAAAAAATAAAGTAAAATAATATAAGAAAACGAATATCATGGCTCCCCCGTGTAAATTCTCGCCTTCTTTTTTTAATGTAACGGTCCTTGTTAAAGACACAATATTTTTGTGGCTATTACGCGGATTGTCAACGAAAAAAATAAGAAGAAAAAATAAAGTACCAAAAGTATTGGCGGTCATTCAATTTGTGGTTGCCAACCGTTCTTCATCTTCATCTGCTTTTGGAATGATGACAAAGTACCCTGTAATTTAGGTCTTGCTGAGACTCAAGGTTCAAGGGTTTTTTGTTTTTTTTTTTTTTTTTTTTGTAGTTATAAATAATATATGTTTTTCAGAAATTTGTGGCTAAAATCTTGGGAAATGTCTCATAAAATAGACACTGTTTTAAGCTTTTACCTAAAGAAGACTTATCACTTGGAGTTTTTTTAAGCAGAGTTATGAATTTAAAGGTAAAAATTAAACATACTTTTAATAAATTGCTTTGATATATTAGTAATTATTATATATGTAAATCAACAACAAGTAAATACATCAATTATGTTTCCAATCTGATCTCTGAATATAATATTTATTTCTCTTATTATAAGCAGCAAATGTTCTTTACTTCCCCCAGATTATTAGTTAGCAATACACCTTCCTTGAGTTTATATTCCTTAATAGGTATTTGATATACCCTATACTCCCTATATTTACCTATACTTGACAATTCAGTTTTTGTGAGTTTTTTGCTCTTACAGCCGTTACAGACTCATCTCCCAGGTATTGGCACTTGGCCAACGAACCCGCACACTGGCTAAAATGTGATAGAAGAGGCGTATGGCTTTTTACTCACCTGTTAATTGGCTTCGTTGGTGTTTTTGTTGCTGTTATTAGTCTTTAGTCTTTGGCTGCAAAAGAGGGAAAAGAGAGGGGGATATAAGTTAAAAACTCAGTCATAGATTAATGCATAATCTTTCGAATCCCAATCCCAGTCCCAAGCACTACCATTTCGATTTCCATCACCATATTTCCATGGCTAGGAATGGGCGGCGGCAGTAATGCCAACTCATCCCAGGGAAGCGGCGAAAGCCAACACGCTTCGATCGCAATTACTTGGCCATTATGCGGCGGCCAGACATAATTTCCCATTAGCGGCTTTTTATGGATTGGCCAAGAAAACGTGAGCCCTCAAAGAACCCATTTCATTTCCACACACACACCCCAGGTCCGCACCTAATCAGATTTGCCCTGCCCGATTCCCGATTCCCAGTCTTTAGTCCCTTAAAAATAAACCCATTCCCAAACCCAAAGCCCACTCCTCTAGCTAATCGCAGATGCACTCATCTCCATCTAGTTGTTTGGTACAAAAAAATGTATAAAGATTGCTATACAAAAAAGTTGGTTGAAAGTGAAACTCTGTGGCGGCGGCGGTTGCTTCTGTTTTCTTTTGCATTGTTGATTTTTTGTTTTTGTTTTCGGCTGTTTATTATTAAATGCGTTTTCAATTTCACTAGAAAGCACCACTCACCAGTAAACAGCAAGCAAAACCACCTTCTTGATATTCTTGACGGAAGAAATCGCCACGAAATGGAGGGGAAATAAACAAACAATTTGTACGCGTTCGCACCTGCTTTGAATAAGTTTCAAGAGAGCACAGAGTCTTCCCTTTACTGTCCTTGTCCATCATCACCATCATCTCCCTTTCTTGGGTTGGACATACGTTTATGGAATGTCAAGTGATTGGAAGTCAAATCCGATTTACGGTTCTTCGGCAAAACTGTAAGTTCATGGGGGCCAAACGAAAGACTTAGGCAACGAACTTGATTGGCAGGAAAATGGGATTTTTGGATAGTAAAAACACTAAATTACGTTAAATTATCATTTAAAATTTCTAAGAATTTTAAGAATATATTATATAATTAAATAATTATTAGGGAATTTAATTGTAATAAGATTTAAACCTTCAATAAGTGATTTTGGGAACGAGAATTCCTCAAATCAAAAACTGTAAGTTCATGGGGGCCAAACGAAAGACTTAGGCAACGAACTTGATTGGCAGGAAATGGGATTTTTGGATAGCTAAAACCCTAAATTACGTTAAATTATCATTTAGAGATGGTACGACTTTTAAGAATATATTATATTATTAAATAATTATTAGGGAATTTAATTATAGTAAGCTTTAAACCTTCAAGAGGTGATTTTGGGAGAGAAATCCTCTAATCTTGTATAGTTTTAATTTAGTTTTTTCCTGCTTTAAATTACCATATTTTAATGCAACTTTGCAGTTCGTTTTTTATATATTTTATGTCGTATATAAGTCGAAATGTGCCAGATCGAACGACTATATCATATAGCTGGCATAGGAACAACCGGAAAATAGTTAGAAAACAAATTATAATTTTTCCGGTTTTCAAAATATTTTCATCTAATTTGATATAAAGCCAATTTGTATTATTTTATACTATCGGTTTTATTTTATTAAAATTGGACGACTATATCATATAGCTGATAAAGGAACGATCGTTAAATGTCGAAAAAATTAAAAAGTGTGGCTCATTTACTCTAATTGTGGAAAAATATCCATTCCCTCTATCCCTACCTCCCTCCCACTCAGTAGCTCTCTCTCTCTCTCTCTCTTTCTCCCTAACATTTTCGATATGTCCATCTCCCTCTCTGTGCATCTCTAGAGACACCCCTTTCCCTCTATCTGACTCTACCTAACTCTAGATTCTCTATTTCTCTCCCTCTCTCAAATTCTCTGCTCTCTTGCCTCGCAGCCTATAAATAGCGGGCTCTGCCGCCTTGCGCACCTCATTCAGTCCGTGGCGTCTCCAGTGTCAACATCTCGAGTGATAGTGATAGTGCCTTCCCTTCGACCCGAAGCATATGACGTGGCCTATAGACAACATCTGGATGATCAGGAAGAAGCTTGAAGTCACCGGAAATGTAAATCTACTCTGGAAGCAATTGAGCAATGACGGAAACGGATAGCCACGTGTCCTCCACTGGGGTAAGTCTTTACCATGACATATCATATTATTAACAAAGATAATAATTAAGTGATTAGGCCTAGATCTAGAATCAGCTAGCTATTTGTTTATTTACCAATTAATTATATTATTACTGAATTTTAATTTAAAGTAATTTATTAACAGCCCGACTTAAATATACTTTAATTGAATCTGACTTTGGTGACAACTTTTGCTATATGATTATACCCTTACATGGTAATATAATTTCAGTCAGAAGCTTCAAACTCAGTGAAGGAGTCATTTGCGACCCTATAAATTCTATATATTCTTGATCAGCATAAACAGGCGAATCTTTCTAGCTGTCTCCGGCAGAAAACAAAATTAAAAAAAAAAATTCCATTTTTTTAAATAAAAAAAGGAAAGGGGTTAAAATAATCGTTAAAATTGTCAAAAATGTTAATTTTTTAAATTTGTAAACTCAGTATACAGATTTGTTAGTCCTTTTAAAACTAGCTCAGAACAGCTGTCCGAATTGAAATTAATGCATTTTTGGCTTAGTTATGATATTTTGAAAAGCCTTAATTTACCCAAAAAACTACTATTTAAAATATCGATTATATTATATTTTAGGTTATTTTAGGTTTCTTTGAACAATTTATAAAATCATGCTAACTTGTTATGGAATTAATAAACTACAAGAGACCTTTTGAATATAGAAAGTAAATGATTGAAAAATTAACTATTTTCAATAATATTATTTAGCAGAACTTGCCCTGCTTGAAGTACTAAATAAATACTTTATAAAGTCAATTATCTTAAAAAATCCTAAGACAAACAAATTACTAGTAAAATCAACTTAGTCCAATGAAATATGGAAAGTTAATTCTTACCACATTTAATGAAACTATCAATCGACAAATATTAATAATTATGGACAATCATCCGCTTGTGGCAATCACTTGGCTCGTCTCTTTCCGGCTTACGGATTTCTTGGCTTTCTTGCCACTCCACCGACTTGATCGTCTTCTTTTGGGCCAAAAAAAAACAACCAGCAATGGCCAGAAGGGGGGAGCGGCTGGGCGGACCGGCCGACTGACAAATTGATATGCACATTCGGGTGACATTAGCATATGGCGGCGTAGTGCCTTAATTAACTATTCCGCTCAGCTAATATCGGTTTCACCCACCCCAAAGGAGGGGGCTCTCTTTGTGGTGGTAAATTTGTGGATTGTGGATTGCGGATTGCGGATGAGTATTTCAAATTTTACGAAGAAAGTCGGCAGTCCCCGGTCATATGAAAGTTTGGGCTATTTGGGCGGGTTGAATGACTCAAAACTCAGAAATCAAAATAAAAGTTCAAATAAAAATTAAATTTCTGTCTCTTGTTGATTTTTATTTTATTTAACTTTTTTAAGTGTTGCGCATCGCAGTCGTTGTGTGCTTTTGCCAATAAACATTTTAAGGGGGCGCAACCCGGCAGGTAAAAGTTTATCTAGTTGACATCATCGCGACGAGATCGCTGAAATGTACACCTTGCTCTTAGTTTCTTTTAATTTGCTAAATAAAAATGAAGGCTTAAATTTAAAGCTAGCTGAAAGAGTGTCGTAAATGTATCGTTAAGGGATTGGAACAAAAATGCATTAGAAGAAGGGCTCTCTAAGGCCCTTCTTCCCTCTGGCTTTTTTGTTTTTTGAAGTAAGTACTAAAAACCTCAACTTGTTTTTATTTTCAGCTGTTTTAATTGCCACCGCAGCAGGGCTGCTTTGCGGTCGTAAAAAATAAATATATATTTATGTGGCGAGAAATATGGGAGGGCTGGCTGGGGCATCATACTCATCAACTGCGGTTTTCCAGAGGGGGGATTGTGATTGCATTAAAAAACGTGAGTGCGTGAAATGTCTACTCAGGGGCTAAAGTGAGCATCGCATATTGCAGGGCCTTTTGTTGTCAATTTTTTCAGGTAATCATTCCAGTTGTTGGCCAGTTGTTATCGCTGTAATTGTTATTGTTATGGTCGATTGCTGTTTTTTATACCTATATACATATATAGAGGGATAGATATATATAGGTATATAATTTTGGGGCCATCGAAATGTGTCAATGCGGGATGAGCGGAGCTTCTACAGGTGGGAAAATAACAATTTCGTTGTGTTTTATGGGCACTTCAATGCCATTGCCTCTAATCGAGATTGTTATTAATGAACCTCATTGCAATTAGTTCGATGATTCAGTGGCTTAATCATCGTTATGTTTAATTATAATTAAAATAAATATATTAAAGGAAGAAAGGTAAGTTTTTTCTAGGCAAGATTTAAATAAAAGCCAGGAATATTTGTAGGATTTTGCTATGAAAATGATTTATTTTTAAGAATATTTGTGATTTCTGTTAATCGAAATGGTTATCGATGATTATCGTTGCATTTACTTCGATGATTCTTTATATAAAATATATATAACGAATAAGGGAGGCAGTTTTCTAGATACTGGGTTAAAAAGGGTTTTTAATTTCCATTTTAAGACTCTAGTTTTTAAGTTAAGCTTTTGTGCGACACTTTTACCCATTGGTAAGCAATTTGTAATTTATTTATTTGCAGAAATAGCCACTAAAACTCTATCGTACTACCACTTCTCACGCTGTGTTTTTGGGGGGCATTAAATCACTCATCCGCACCGTTAGCCACACAAACTACACACAAAAAAACAAAAGCAAAAATATTTTGGAAAAATGTATTACTTAATTTCGCTAAAGCTAAAAGAAATTGGACGCTGGTCATCGGCACACATTAAACCTGCCCCACCAAAAAACAAAAGCAAAGTTCGATTCGACTTCCATTTAATTTCTTTTCAATCTCCTCGTGTTTTTCTTTACGTAATCGCAGCGGGACAAAGGCATTGTTACTTCTTCTGCCAGCAAATTAGAAGCGAGTCTTAATGGTGGGCCAAGGTGAGGAGGGGAAATCAAAAATCAAACGCTTTCGATTTCTATTTGAATATGTAAAACGAACGAGCAAAGACCGGCAGCAGCAGCAGCTTCAGAGCCACAGCATCTTGGCCAAGTCATCTTCACTAAAAGGCCAAAAAGAAATTCCCATCAATTAATTTCCTACTCTTTCACCTCCATTTTTCCCATTTTGTCTCGCCTGTCTTAGTCTTAGTCTTAGGAGGAGTTGCAGCTTATCGACGCTCGTCGATCCTCTACACAAATTTCTATATAGCGATTTTTGCACACAGCTTAGGGAGAAATAAAATTTGAATTATAATAAACTTAAGTTGATCGTAAATAACGTTCAAAGGCGTTCCGAAAAAAAATAACCAAAAGAAATTGTTTGCAACAGCAACAACAGCACAAGAGTGTGGGTTGTTCATAGCTGAGTGTGTTGTATGTTTAATAATTTTATGGTTGCCTGTGTTTTGATTAACATTTAAAAAGCGTAACAATTAATTTGTTAAACGACTGAAGACAAAAATGTAAAGAGCTAGAGATAGACAAGGGAAAAAGTCAAGCGAAGCTTTGAAATTCTGCTAGGAAAGCAGTTTCAAAAGTGCTTCTATAGTTCTAAGATAGAGTTTCTTTGGGTAAGTACTTATATATATTATTATTTTACACTTTTCCCTTTTTATAGACTTAAGGTTTTTAATCACACATCACCCCAGATCAGGTACAATTATTCCCATGCCCAAAAATCTCTTTCCCAGAAAAGAAAAAAATGGAAGACAAGTCATAAAAAAAGGCAAAGGCGTAGAACACTGGTGCAGCTGCAACAGGCGAATCTTTCCATTTTCTACGTGCTGAGCCAGCATTTTCCCATCATCCAGACCCAGCTCCATCATCACCAGAGCCCACTTTCTAGGCAAAAGAAGATTTACTCATCGAAAAAAATGGCAGGGCGCGGACTGTGGCCACAAATCAAATTGCCCCAAAGAGATCTTTAACTCGAAGTCGCACTCGCACTCGCACTCGCTGTGGTGTCCAGTCCAAGTTTAATGGCAGCGGGAGCAGCAGTTTGTAGTTGAAGAAGTCTCTCCAATGGGGCTTTCACCGGTGTTTTACCTGCTGTAAGCTGTAAGTGTTGGAGCAGACGTCACGTACGAGACATATGTCCGCCTCAAAAGTAACGCACTCGGAACGCCCGCCGCGCCCAGCCTTGACCTACAGCACTGGTTTGGTCTTGGGCTAGCATTTGGACACCAATACGGGATTGGGTTTGGTCTTTTGGATGGGGGCGCAGACGAGGAGGCCTCTCTGTTTGCCAAAGATACTTGAAAACTCACTGGCTACTGAGCTTTCTAAAAAGTGTGCTAAAGAAAAGACCACATTGCCAATAGGGAAGTGGGGAATAAATGTATATTTAAGTTGAGCTACTAATACCCTTTGTAGTGAAGTAGGGAAGAATAGGGTTCAAAAAGTATACTTTTAAGGGGATTCTGGCTAAACTAAGTTGATTACTCCTTTATAAGCTAATTATTACCTTAGGCTAAGGTATAAAAATACATATATTTAATTTAAGAAACTTATAGAATTGCCTGTAGAAAATATATTACTAAATTAAGCAATAATAGGCTTCAAAAAGGTATACCTTTAAGAGGTTTTAGTACTTTTAAGGGGATTCTGGTTAAACTAAGTTGATTACTTCTTCATAAGCTAATTATTACCATAGGCTAAGATGTACAAAAATATATTTCTTTAACTTAAACAACTTATACCATTGACTTGTAGCAAATATATTACTAAATTAAGTAAGAAAACCCTTAAAAAAATCATGCTTTTCCAACAAAAGAAGGCTGTCGAAGCATCTTTTCTTACTTTTCAGGAACTTTTAACCCAAGTAATCATGCAAACTTCTCCACAAACTAAGAAATGCCCTTTTATTAGGTTAAACAAAAGCAAAGGAAGCTACCAACCTGCCACTAATGATACCCAAATTTGGTCAGAAACAAGATTAAAATGCTGCTAATTAGTGATCGGATATATACGCGTATATATGGCCAATAAAAAGCAATAAAAACAACACAGGCCTAAGCCTGAACCGTGGACACAAATCCCAGATGATTGCAATTAAGCCATTGGCCAAACACACCCACGATCCGGCCAGACAGCCCCTCTCGCACCTAATTAAAATCAATGAGAGACACAGCCAGCCACAGCAGCCCAACAATCAGCATCAATGGTAAACTTATTGAATATTTGCTTTAAATATTTATGAAAAATATTTATTCACGTTGGCGTTGGCGGAAAGAGTTTGAGGAGCTAGATTGGAGACGACTGTCATTGAAACTTTTAGGCCAAAGAGATGTGAAGAACGAAACTCAGACATTTCTGTTTCATTTGTAATTAATTCTGAAGATCTATGTTTTATACTAAAATTAATAAAAAATTGTATAACTTATAACTTATGGGTAACTGGAAGATTATATAACTACTGCTTCTAAAATTTAGTTCCTTCCTTGTTTTAATATATTTTTAATTTTCCACATAATTATATTTGTGATATAATCCACATTCGACGTCTAACACTTGAGGATATATTCATTATTTTAAATTTTAATAAATTAAACTTTACATTTTTGATATTTCGCCGATTGATATAGTAATCATAATAATATTTTCCATATTTAAAATTCCCAAAATAAATATTACGATGTTATTAGTATTGCAAATTTGTATACAAAGCTTTATGATATTTTCTATTTTTAAAATTTTGATAAATCTAATTTTACGATATTTTAAAAATATTTGATATTTCTAAATGTATAAAGTATTTTGCTTTAAGATTTTTTTATGATATATATTTAAATATATCAAACGACGATACTTGCAATATTTCTAATAAAGATATATTTAATTTAATTATATTGTTATGCTTAATTTACTCTTTTTCTTGGCGAAAAGCAATGGGAGTAAAAAATGCATTTGAAACTTATCTGTAGCTTAATTATTTATAAAATAAAAAATAACAATAAAAAACAGAAAAACTGAAGTATTTTTAAAATTAAAGATCCAAAAACAATACTTTAGCAATGCAAATTTAAACATTAAAATCGTATTAAATGATTTAAATTAAAATTAACGAATTTCTTAAATAAAATATGAATATGCCTCTATTTCTCTGACTCCCACTCGCTCCCACACTCTGCGCCTCTCCCTCTCTGTGCATCTCTAGAGACACCTCTTTCCCTCTCTCTGACTCTGCCTAACTCTAGATTCTCTATTTCTCTCCCTCTCTCATATTCTCTGTTCTCTTTCCTCGCAGCCTATAAATACCGGGCTCTGCCGCCTTGCGCACCTCATTCAGTCCGTGGCGTCTCCAGTGTTAACATCTCGAGTGATAGTGATAGTGCCTCCCCTTCGACCCGAAAAATATGACGTGGCCTATGGACAACATCTGGATGATCAGGAAGAAGCTTGAAGTCACCGGAAATGAAATCTACTCTGAAAGCAATTGAGCAATGACGGAAACGGATAGCCACGTGTCCTTCACTGGGGTAAGTTTTTACCATGACAATTATTATATATTATGCATGCAGATACTAATTAAGTGATTAGGCCTATGTTTAAAATCGGTTAGCTATTCATTCATTTACCAATTAATTCCCTTATTAAAGAATTTTAATTTAAAGGAATGTATTAACAGCCCCTTAACTATACCTTAACTATATTATTACCTTTACGATATTTTCAAAACTGATTCTGACTTTTGAGATATATATATATATATATATTTAAACTCAGTGAAACTCAGTAAACTCTTGATCAGCATCAACAGCTGAGTCTCTTAGGCCAAAGAGATGTGAAGAACGAAACTCAGACATCAGTTTCAGTTGGAATTAATACAGAAGATATGGGTTTTATACTAAAATTACTAATAAGTGGAATAATTTTATAGGAAATAAGCAAGAAAACAAACTTCAGGAAGCCGAAACTTATGTATTCTTGCAATTTTCAATTGAATTATATGCCCAATACGAGGACATTTATTATAATTAAGCTTAAAATAGTTACATATTTTGAAACGATATTTTTAGAGATTTTTATATGAAGATTTTTTTGCACAAATCGAAAGTAAAAAACTTATAACTCAGCCAAAAAGGCATTAATTTTATTCGGAAAGCTGTCCTGTGCTAGATTAATAAATCTGCATATTCAGTTAAAAATATAACAATTTTAAAATTTTTGTTAATTTTAACGATGTAACCCCTTCCATATTTTTTAAAAAATTGAACATTTTTGGAAAAAAAAAAAATGTTTTCTTCCCGAGATACCTAGAAAGATTCGCCTGTTGATGCTGATAAAGAATATATATGGTTTATAGGGTCGGAAATGGCTCCATCCTCCCTAATACTCCTGAAAACATCCACAACAAAGTAATTTTCCCCTCATTGTGAAACACCATTAAAATATTGATTAAACCTCTTCAGAGACAGCGAAAAGTATTATAAACAACATATATTTTTATATCTGCCAAGACCTTTTACGATCTGCAGTTCCATCTTCCTGACATTTGCTGGACAAGCCAAAGGAGGAGCAGCAGGAGGAGAAGTCTAGAGGGGAATGGGATTATCCGCTAATCCGGCAACGGACCGTGTCCAGCGACCACTGTTGACACATTTCCGACCTGGCCCCCGGCAACCAAGACTTGGACTCGAACTCGGACTGGAACTCGAACTCGAACTGGGAACTGTATGTGTATATCCCCCTCGATTCCTGTCCCGTCCTGACCAGACCAGACTTCTTGTTAAGCGCACAGCATTTGCAACAAACACAAAACGCTGCTGCAACAGTTGCATCTTTGGCAGCGGGCAACATTTTTGCTTTGTTGTTAATTTGGCCAAACGACGGGAGCGAGAACGTGTTTTTTTGGGCCAACATTCGCCAACGAAGACAGGGAAGTCACACAGTAAAAAACATTTGTTTTACAAATGATGATCAAAGGGGTCAGAAGTACAACAAGTCTTGGCTTCTTTTAGGGAAAATTTAATCAAAAAATTAATCAAAAATTATGGTACTCTTTTCATTAAAGAGACTTTCGAACTTTACCTGCTCTAAATAGACTCTTCTCTCTACGAATTTTCAAGTATATCTTTGATTTAAGCTTCTTATCTATACATATTTTAAAATTCTGATAAATATACCCTTTAAATTTGGCATAATTTTGGTTCTGTGCAGGTAAACAAGTTACGCAAAACGACTCAACAAAACCACCAAACGAACAACAGCGAATATATGTGGCAACCTCTCCGCGTGGCTCTGTTGAACTCTGTGTGTGTTTTTTGGTTTAGGGGCAAGGAGGAGAGGATCAGGAGGAGGAGGAGGAGCAGTAGTGCGTCGATTGCACCACAAAACAGCTATTGCGGCATCCCGAAATGCTCCTGCCTCCAAACCAGCCTTCTGCTTCTGGCCAAGAACAAGTTGAGTTACTTCACAGAAGCCAAATTGAGGCATGTTCTAAATTCGGGAATATTTATTCATCTTGTTTACCAAAGATTACACAATTAAAACAGGTTTAGAAACTAAGAAAACTATAAAGTATATTACAGATACTAAGAAGTAAACTAAGCATAATAATGCATATATTTATACATTACTAAGCTTAGCTATTTTTGTAGAGCCTGCAATTAATATTCTAAACAAATCCCATAAATCTAAACCCTTTAGCCATAAACTACATATATTTTTTTTTTAAATTAAGCAAAGTCAAAGACAAAAGCCGTGTGAATATATAGTAACTATAGGAACCGTCTTGATTTGACCCAAAAATACAAACTACTTTCAGCCTTTCTATCCGCCAACATTATAATATTAAACATATAAAATCGATGACTGCATTTTGGAAATATTATTACCCATCTTTTGACTATTTTGACTCTTTTTTATACCTATGAATTTTTGTGATATTTATACTGCCTCCATAAATGGGAATGCCCATTGTTTAAAGGTGTTCAAAATCCAAAACATTGAGCATTTAAAGATTGCCGGAATTGGAGAACTTTCGCGGATAGCCGAGGAGATTGCCGCTTATGATAAAGACTTTGCCTCAATTAGCATTCAAATGCTAATCAATCGATCGTTTAAAGAGCAGACTTCATCGATTTGGTCAGGTATATATGTATATATATTTATATAAAGAAAAAACCAAGCTGCATACTTTGCGGCCTGTTGTTGGTTGACTTCTTAAAGCCAAAGTCATGTCTACTTTCAGGGATGAACTTGAAATGGATCCGGTACGGAAAACAGGGGCGTGACACCCAGAGCACACTTCATCAACGCTCCCCACTTGAGTTTTTTGAGCTTCTCCAACAGTTTTTCTCCTCAGTTTTCCCCACTTCCTGGTAGAAAAGTAGCTGTGACAAAGGTAAAACCCCAAAGGGTTGCTACACAGCTACAAAATCTATCAATTTTGTAACCTAAATCTAGGAAAAATTATGTTGAAACCTAACAAAAAATGTTCTGTGATGATTCTTAACATAATTCTAATATTAATAATAATATAATATAATTAACTTTATATTTCACGAATATTTAGCATTTTTGATCAGTGTTCTTTTGTTTTTAAAGTTGAGCTTCTCTGGAAGTCTTAGAAATTGCAAAGGCAAAGAAGAAAATCAGCAGGCAGCGCATTTTCTTCCATTGGCTTTGTCAACTCCTTCAGGCAAAGGACAATGCAATCAATCCAACCCATAGACATACTCCTTCCTACAATTCCCCCCTTTTTCAACTTGACTTACCTTCGTTGTGGGTCTGGGTCCTCCAATGGCAGTGTCTACTGTTAACCATTGACTTTGGCATGCTCCTCAAACTAATAGAGATTGTGGTAAGTAGTAATCTGCAAGTAAAGAAAAGACAAGAACAATGAATAAAACAACAGGAGACTGATGAAGATTAAGATTAAGAGTATATAGATTTAGCATTAATAATTTAGGCATACTTTTCGGGATAAACTGAGTCCAAGTTAATCCCAACTCCACAAGCACATCATCCATCTTCCACACTTTTATCTCGATCCAAGTCTAGGCGAAACAAAGTACTAACCACTCTTGGAAATGACCCACTCGAGTCTCAATCGATTCGTCTTTGGCGACGATCTTCGAGTGCCAGCAAGTGAGTAGTGAGTAGTGAGTATCGAGTACTCGAGCTGAGTGCCTTTGTCTGGGCAGGGAAAGTGCCTCAGGGGCCACAGCAGCAGCAGCATCACAATAATAAAACCGAAAACACAAGACGAGACCCAACAAAGCGGTAGTAACAAAATAATAAAAATAAAAAACACACAGAGAACGGCATCAATAAACACAACACACAGCAAACATCTAGTTCAATCAGTGGCAATTCAATTGAAACGAACAACTCGAATAACCCAGGGTCGGAAATGGTCTGCCAGAGAGGAAATTGTGGATAGGCCTACCCCAAAATATAGAGCAGACACACATAAGTTGTGTTTCAGCACTTTCAAAGTTAATGTAGATATTTTTAAATATAGAAAATATCTAATAATATGTAAGGTAAGTTTTTCTCTGAGCATCATCAATTGTATATCTTATATCTCATCTTAATCTTAACTCAAGATACTTTAAATGTTAGAACCTACTAAACTCATACTCCAACTTTACCTCTTCTCGAGTTTAGTTAAAATATTCTAGATTTATGTCAAGATCTTCCTGGAAACTCTATATATATGGATGCTGGCTTGTATGTTTGCTTGGGATTGTTGTCAAAACATTTGTCTTCCTGCTGGCTGTCACTCTGCCACTAACCACTGCCACTGCCACTGCAACAATCCCAGACATTGACCCTGACGACCCGCATCTGGCCATGTGCATGCCCCCGCTTCCCGCTTTATGGCCACGCCCCTGGTGAAAAGAGGGTGCAACACCGCATCATCGTCCTCATCAACGGCGGGGGTGAGAATGTGTCTCAGAAAAGGTCATTGGGCTTGGGAGTTGCTGCATCCTGGCGGAGTTGCCGTGTCAGTGTCAATGACACACCAACTACACACACGGGGCAGTTGCTAACTTTACCACCTCCTTACCTTACCATCTTACACCCTTTTTCTCTTAAACAATAAACCTTAAAGAGCGCAAGAAAGAAAGATAAAAGTATCTATACCCTGTAATTGGTAATTTGCCAATGAAAATCGGTCATAACTTGGCCAAAAATGCTTTAAATTCAATTCGGAAAACTGCCCTACATTATTTTTTATTAGGTCTATTAATCTGCATACTCAGTTTACAATTTTTTAAAATTCAAAATTTTGACAATTTTTGTAAATTTTAACGATGTAACCCCTTATATTTTTTCAAAAAAATTAAAAAATTTTGTGTTCACCCAAAGTTAGCCAGAAAGTTTCGCCTGTTGATGCTGATCAAGAATATATATGATTTATAGGGTCGGAAATGACTCCTTCACTTAGTTTTAAGCTTCTGACTAAAATTGTAATACCCTCTAAGGGTAAGAGTATACAAATATATATGCTATCATAAAGTGATTAATTTAATAAATTAAAAATATTGTACATATTTTATTAATACTTTCTATACTGGAAAATTGCATTTGTTGAGCATTACTTTACCTTTAACCTAATAAAACTTATTTCAAATAATTATTATGGCATTTTAAAATACACATTAACTTGATTACTTTTCAAAAGATTAAAATCATATATGTATATCTGCTTAAATTGTTTTGCGTGCACGTAAAACGCAAATGCAAATCGCTGACTTAAAAATAAATGCAAAACAAAAGCATTTCGCATGGCAGCTCAAACATTTGCTTGCGATAAGATTATGCCTGCACCCCTTTTGGACCAAATGAGTAAATATTTGCAGATCCGATAAAGGCAATGGCACAAAGGGTAAAAAAAACAGCCTGGATAACAAACAAATGCTAAATATTCCAGAGAAGGTAAGAGTTAACCCTGCTAGTTGCGTATTATGAAATTATCTACAGTTAAAAAAAGGTAATAATCGTAATAAATTCCTAATTAACTGCACATAAATTAAAGTTTATAGCATAGTTAATGAATAAAAATATAAACATCAATTTAGCTTTGAAAATAAGTCATATATAATGTCATAGTACCTTTGTTTGAGTCTTTTTTTAACAATAAATAATAGTATTCTAGTTTGAAGGGCTTTAATTGGCAATCGATCTTTGTTCTATGGTATTCAAACATTTGTCGTGTCTTCTATCCTTGCGAATCAATTGATAACCCCATCCCCCTCCCTCAAATGCTGGCGCTTCAATCACTCCAATTGCAATCAATGAATGACACGCACACCGATCGATCGAACCTATGCAAATAACAACAATTCCTTACCTTTCATATTCCAAGTCAGATTCTGATTGAGTTTATTTTGTTGCATGCCAGAAAAATCAATGTCCGCAGGAAAGATACACAAGAAAGACAGGTGATGATCAGCAGAGAAAAGGCTCTTGAGGAGGAAAAGAAAGATTGACAGATACTTTTGATAATATCTTTAGGATAAGGAACCCTAATAACTAAAGAGGCTTAAGAACCAAGCTCAAATACTCTTCCATTTCATTAGTTATTCACTATTTAGTATATTCTATAAGTAGTTATTTAAGTAAGGATTTATTCCTTTATCTTTTCAAGACAAGTCCTGATTTATTTCGAATTTTATAAATGTTGCTTGTTTGGATGTTTACTCAATTTGCTAGGCGCTTGCTTCTTTCAACGCCAGACGACGACGATGACGACGAAGACGACGCTGATCTGGGATTCCAAAGGGAGGAGGCTGCAGGCTGCATTGCAGCTTCTATTTTTAGGCAAGCCACTTGGACGCATCTCTGGGTCCAGCAGCCACCCTCGTCTTGGTCCTCGCCTGTGCTAATAGATCGTGGCAATAATTTAATGGACATCCTACAACAATTCCTCCGACGCCGGGGGAATGGGAATGGGATTTTCCTTTACGTTGTCGTGATGCCTTTTGGTCATGCGACCGGGAGAATCGAGACCAGCATCTCCGCCTTGTAGGGAAGACTCAAAGTGTGTGTGTGTGTGTGTCTGTGCCCCCACTCACAACCCACATATGGTGGCCTGGCCATGACTTGGATTTATATTTAGTTTGCTTCCTGCTTCTGCCACTCGAGTTGGGAGCATGGAAATGGAAATGGGACCTAAAAATGGGAGTGGGATGGATGTGAGGACCCTAGATGGGGAAATGTCTGTCGATTGTCGCTAAAATTGTATCGATTGCACTTTAACATCTTCAGTGATTTATGCAGATCACCGGAGATACATTTTCCCTCTGCCTTTTGAAGTCGAAGAGGAACTCTTCTTCCACTTTGGCTGTCAAATCATAATTTCCAGCATCCATATATCATCTTGTATTCTCTTTGTTTTTTGGGGTCTCGCTGTAGGAACTAAAATTAGTCAAAGGCATATTTTTTCTATTTTTCACTCGGCTTTCTTTTCGGCTGTGGAAAGCCCCAGGGTTACGGGCAACATTAATTAAGAATTTTAAGTTAATTGTTTGGACGCGGAAAAAACCTATAGGTATTATATATAAATAGCACCACAAAGAAGTTGGGAAAGTGCCCTGGATAAATAAATATGACTGGCTCCCTGTCTTTGGAATGGAACTCCAAAACAAATATGATCAACTAAAAGATTCTACTTCCTTTAAGATAAATTTCTCTAATACAGCTGAAGCTGCTGCTGTTTAGAAAGCGAAAAATCTGTTTCCAGACACCGCAAAAGCCACAAAACCAGGAGAAGAAGCTAATCAGGAGAGGCGGTATCCCAGTGGAGAGTGCACAATTATTTAAATCAGTTTTGTCTAGCTTCAATTGAAGGCGTCTGTCGAGTGTCTCCCTTCCGTGAATGCGAAATTAATTGAGACAACAGGGGCAAATTGTCGAGTGCTCCCGGGGGTATCCCCCAGTTGCATCTGCATCTGCATCTGCATCTGCTATGGATGTCTATGGGTGTCTCAGTCTGATTGTCTGGTCGGTCGGTTGTCATAGGGCTTCTCCGCAATCGCAGTTGGATAACGAGAGAGGAGAACTAGCGGCTTGAGCTGGAGAAAGGGGATTGCATTTTGCATCTGAACTTTTGAGTTCCGAGGGGTGATTGGTGCATATTCAGGCGTCAAAGAAATGACAGGAGTATATAAATATATTCTAGGGAATTACTACAACTCGACAATCTTCGTAGAAACAAAAATAAAATGAAATATATAATCTGTAATTTATTTAAAAACAAAAAAGGAACCTTCGGAAAGCTGTCGTTTATATACATTGAATTGAATTAAATCGGAAATCGACTATAGCTAAGTTTAAAATATTCGCCTTATTTAAATCCATATATTTATGTGAGAATATTTTTAACAAATTGAAATTTTTTAAAACTTATAACTAAGCCAAAAATGTATTAATTTCGAATCGGAAAGCTGCCCTATGTTAGTTTTTATTAGGCTAATAAATCTGCATACCCAGTTTAATGTTTTAAAAAATTCAATTTTTGGCCAATTTTACAAAAAATGGAAAATTTTTGAAAAATTTATTTTTCTATCAGAGATGACTAGAAAGATTCCCCTGTTGATTCTGATCAAGAATATATATGATTTATGGGGTCGGAAATGATTCCTTCACTTAGTTTCAAGCTTCTGACTAAAATTGTAATACCTTGTAAGGCTATAAAAATTAAAGTTTATCAACCATTTAATTATTATTCCTCTATTCACTGTCATCCTCCCTATTCTATTGTTAGAGTATGATCTCAAGCTGATCTTGAATTGATCCCACAGCCTTTAGTTTAAAATTTGCATAAAAATCAATTAAGAGAGGGTCTAGTATATGTTATAAATCAATCTTGTAGTATATATTCAAGATCTGTGCCATGTATGGCGAGGAATGTTATCTCATCTTGTCCCCGCCATTTCTCAATTGAGTTGTGTTTCGATCGATTTGATGTTGAAGTGCTCCAATTCTGATTCGACTTTTTTATTGACAACTTTATGAGTCCTCTGGCGGCCCTCTCTCTGTGTCTCTGGTGGGGAATTGTTTCGTCCCCCATTTGATTTTATCGCAGATTTTGCAGATTTAGAGCAATAAACTTTATGAATCGGAGAGACAACAGCAACTGGGTTCGTCTCCAGCATCTCCAGCGAAGTGTTTTTGGGGGGAACCGTTAGATGCTGAAAGATTTGGAAGAAGAGCCGCAGCGAAGTTTTAATTGACATCGCCCGCTGCCCCATTAATGCTAATTTGAACCGATTTGGTTCGAGATGTTTGGACAACTTTTGGCAATGGACAAAGAGCCCCCAAACAAAGCGAGTTGAAAGAATCGAACAAACGGTTCTACACGCCGAACTCTGAGACAGCAAAAATCATTTATTCGACTCTCAGGCCTGCTCCCAAACATAAGTTCTCACTTTCTGAGAAGTCAGCGAAATTATCGAATCGAGGGAAGGGAACGTGGGGCTCTTCCCGGCTTCGGATTCCCATTTCGCTGGAATCTCGGCGCAAGCCCCAACATGGGAATGTTATTATTTTCGGTTGTTGTCACCAACAAACCCATAATAAACACCTTAAAAATGTCAACATTATAAGACCGCCTTCCGCCTGGCACCTCTCCTCTTTCCAAAGCAAGCTTTCAATAAATTTTGCTGCGCCCTCGATTTCCGACGTTTGACATTGGCATTGGGCCGGGCTTTTGCCTTCTTTTAGATATTCCTCTGGGAACCGTTCCTCTTTTATTTTTTCCAGAGCGTAACGCCACGCATGCGCAGATTATGGGATCCCAAAAAGGCAGCAACTCCTACTTGTTCTCCTTTTCCTCCTGCGGATGCTGATGCTGCTGTTCTTCTCCTGCCTTTTCTGCACCTCCCAAGGCTGTGCTCGCCTCGTTTTTTTATTTTTATTTTCATTGGTATTTTTATTTTGTTTTTTATTTGTTTGGGTAGGCGGACGACAATCTAGCTTGGTTGCCAGCAGCTGCCAAAAGGAGGAGGCGGCAGGCTGGGATCAGGAGCAGGGACAGAGGCCGAAAAAGGGAGTACCAGGTAAGGGAAATGTTTTTAGATTTTAAAAAATACAATTTTGTAGTTTTATTGATGAAAAAATGCTCAAAAGTCAACAGAAATCCAGTCTAAATTATATTAAAGAGTTTGGGTTATAACGTAATCAGTTTATAAAGGAATTAATGTATTAAATTGTGGTTTAATTTCAGGAAGTAGTTAAATATATAATATATAATATTTTAACTTGTTAAGGTGATCATTTCACCAAGAGGAAGGGATAAAATCACTAGAAATTGTGAAGAAAACTGTTTGTTTATAGTGAGTTTATCTAGTACCAGCCTATTAATTATAATAACAATAACTTTATCAACATATCATCGAATTTCATTGGATTCCGTATTATTTATTTGGTTGAGCCATCTGTGCCTTTACACAATATATGTAAATAATATGTTTTAAATTAATGGGAATTCAAAATAAAATAAACTTGTGGGTTTCTTTGAATTATATTATTTGATATACTATTAGGAAGTACCAGATACAAAAACGTTTAAATGCACCTGTAGAGTGTGAACTTCTTCCTAGAAACTTAATAAATAAATGCAGGTAAATTGAATTCCTAATAACTGATCCACCAAAGGCCCCCCCTAATTGTTTTCAGTGTAAGGAGCAGGGAAGAGGAAAAGAAGATCGAAGTCCTGAGCCGAGTTCAATGTCAAGTTCGTGAGCCTCCTTCTTCTCTTGCTTCCTCCACTTCTTCTCCATGTGTTTGCTCCGCCTGCGCTTTAGTTTCTTTTTTTTTTTTTGCCTTTTTGCAGTCTCCCGCGGGAGTTGCTTGCTGCTGTTGTTGTTGCCATAGTGGCTGTTATTGTTGTATGCGCTCATCGCCAAAGTCATGCTACTGGCCACGCCCCAAAAGTGACGGCATAGGCGCCAGGCTGCCCAAAAAAAAAAAAAAAAAATTGGAGCTTGAGCACACTTCCTACTCACCACTCTTAGCCCTCTAGCTCCCTCTCTCTCTCTCCCTTGTCTGCGAGCCTGACTGTCATCTCCCTCCCACGGCCCTTTAAGTGGCCACTTTGGCGTCTCGCGAGATTTCTATCTTACCGCGTGCGCCCCCCCCCCCCCCCCCCCCTCCCTCTCTCCCATTCTATCCCGTCAAGGACACACTCTGAGTCACGCTTATGACAACGAAGCATGAGTGAGTGAGTCATTGTCCCAAATTCTGGAATCTGAGATCCCCAAAAAAGGCAATAAAAAAAACCTATAAGAAAAAAGTTCACGAAATTGGGCAAAGGAAGTAATTCAAGCGGAACGCAGGGCGTCGAGCGAAGCAAGAAAGCAAAACAAAAGCGCTTAAAGGGTTAATATACCAGCAAAAGCAACGACAACAACAAGAAGTTCAAGTTATGCAATAAGAATAAACATATGATATACCCCTCCCTTTCTGGCACTCGGTCGCAGCATCACTCACTCATCTCTTACTTGATTGTTGTTTGTTTTCATCGCTGTTTTATGGCTTTTCTATCCCGTTAAAGGTTCTCTGCCTTTCCGCTGCCTCCTCCTCTTCCTTAGCTGTTGTTGTTTTTCGCGTACCTAGTGGTGGTTTCTGGTGGTTGCAATGCCAAAAAACTAAAAAAAAACCCACACACAAACAAAAACAAGCGAGATGACGGAGTTTCATTAGCGCGTTTTAAACTAATTAAACACGCGAGATTATCTAGCTCCCCCCTCACCCACCGCACCCACCCACACTCTTTCTCTCACGCAATTTTGAAGTTTTTATTCCTTCCTTTCAACAGCAACAACAATTAATCCCGGCTGTCATTCTGCTTGCAGAAACAGTTAGTTTTGGAAGCGCGAGAGAGAGAGCCGGCTGCTGCACGCACACCAACGCACACACGCACGCACCACGCACACGGGAATTTTATTGATTTTTCACACACACATTGACATCGAAAGGGGACAGAAAATAAGAGGCAGGCACAATAATAAACGGGAGCTGCAGAGATAACACCAATAAGAGCATGATAATGGCATATGACCAAAATAAGCAGCAAAGGCAAAATCAAGAAGGGCAAGCAGCGTATTTTGCAACACAACGGTAAACACGAAAAGTGCATTACACCGCCCAAAACAGGCTCAGACTCACTCTCTTCGTTGCTCTTCCGCGCGCTCTCTCTCTTCTTCCTGCACAACTCCTTTTTGTTCCTTTCGCCGCAAAACTTGGCAGATTTTGGCACACGCCCAAAAATAAAACGAATGGCCGCACAATAACAAAAATAATAACGCACCCTGGCACAAACACAGCACTCGAAAAAACAACAATTATTTAAGTAAATGCCGGGAAGTGGCAAGTACCGTTATCCTATGGGACTCACTTGCTCGCTCGCTCTTTTCGTTTTCTTTTCTTCAGTAGCTGCAACCTTTTGCTTTCGTTCTTTGGCTTTTGCGTGTATTATTATATATTTGTTAGCACCGACCACTAATTAATCACTCGCGCTTTAATAAAAACTAAGTCGCGCGTCTTCCGAATTGCGTTAGATTAGTGTTTAGCACGAAAATCCGCGACGCGACCATTTTCAAAATGTTGCTTTTGGCGTGTGGCTGTGCGGTTCTCCTTTTATAATCCTACAGACTCAGCACAAGGGATGGGGATTTCCGCATCCACGGCACCTGGTCACACCGAAATTAGACTTAAATTTTACATTCCCATGTAGGAAGTAAAAATCCGTTAACAAAGTGCCGAATAGTGTTGAACAACGCTTGCCCTAAACAAGGCGTTAAAACGGTAAATTTAAAAGTTGTTTTTGTATTTGCACACGTGTGTTACTCCTTTGTTAAATTTATTGTTAATTAATTGTGAATTATGTTAATTCTGCACCTGGTGCTGTGGCCAGTCCTATTTGGGGCCTTGTCCGCCGCACCGCCTGCTGCCACTGTCTCCCAGAAAGCGGCAGAGGTGGCCAAGCTGCGTAGTGAACTGGTAAAAGCTCTCGAAGACAATGACGGTGCGCAGGTAGGAAGGAACTGCATTTTGTGGCCACTCCGGCTTGGTTATCGCAGAGCTCCCTTTTACAGCCCGATGGTCATGGTCCCGTGGTGGCTCCGGAGTGGACGCAGCATGGCGGGAAGCCCCTCCCAGGACCGGCCGCCAAGGTAGTTGTGGACACAGCCTCACTGAACAGTGCTGCCGCCCTACGCCAGGAGATTCAGCTGGCTGTGGCCCAGCAGGGACAGGCACCGGAGGTTGCACAGCTGGAGGCACATCTTAAGGAGATTAGCAGCAGCAGCAGCAAAGAGCCCGCCAAAGTGGGTAGCGCCCGTCAGGAGATGCTGGGTGCAGCCGCTGCGGCCACTAAGGAGAAACTCGAGCCCAATGTTGTGGAGGCCAACGCAGTGCCAGGCATCGATCTGGAGCAGCTACAGCGCCTGGAACTATCCAAGCGACGGACGCGCGACATGCTCGTCCTCGGCCGCATCGAGGAGCTGCTGGACGCAAGCCTGCCCGCAGAGGTGGATCACTGGTTCACTTTGCAGGCCAATGGCAGTGCCTTTTTGGTGGGACAACAGCCGGAAACGCTTCTAGTGCTAAGCAGTGAGTTTAATCCCCTCCAGATTTATGCCCTTACCTCTCCGGTATCTGCTCTGCTGGCCCTGGATCGCTGGAACAGCAAGCGACACGTCCAGGAGGGACTCCTCGTGATGGCCTCATCGGATCAGCAGCTCCGCTGGCTGCGCTTAGAACCAGAGCTAGCGGGACTCGCTGCCTTCTGGGACTGGCCACTGGGCACTGGCGGTGGGACTGTGACCAAGATATGCGCCTTTAGCATGGAGGGAAGCAACTTCCTTGCCCTGATGGCCAATCGGACGCTTAGCATCTATGCCTACAACCTGGAGGCAGAAGAGTTCTGGATAGCCCAGCGATTGCAGCTGGCAGAGGAAATCTCTGACCTGGCTGTGCTCGATGCCGGGCGAGAGGTGCTCCTGGTTGTAGGACAGTTTGACGAGGCCTTCATCTATGTTTGCAGCCCCAAGGGGGAGCAGTTGCAGCTACGCCAGCGTGTGGTGGCACCGAATGTCATCGGCATCACAGCCTTCCACATGGGCGGACGCAGCTACCTGGCCCTGGGCGGTAACCGGCCACAGATCCTGGTCTACGTTCAGGGTCAGCTAGTGCCACGCACCATTCTCGGCCAGAATTTCGGCTTTGTGGAGCAATTCCTGCCCGTTCCAGTGCGCAGCTACCGCGATGATCTGCTGCTGCTCGTCCAGCATCGTGTTGAGTTCGACCCGCATTCGTTGCTTGTCCTGGAGGTGCTTGTGTGGACTGGAGAGGCCTTCGAGGCGGGTCTGCCGCCGCCTTGTAGTGGTGGAACCTACGGTGCCAGCTGCCTGATGGATCAGGAGCGGGATGGAGGCATTGCGGGCGCTGCTTTGCTCCGCCAGTTGGATCAACCGCCGCTGGTGTTGGTGCCGCGCAAGCAGGCGCCTTCGGGCCTCTTCCGCTTGGAGACGCAGCTGCTGGCAAGGAATTCGGAGTCGCAGGACCTACAGGAGATTCACCAATTCATGCTGGATTGGGTACACGAGCAGGATGAGCTCATTCAGCTGGCCGAGAAGCTGTTGAGTGAGGAGGAGGAGCAGGAGCAGCACTACGAAGAGGTGTCCACCCCTTTGGTGGTCAGCGAAGGTGGAGGCATTGAGGAGCTCTTCATCAACGACATCCGCTGGACGGGCGCAGATGCTGCACTAGATCTACTGGAGCTTCTCGAGCAGATTCGCCTCTTGGATGAGCAGCTGTCGCAGTCGAGTCCCAAACGAGCAAAGCGCCAGCCGGATGCTCTGTTCAACTTTCACTACGAGAAACTTGAGGTGGATGTCATTAAGGCTGGGGAACTCATTGTGGAGCAGCTTAACCAAGTGCCTTTCTACATACAAAACTCTTCGCTGGAGCTGCCATTGGGTACCCTGAATGTCCAGCACTTGGAACTTATGGAGGCGCCAGAGGAGAAGTTTGACCCAGTCGAGGGAGCCGAGTCCCATGAGACCTTGAAGTTAGCTGGCGACTTGGAATGCTCGTTCATTAATGGAATGAGTTGGAGCGTTCTACTTGAGGACCTAGTATGGCGCCATCGTCCCCTGAAACTGCCTCAGCTGACTGTGGATGGAGTAAGTCCCTGTCTATGGCTAATATTATCCAGCTTATATCTTCTATTTCGCTTTCCACAGCCTGTAATCTTTGAGGATTCACTGCATCTGAACTCCCTGAATGAGCTGAGCTTCCCAGGGGACTTTCTTTGGTCGCAGGGCAACGAGACTAGCGTTGTCCAGGCGCCCAAGGAGTTTAGCAACACCCTCTGTGAGTAGTCTGCGGGGTGATTATCTATAGTTTCAATTATATCAACACTGCTTTAATGATCTTTGCTAGCTGTGAATGCCATTGATACTTCGGGTACCATCAACGGGATGAACCCCCTGGATGCAATCACATTAAATGATGCCCAGGACTGGCCAGGATGGGTCACCTTCTCCCATTTGGAGGTGTCTGAGCAATTGGAGGTAAAGTTTTCAATATGCTTAGTTCTTTTTATATATTATTTACATGTTAATTTGATTTCTTTGTTCATTCTCTTTCCAGCTAAATGGCAGTGCCCAGGGCCGTCAGTTCGATGAGGCGCCTTTGAATCCCACTCTGCTGGAATCACGTCTTATAAACGCCGACTGTCACTTTGATCAGATTCTAGTCCGAGGATCAGTTCGACTCTCTGGCAAGCTGGACAACGATACCTTCGACTCTCTGCTGGGTGATCTTGTCCAGAGATCGGCAGATCCTGGGCAGGAAGTGCTGGTAACTGGCGCCAAGCGGGTGGATCAGTTGCTCCTGCCCGTGGATGCCCATGTAACGGATAATGCGCTTAGTGGAATACCCCTAGATGACTTTGTTACCAAGCACACGCCACAAACGTTGCGGAATTTGACGCAACTCGGCGGGTACGTTTACTTCCACCAGTTGGAGCTGGCCAAGGGTTTCGCCTACGATGGCGTACGCCTGGAGGAGCTACTGGCCGACAGCCTACGTCTAGATGGGCCAGCTCCTTTGAGTTCACCCCACACACGCCTTCGTTTTGTGGACTCCTCCCCGCCTGAGTTCGAGGGTCTGCAAGTGAACCACAGCCTGAATCAGGTGCCACTGGCCAGCGGCTACCAGCTGCTCCACGAGGCACTGCACCTAAACAAGGCCAACTTCCAGCGACTGGTGGCAGAGCGGTCTCAGGTGAACCACGATGTGACTGGCAGTGGTCTCCTTAACGGCCAGAGCCTGGAAGATGTTTTGAAAGCGAAGCCTCGCACCTGGTCGGGTGAGGTACACGTGCAGGAGCTGATTCTACCGCAGGGCGTGCAGGCGGATCACTTACAGGCGATAAAAGCAGACTTTCTGCTCGATTTCCTGCAGCAGCTGGACGAGTTGCCGCTGCTCATCCTCCAGGGACGATTGCAGGTGGAGCGCATCGATGTGAGTGACTCAATCCATGTGGCCGAGAACCTCAACGGAAGGGATATGAACGAACTGCAGCGCCAGGTGGTGTGGCTGAATAGACCCAATGAGCTCAGGACACGCTGGATCCTCAAGGAGCCGCCGCTTATTGAGGGTAACCTGCACATCCTTGGCAGCTTCAATGAGCGTTTGCTTCCCGAACTGCTGGACGACATTGTGCTGCGACCCAAGGAGGGAGAATCACAGGAGCACATCATCGAGGGCACCAAGAGCTTTCTGGCTCCCATTCATGCGGAGCATCTCCAGCTGGCGGCTCTCAATGGGATTCCCTTCGAGCGGCTGGCTAACAAAGTCAATGGACAAAATCTCTCGGGCAATGTCCAGCTTCAGGGACGTCTCTTTGTTGAGGACCTTCGACTGCAGGGCTCACTCAATGGAAATGGCGAGGCTCTACGGCAACTGGAGAAGCTGCTGCGCTGGGATCCCGACCACCAGGACTTCGTGCAGCGCGGTGAGGTTTCAGTGCCGGCCAAGCAGCTGGAGAAGCTCACAGTGCAGGGTCACCTGGGTAACAATCGCAGTGGTGAACCGCTTCAGCGGACCTTCGATCAGCTAATCTTCAAGCAACAACAGCTTGGTATCCAGTTGCAGGACCACAAGACCTTTACAGGACGTGTTCGCATCAAAGACGGCGCTTATATAAGCAGCTTGAATGACTTGGATTTGGACCAGTTGCTGCGGCAGCTCATCTTCACAGACTCGGAGGAGGAAGAGGTGTCCATACAGACGCCTGTCCTTTTTGAAGTTGCCACTCGTATGGATCACCTCCAGGCAGAGCGCCTGGTGCTCGCCGGAGAGCTCCTCAACGGCTGTAATGTGAGCCAGTGGCTTAGGGACACCATTCGTGTGGATCGTGACTTTCAGAGCCCCAACAGTGAGTAAGGGAATCCCCGAGAGAAACGTTAATCAGATTTGTTTTGTCCTTTCCAGTCACCTTTGCCCAGGGATCCCTGGACGGCAACTCGCTGACGGTGGAGCAGCTCAACCAAGTGGATCTGTCACGTATCGTTACCCGGCACACGGAGCAGCATCTGGCAGGGAACTTGACAGCCGAGGAGTTCCTCCTCGATGGACAGATGCTAGTGGGAGGCAGCGTCAACGGTCGCAATCTCTCAGCGGAGTATGCCAATACGCTAATGGTGAGTGCTCCATAAACAACCAGTCTCCATCTCTTCAACTTTGATGCTCATTCCTGCAGACAAATCCCCCCAGCAGAGAGCAACATGTAGAGACACCCCTATTCCTTGGTTCTATTGATGTTATCGGTCCCTTGGACATCACGTCACCGGTGAGTGGTCTTAACCTGAGCGATGTGGCCACCCTGACGGCGGAACCTGTGCGCCTGGAGTCACCCCTTTACTTCACCCGCCTCGAAGCACCCTTTTTGCAAACGGATCAGCCGGTGAATGGATTCGATTTCAGGGATTGGTACGAGCGCAGCCTTTGGGCCAGGGGCAGACCACAGCAGGAGATCACCGGCAATTGGCGGGTGAAGAAGCTTCTCGTGAAACAGCCAGCCGATGAGCAGCGACCACGTCGACAGACTGCCAAGGAGAGCTACCGGGATCTGTGCGAGCGTCTGTCGAGAATTCTGCTGCCCTATCAGGTGCAGAAGCTGCGTCATAGTTTCTCAATGCAGCAGGCAGAGGATCAGGCCGATGTGCGTCGAGTGTTTGCAGTGGAGGCTCCAGGAAGCTTCACTTACCTGCTGATAAACGAACGTGGCTGCTGGACGCGCATTCATCGCTGGAATGGCACTGGATTCGAGCGATCCGGCGCCTTCCAGAGCGGTCCCGTCGATGAGGTGACTGCCCTGATGGTGGGCAACACAAGTGCCATTCCGGAGTTCGCCTTCATGACCAGCTATGAGATGCAGGAGGATGAGCATGAGGCCAGCTGGAATTGTAGCGGAGTGAAGGCCACTCTTGTCGGTTGGCAAATGACCAAAGAACGACAGGCCATGGAGGCAATGGATGTACCCCTGGCCAGGCTGAGAGCTCTCCAAGAGCAGCTGCATAGCCAAAGGCCATTGCCGCCACATCCCGTCTACCAGGAGGCCATCAGGTACCTTAAGCGACCCACCATCGAGTCCCAGCTGGGCAAGGATTGGCAGGAGCAAAAGCAGAGACAGGAACTAGAACCCGCCGAGCTGGCCAGGATGCGCAGCCGCCTGCTGGACACACTGGTGTTTCGGCTGCAGGCGGAGGTGAACATCACCCAGCTGAGCATTCCCGAAAGCGATCTTTTCGATGAGCATCTGGTTGAGGACTTTCTTCAGCTGCTGCAGCAGTTGCGTGGTTTGCGACGGCGCCTGGACATTGACACTCTGCCGCTGCCGGACACTCCGGCTCGGGTCCTGGCCGCTCGCAGTGCCCAGCTCATTTGGCCCGTACTCCAGGAGCTGAAAGGCCTTTCACAGGTAAATAAGACAGGTGAACAGGAGCTGCGGCTAGAGCAGGCTTTGCTGGATGTTCTGTCATTGGCCAATGATGGCAGCAGTAATGGCGCTGGCGAAGATGAGAGGCTGCATGCGGTGATTGAGAGATTGCGTGGACTGCAGCAAGAACTTCATCAGTTGGAGGAGCAGGAGGAGGAGGAGGAGGCCGCTTCGGATAGAGAGGAGCAGTTCCTGCCACCGCCTAACCTCGACTGGCGGTCACTTCAAACCCTTCGCCTCTATGTGGGACCTGCCCACCGACCCAGGCTCCTTTACGCCCGCTTAACGCTACTGACACCTGCTGGTGCCCCGCCTCCCACAACACCCTCTACAGCGCCAGCTGCCCACATTCAGGTGCATCATGCGAATGGCTCCATCTTTCAATCACTGGCAGCAGAGCGTGGAGCCCGTCACTTGACCACCTTAAGGGTGCGGGATGAGACTCTCCTGGCCTACGTCGAGGGCTGCTGCACCATCCGCGTGCTGATCTATCGCGGTGTTCAGGGTTTTGTGCCTTTTGCGAAGTTCACTGTTCCTTCAGAGATCGGTGGTGCAGAGGTGCTGCAGTTGCTCGGAATGCGGGTGCCGCTCAAGCGTGCTCCTGGCGCCGTGTATTACCTGGCGGTGGTCCAGGCCAGACGAGTTATTTTCTACGAACTTGTAGTTGTAGGTTTGCTGGAACCTTGGTTAAAGTGTTCATAATTTGGAGAATCTTTTAAGGGGTTCCCCTTGAAGTGAAGTTACTGGAAGAGATCCTTGTTTATGTGTTAATTTGTTGTTTTTTTGTAGGCTTTAGGAATGAATTTTGTTATCGCATTATATTATTATTGAATTATATTAAACTTGTGCATCCTTAAATATGAATATCTATCCCATTCTCCCACCGTTAATGACAACACCTTATGTCCTTTAACTACAAATATACGATAAATCTTTTTATTTCAAGGCTTCTAGTTACAGTTACACAATCCATATACATAGCTGAGGACACACTGGAAGCCACATGCTCCTCATGGCCCCTGCACGGTGATTGACTCTTACAGCCTAGGCCCGACTTACGACTACGGGTCCCCGGATTTGCGGATCCCTTATCCGGAGGGTGAAGGAAGGCGGACGGGAAAGGACGACAGTGACTACAATAAATACACACACATTGCGACGATAACAAGGATCAGGAATAGGATAGGAGGAAGTAAAAAAAAGCGAGGGAATCATATATACAGCTACGCCTGGTGTCCCAAGTCCAAGGCCTACGACGAGGGAATCTTGAAGGGCAGGAAGAGGCGCGGATCGCCAATCTTGGGACTTAGACGGACCACCACCTGGTCGTCGCCGTCGCCCACCTCGAGGAACGAGTTCCAGTCAGCCAGAAAGTAGAAGCCGTTCTTCTTCTTTGGCGGCGGTGGCTCTTCGCTGACAGGATCCGGGCCAAAGGAGTCGGCCAGGTCATCCAGGGAGCCATTCCGTGACTCCTCCGTGGTGGTGGTGGTCGAGCTGCTGCTGCTGCTGCTGGACTCCGACTCCTGCTCTTCGGCCGCCCCCTTGGTGTCGCCATCGGTGTCGCTGTCCAGGCCTAGACTGAGACTAATCCTGGTCGGTGCCTGGGTTGTGGAGGCCGTGTCCAGCTGCTCCTCCGCCTTCTTGCCAGCTTCACTGCTGGTATCATTGGCCGCACTCTGCCGCCGCGACTTCAAGGTCTCATCCTGGCCAGTCTGCAGGGACTGGAGGTAGGCAGCATCTTGACTTGGACTCGGACTAGGTGTACTGCTAACGGTCACCTGATCCAGACTCACGTTCAGCTGCTGCAGCTCCTGGAGGTTACTGATTAGACGCTGCAGCTCAGTGAGCTCACTCTTGGAGTCCTCCCTCTTGTCCTTGGTCCGGGACTCTGCTCCGGACTCTTCTTCCGGCTTGGCTAGCTGGTAGTTTAGCTCACTAAACTCCGCCATCAGGTCACCATCCAGTTCACCCAGCCTGCTATCAGACTCACCAGCATCAAGTTCCTCCTCAGGATCACCCTCATCGCTGCGTCGGCGGAAGCCGCTGCCCACGGCTAGGCCCAGCTTGGGAGCCAGCTCAGTGCTCACACCTATCCTATTGGCCGCCCGCTTGATGGCCGCCTCAATGATCTTGGTGGCACTGAAGACGGGCAGCTCCACGCTGCTCTCCGTGCTCGGTCTGGCCGTCTCCAGCTGCTGGATGCGTATCCTCGGACGGCTGGTGGTCAGCGAGAAGACAGCCGGTGAGGAGGTATCGTGCACCTGGACAGGAGCAGGTGTCGTTGTGGTTGTACTGCTACTGCTGCTGCTGCTGGAGGAGGAGGAGGAGGTGGCCTGCAGCTGACTCTCAAGCTGCTGGGATAGCTCGTGGGGCAAAGCCACTCCCAGCTTCTGCAACTGCTGTGTGTTGTAGAGCAGTTTCTGCAGCTCCGCAAGATCAGCCTTCCTGGGACCTCCAGTGCTGGGCTTGCTGGTGGTGGTGCTGGTACTGGTGGCTCTTCGGGCGGGCACAAAACGTGGCGGTGCCGGTGGCGTGGCCTGGCTCTGACTCTGACTCTGACTCTGAACCTGGACCGTCTTGTAGATGGGCTGCATGTGCTGGTAGCTCTGTCGCTCGCCCGTATCCTCCAGGCTGCCAAAGAACTGCTGGAACTGGCCAAAGTCCAGCTCTGAGGCTGCGCCACGCTGAGGATGAGCAGGTTGGCTCATGGCCAGCTCCCGCAGCTCCTCGCTGGAGGATTGCAGCGGCGGTATGGCTGTCGTGGTGGTAGTATAAGGCTTCTGGTAGACGGGCAGATCCAGCTTAAGCTCCGGTTCGGTGTCCAGCAGAGCCTGCTCCTTGGCCGGCTGGGCGTAGACTATGTGGGCACCATTGAGGCTCTTTACATTCGGACTTCGCACCGAGGCAGCGGTGACCAATTGGGATTGGGCCTGCGTCTGTGGATGGGTGAGCTGAACACGCTCCAGTTCCTGCACCTTGCTGAGCAGCTTCTGCAACTGCACATAGTCCTGCGGCTGCACTTCATCGTGGTGGAGTCCATTACTCCTCTCGAAGCTGCTCAGAGGTCTCTGCTTGGAGGTGGACGCCGCTGTGGATATCTCCACTGATCCCAAACCGTTGCTGTAGCCGGGAGTCTGTGTGGGGGACAGCTCCTGGAGGTGAGCAAAGTCGTTGCTGGGCAGGCTCTGGCTCTGACCCGGCCTGGAGTTGGCTGCCACATTGCGGCTGAGGAAGTTCGGTGGCGTGGTGGGTTGCTGCAGTTGCTCCAGCTGCTGAACGCGGGTTATCAGTGCCTCAAACTGGGCATGATCCACCGAGGGAGTGGGCCTGGGTGTGGTGGTCGTGGTGGTGCTTGTACTGGAACTAGTGCTCGTCGTGGTTGTGGTCGTCTTGGGTGGCTGCTGTTGCTTCTTTTTGCTGTTCCTGGCCTGCTCGTATAGCTTCTCCAGCTCACGATCGTCGCTAAGGAGTCGCTGCAGCTGGAGAAGATCGGCGGGGCCCAAGCCACTGCCTGGACCCAAGCCCAGACCCAGACCCAGGGCTGCTCCCAGACCAGAATTCTTTGTAGGCCTAACCGTGGTGCTGGTCGAGGTGGTGCTCCTGGACTGCTCCAATTGCTGCAGCTGCTTCAGGATGCGCTGCAGCTCACGGGCCTCGCTCTGGGCAGGTGAAGGTGTCGTCGTTGTGGTCGTACTTGTGGTCGTGGAGAACCTACTGGCCAGGGTCTGGGCACTGGGACCGGCTGCCTTGATCACATTCTCTGGATTAATCTTGAGCTTCTCCAGCTCCTGGAGATTCTGCAGCAGCTTGGACAGCTCATCGGTGCTGGTGGCCGTGGCCTGCTGGTTGCCTCCATTGGCAAAGTTCAGGTCTATGTTGGGATCAATCCTTCGACGTGGCTTCTTGGCCTCGATGAGGAGGGGCTCTCCGTGTGTGATTAGCTGCACTGGAGCAGGAGTTGTTGTCGTCGTGGTGGTGGTACTTGTTGTGGTGCTAGTCGTGCTCCTCGGCTTCTGCTTGGGCTGCGATTGAAGCCGCTCTAGTTCCTGCAGGTTCTCCAGCAGCTTGGCCAGCTCTGCATTACTCTGTGGTGGCAATCGAGCTGTCGCCGTGGATAGTTCCGTGTGGGCACCCGTGGGTTCCTCCGTGGGCTTGGCACCTGCCTGGGGCTCCTTCTTCAGAGCCTTGGGTGCCTTCTTAACAATACCAAAGCGTGTCAGGTAGCCCTCCACTTCGGGTTTCACTCGCAGCTCCTCCCCTATGTTCAGGGGCTTGAAGTTGGAGTAAGCCTCCGGCCGGATTCGAGCTCCTTGGAGGCCACGCAGATCTGCCACTGCCACCACCGATGGCTGTGGTGCACTCTCCGCCGGATAGTAGTCATCCAGGGCATAACGCTTGTGGGCTGAATCGCTCTTGCCACTTCCACTTCCACCGCCGGAAACGATGCCCAGACTCTCTAGGATGTCCGCCACTGGCTTCACTGTCACTGTGGTGGCACTGGAGGGCTTGGGCTTCCTCAGAAACTGCGCATTCTTGGCACTGTAGTGGGAGCTGAATCGGGCAGCCTGGGGAGGAGCAGCAGCAGGAGGAGGAGCTGCCGCCGCCGCTGCTGTGACAGGTTTGAAGTCCTGGTAAAGCACCGGCGGTGGAGCTGGCGGATGATAGGTGGTGGCCAGCGGCATAGGCCTGAACTGCTGCTGCTGGAGGGGATTTGCCAGATTCAGACTGTAGGCTGGCTTGTATGTAGTGGCCGCCACTGCGGGATTACCACCCGGCACTGTGCTCCTCGGCAAAGCATTGGGATCCGGGGTTAGGAACTTGACGGGATCGGGTGGAGTGTAGCCATCGATGACGCGTGTCACCGGGGGACGTGTATACAGCTCCTGGAGGTTCTCCTCTGTATTATTATCCGTGTTGAAGGGCAGGACAAGCATCAGGGCTCGCATGCTATCCGCCCGGCTCATGTCACCCGCCTCCAGACTCTTTTCGTACTCCTCACGCGTCACCTTCTCGTACAGCTCCTCGATCTCGCCCCTGGACAGGAGGATATGGGTCAGTAGGGAAGGGATTCATACCTTTAAGGAGTGCCTACTCACCTCGTTAATCTGGGTAGAGCTGGATCATTGGCCAGTATCTTTTGCACCTCATCGATTGTCTGCTCAATCTCTGGCGGCTGAAAGAAGCTCTTGTCCAGCTGCTGGCGTGGATTACCGCCCTGGATGGTGGGCACTGCCTGCGCCAAGCCCCCCAGCTGGAGGAGGGCTATCAGCGCCAGGCACTCGCGGAGCATCCTTGGGTATCAAATGGGAGTCTGGGGTAAAGCAAATAGGAAGAAAAGTTGGATATTTAATGGGTTAATTAAACTAGAATCTTAACTTTAAGGTAAACTTTTACTTAAATCTGAATCACAGCTTTTAAAACCATATGCATCTATATCTCAATGATTACAAGGACCCTTAATGATAAGAAATTATTAGAAAATAGCTACCCCTTGGACAGGTTAATTAGGATCCCGGGCAATATCCCCAAGCCTCCCCAAGTGACACCTTTCGCTTTCAATATCTTTCCTCACTTTCGTTTTATTTTTTCGTATTTCCCCCGTGAATGAATGACCCACCGACCCAGCAACCATTGAGGCATATTAACCACTCATTAACCACTAACCACATCCAGTTCGGTGGCTGTTAATAATCAAGTTGTGGTCTCTGCGCGGATTTCCCCCAAAACTCCAGATCCCAGAGACACGCATGGGTTTCCGCCCAGGAAGGGGGAAATGGAAATAATAATAACCGAGTCAAAGTCGACGAGAGAAAGAAATCAAATGAAATGCATGACAAATTTTGCTTCAAAAGCGGAGACGAAGAAAGACGGCGTTAAATGGGACAAATTGTACAAGTCTATTTGGCCAGCAAAACGAGACGTAACTCAAAAAATCAGAAAGAGCTGAAAATTGCCATCATTTTGGAGGATATTCAAGGATTACGCAACGGAGGAGGAGGCCCAGGATGATGACTATGATGCAATGGAAATTAAAACACAAAAAATAGCTCCATGAAAATGAAAATGGAAATGGAAAATGGTAGTGGTAATTGCGGTGGTAATTAAAATGGAGCCTGCAGCGAAGATCTTGCCCAATTTGTGACAGCTTAGCGGGCCCCGAAAGGAGGAGGAGCTGTACACCATCTATCGAACCCATCGAAGCGTTTAATTTTCACTTAATTGCCGTAGTTAAATCATAAATTTAATGAGTGCCGGAGTCTTGTAGAAAGCAGTGACGACGACGACGACGAGGTTGGTCTTGTCCAGCAGCGGAGCCGTTAGCGAAATGAACTGTTAGATAATCTCTTGGAAACGTGTGCGAAGCAGGGAACAGGGAGCAGGGAGCAGGGAGGAGAAGCTAGTTATGGTTAAGCTATGCCACTCCAACCGAACTAAGCTCCGAACTGGCCCAATGGCCACTACTACGTGCCGGGCATTCTAAACGAGATCAGTGTCCATCGGGGCTAACTGCAGTCTGGATTGGATTGGGTTTTTGGAAATGGCAACTGGACATTGGAGTAGGAATGCTGCCACTGGAATGCTGTTTGCTGCTGGAGATCTCTGCACTCGAGTGACACTAATGAGGGGGCAATGATACTTCACTTTAGCACTTGAGACGGAATGGTTGTGAGTCCAGAAGTTCAAATGAAGCTGAATATGTACTTATGGCTAGCTGGGAATCCAAGATATGTGAGCTGAGCTCTTTTCTTTTCAGGTAATTCCCTATTTTGGAATCTCAGCTAATCACATACCAAGTTTTATTGCTTTAACTTAAGTAGAAGTCAAGTTACATGAGGTTTGTCAGCTTAGAAACCAAGTTCTGTGAGTTATTTAGGATTTCTTGAGTAGATCTGCTTACAATGATTTCGATTTACTTGGTTTATAATTTAAACCAAAGATATTTAGCTACCAAATCTGTAATGCCATACATCGCTCCACACGTCGTATACGCAATTCCGCTTTGCATACAACCATTAAGCCTTACAAAGTGGGGGGGACAAAATCCATTGCATTTAAATTTCATAATCAAAAGGCAAATAATTTGTTGCCATTGCGGCAGCACAGACCCACGAAATGTGAGTCAATCTTGGGCGAGTGCATTTCCAATACGATAACAAACTCAAACCCAAGACGATGACGATGACGATGATGATGATGATGACGATGGCTGTGATGACGACGTCACTGAAGCGCATTAAACGCAAACGCAGAGCACAAGTAACCACAACAACAACAACAACAACAACAGCGGTGGAGCAGTAAGTACCCCAATACCAGGCCCGAGTGTGTGGTAACAATTAAGGCTGTGTTAAGTAATTCCCAGCGATTATTAATGTTATTAGGAGGCCTGTTTCTGGAGTATCGTTCATCTATTGATTGCTCTGGTTTTGATTTTCATAATTTACAATTTTCCCAGAGCTCAATCTTTGCTGCTAACTTGGCTTTTTCATTTTGCTAACATATTAAAGGCGGAAGCCAGGCAGAAGTCGGAGTTGGAGCTAAAGGCCGTGATCTGAAGTCCGGGGTGGAATGGAAATGGAAATGGGAGATGTGGGAAATGTAGGAAATGTTAAATAATAATTAAACTTCTGGCAAGTCCCAAGCTAGCAACATGAACATTAATAAAAAAATGCTCTATAAGGAATTATAATATCTAGATATAAGCAAGATCTTGACCTATAATAAACTAGTCTGGGAATAACTCAGCTTCTGCCGAAAGTTATTCAATTAAAACCTACAAATACACTTAATATGATTTGATTATGAAATTATAAACAGAGTAACTCGAGTTCTACAATAGTTATAATCATGAAAGTTGGTATATGAGCAGCTGGAATTCTAAGACAGATATCTACCCGAGAAAACAAGAGCTAATATTGCTTTTGAAATAGTAAAAATACCACCTAAGCCTAGATAAACGAACACCTAAAACCCCTTTATAAAAAATCACTCAACTAACTATCACTTCAAAGTTAAACTCTTTTAAACAATAACTTAAAGGTCAATGGAATGTGAAGGGAAACCCTGCTTAAATTAAGATAAATTGTCACTAAAAATCAAATATATTCGTGAGAAAACTCCCTTAAGATCAGTCTGCAGACTCTTGGCTCGAATGACTTTAACCCTGAAATTGTACAGCAATCATGCGGCAATTTACAGTAACCATTGCAAATCACAATCAACAACAAAAAAACAATAACAAAAAGCAGAAGCAGACAAAAAAAAAGACAAACAAAAGACAATTGTCTTTTGGACCAAGTGGCGGGCGCTTCATTAGTTTGGCTTAATCAAGAGCAGCACTTAGCCTCGCTCCGAGCAGGGTCAACTTGATTAACTGGCCATTAAACTGGGTGGAGTCCAACGAGGGAGAAGGTGTGGATGGTTGGAGATGGTTGGAGATGGATGGAGATGGTTGGAGATGGTTTCTTGGAAGTCAAGTTGAACAAGAAAGAAACTGTGTCAATGCAGAGAGTAAGCTTCGAATGAGAACGATGAGGAAAAATATATATTTAATCCATATATTTTGAAATATAAATAATAGGTTCTTCCTTTTCTAAATTTTAACTGAATTCAAAGCTAGGAATGATGAGGAAGCTGTAGACCCCTTCTTCTTTGACTTGATCTTTAAGATATTTGCTAAGCCCGCTTCTAATATAGAGCTACAACCTGGTTTATAGATGTCTGCATAGTGTTAGATATAGTTCAATCAAACCTAGAACTATATACACATATATATATATATTCATAATCTCTCCCAACTAGGTCAGAGTCTCTCTCTCTCTCTCCTCTCCCCCTCTGAAGGTCATCTGCCAACAACACACAACCTGTCATAGCCAACATATAGCATTTCCGGCTTTTTGAGAAAGCGCCCGTGGTGAGGCTGCTCTCACTACCAACTCGACCGATTAGTCAGGCCCAAAATGAGAGACGATGCTCGGCATCACCTCATCTCATCTTCGGCCTGATCTTCAAGCCCCCAAGTGGCACTCCATCTTCATCATCATCATCATCATCTACATCTGCATCAGCTGCACTTTTACTCGCAACTTGTTCCTGGTTTTTTGTGCCTTGGCCAGTCGAACGGGTGAGCAGCTCCTGGTGGTGCCAGGTCCAGGTCCAGGTCCAGCGGTGGATTCTATGCGAGCCAAACCGCATATGACAAGTGAATGTTGTTTTGGCCAGTAAATGCAGCAGCAGCTACCAAAAGAGACCCAAAAACTGAACCAAGTCGGGCGAGCAACTTGGCCAACTGGCTTTTGGCTTTGGCTTTGGCTTGGACTTTGGGTTGGGTTTCGATTTTGGTTTTGGTTTTGGAATATTTTCAAATTTGAATCTGTTTGACTTGTTTATTGGCACTTTTACCCAGTCGATTGATTTCTTGCCTTGGCAGATGCTTAATTATTGTTTTTTATTATTATTGTGACTCGTCTTTGGTTTGGTTTTCGTTTTGTTTGTCAAGTGATTCGACTTGACTTGGCGCTGTTTCCCTTTTAGTTTGTTGTTATTTTTTATGGACACTTTCACCACCAACAGCAATAATAATAACAACAACAACAACAACAACAGCGGCAATAATAATAAATATTAAAACACTTTACATGCTTGCCTCTGCTTAATTTTTCAAATAGCTTTTTTTTCTTCCTCCTTCTTTTTCGGCTTAAATTTTTTGTTTAATTTCGTTTTTGGCTGGCTGACAGTCATAATTGTGAAAAGTGTCGCTGGAATTATGTTGTTTTCATTATTATTTCACTGTCAGTTTGGTGTTTTTATAAAGCGAGTGCTCCGGTTGTTTTGTGGGTAATATTCACCAGGTTACTCCATTAGCCTCACTTCCTTGGGCCTGTCGACATTTCTTTTGTGGGGTTTTGTATAGACTTTGATGGGTTTTAAAGTGAATAAACACTATAAACTATTATTTACGTAACAATTTGGAGCATGGCATGTCTTTAGTTTTGGTAGTTAAGGGGAATGATTTGTCTGTTAATTGTTTTACATATTTTTTTAAGGTATTTGAAAGTTAAAAATATATATAATATAGATTTCTAGAATATATTATTTATATATTATAAATATTATTAAGAGTTCCCTGATAATATCTGCTTTTTTACTTGATTTTAAAACCTTAAAGTAAAATCTATCTAAAAGATAGCTCTCTTTTCGGGCTTTCCTTTCTTCCTAATCACTCTTTTTGTTCATCATTTCTCTCCTGGTCATTATCTCAATGCCATTTTCCATTTTCCCATTGTCCCCGTGTGTCAAGGTCGTTTGATCAGACCAAACCAATCACGATTCGCCCGCTCAACCAGCTCCCTAGCCTGCGCCTCCGCAACAAGTTCGTTGCCTAAGTCTTTTGTTTTTTGTTCATGTATCTTGTTTTGCCTTGTTTTTTCCTATTTTTTCTATTTTCTGTTTTTAAGCAACACAACCTGTCGCGGTTTTAATGTCCAACAACATTTTCAATTACATTTTCAATTTTCGGCGTTCGCTCCTCGCTGCTGGAAAATCCAAATTCAAATTCAAATCGAGGCGCTTTTTCACAACTCTCTCGGAGGCCTCACACACACTCGCACACTCTACACACACACACACACAGTAAAAAAATTTATAAACTAAAAACGTTAAACGAAATTCGAAATTAAATCGAGGCAAAACGCGAACACGCGACTGGGTCCGGACCTCGGCGATATCGGAATGGGTTTTGGAATGGAAATGGAATCGTTTTCGGGCTCGGGCTCGCTCTCAGACTCGGACTCGTGCTCGTGCTCGTGCTCGTATTGCGCGGCCTGAAGACCATTTTCGACGAGCGTTGGCAGCGTACTGAGACCGGGCTCCACCACAGGCCACAGTTGGAGCTTGTGGCTGCAGCTTGGAGCTGGAGCTGGAGCTGGGACCGAGGCCTATACGCAACTCGCCTAGAAGTTCGATTCATTCGTTGGGTATTAAAATGAACATTGTTTGGGGCCACTAAACCCATTCAAAGTGCATTGCATCAGCCGTGTCATGTCATTTGTAATAGTTTATTCTCAAGTAAATGCTTATAAATTGTTCTAGTCTAGTTTCAGAGCTATTAATGCATAATAAATTGCATTTATATGATTTAATTGATTTTGGAATTGATTTAAGAAGAACTATAATTCCATTAGAAATGTTTGAATGCATTTATTTCTGGTATAAATATTAATTTTCTATGGGAAAAAAGTCCGAAACCTTGTACCAATAATTGTATTAAATTGACTTTAATATACTCTTTATGATTAAGAGCACAGGTAACCCTTTGTTTGGCCAGAAACCTTAGGAATCCGTATCCAAGTTTTCCAAAAACACTTCGCTGAATGTTTAGGATGCAGAAAGCATACCCTTCTTCGTAAGATTCATCCTTTATGAGTCCCCAAATGGAGTCCACGAATGGAATCCCCGTCGCTACATTATTGGTTAATGGTTTTTACATGCCATTTTTAGAGGTATTAAGAGGGAGGCTCCTTGATGTCTTCAGAGATCAGGTTAGAGAGGACCAGGCCATAAAATCCAATCAGTGGAGTGATTGGATGCAGCCGACAGGCAGGATAATCTCCACATAAATCTGGAAATGTTGCAGCTCTTCCTCATATTTATTTATTTCTGTATTTCTGAGCTGTCAAATCTAAGATGAAAAGAGATGCTTGCAAGTATAGTAGGGGCATTAAAATTCATTAATAGATATAGTTGTTTATAATTTTGTATTTTATAATTAGTTTTGGTTTTGCTTTTGAGGTGAATGCCTTGCAGTCTGCTCTACAAGATACTCGGAGGAGCTTCTCATTGTATTCAGGAAGAAATTGAGCAGAAAATGGAAAATTATTGCTCAGACTGATTAAAGACCAAAGTGTTTCTTAGCATGGAGCGTTGACTTTGCTCTCCATCCGATTGGATTGGAACCGATTGGATTTATGGTCAGGTTGGGCATGCAAATGACCTGCAAAGAAACCGAAAGTAGGTGAAGGTTACACCAAGCAGCTCTATATATCGATTGAGGAAAATGATTTACTATTTAAATAGTTTTAAAAGCTGATAAATATCAAGAACCACTATGCTAAGGCTTCATACTTACGGAAACCTTTGGGCAACAGTCAAGTTAAGTAGACATGATTGTTAACCCATTGCCATAATTCTCGCATCTCCAATTAAATAGCCATCAGTGGGATTCGCTTTGCATATCAACACCAGAAGCCACAAGAAACAAATCAGTGCCGGCTCTGTGAGGGATGCCGGTGATCAGCCGGAGGCGTGACATGTCACCGATCTCTGAGCGGAGCGCTCGTTCGCTCGCTCGCCTTGACCAAGTACCCTGCGAACCGATCTCTGGCGGGGATCGCAGCTCTGGCGGCGGGGAAGGTGAACAGCATTCTGCAGACTGGTTTCAGCAACGCGGCATTTCACTTTGACCAGTCAGTCAGACGGCCAATGGAGCCGCTTCTTCATTGTCTTTCTCCCAAAACAAAATTGACAAATTCAATCGCTTTTCTCTGGCACTTTCTGCTCTGCTTCAAAGCGGAGTCCATTGAGTCCACCCAGGGAGGCCACCGCCGGCGATTGATTCGGTTTTGGATTACATTATAGTCGCTGTGCCGGTTGCATAATAAAACGCACGCATCGAGATCCAATCTCAGTTTGATGCCAATGCACTCTTCGCCAGTCACTTCTGGGATGGTGACTGTTCCCTCTTACCAGGGGGGTAGTCTCAGCCGGGAACAGGGAGAGGTTTCTAGGCGGATGAACTGAAATTAAAGAGGAGAAGGAAGCCCAAGCTGGGCGGCAAGTTATAAACCAGAATTAATTGTTTTTGAAGCCCGATAAAGGCCTGGTTTGTGGAGAAACCCTTCCTCTTGGAGAAAACCCAGTCTTGGAGCACGTCTTTGCTGGAAATAATTAAAACAATTTTCGGTTATTTGTAACATTTGTCATTTGTACACACAGCAGAGATCTTTGTGTGTTTGCCAAGTGAACCAAAGGGGGAGAAGAGCTGCAGAGGAGTGGGAAGGAGGAGAAGCATTTGTGTGTGACAACATTTGACACAATTTAACGCTGACACGACAAATTCGTCTGCGGTCTTGTGCACATCACTCAACTTAAGTTGTTTCTCGGGAGGGGCTGGGGATCTTTGCCTCAGCTGAAAGCTGGAGGAGGATGGGGGGCAGACCCCTGAGACCTGAGACCTGAGACCTTCCCAAGTGCTTTACATTTGGTGCGCTTGCGCTTGCGCTTTGACTTTGCCTTTTGCACACACTTGGAATTGCAACACGGAACAACACAGGCAACAAAGCGGCCAAAGCCGAAACCGAAATATACATTATTTCAGCGAAAACAACAAGAAACAACAACAACAAATGGAAAACTTAAAAAACTAAAACTGAAAAATGACAAAAAACCCATAAACTCTCGACATGACACGGCCAAAATGCGATGTGGACTTGGAATGGAACTTTGGAGCATCGCACAAAATGTGAATTGTTTTTATGCCGCGATAGATGTGCAAAATTAAGCCAGTCAAAGGCTAGAGTCGCACTGACAATACCTTAGTTTTAAAGAAATATGTCATATGCTAGCTAAGAAGTTATAGCCATGAATTTTATATACAATGCAAGGAGAATAAACAAAAGGCTTGGATACCAAATTACAGGATATAGTCGAAGAAAGTCGAGTTCCATGGGATTCTAAATCTATTATAGATGCTCTGTGATGAGTATTCCGCTTAGATCCTGAATAACCCGCAAGGATAATCCATGTCAAGCTTTCATACCCAATTTTACGATGATATACCCAGAGGAAGTCGAGTTCCCTGGGTCTCTGCATCCAATTCCAAGTACCTGGACACATGAGCTTCGGTGGTGATAAGGCGTTGGCTGCGCCACTTGTCTCGTCTGCGTTAACGCCTCTCGTTTCTCCCTCCGCTCCCCGCTGTCCACTCTCCACTCTCTTCTCTCCAGCGCTGCTTTTACTTTATTCGGCCATTCACTTTCTCCGCGCGTTGTTTGCTTTGCTAATTTTGGATATACCTTCGTCACAGCAAAAGCAACAACAAGCGAGCGAGAGAGAAAAGTAAAATAGACAAACAAGTGAACAAAACGAAGGCAAAACTGCTTCTGTTATGGCCAAAAGAGATGTTAGCTTGGGCCTGGTCAATACTATGCGAAATTCGCATGCAAAATTCCGAGAAATTATTCAATCGCGTGGCCAAGATTATCCAATTCCATCCAATCCAATCGAGTCCATTTCCGAGTGCGGCATATGCATATGCATGCAGCGCCGATCCAAAACCAGATCGGGCTATGAATAATACCAACTAGCTTCAATTAGTTAAATGCCAGAATTAATGTCACTTTCCACAGGCCTTGGTAACCGATTTTTTGGCCAGGATCCCAAAGAAAAACAAACAGTAAGGAAACGTGAGGAATGGAGGAAATAACAAGGAGGGAAACTAACTTTGGGAAGACGAAATCGATCATATTTAAGATTATAAATATTCGAAAGTTTTATATGACAATTTTTACGACAAATCAAAATTTTAAAAGCTCATAACTAAGTTAAAAAGGCCTTAAATTTGAATTGGAAAGCTGCTATGTGCTTGTTTTTATTAGGTTAATAAATCTGCATACTCAGTTTAAAGTGTTAGGAAATTCAATTTTTGGCCAATTTTTGCAAATTTTAATGATAAAAATATTATAAAATTTTAAAATTTTGAAAAAAAATTTAATATTTTTATTTTCGCCCATACATACCTAGATCGATTGGTCTGTTGATTCTGATCAAGAATATATATGATTTATGGGGTCGGAAATGATTGCTTCACTTAGTTTCAAGCTTTTGAACAAAATTAAAAAAAAAAAAAACAACAAAAGTAAAACAGCAATATTTCAAATTTAAAAATTGGCCCCCAAGTATAGAGCTGCCACCTAATTTCAACCAGGCGCGGTATTTCAGCCAGAGTTACCAGCTTCTTTTCACGGGGTTGATGATTAGAAGTCTAGCAGCGCCAAAGTGTAGATTTTCAAAAGTCTGGCAATGTCAAAGGCTCAAGACTAAAGATTCTGAACGCACCGCATGGCGTTGCCAAACGTCTTTTCTCGGCACGGCACTTACCAGCACTACACACTCCTCGCTCGACAGCTGTTTGCTTACCTGTGTGGGTGTGTGCTGCCTGTGTGCGTGTGTGTATGTGCGTGTGGATTTATTCATAGCGAAGACCCCAAAAGGAAAATCAGAAGTTTCGGGGGATATACGGATTTTACATAAGTGTGTGTGTGAATGAAAAACCAGCTACTGTGAAAATATAACCAAAAATAAGGCCGAATTCCCGTTGGCTTCCTCGCCAGAATCCTGACAGAGAGAGCATTGCAGGCGCCCAGTCCCAGTCCCCCAGCAGGTGAGTGCCGCTCCCCCGCTGCCCCATACAGCGGTACGCAGCTCCCCACAACTCATTTTCTGCTTCTCTTCCGCCCGCTGTGTGTGTGCCCCAAGCAGGTTCAGCTCCAGGCTAGGATGGCGGATGCCCAGGCAGCGGCACCAGCAGCAGCACCAGCAGGAGCCGGCAAGAAAAGGTGCAAGAACAAAAAGAAGGCGGAGAAGCCAGGCCCAGGTCCATGTCCAGGTAAAGAGGAGAAACAGGAGGAACAGCCAGTCAGCAATGGGCGGGCGAGCGATAGCCACAAGTCGGTGCAAGAGCTGCAGGGCCTGCTGGAGCAGCTGCAGCTATGCACTGGACGCGGTTTCCCGCAGGAGAAAACGGCTGCCTACTCGTCAGAGGAAACGCCTGGCTTCTATCTGGAGGCCGCCGTCCACAATGGCCATGCACACGGTCACAGCAACGGCAACAACAACCACATACGAAGCAGCAACAACAACATAAGCAGCGGGTCCGCCAGCCACAAAAACAACGTGGACAGCAGCAACAACAACAACAGCAGCCACAGCAAGCGTATAAAGGATGATTCACAGATGAAGGAAAAGAAGAAGGATGAGGTGGAGGTGGAGAACGAGAAGGATGCAAAGGAGGAGTCCATAACAGCCACAATCAAAAGCACTGCCAACACAACAACACAAACAGCCAACAGGGCAAGCTCCACAACATTAACAACATCAGGAGCTGGAGAAGGAGATGCTGCCAAAGGTGGTGCTGCGACGGGGAGCATCATTGGCCAGGAGGAGCTGCCCTCCACTTCGGCAGAGGCTGTCACAGCGGCGGCTGCTGCTGCAGCTGCCAGTATCCCAGCGGAACCCGAGGAGTTGCTATCACCACTACCTAACATTTCAGCGGACGAGATTGTGTACAAGGAGTACGAGGCCGAGCACCAAATGCATGTGAGTTGGTTAACCCCCAGGGCTCTAGGGTCCCTCGTTCTCTCTCTCTCTCTCTAATCCCGAACTCTCATCTTTCAGGACATCATGCGACTGATCCAGGCGGAACTATCCGAACCGTACTCGATATACACGTACCGGTACTTCATCTACAATTGGCCAAAACTCTGCTTCCTCGCCTCGCACGACAATCAGTACGTGGGCGCCATCGTGTGCAAGCTGGACATGCACATGAATGTGCGGCGCGGCTATATAGCCATGCTGGCGGTGCGAAAGGAGTACCGCAAGCTCAAGATAGGTACCACCCTGGTAACCAAGGCCATAGAGGTAGAAAACATAACCATTACCAGGCAAATCTTAATCTAATTTGTATCCTTATTTGCCGCTCTTCACAGGCCATGTTGGCTGACAATGCCGACGAGGTGGTGCTGGAAACAGAGATGCGAAACGAGCCGGCGCTGCGGCTGTACGAGAACCTGGGCTTTGTTCGTGATAAGCGGCTGTTTCGCTACTATCTGAATGGCGTGGACGCGCTGCGGCTGAAGCTTTGGTTCAGATGAGTGGCGCCGGCGGCTGCCGTTGAAATTGTTGTCTAAAGTAGCCGCCGAAGATGTGTGGAGCAGGTGGATTGTGCGACTCCAGCGGCGCCCTCTTTTTTGTACCTATTCAACTAGGAAACATCGTAGCACCAGCTTCTGTTCTTTTTTTTTCATTCCCCCCTCTGCCCTTTCCAACGAGACCCTCAATTCCCCCAGATCCTTGTTTATCCCGTCTATCTTTAAAATGTATATTATTTTATTATAGATCAGATAATCAAATTACAAAAGTGGAACGGTTGCAAAGAAGCAGACATAAAACGGACCCAAAATTTGATTAATTTTACAGAAGGCAATTTTGTATGCAATACGTGATTTACATGCATAAAATTAACACATTAAAATCGTAAGCGAGCAATTAGTTATGTACATTAAACAATCTTTACAAAATCAATCTAGAGAATAGACCTACAAGAAACAACAAACAAGAAGCAGCACCAGCACACGCCATCGAACATACACCCCACACACTCATCATCAACACACACACTTTCAGAGCTAGAAAACATTAAAATAATCAAATTTTGTAAAAAGATTGAACAAAACTGAACATTTAACGATCGTAATGCGAATGTATATCAGGAATGAACACAGATTGGAACAAAAATGAGTTAAGAACAGAAACAAATTCGACACACACAACACAACAAAAGCATATTGTAGCGTTATATACATATATATACCTGTATAGGGTTAAATAGGGATATGTATCGACTCGCCATCAGGTCTTCTATGACTATGACACACGTCCCCTTGCGCACATGCGCACAGCTCTGTGTCCTCCAATGTTGTTATCGCTGGAGGATCGGGGCACAAATACAGATATAGAAACAGATACAGATGACAGATTACAGATTATGGATTACAGCTTAAGATAAGGAGAGGATGTGGTGAATCCCGAGTAACATTGAAAGAACGCAATAAAAACTTCAATTACAAAAGATCGGCAGTTTGACTCTATACCTTGGAAGTATCTTTAAAATTGTTTTAACTGGTTTGGTTTAAGTTAAAAAATTTAATAAAGTACTAATTCTCAGTTTTAAAACTAATTTTCAGAAATTTCTCCCGGATAGTCCTTAAACAAATTGTGTAGATTGCCAAAATTTAGATGTGAATCTCTAATTGTAATATTTTTGGTTATAAGAACTGCCGGGGCATATTTATATAGGTTTTTCTATGCTGAACATGAATATGTTGCCCAAAGTGCTCTATCATGTCAGAATTTTGTGTACTTAAATAAACTAAATTGTAGGGGTTTGTATTCAAATATAAGCTTACGTTTATTGATTGCTGGCCGTTACGTTGTGGCACTGTGAGTCATCGATAGTGCTATCGATATATGTCGAAAGATGGTCTGTGGCCGGAATGACATTTTCAGCACAAGCTAGATTGTGGCAGTGTTGACAGGTTACGACGGAAAAGCTAGATTCTGAGCGATACTAAGATAAAAATAAGTCCGTTAAACGTCGATGAGTTTGCGTCGAAATGGAATTTTTAATTTATTTCGTAATTAAGGCACTAATTCGAATAAAAAAAATTTCGAAATGCTAATAAATGAATTTACTATTGTTTTTTTTTCTGTGTTGAAAGTATTTGACATTTGGATATGTTAAACAAAAAGCATGTGAAAATTCAAACCGTCAGTTTTTGGGCAAATCGCTTAACAGTGACCTCGGGGTCGGCTCAATACAAAATAGGCATCGAAAATTGTAAGGCTTATAACTTCGATTTACGAACGCGTGCATATATGAACGGTATATAGGGTCACTAGGGAAAGATTAACGAATATTTAGTGAAAAATTCAATTGTTTTTAAACGTCAGCTTTCGAGAAAATCTAATAACAGTGGGTGGTATATTTGGACTGATAGCTATGGCGCGATCTATGAAAATGGAACCAGATAGGAACCAGCAGATAACCACTCGCTGAACCAGACCATGGAACCATGTTAAGAAAAATACTAAATTAAATTTTAAAAAACAAATTGTTGAATAAAACATTAAGAAAATTGACTGCCCAATAAATGGAAAACCCATTCAAAACAATTTGGTGGGATTGTCATCTAAATCAGGGAAAATTACCTATTTCGTTATTTTTAGATTATTTTAGTATATACCACGGCGGAATGTTATGCCCCTCCCACACAAGCAAAATCGACGCAAACTTTAACAAAAATCTTCCGCCCTTAAATGAACGCGTGCAAGCTTACACGGTATCTCAAACTATAGGGAAAAATATTGTATAATTTCGAATTAAATCTCTATTAAATCTAACCCACAGATTTTTTGAAATTAGCGTTTCCTTTTTCCGATCTCGTTCACAAACACTAGCTTCATATCGATAGGGGCGCCTCCCACCACTATCGATGAATAGACCGCCAGAAAATATTCCTATTGACCATTTCAACAATTGCATGAAATATGCATACCCCATGAATGGAATTGACATTCCAAGCATTTTGGTAGTTGTTTGATCAAAATCCGTTCAGTAGTTCATGTGCAAACCCCACTTTTGCATTTATTTTCATAAATGTTCCTACAAAGAATAAATATATCTGGCAACACTGCCTGCCTAACAAGAAGAAAATTTGATTTAAACTTTATGGTTAAACCTATGCAAAATGAAGACTGTCCTATAGACGGCATCGCAGTTCTGAACATTTTGATATATGTTTCATTAAAATCCGTTCAGTCGTTAATGAGAAATCCCGACTTTTTCATTTATTGCCGTAAATGTATGTGTATGTGTGTATGTTCGACAAAGAATATTAAATAAAAGAATAATTTAAACTTAATGATAAGACGTACATATGTATGCAAATAGAATAAACGGCACTGCAGTTCTGAACATTTTAATCCATTATACACTATTGAGAGTATATAGAAGACTAACTGCAACGTTTTAATTAAATAAATAGCTTTAAATATTGAATATTTGCTTATAATTGAAGAGACAGACAGATGGACATGGCTAGATAAACTCGGCTGTTGATGCTGATCAAGAATATATATACTTTATAGGGTCGGAAATAATTTATTCACTGCGTTGCAAATTTTTGAGATGAAATCATATTACAAATCAAGGGCATTGAAGCTTGAAGATTTGAGAAGCAAATTTTCGAAACAACATTTAATAGTCTGCCCAATAAATGATATCGTTATTCTAAGCAATTTGGTAGGTGTTTCATCGAAATCCGTTCAGTAGTTTTGGAGAAATTAACATTTGAATTATTAATTTATATACTAAGGAGGCATGACTATGCACCCCTGGTAGCCAACTGCAATAAATGAAAGTCGGAATTTCTCATTAACGACTGAACGGATTTTGATGAAACATATATCAAAATGTTCAGAACTGCGATGCCGTCCATAGGACAGCCTTCTTTTTGCATAGATTTAACCATTAAGTTTAAATCAAGTTTTCTTCTTTTTAGGCAGGCAGGGCTGCCGGATATATTTATATTTCACCGGTACATAAATGGAAATAAATGAAAAAGTCGGGATTTCTTACGAACGACTGAACGGATTTTGATGAAACATATATCAAAATGTTCAGAACTGCGATGCCGTCTATAGGACAGTCTTCATTTTGCATAGGTTTAACCATAAAGTTTAAATCAAATTTTCTTCTTGTTAGGCAGGCAGTGTTGCCAGATATATTTATTCTTTGTAGGAACATTTATGAAAATAAATGCAAAAGTGGGGTTTGCACATGAACTACTGAACGGATTTTGATCAAACAACTACCAAAATGCTTGGAATGTCAATTCCATTCATGGGGTATGCATATTTCATGCAATTGTTGAAATGGTCAATAGGAATATTTTCTGGCGGTCTATTCATCGATAGTGGTGGGAGGCGCCCCTATCGATATGAAGCTAGTGTTTGTGAACGAGATCGGAAAAAGGAAACGCTAATTTCAAAAAATCTGTGGGTTAGATTTAATAGAGATTTAATTCGAAATTATACAATATTTTTCCCTATAGTTTGAGATACCGTGTAAGCTTGCACGCGTTCATTTAAGGGCGGAAGATTTTTGTTAAAGTTTGCGTCGATTTTGCTTGTGTGGGAGGGGCAAACCATTCCGCCGTGGTATATACTAAAATAATCTAAAAATAACGAAATAGGTAATTTTCCCTGATTTAGATGACAATCCCACCAAATTGTTTTGAATGGGTTTTCCATTTATTGGGCAGTCAATTTTCTTAATGTTTTATTCAACAATTTGTTTTTTAAAATTTAATTTAGTATTTTTCTTAACATGGTTCCATGGTCTGGTTCAGCGAGTGGTTCTCTGCTGGTTCCCATCTGGTTCCATTTTCATAGATCGCGCCATAGCTATCAGTCCAAATATACCACCCACTTTATATAGACATTTTGTATTATTTCAGAATTTCGGTTTAAATTTCATGAAAATCTGACTACTATATTATATAGTTGCCATAGAAACGATTGGATATCTTTTAGAAAACGAATTAGAAGTTTTGTTTTAGTTTTCAAAATATTTTCAGCTAATTTGATATATAGCCATTTTGTATTATTTTGAGAATTTGTGTTAAAATTTTGTAAAATCGGACTAATATATCATATAGCTGCCATAGGAACGTTTGGACAAGTTTTAGAAAACGAATTAGAATTTTTGTTTTAGTTTTCAAAATATTTTCATCTAATTTTATATATAGTCATTTTGTATTGTTTTGGGAATTTCGGCTTAAATTTTAGAGGAAATCAGAAGACTAAATCATATAGCTGCAATAGAAACTATTGTTTTATGTAGAGGAAATGACAAACAGTAAAAATAAAACTCTATTTATAAAACTGAATATTATAGCTGTAGGTTAATATAATAAAAGTTAGCATTACTTTGTTGGCTTTCAACACAAATATTTTTAATAATAATGTTAACGTGTAAAATTATTCTGTATAAGTGTAAAATTTTAATCTTAGCACGGATATGTTAAATTTCAAGAGCAAGTTTTTAACAAGTAAATCATCAACTTTATTGTTTAAGTTAGGAAGAGGTGAGAATTTGACATTAATTGTATTTATAGTATTTCTTTTATTTTAACTAATTTAACTATTTTAATAGGCAAAACAATCCGACGATAGATAAATACAAAAATAAGTTATTTTTAAAGCTGTTAGCTAATTGCAAGCTTCATAAGCTTTTCCATTTTCAAATATGCCAGATATAGCCTGAAGTAAGCTAAACGGTCAGCACTGCACGGTGGAGCGAAAGGAATAATAATAAAAATGATCTGGCAACACTGGATGGTGGAGCGAAAGGAATAATAAAAACTATAATAAAAATGATCTGTCGCCTGTGTCTGAACGCGCTGGACGAGCAGAACGCGGTGCTGCTGTTCGGTGGCGCCGGCGCAGGCAGTGCGCCCACCGATGCGGACGACAGCGACGGGACCGGCGGCAAGGTGATGCCGGAAAGCTACTTGGTGCAACTGATCTCGATCCACTTGTACCTCTGCGTGAGTATCGCCACTTGCTAGTCGTTGGCTCTAGCCTGCAGCTCGTCTTCTCTGTCTCTCTCCTGCAGCTGTCGCGCGACGACGCCATCTCCACCTGCATATGCACCGAGTGCTGCGCCCAGCTGGAGAGCTTCCACAACTTCTGGAAGCTGGTGGAGCTAAAGCAGACAACGCTTTGCAGCCAGTTCCTGGAAATCGACTGCGATGTAAATTGGTCGGAGGACGGCGGTGGCGGCGAGCCGGATGCTCAGCTGGAGCCGCACACCGCACACCTGATCCTAGAGCCGGAGTTCCCTGAAATCTGGGTAAAGACCGAGCCGAAGGCGGCGGCCACGACACCGACCACAGTCAACAAGTTCCCGTGCATGTTCTGCGAAAAGTCGTTCAAGATGCGGCGCTACCTCGAAGAGCACATCGCCACGCACACGGGCGACCGGCCCATAGCCTGTCCCTACTGCGAAATGGCCTTTCGCTGTCGCTCCAATATGTATACGCACGTGAAGAGCAAACATACCACCCAGTGGCTGAAGGCACGCGAGGAGCGGGATGCGGCCAAGTCGCAGAATCAGGGAGCCGTGCTTGGCACCGAGGCAAGACTGGAGCCGGTGGATGAGCCAGCTCCTACGACTGCCACTGCCCCTGCCTCTGCTCCGGCAGTAGTGTCTGTCTCTCTCGTGCCCGCGTCATCTCCTGTTCTCGTGTCCGCTGCTCCCCCGACAGCAGCGCCTCAGCCCTCACCTCCCATTGTTGAACAGCAGCCGCTACCGCTGCCGCTGTCGGTGATCAAAAGCGAACCCGGCGAGGCCATCAATCTGACCATGACCAAGGCTCCGCCATCATCAGCTAGTCGGGTATCCCGCACTCGCTCCAGCCGCCGCAAGACACACTCACCCAAGAAGGTGCAGCACACGGAGGACAGCGATGCCAGCGACGAGGATCTGCCCCAGAAGCGTCTCAAGGAAAACGAGTTAATATTGGCCAACTACAATGCCGTGGCTGCTGCCGTGGTGGCCGCTGCTGCAGCCTCAACGCTCACCGGCGGCAGTGGCTCTGTTCAGCCGGACAGCCTCCAGCAGCGCCTGTGCGCAAGTCTCCTCCAGCAACAGCAGCAGCAGGACCAACTCTTCGCCGTCATGTCCGCAACGGCGGCTGCCGCCGCAGCGGTTAGTTCGCATTGTGCCTCCACTACCACAACGACGACGACGACAACAGGTCCAATTCTGGGCAATCCCTACAGGTAGGTCCATTCGGATAGAGTGAGAGCGTTAATATCAAATCTGGATTCTTTTGTAGCTCCCCGCCAGCTGAGGCAGATAGACGAACCCTGGACAAACGACGAAACAACCAGCCGCCGCCCCCGCCTACGTCCATTCAGGCTGCCGCACCCATACCCATGATTTGTCCCAATTGCGGTGAGCTGCCCGGGCAGAACCATCGCTGCTTAAGCAAGCCTAAGTACGCCTGTGATGTGTGCGGAAAGTGTTTCAAGATGAAGCGCTACCTGGAGGTGAGTATAAGCACCTCATAATTGAACGTGAAATAATCCTCTATCCCTTCTCTTCTAGGAGCACTTTGCCACGCACACGGGCGTCAAGCTGCACACCTGCGCCTTCTGCCCCACGGAGTTCCGGTCCAAATCCAATATGTACCATCATACCAAGCGCAAGCACAAAGCGGAATGGGAGCGGTCGCGGGCAACGCGCTCAGCGGCCAAGGCGGGCGCCCAGGAGCAGCAGCAACAGCAGGAGCAGTCAGGGCCAGCTGCCGTCTAGGATATATCGATTACAAATATACTTATTATTTTTTGCATATATATATATATGTGTATTAGCCATTACACCGATGTACTTATCCCAAGTTTTGTAAACTCCAGTTCCGGCCAGCGCCACTTTTGTGTATACTCTTCTCGTTCTCTATAATGCCTTAACCAGTTGGATTTGGATCTGGTTATAAAGTAAACATTAATTTCAACAAAGCGTGTTTTTAATGGGGTTGATTCTATAGATATGATATTGTATCATATTTCACGCGAAAGTTTATGTCGATATTTTTATATGCTAATTATTCGGACAAATTGAAGCTTAAAAAACTCATAAATCTGTCAAAAAAGCCTTAAATTCAATTCGTAAAGCTGTTCTAAGCTAGTTTTTGTAAGGTTAAAAAATCTGCATACTCAGTTTAAAATGTTAAAAAATTAATTTTTTTTTTACCAATTTCTGCAAATTTTAACGATATAACCCCTTTCATTTTTTTCAAAAAATCGAACATTTTCAAAAAATGTTTTTTCTGGCAAAAAAGGCTAGAAAGATTCGCCTGTTGATTCTGATCAAGAATATATATGATTTATAGGGTCGGAAATGACCCCTGCACATTTTACAAGCTTCTGACTTAAATTGAAATACCATTATTTGAACTGATTTTATCTATATTTTTATGACAATTTTTACGACAAATCAAAATTTAAAAATTGCACAACTCAGCCAAAAATGCATTAATGTTAATTCGGAAAGCTGATTTATGTTAGTTTTTAGTAGGTTAATAAATCTGCATACTCAGTTTAAAATTTAAAATTTTATCAAATTTTGACAATTTTAATGATGTAACCCCTTTCCTATTTTTCAAAAAATCGAAAATTTTGGAAAAAAAATTTTTCTGCCAAAAATAGCTAGAAAGATTCGTCTGTTGATTCTGATCCAGAATATATATAATTTATAGGGTCGGAAATGACCCCTTCACTGAGTTTTAAGCTTCTGAGTGTTTCGCAATCAATATAGAGCAATATATCTGGATATTTTTACAATTTTATTTCAAGGTTTTCCCTTATAATTACAATTTTACAATTATTGTGGTGGAGGGAGGGCTTTCTGGGCAAATTACCTGGTGCCGACCCCTCGCAGTTGTACTTAATGCTAGGATGGGCTGGGATGTGTGTGATCCATAAAATGTGAACATAATCTTCGTGGCGATAAAATGAGTGTGCTGATTGCTAGCCCTAAGGCCTGGCTACTACTGGCTACTGGCTATTAGCTGCCCCACTGGGTGGTCTAACTGAGGATGGTGATGATGCTGTTGCTGCTGATGCCACAGATCCTACGTTAGCCGTTTATTGCGCGCCTGCGCCTGTAGCAGATCCACCGACGGTACCGAGAACACAAAGGACAGGCAACCGAAGCGCAGGAGGCTGCCGTGGGCCAGAACCGCAGAACCCTCCCAGGCGCCGGCTACCATGGGCACGGGTCCCGCATTCGTACAGCGGCAGGCGGGCTTCACAATGGGCGCAAGTCTGAAATAAAAAAGGAAGGATGTAGAGAGAATTCCCAGTGAACGTAATATAAAGGTAGCTCGCTCACTTGTTCTGGCCACTCCGCTTGGTCTCGAACTGCCGGAGGATGTGACGCCTCTTGTCGAGCAGATCGTCCACCCTCCGCTTTAGCTCGGCGTCGTCGGGTCGCATCCGCTTGCCAGCATGGGTGGGCGTCCGATCGGTTAGGTCGCAGGCGTACACCTGCCCGTTGACCTCCGTTCCGAACTCCGAGTAGTTGATCAGCTCGTACGATTTGGAGAACTCGTCGTAGAAAATGATGGCATGCTGCGGCGAAATGCGACAGCAGTAGCCGATGGCCGACAGGTCCACCGTCTCCGTCTGGCCCAGTGTCGTCGAGGGCGAGTAGTGGCCTCCGTACCCGATGTACAGGCTGCGATACCTCATGAAGATCGACTGCTCCAGGCCCAGGGAGCTGAACCACCGGCTGTCCTCGAGCATGTCGCCCAGCGGCGTGATCACCGCCCGTGCCTGCACCTTGCACTGCAGCAGCTTCAGCTCGAGCCGGGAGGCTAGCTCGTAGGCCTTATCCGTATCGCTCCGGATCCGCGGCACATAGCATTCGGCGGCAGCGTCCGCTGCGGCAATGGCGGCCGCTGTGGCCAGTGCAGGATGCAGCGCCATTGCTGGATCCTCGTCGGCGGCATTGCCATTCTTCTGGGCTAGTATCGAGGACGTTTCGCTGGTGAAGAGCAGCGAGAAGCGATTCATATCCTCCGGTGCTAGCTGGCTTTGCAGTGCTTCCGTTCCTCCTGATCCTTCTGCAGCTGTTAGTTGGCGCAGACGTCGAGCGGCCGTTCGGTTCTTGTACTGCGTTACAATCTCCGGGTACTCTTGGACCAACTGCAGCAGACGCTGATGGGCCAGCTTCTTAATAATATCCACGTCCAGGTGACAGAGGTCCGCATCAATGATGCCCACCTTGCTATCCTCCTCCTCATCCTCAAATGTAATGTCTAGCTCCAGACTGGCCTTCGACTCCACCTTGATGACCGAGGGCAGATCGCCGCCATCTGGCTCGGTCTTGGCATTCTCCGTCTCCAGCCCGCCGGCTCCTCCAGGTCCTGCACCGTTTACCTTATTCGGCTCGGCACCTTCGGTACCTTCCTCAGGGCTAGTATCCTCGCTGTCACTGTCTCCCTCCACGGCTGTCTCCACGGTGCCATACTCCCGTTGAAGCTCACGGAACTTGGCCCGTGCGGAGCGCAACGCTTCGAGGTCCTTCAGCAGCGATTCGGTGACCGTCTCCCGGGATATCTCCTCAACGGCCGTGGGCAGGTTCTTGCGCCGCTTGACACGATCGTACCTCAGCGTCTGGCGCATCGACGGCAGCAGGGCCGGCGGATGCTCGTAGTGGTAACGCACCATGGCCGGCACCTCGATGTGGGCCCGGGCACGCAAACTGCTCTTGGTGCGGAAGGGTGGATGGCGGGTGTGGACCCGCCGGAAGAACTCCAGTTTCACGTTCTCATGGTCAAGCGGCTGGTGGAATCGATTCCACAGGCGCACCCGTTCCGTCGCCGAGATGCTGTTGGTCATATTGGCGTCCTGCTAACGAAAATAAGAGTCAGACTTCAGGATTCAGGCCAGGGCCTTCATCTCTCCTCACCCCACACTTACGATAAAGTTCTCGACATGATTGGGGCACATCCACAGGCCTGCCGGCAGGGCCGTCAGCGGCGGATCCAGGCAATCCTGGTGATAGTACAGCGGACAGTAGTCACAGGAAATGAGCGGTGCCCTCTTGCACGACCGCGAGCAGTAGAAGCAGGTCTTGGCGGGCAGCGGCACCAATCCCTGGGCGTCCAGTTCGAAGGGCTTCGAGTTCCTGCGCTGGTTACCCGCGCACTTGCGGTGCCCGCCATTGCCCGTCGACGGGACGGGCTGCTGGACGGGCTGCACCTTGCCATTGCCCGGGAACTGGGTGTGCAGCTCCAGTTCCGGCGGCAGCGAGAATTGTTGCGGATTGAGCATACTGGCCGCCCGTATAATGTCGTCCAGCGGTGTCGGCTTCTTGTTGGGATCCAGGGCCCGCTGTATGGCCAGCGGCATCTTGGCCAGCAGTTTCTCGGTGCTATTCCGTTCACTGCTGCTCCGTTTTCTTAAATTCCGTATCTTCAGCGGTATGGACTCCAGATCGCCGGACGAAGGCGTATTGGCCCTGGAGTTGCTGCCCGCCGACGGTACACGCTCCACGGAACTGGCCTTCGAGGAGGAGGATGCCGGGGGTTGCGATACCTTCGTCATGAGACAGCTGTGGCACAGCCACTGGCCACTAGGTATGTCCTCCTCGCTTAGAGGCGGATCACTGCAAGCAGAATGATCAGCATACACTGGGAGAGAGAGGCTGTACTACTTACTGGCACTGCAGATGGAAGCTGGAGGGGCACCGATCGCAGCACAAAAGATTGCCGCCTTCTTCACAGGAATCGCAGTAGTCGTGGTTGTGACCCCTGCCCGGCCGCCTGTAGTACGGATGCTTCGTGTTCGTCGTCCGCTGCACCAGCTTATCATCCTCGTTGGGCGGCGGCCGGATGAGCTGCTTGATTTGCTGCGGATCAGTTAAAGAAAACAATGAGCAAGAGCATGGAGCAGGGAGCAGGGAGCAAGGATCAGGAAGCAGGAAGCTGGGAGCAGGAAGCAGACCGAGCTCACAGCATGTAAGCGTGCGTTAATGTGGCATCGTTTCTGGGAGAGCGGAGCGCCAATTGGAAAAGGCTGATGAAGCGCCAACGTCCTGCGGAATGGGCTCCCAGTGGGCAAGCTCACCTCCATTATGCTCAGCGAGGCGTTCGGGTCCTGGTCCACCTTCGACATCTTTTTCGCTCCTCCAGTTAGACGGTGTACACAATTTGTTGTCTTGGCTGGGAAAAAGTGATTGCCCGAGAGTCGAATCGGGAACGTATTATGCAGCCCTGCGCATCCGGCCGCGGTCTGGCAACGCTGTGCGGTGCCGCTACTTGCCTATCGGCTATAGCCTTTTTTAGTGCGAGATTTAAGTGAAACAGTGTTGTCGCCATTAAAAGAAGACTAGTATTTTTGATTTTAAATTGTTTTCTTATGATTAATTTAAATTAAATATAAGTTATAAAATATATTTTAATATATAAATATTTTCATATATATAGAACTAAAAAGGACGTACAATTTTGTTCCTGAAGTCATTGCCTAGTTTTTTGATTTTGTTTTCTTATGATCAATTTTAATTAAATATTAAGATATAAGCTCCGAGGTTTCATATACAATAAAATATATTAATATTTAAATATTTTTATATATATAGAACTAAAAAGTACGCAAAATTTTGTTCCTGAAGTCATTGCTTTTCTCTAGGAGACCTTGTTACAATACGAAGTAGAAGATTGATTTTTTTAGATTAAAAAGTTTTTCCAATAGTTATAAAACATCCAAAAGCAATTATTGATTCTAAATGTCTCATTTAAATTAAAGGAATACAAAATTATACAATATATTTTAAATTAAAAAGAATGGTATCTATCAGAACTTTTGGCGTTAAATTCGCTAGACAGAACGGCAGCACTGGCACTTGTTATTGGCCGACAAAAGACGCAATTATTTATATTTACACAAGAGGAAAACTAAAACTAAATTCAAAGCAATCTTGAGCCCAAGGTGTGCAATGTTCTCAATTTTCGGGAAACGCAAGCCAGCCGAAACGCCCACGGAGGAGCCCATTCAGGGTCCCGCGGATGCTCCTCGGCCTGGCACCACCTCCGGCGATGATTTCGTCTTCATCGAGCGCAGGCCCGGATCGACGGACCCGCCTGCTGCCGGTGGCTCAATGTACCCGCCCATGCCGCCTGTGGGTTATCTGCCCTATCCACCCATGCCGGGACCCAGAGCACCAGGACACACACCGAGTGCGGGGCGTCAGTCCGGACCTGTCAACTATCTGCAGGACATTCCCTTCGAGCTGGCGCCCGGACTGGCCAGCAAGGACAGCTATGCCAGCACCCAGATGCAGGTGGACAGCATCCTGGCGCTGCTCACGCGCCAGCTATCGGTAGATGAGCTGGCCGAAGAGTACACGTTCGTTCTGGAGCGGTCAGTGCAGAGCGAGTGCTATTAGGCGCACAAATCCGTTGGCTATTATGGTTATTATTAACGTAAATCAATAAAAGTTGCTTATTTAATTGTAAATGGTCGCGAGAAGTTATCCGCTTTCGTTCCGTAAGGAGGATGAATCATATTTCTATAAATTTAACACGTTATCTTTATAATTCATGAACGGATATTTGGGAAATCCCCGACATTAACGAATTAAATACTATAAGCATATATTACTGGTATATATACATATATATTATACTTCTCTTTAAAGAACATTAATTTTTTAGACCTTCTCTGAAAGCTTTTGACATTTTTAGGAACAAATTACAATAATTAAACAACTGATGTCGGAACAGTAAAATTATGGTTCCAAAAAAAGTTACATTTAAATTTTAAAATATATATGTACCAATATTTGTTAATGTTGCCTACATGAGAACAAATTATTTTTATAATAAATGCGTTTAAAAATAATATGTAAAAATGTTATTGTTAATACTAAATCCAGATTCCTCTCGTTCGCCATCTAGTAGTCCTTGGTGTTTGCCTCGGCATAAACTTCATATCTGGGAACCCAATTGCTTCAGTAGTTCCCTGTCGATCTTCCAAGACGCTTCATAAAATTGTCAGTGCTCTCCCCTTTTTCGGGTAAATTATATAAAATATTCAAGTGAATACTTTTTTCCGGCCATTTTTAGTCCGAATTCCGGGAGTCCCTGCTAAATTCGCAATACTGCCAAAATTTATAGGGCCGTACATTCGTTAATCCGCGCCAGCAGATAGCAGTTAGCATCATGGCCAGCTCGAATATCTCCGACTGGGACGAGCCGCTGCCCACATCGACTAGCTCGCTGGTCGAGGAAGAGGATCCCGATGAGTGCGCCGAGGAGAATGCTAAGAAGCGCCAGGAGGAGACCCTAGCCCAGCTGCAGTCCTATGTGCGGCGCATGGCCTACCGTCCGGCCATGCCGCCCAAGGTCAAGGCCTACGACGTGTCGCTGTCAAAGCCTAAGCTGCACACGCTCATCGACAACTACGAGCAGTTCAAGGACGTGTATGATCCCAAGATGAGAGCCAAGCGCATAAAGCGGATGCTGGGCAAGTACAACGCCATCACCACAGAGCAGTTGGAGGAGGTCCTTAAGGGCAACAAGTCCAAGGAGCGGCGCAAGGAGGACTTCCTGAAGCGCAAGCAGGAACTGTACTACAATATGCTGACGAAGCTGGAGCGCCAGTGTCGGACACAGTACCTGAACGTGCTCATCAAGAAGTTCGCCAAATTTATCTCCCATTTGGCAACAACGATGCGCATACCGCCGCAGCTGGTCGATCCATATGCGCGCATGCAGCGCGGTATCTTCTGCAACATTCTGCTGGCTATCGGCGTCCAGCCGACCTCACAGTCGGCCATCTACTACACCAGCCAGGATGCCATCGAGTATGATGTTTGCCATCGCCTCGCTCACGCTCTTCTCAGCCTCATAATCAAGGCACTCGATTCGGCCGCCACGCGTGATCCGAACGAAATGGCGAAGTCGGCGGACATGGACTTCGAGATGGACAACCACATCAAGCGACGTCTTATGTGCGCTGCTGAGAAGAAGCTGATGTACGAGCGGCGGCGCAAGAAGCAGAAGCAGCCCCAGGGCCTGGGAGCCTTTGAGAAGTGCAACCAGTACGACTGCGATTAGGATTGGGATAAGATCAGACGGCCCTCTAGTTTATTAGACTTTTCACGTACAAACTATCACAATACATGGCCAAGGCCACGCTTCTTACCATATTTCGATCCACTTTTCATGGGCTCAGCTTGAGGCACAGCCAGTTTGCAGGCACCTCAAAGCTGTCTGAGGGATGCTGCGTATACGCTTCACAGTAGGGCACGTGCCAGGTGCCACCGGAGACCTCGTGGGCGCACAGCCTGTGACGGATGGGCTCCTTAACTATGATTTGGCCCGACTGCGTTTGGGTGACCAGCGAGAACTGGTGCTCCTGCTGCCAGCGCCTAAAGATGGGTTTCAATTCAGGCCCTAGGTGGAAGGCGTGGCTGCGCATTAGGTCGCGGGAGAAGAAGTCCGTCTCTTGGCCGCTGCGTAACGTGGCATAGAGCAGGAAGGGATCGTCCTGAGATCTGAAAATGTGTATATCATAAATATCAATACATATAGCCATCCTGCTCGCTTTGGCAGCATTTCTTACAGATTGTTGGTGAGGAAGAGGCTGGCATTGTTCTGGACGTAGTGCATAGCCTGCTTGGACCAGCTGCGCATGTGTTCACGTCCCAGAACTAGGACACGCTTGTCCTGCTCCCGAAAGTGTCGCACCACGGTGGCCACCAGCTTGGCCAGCTGCTGAGGCGACTTCTTTGTGCCCGTGGAGTAGGCCACGTTCAGACCATCGATCACACAGTCGTAGGGCGCCGTCCGCTCTACATACTTCTTAAACCGGGCCACCTCCTCGGGCGAGGAGCGTTGAAAGACGTCGCGTCGTATCAGCACTCTCTCCAGGAAGCACTCGCTAAGCTGCCGGAACTGCTCGTCACTGATGGCCACTGGCTGGAGGTGCTGCTGGCATGCCTGGCACTTGCCCAGGGCCCCCAATTGCGTAACTTTGGCCTCTAGGATACGCGGGGTCGGCAGCTGCTGGGCCAGGTCTCGCAGTCGCTCTGCAACCCGCTGGCTGACTAGAATCTCGTGGCGCTCGAGGAACTGCAACAACCGACGGAGCTGTTTTGGAAGTTTACCTGGTTGCTTGGCGATGCGAGCGAACAGCGCTAGATAGACCTCACACCTGGGCAGCTTGCGGGAAAGGGCCATCTCTTCAAGCAGGCGCCAGGCCAACTCCAAATGCTCCGGCTTCTCAGCCGAGCTGAAGGCCTTCCCGGCCAGCGCACTATAGGCGGCCACGCTGGGCGTACTGGTTACTTTCATCATTTCCAGCAGCGGCAGGGCACGCTGCCAGTCGTCGTTGGTAGCCACCAGCCCGTGGATCAGATGCTCACAGGTAATGGCGTCCAGCGTCTCGTGATTCGCCTGGAGAGTGTCGCAAATCTTTAGGATCTCTGCCTGCTCTGTCGCACTGAGCGGCCGCTCCTGGTAGGCAGCATTGTAGACCCTCAGCAGACGGCCAAGGGTAGCCGCATTGGGTTTCGAGCCCTGGCTGCGCAGGAACTCCACATAGTTCTTGGCCAGGGCCAATTGGCGAGGTCCGCTGCACACGCCCAGGATCACGGCGTCCACGTTGTGAGCATTGATGTGCTTGTGGCCATTCACTAGGGACCGGCGCACCTCCTGCCACTCATCGCAGGCAAGCTCCTGGCGCCGCTCGAAGAGATCGCTTCGTAACTGCTCCAGGCGATCGGGCGGCAGCTGGCCCAGCTGGGGTCGTCTCTTGTGCTGGCTGGCCATCCATCGCAGGCCCTCGCCGTTCCGCACACGCTGTAGATGTCGCAGCAGGCGCAGGTTGTTCATAATCACAGGAATTCTTTCGGAAATCTTTGGCCGCCACCCGGCGTTGTGTCTATCAGTGTGACCGTTTGTGACATTACGATAGTGCCATCTTTAAAGCTCCAAAGGTGACACTGGCAATATCGTGGGGTATTGTTCGCTCTGGCCACTCTGGTCACACTGTCTTTACTCGAGAATAAATGAAAATAAACCAAATTTTCAAATTGGGCTCACAGTTGGCCATGATCCAGGCCCGTGCTAACCAGGCTGACAAGTAGACCGCATTGCCAGAAAGCACTTCTTTCGAACCGGGCTTGAATCCCAACATCCGATTCTCGATTCCCGATGAACGCAAACGCGAACGGTAACGGAGGCGCGCCCGTCTCTGGCGGATTTGGTGGCGGTCCAGGTGCAGGTGCTGGTATTGGTGCGGGTGCTGCAGCAGGAGCAGCGGCCGCTGCGGCGGAGCCACCGGGTGAGGCAGCCGGCGGAGCTGTGGGCGGTGTAGCCGGAGGAGGAGGAGCTGGTCTTGCTGCTGGTGCTCCACCTTCGCCAACCAATCCAAATGGATCGAAAAACACGGTAAACGGCACCACCAGCCTCAACGAAGATCAGGACGCAAAGCGCCGCAAGTGTCTGGAGTCGGATGAAGGTGCCAGCACGGTGGGTAAATCTGCGAATCTTCTCATACCACAAAGTCCCCGCAAAGATGTACCTAGGTCATCCAGCTTGGATATTCTTAAATATGCTTGACAGCTTCATGTTTTGACAGCTCCTCTGTAAAGAAAAAATTAGATTTTGACATATTTTATATATATCCTTCAAGGACTTTACCCTTTTTTATGATTCAATCAGAGAGCACATCTAAGTCTACCTCATTTTGCAGATGATTGACGAGAATAGCGTGCGTAATAAGATTGCCAACCTTTACGCCGAGCAGCTAATGTCGGACATAGTGCTACTGGTGGACGGGAAGGAGTATCCTGCCCACCGGGTCATCCTGTGCGCCAGCAGCGATGTCTTCCAGGTGATGCTGATGAACCCCGAGTGGAACGAGTGCAGCAAACATGTTATCGAGCTGCACGAGGAACCCTGCTGTTCGGCGGTCTTCCCGCAGTTCATCAAGTACCTGTATGTGGGCCAGATCGAGGCCACTCTGCAGACGGTGATGCCGATGCTGGCGCTAAGCGACAAGTACAACGTTCGCGACCTGATCGACCTCTGTGTAGACTATATGAACAAGCATGTGGCCAAGGCGGCCACCAGTGGCTATCTGGTGTCCTGGCTGCAGTACACCCTCTCATTTACGCCCACCCACAACGATCTCACCGAGACGCTGAAACGATTCCTAAAATGGAACCTCGAAATGGTGGCCGAGTCGCGCGACTTTGTGGACATGGATCCGGCCATACTACAGCTGCTGCTGCAGCAGAACGATATTGTTGTCAAGAGTGAGTACAAACTGTTTGTTGTCCTGCAGACATGGCTACTGCACCGCCGAGAGCAAATGGAGGCGAACTCGGCGGGCGGCGCCTCCAGCTTCATGGAGCTGATCGAGCAGACGGTGAGCCACATTCGCTTCGGCATGATGACGACGAAGCAGCTGTCGTACCTGATGAAGGGCCCGCTTATCGAATACCATAAGGAGTTCCTTGTCGAGCGCATTGCCATTGGGATGAGCTACCAGTCTGGCCAGGAGGACAGGGTGCGTGAGGTGCGCGCCACCGAATCTGGCGAGCTACAGTTTACTCCGCGCATCTACTGGAACGACACCTGGAGTGTGGATATCGATGTGCATGACTTTGACAAGATTGATAACTACAAGAACTACGTGACCTGCTTCTTTTCGCAGCGCCATATCGCCGAAACCGAGGACGGTGAGTAAAAGCGGTAGTGGAGAGTCGTCTCAAGCGAGAGTCTTGCTCATTTAACTAATTTTTGTTACTCCCCAACTTTCTAGACCCTTCTATGACCTGGGACATTGAGTTCTTTCCGCGCGGCGTTGAGTACAATAAGGCCAAAATGGTATGCGGCGGCTATGTGCCCGGCTGTTCCTTGGATACTGTGCGTCTACGGGTTACCTGCAAGCATCAGAATATTGGCGAGGAGCGCTTCAAGGTGAGTGTTCTGAATCGTAAAGATCTTTCGAGAACGGTTGGAAAGGCAACAGTCCAAATCCCGCTTGCCTCAAATTGCAGAAATTCAGGCCTCTCCCTGAGCAAGCCGAGACCTTGGTTTATGTTTATACAAAATTAATAGACTAAACATTTGTGGGGACAATAGAGAGGTTTACATTTAATGCATCAGCAACGAGGCGCCTCGAGTTTGTTTATACCCAAGCTTGGGAAAGCAGTCAGTTCTCCAATCAGAGCCTATTTCTAGAAATTCATGTGAATTGAAAATGTTGACATGGTCGGGTTTCATTGCCAGAATATAAACATTTGCAGTTAGGCTGATTTTTTCAGCTTTAATAGTTGTAACTAAGAGCCTTCGGTAGTTTACTGTTTACAGCATTTATATTGTTCAAAAAAGCATCTGCTTTTGATAATAGATTCAATTGAAGGCTCTCTGTTATAGGGATACCAGTTAATAGCAATATATCGATATTGATTAAAATTGAAGAAGAATGGAAGCTTAGGACACCCAAAGTTTGTATACCCTTGCAGAACGAAACTTAAATCGATCATAATTAATTTAAAAAAGCCTTAATTTCAAAACGGAAAACGGTCCTATGTTAGTTTTTTGTAGGCTTATAAATCTGCATACTCAATTAAAAAATAAAATTTTTGGCCAATTTTTGCAAATTTTAACGATGTAACCCCTTTCCTTTTTTCAAAAAATTGAACATTTCTGAAATTTTTTTTTTCTGCCGGAGATGGCTAGTAATATTTGGCTATTAATACTGATCAAGAATATATATGATTTATGGGGTCGGAAACGACTCCTTCACATTTTACAAGCTTCTGACTAAATTGTTATACCATTTTTTAAGACAATTTTTAAGACATATTTTTATGACAATTTTTACGGCAAAGCAAAATTTTAAAATCTCATAACTAATTCAAAAAGGACATAATTTCAATTCGGAAAACGGTCCTATGTTAGTTTTTTGTAGATTAATAAAACTCCATACTCCATTTAAAATATGTATTTTTGGCAGATTTTTGCAAATTTTCATGATGTAACCCCTTTCCTTTTTTCAAAAAATTGAAAATTTCTGAAAATTTGTTTTTTCTGCCGGAGATGGCTAGTAATATTTGGCTATTAATACTGATCAAGAATATATATGATTTATGGGGTCGGAAACGACTCCTTCACATTTTACAAGCTTCTGACTAAATTGTTATACCATTTTTTTAGTCGTCGATATTTACCATATCCATGTTGATATATCCTATAGAACTTTTTCGCTCGATATTCATCCCTATTCTCTCCTCTTTATTAGATCGCCGTCCTGATCGTGGGCGTGCAGAACGAGATCACGCACATCCGCACGGTGGTGGAGCGCACCGAATACTTCTCGGATGCATCGCGAGTGATTAACCTGGACCACCTGCTGCCGTACAAGGAGCTGGAGCAATCATCGACGTCCCTGAGTCCCCATCTGACGGGCAGCAAACGGAACACACTCACCCTGCATGTGGTCATCACACCGATGGATGCCCACACCTGCCGGGACACGCCGCCGTTTCAGTTTTAAGCCCGCCATTGGCTCGCCTGGGGAAGAGCACACCTTGACACTAGCCGTACACCTCCGTACACATTCCGGCAGCACACCAAACACTACACACAGACCACACACACACCCAAGCGTCCACACTGGCAGCCATTGTAATTTCAAATTTGTATCTGAGACTGCGATCTGGGACTGTCCTGAGTCACCTTCAGATCATGCATAATTTGTAAATTAACGCTTTTAAGTTTTTGTTTTTTTTTTTAGACAATTCTTTCTATTTCTTTCTTTTTTTTTAATTTTGTTTCGCTCAGTAAGCGCTTTAAAAGATCTCCTAGTGAGTTCTTGGGCCATAGCTTACGGTCCCAATAAACCGTATATATAAATCACTTTTCCCCACGAATGGGACGCCGCCAAACACACACACACATCATGGGGAGCCTCTGGAAAGGTGATTTTTTCTAATAAATGTCGATATATTTATTGTAAAAACACACAAAAAAACAAAACAAAACAAAACAAAACAAAAAAAAGAAAAGAAAGAAAAACAAAAACAAAAAGCCCCTAACCCGCTCCTCTTCTTAACTTGGCTCAGAGCGAGAGAGCCGGCCAACGCTATCGCGTTAAGCGATACGCGAGCAGCTCTCGTATCAGTTTTAATGTTTTACAGCCGATACAGATACAGATAAAGATACATTTATATATATATTTGTGTAGATATGTATGCTCCGCTGGGATGGTTGGGATGTTGATCCGTTTACGAGTGCGTTTACGGCCCGGGATCAACCCGTCTCGTGGCCTATCTTTATGGGGCCTCCTCGGCTGGTGGGAGTGACTTGGCCATAATAGAGAACAGTGCTTCACCGAGCACTAAGGCTGGACGAATGTCCTGGACAAGGTGGACAGTGATGAAGATTCTTGACGTTAAAAATGTATATGTGTAGTCGTTAACTAACTAAATGTCCCTTCAACAATAAAGCTATTACGGTCTATTATTGCTGGAGGCGGGCAAAGAGGAGAAGTTTGCGTTTTCATTAGACTGAACTAAAGAGTAGAATTACTGGGTAAAAATGCAACCATCATTATTGTCTATTATCTATTATTATTATTTTATATTGTAATTATTATTATTATTGTTTAGTAACTTGAGTTTGTCCTTAAATTAAACGCATAATAATGTCCTAAACTTGGATCAGTCATTTTGTAAAATAACATCTCTCTGAAATGAAGACTCTAATAAAGGTGTCTGAAACGAAAGTGTGGCGTTGTTTTTCTTTCTCCCTCTGGATGGTTGCTGTCTTGACAGTCTTGCAACGCACTGTACCTCTTGTACCCCGCTTGCTGCTGTAATAAATAATCATAAAGTTAGACAGTACTTATGCGTGGATCTTAAAGGCTTTACCTGGACTTTCTTGCTTATGCCAATCAAGCAACGTGTGCGGGTGGTGTTGCCGGGGGCAACGAAAAAAGCTTTTGTTTTGGCTTTGGACACTTCTGCTTCTTCTTCTTGGGACCCCCATGGGAGGGGCATTTTTGGTTTCTATTAACGATCCTCAAGGTCACAGGTGGGCACGGCCATCTATGTATCTGCTTATCAACGATTAAAACAAGAAAAACAAAAACCTGCATCCCCCAGCTTATTACCACGATACTGACTTGCAGATTGCGGAAAATGAAGATGGTGCTGTGCGGTTATTTAAGATTTACAGCTTTTGTTTTTGTCATCTTTATTTGGCGCGGATATCTCCTGGGTGTGGGTGTGTGTGTGTGTGTCTCTCTTACAGAAACCTAATTGCGATGGGACTTTGAAGCACGTACCGAGCAGCCAGATGATATACGGACGTACTATTATAACCACAACCCGGCGGGGCTCGTCAGTTGGCCGTGGACAGTGCCCTCAGTCGCAACAGGGTTGAGAGTCCTCCTCCTCAATCTTAATATCATCCATCTGACCATCATCTTATCCAGGAAAAAGGAAGGTTAACTTAAGACAGGACACAACATGGACAATCCTGGATATGTGATCGATTGCGAACGAGAGTTTGGTGAGTTCAAAAGGGAAAAGATATAGAAAATATAAACCAGGATCAAATTAAGAACTCGAAAAAGTGAAAGTGAAAATATTACAAAACTATAAAAAGTATACAAATTAAGAGTGATTACCCATTTCTTATTATATTTTACACCTTAAAAGTTCATATATATTACCAAGACTTTGGTGATATAATTATTATTTGTGGCTAATATTATTTAATAATTTGTTTTTATCGCCAAAGAAACGTTTTTATCTCGATTTGTGGGGTTGTGCGGTGAAAGTGCTACCAATAAAAGAACTTGGCATCGCTTGTTTTTGTTTGCTATGCTTTATTATTGCCAAAATGACGTTTGTTTTTTTGTTTTATTTTTCTTGGTATACATATATAAGATATATATATATATATATATGCGGTATATAAGATATATATATGCGGTATATGCCCATCAGTTACAGATTCAATTCTATATCGTATGTATATGGTTTATACTTTTTGTTATTTATTTATTATTTATTGATGAATTCAATTCTCGTGTCCTTGGATGCGATGCAGTTTCCTCTTCATCCTCTTTCCCCTCATCCATATACTTTCTCTCTTATTCCCCCCTTTTTTCTCATAGTGTATTTTTGGTGTTTCTTGATAGGTTTGTTGCCTTTAGTGTTTTGCTTTGGTTTTCGAGAATATGTGATTATAGACGGAGCAAATGTCACGTCAGACATCGGTTATATGCCCCCCATATATGTGGTTTATATATGCATAACTATAGTATTATAACTATAGTTCATATTTGAGTTGAGCACGCCGCGTTTTTATCTATTGGAAGTTTCTTTGGCCAAAGGTAATGCGTCGGCCAAGTATTTTTAGAATCAAACGAATCATATGAATCTCTTGGTTATCTTTTAGATTTAGCAAACAGATTAAGGGGCTTTTCTTAAGCATAATAATTAGATATTATAAAACCATATATGAGTAGTGGGAATTAAATCAATTAAAGCTTGGTAAAAACAACTAAGATAAGAATCTTCTTCCTTAGAATTTCATACATATATGTATATAGGGACTATGTATAATCCACATATAACCGATCTCTGGCTGTGACAATCCTAGTAAAAGCCGCTCTGCGTGAGGTGTTTTGTGACATTCATAATTCCTGGAATGGTGGTTATTGGTAACTGGTAATTGGCTAACTGGTAACTGGTTACACTCTAAGGTTGGATAATTATTGTAGTTGGTGTAGCATTCGCTAGCTGCCTGGAAGCAGTGTCCTAGGTGGGGTGAGTTTTGCTGAGCTGAGCCTGGTGATGATCCAAACTGATCCGTGATCGCTGATATCATGTGATATTCTACTGAAGAAGTGGGTCCCGTATTATGTGTGTGTGTGTGTGTGTGAGAGAGTGTGTGTGGTGGTCGGTACATCAACTAACCTTTAGCTATGGTTTCAACTATCTTCCTTTTTGGTTTTTTTGTTTTGCAGTACATTTAACGCTTATTAACCTCTATATATTTCAACGGGCCAGGCTCTATATATAGTTTCCAATAAAAGCCCAGCACTGGACATAAGCTACAAGGATCTCTTTGCCGGTATTTCTAGGATCCATCCTTACTTATTTTTTGATATGAAAATTATCCTTGACATTTATGCATTATTGTCTTTTCGAATATCTTTTGTTTCGGGTGTTTTTTTTGATATGACATGATTCGTTTTCAATTTGGGAATAGTATATATTTAGCTTATGGCCAGTACTGAAGCCCAACTGAATTATTGTGAGTAATGCTGCTCTGGCGCCCCTTCTAAACAGTTCTCCATTGATATAGTGTGTGTTTGGGGTGTGGGTTTGGGAATGGTTTGGTTTCCATTTCCCCTCCATCAACCACCCATCCCATCATCTCTTAGTAAAAAAACACAAAAAAAAATTACCGAATCGGGTCTCTGCCTGCTCCTCTATCACTCTCTTACTTCTCAAAGATCAGCTCGCCGGTGAGGAAGGGATTGAGGTATGTCTGAGCCTCGTAACCGGACACCGAGGCCGTTGTGGTTCGTCGTCGTCCGCCGGACTGGGTTCCACCGCCCCGTCTCTCGCCGTGCACATGTCCATGGGCATGATGCGAGGGTCGCTTCTCCTCGCTGGGACTCAGGATCAGGGGTATGGGCATCGAGGTGTATAGCTGCAACTGCGGTGGCTGGACAATGGTACCCGCTGCCGGGTTCAGTGGTGTGTCCATATAGCCATGTGGCAAGGTGGCCGCCGTTGCAGCCAAGGATGTGTCGCCACTGGTGGTGCTGAGCGTGGAGCTGGCCACGGAACTGGCACCGGAACTCGAACTGGCAACCGTGTTGATGATGGAGGAGAGCTTCTTGGGGCCACCGGCACGGGCTCTATGGTGTTTGTAGTGTCCCCGATGGGTCTTTCGCTTCGAGTGACCCATTCCGCTTAGGTCAGCGGGCGGTGAGGTGTCCAGGAGTAGCGGTAGATGTCCCTCGGCATCCGTTTCCATATTGTTGTTGGGTAACTGCTGTTGCTGCTGCGCTTGCTGTTGTGGATCTCCACCTGCCACAATGCTGCTATTGGAGGGCAATAGAAGGCTCTTTTGCTTTGGCGGAGGCTCCCGTGGATGGGGATGGGGATGCGGATGCGCCTGGATGATGGTTGCCGTGGCAAAGACCTCCTGGAAGCGATTGTTCGCCTCCAGTTGCTGCAGCTGCAGGTGCTGACGCTGAAGGATCTGTTGGCGTTGCTGCTGCATGTGGCTAAGGATGCGATATTGATCGAGGATGTGCTTGTAGAACTGCTCTGCGGTCACTTCCGATGAGTTCAGGAGGCGAATGGCTATTTTCTCGGGTATCACAATTTTATCTGCAAAAAATCGAGTATTAGAGGGTTTTAATTAATATTTTATAAAGGATCTTAGTGAGTCAAGCAGAACTCATCCAAAGTATCATCAGTAGGATCTAGATTTAACATCAGAAAGATTTTAAGTATTTTGAACATAAACAATATATATTTTTCAAATTGTTAAATTTACATAAATAATATGGTATTATAAATCCAGTCAGAAACATAAAACGAAGTGAAGGCATTATTTCCGACCCTATAAATCATATATATTCTTGATCAGCATCAACAGGCGAATACTTCTAGCCGCCTTCGGGAGAAAAAAAAATTTTCAAAAATTGTTCCATTTTTTGATAAAAAGGAAAGGGGTTACATCATTAAAATTGTTAAAAATTGACCAAAAATTGAATTTTTTTAAATATTAAACTGAGTATGCAGATTTATAAACCTATTAAAAACTAACATAGAACCGCTTTCCGAATTGAAATTAACGCATTTTTGTCTGAGTTATGAGATTTTTAAACTTTGATTAGTCAAAGAAATTGTCATATAAAAATGTTGATAAATAACGATTTAAGCTTATCAATGATTGGTTTTCTATACGATCCTATATTTTAATTGCAAACTGCAAGGGTATATAACTTCAGGTATCCAAAGTTCGTTTCCTTTTTTGTTATTTTTGTTCTGCTTAAAATTGAAATTCAAACAAAAAGCTGTGGCTAAAAAAGGCTCACCTTCAACCAAACAATTGGCTTTATATTCACCGTAACTTCAACTCTGGCAAATTGCATTCTCTCTGACATAAATTGCAATTTATGTTTGCCTTTTGGCCGTATAACTTTCATTAAGCTATGAGATTCTGCATTTAATTGCATCAAATTAGATTTATTGAACTGCAAACTGAAAACTGCAAACTGCAAATGGAAAATACACCAAGGAGAGCTGCACCCTGTCTAGGTGTGAGTGTGTGAGAGTGTGTGTGGGTTGGGTGGTTGGGCGTAGTATATAGCTGGGCGATAGTCGTGTGCATGACACCCCATTGACCTAATTTCGAGTTGATTTACAAAAACTGAACAAAAAGCGGTAAAAGAAAAAAAGTATGAAGGCGGAACGAGCTGTAGACGAAGTCAGTGGGACAATGTGGGCGGCATTTTCAGGTCCTTTCCTGAGAAAGTTCTGCCGATTCGGCAATTTAACCTACAGTGCCTCTCAAAAAGAAAATGCTGAAACCGGACTTCATTGGGTGGCCTTTTCTTTTGTAAATTTAAATGTTACCTCTTAAATGAAATGCAAAAAGAAATCTAAAAATAGCCTTTTAAACTCATTCAGCTAAAAAAATTGCAACAAAGTATGCTATAAATTTGCAATGAGCCTTGCTGCATAAATATTTCATTGCCTACTTTTTGGGGATATTTTTTGAAGTGATTTTGGAGGCTTTACATTCATAATGAAATCGTAATGGATCCAGTGTTTTATGTGTGCTTGTGTAAAAATCAACCCCATCCATAATGGATGGTGGCTAATGGGTAGTGGGCTAACCATAAACTGTAACCCCAAAAACCAAAGCCCAACCAGAAACGGAAACCCAAACCGCTCTTAACTCTCGTAGCCTAGATTCGCTTCTGGGCTTTGTCCCAGATTGACCGCAGTCAACAAAATGACCCCCGCCCCCCCGGCACGTCCCATTCCCCACCCGGCCCCGGTTCAGTCGGTGATTGGTTTCTGGTCACCAGTCATTGGTCACTGATGGGAGTATTTAGCTCCGGTTAGGGATTAGCCCTAGGGAAGTGCATTAGCGTCTTACCGCAGTGCGTGGCCTTGGTGACAAAGGGACGAATGGTGGGGTCCCAAATGAAGATGTAGTATAACGAGAGCATAATGGCCGCCAGCGAGACGCAAAGGACGTAGACGGCAACGGTCAGGATGCGGATGACCTTGCGGTTGCTTTGCTGCGGCTGATAGCAGCGGCTTATTGTCTCCGTGGGCGGCAATTTCACTTTCTCCTCCAGCGAACTGTGTTTCGAGCTCATTTTTGATTCTTCGTCCACGATTCTTACGATATTCCTCCGATAGCAATTTCAAATTCGATGGCGGTTTCGAGCTCAATTTGTTTTGATTGATTCGATTTTGATTGTTGTTGTGCCTTCTTGAGAGATTTCTTCTTGCGCGATATGTTCCTGTTATCCAGCTTCTTTTCTGCTTTCTATTCACTCTCTTTCTGGTTGGCAGTGACCGTTAATTTAGTCTAATTGTTTGGTTTTTGTGATAAATGCAAAGTTCTTTTGGTTTTCGGCTTGCTTGTCTTATTATTAATATTATTATTTTGATAATTTCGTGTAAAGACGCCTCGCCGATTAAAAGTACAAAAAGCTCGTGTCTGCCAACCGACGCGTCGAACGTTTGCAAGCGAAATGAGAGAAAGAAAGGCGGCGGCAGAGCGAGAGTGCGCGCCAGGAGTTTCGTTACGGTATCGTTCCCGTTACGTTTTCGTTTTCTTCCTTCGTGTGCGTGTGTCGCGCCATCGGCTTTGTTCGCCCTTCGGCTTCGGCTTCGGCTTCGGCTTCGGCTTCAACTTCGGCTTAGCTTTGGGGCAGCACCAGTTGTTGTTGCTTTGGCGATCTTCGCTTTTAATTTCATTCATAAAATGCATATTTCTGGCCCCCATACCAGCTCTCTCACTACCTCCCGCCCCGCTTCCCTTTTGGCTCATTTACATTTTCGGCTGCCGCCTGCCGCGTGGGTGCTCTTTTCCCTCTTCTTGATGTTATTGTTGGAAGCATTCCTTAAAAGCCACAAATAAAAGCTACAAAAAAAAAATAATAATAAAGCGAAGAGGCAAAAACAAAAACAAACCGCATGTCGGCACGTTGCCGCTCTTTGTGTGTCAAGTGCAGTGTCCCCCTACCGCCTCTGCCTTATCCCCTTCGCTTGCTGCTGACTCAAATGCGGAAATTAAAATGCGCGTCTGAATTAATTTGCATTATTTCAATTATTTCCCCAATGCCACCGCCAATCAATCAATGTTCGAAGATTGAAGCAAACATTTTTGCAAACAGAATATTCAACAATTTTCGGTCGGTTCGAACGGGGAGGGGGGTGAGGCAGTGTTGTTGTTTCCCTGCTGGCTTTGACAGCAACCTTCGCAGGTGTCGCGAAGGACGTTCTCGGTGCTCACCTCGCCAAACTTTCGCTGCCACGCCTACCTGCCTTTAATCTACTGCACACTCATACGCACACCTTCGTTTTCCTTTCGTTGCCTTGGCTCTCGGCAATCGGAGGGTTAACAAACTGTAACTGGGTCACTAGGACACGCCGAGCGAGAAAGCTATAGACTGAGAGCCACATAAAGAGAGAGAGAGAGAGAGAGAGAGTGAGAGCAAGTGCAGTGTTTCGGATGCGAGGCAAAGTGCAGGCATGTGCGAGCGAGAGGCGGCTATTGCATGCCGAACAACGAACGTTATTGCAATGCTGGCCATTGATTTTGTTGTATAAGCGCCACAGAGAAAAGAGATAGCCAGTCACACAAATACACACATGCACAGGTACAGGTGAACTTCTAGCAAAGACAAATGTCAGTTAGAAAAGGGAAAGAATAGAGTAACGAAAGTAATTTCCGTGTGATGAAACATTGTTGTTAAATTACAAGATTATTAATTACTGCTAAATAAGGATCGATGTAAAATTATAGCACACTTTTGAGAGTGTTTCAAGCCTTTAAAACACAGTATTTTAAGGTTTGAGTTTAGGCTTAATAAAAAGCATAATGAATGCTAAATTATGTACAGATCCTAAAAAGCTAAAATTTTTAAAAATATTTTAAATAGTCTTAATTCATTTGTATTTTTTTTTCTATTTACTGCTTATGTAGCGTAATTTTAAAAAGAAATTGATTCTAGATTAATTTAATCTCAGAAATACTCCATTATCGATGCTTGACTGTACGTGCACTTAAATACATATTCATCATGTGGGCCAGGATGTAGGCCACACTCACACTCAGACTTACTCTCGCATTCGCACCAACACACTGGCATTTCATTTTCCTGGCAGCATTGTTGCAAAGTTTCCCTCAAGGAGTTTCCTTCGCCAACGTGGCCAGGTGGAGGAGCCCTCTCTGTCTCACCTGGCCTCGAAAATGTTTTTGCTGGCAGCCTATTGCATTTCCCATTTTCCATATTTCCCCTCCCCCCCCCCCCCTGCCAGCTGCTTCCCAGCAAGTTTAAGGATGGTTTATCCATCTGCTTACTTATGTGCAGACAAAGCTGATTAAGCAGCTCGGGCAGCCGGAACGAAGGGATAACTGGCTTCGGTTGCCCCAAACTCATCCAGGCGGGGAATCTGTGGTGCAGGAGCAGAAGCAAAGTGGCCACATCAGCTCTATATAGCATATATATATGAGGGATAATATGGCATACGGCACCGAGCCGGAGGATACACATAATTAAACTTAAACTTTAGTTGGGCGAAAACTTTTCAGCCCAGAGCCCGGGCAGAGTTCGCTTGCTATCAGGCTAATAAGGAGTAATTGGTTCGGTTGGATGGGCCTGAGTGTGTGTGTGTATCCTGACTCAAGCACTCATTATTAAATTGAACTTTGGGAAAGTTATGAGTTTGGCATTTCAGACAGTGGCTGAGAGTTATGAAATAGTTGCCACATCACTCATACGACCCGTATACGGTGCGTATACGTAGTGTAAGCCAAAAAGTAATTAGCTTATGCTTATGAGAAATCGAAATGGATATGTAATTATTAAAACAAATACGTAAAAGGGACGGAATTTATAACGAAGTTTCTGTTAACAAGATATTACTCATACGACCCGTATACGGTGCGTATGCGTAATGTCCTCTGTAAATACATAATATTCCCTTTCACTCAACATCATTTAAAGCAGATTATCTTTCGATCTAATATATAATACTATATAGCAACCGATCCTCTCACATACCAACTATAAACACTTTGCTTTGGTGCTGCTTGTATGGTGTGTTGAGGGGTTATTCCACATCTAAGTTCACGTAGCTTAAAAGGAAGTAATCCAAGCTTTAACCAAAGGCCTGCGTCTTCTTTTGGCCCTTAAAGACCGGTGGCATTCTCGAGTCCCAGAAGAAGATGTGATAGATGGAAAGGAAGAAGCCCAGACAACAGAGCCCGCACAGATAGATCACAATGACCAGGTATCGAGCAAACCGCTCCGTACAGGTGGGCTCGGCAAATACAATCTCCTCCAGCTGCGGTGCCTTGGGCACATACGAGGTGGCACAGGCACTCCTCCGGGGAGCACTGCTGCTGGCCAGGCGCACACTGCGGCTGGCAGAGCCACGAGGAACCTGCGTCGCTGCCACCTGCTCCTCTGTTTCCGCCTCCGCCTCCGCCTCCGTCTGCTCTGTTTCCGCTTCCGCCCGCACATTCGACTCAATGATATTGACAATCTTGGCCAGATTCGCCACACTGGCGGCACTCGCCAAGCCCGCTCTGGTGTTAACTTCCAGAGTGGACATCGCGGCACGGTGGCGTTATAGCAACTGATTTGATTGAATCAAAATCGCCCCCAGGTGACGACCGGTAATAGTAATTGTAATGGAATTGGGCATGGGCATAGTAGGAGGGTACAAGAAGGCATTGGTTTCAAACTCTGCGATTTGTGTGGCACATCGCAGCAAAGCGGATTAATTTAATGCCTGGCTGTCAACTTTTGATATCGGCCAAGGGGGCTAATTAAGCTCAAATGCCAGGTGACACAGTGACAGTGTTGCGTCCCTTATATGGGATATAAGTAGAAGATATGGAAGATATCTGAGTAAATTATAATTCAACATGTTGTATATGCTATTCATGTTATTTAAATTCTAAAAATTCTACTAGTTTTGAGCCTATAAACCCTCCAAAAAGCCAGATCTTAAACTTTTCTCAGCTATCAAATAGGTTCAGGTGAAGCCTTGATCACTCACCTGAATCTGTTCACCAATGGGCTGCGGGGACAATGATGACCTCCTCCTTCCTTCCTTCCTGCTCCTCAGCCTTAGCCAATGGGATGCGTGTGCTTAAATACCGGCAGTGGCGGCATCCGTGAATCCCAGATGAATAGGTAATACACGGCCAGGGTGAGACCCATGCCGCTGACACCGCCCATGTAGAGTATCAGGGTGAGCAGGCGAAAGGTTTTGGATTCAAAGAAATCATCCGATTTGGGCATTTGAATCTCCTCATCCTTGGCCTCCTTGACCACGGCGGCCAGGTTGGACATCAAGCCCGACTGAGCACCTGCCATTTCCCGCTCTCCTGATGATGATGATCTTCTTTGTAGGGGGCAACAGCTATTGAAATCGGTAACCGTAACGCGTCTCTCTCTAGGGGGTCTCCGTCTCAACGGGCGCACTGAACACAACTGCGTTGCAAGTCCACCGTCACCCGGTTGTTTCTCTCTGGTTTTGTGTGTGTTTCATGTGTGTGTGTGTGTGTGTGTGTGTGTGTTGTTGTTGTTGTTGTTTTTTATGCGGTTTCTTTGGGTTTTTGCCGCCGATTCTCCGTCTTGGGGGCCACACACGCTAATAAGATTCAAAGCCAGTTCCAGAACAAACCGAATCCCACATCACGTGCTGCGTTCTTGGGCAGCCACTTGGCCCAGTTTGTTTTCACTTTTAGTTTTCCACTCGCTCCGACGAGAATCCATTTCTTTCCATTTTTGCTTGTACACATTTTCCTTTTACCTTTTTCCCTTTTCCATCCCGATTTCGATTCCGATTCCCATCCGCTTCACTTCATTTTGTTGTTTTTCCTTAGTTTTTGTTGTTTTTTTTCTGTAGATTCTATATTCATGTTTGGTCAAGGAAATGAAAAGTGACGATGGTGATTTACAGGGTATGTGCGAATTCAGCAGGGTTTCGGTGTTGTTCATAATTCTGGAAAGAAATAAGAAGGGGATTTTTTTAAAATACAAGAAATATGTAGCAAGAATAAACGAGGTTTTGGGAAAGTACTGGGGCCTTAATTTTTGGTATTTTAATTTCAGTCAGAAGCATAAAACTTAGTGAAGGAATCATTTCCGACCCTATAAATCACATATATTCTTAATCAGCATCAACAGACAAATCTTTCTAGACATCTCCGGGGGAAAAAAATTTTTTTCAGAAATTTTCCATTTTTTGAAAAAAAGGAAAGGGGTTACATCGTTAAAATTGTCAAAATATGATAAAATTTTACATTTTAAACTGGGTATGCAGTTTTTTAAACCTATCAAAAACTAACATAAATCAGCTTTCCGAATTGAATTTAATGCATTTTTGGCTGAGTTATGCAATTTTTAAACTTCGAAATCCTCGAAAGAAAGTCTATTTGCTAGTCGGCTATGTCGTGACTGTACTTTTACACCCTCCTCCCTACCTTTGCTGGCATTTCCAAATCCAATTAGCTGTGAGTCCCCCTCCTCAGTGGCTCAATCACCGCCCTTTCCTCCAAGTGGTGGCCAATTGCTGGTCACTGGTACTCGTGCACTTTCTGCACCGGATGACCCCCAATGGAGACGGGGAACTTGAGGTGTATGTCCGGCATGGTGGAGTCAAAGAAGAAGAGGTAGTAGAGGGCCAGCACCATGCCCAGGCCACTGATACCGCCCAGATACAGGAAGATCGAGATGAGGCGGAAGGTTTTGGTCTCAAAGAAGGCGGGCGGTGGCTGCTCCTTGGGCAAGCGGACATCGTCATTGTCCTTGTTTTCCTCATCCTCGGCGGCGGGTGATGATAATAATGCCATGACCAATAAACTACTACTGTCCAGGGATTAGGTTCTGATTCCTCTTTTATGGAGAACTCGAATTATGGCCGTCATTTGAGGGTTTCCCCATGATTGACTGATCCATATTGATGGGTGTACACTGTGTGAAAAAAATGGGGAATTAAGTAGCCTTAAGCTAAGCACTCTTTAGACATTTGATTGTAAATTGTAAATTGTTCCTTGTACAGCTTCCAATTGAAACCCATTTTCTTTCTCTGTTTTATTGGACAGCCATTGTCGGTGGCGGACCGATGGTGAAGACCATGGAGAAGCCTCTCCCGCACAGTTTCGAGGAGGCCATCACTTTGACCGGCGTGGGGCGCTTCCATTACAAGTTGCTCCTCATCTGTGGCCTGGTCTTCATGGGCGTGATGGTGGAGATCATGGGCGTCAGTCTGATCATGAACCAGATGAAGTGTGACCTGCAACCGACGTTGGATCAGCAGGGAATCCTGGCCTCCGCTGGCTTCCTGGGCGTTGTCCTTAGCTCACATGCCATGGGATTTCTGGCGGACACGTGGGGACGTGTTACCACGTTGCGCTATGCTCTATCCCTTGCCTCCATTTGCTCAATAGTTTCAGCATTTTCGGTGAACATTTGGATGCTGATTGTGTTCCGCTTCCTCACCGGCTTCTTTATATCCGGCGGCCAGGCTTGCGTCTTTAGTTTGTGTGGAGAGTTCCATGGGAATGGATCGCGAGTGCGGCATGTCACGTTGCTCTCTGGATTCCTGTGTCTGGCCATGGTGTTTGCTCCAGGTGAGTGTGTGTCTCTGGCTTACATGGCGTATGCGTAATATCACTCATACGTCGTGGTGTCCTGCTTAGTTTGTTTACTAATTCAAATTGAACTTTTGCTTCAGCCATGGCCATTGGCATCCTGCCGCTTCGCATTGAGACCATTATCCTGGGCATGCGCTTCTCCTCCTGGCGTGTCCTGCTGCTGGCCAATGTATCCGTTTCCCTGCTGGCCCTGGTTGGTATCTCAACGCTCCCGGAGACTCCGAAATATCTGCTGGTCCAGGGACGCGGCGATGAGTCTATGGAAATACTGCGCACAATTTTTGCCACAAACTCTGGCCGGGACCGGAGCGAGTATCCGGTGCGAGAGGTGGCTCTGGAAAGCGGTGGCGCCAGTCTGACCGATGTCCATGGTGTACTCGATGCTGTGCGTCTTGTGTGGCACCAGACAGTGCCCCTCTTCTATCGCTCTCGATTGCGTCACACGCTGAACATCTGTACGATTCAGTTCCTCATCTACTTCCTGGCCCAGGGCATCTTCATGTGGTTCCCCACAATCCTGGACGAGCTGGGCACACGAAATGGTGAGGATACCCTACTCTGCGGTGTCCTGCAGGGCTTCGATGTGGATGCCAATTCGGCGAATGCGGATTTGGGCTGCTCGGTGGAGGTGGACACGTCCACATACCAGGTGATGATCATCATTGGCTCCTCGTTTGTTGCCATCTATCTGTTCTTTGCCTATGTGATCGACTATACCGGCAAGAAGAATCTGCTGAGTGAGTATCTTGTGGATATGGATGTGGTTAAGCCGTTGTAACGCTGCTCCTTCTCTCCCTCCGAACAGTGGCCTGGATGAGTCTCACGCTGATCTGTTTGGTGGGTCTGCATTATGTGGAACAGTTTGCCCTGGTGGTAATCGCTCTCACTGTGGTGATGGCCATTGGTAATTGCGGCGGCCTGGTCAGCACCATTGCCATGGAATTCTATCCGACGCACATCAATGCGATGGGCATGTGCTTCATTATGATGGTGGGTCGCTTGGGTGCAGTGGTGGGCAGTAATCTCCTTGGCCGCCTGCTCTTTGCCAGCTGCGAGAATGTCTTCTGGGCCATGCTTGGCCTGGTGACGCTACTCTGCGTCCTTGGTTACTTCCTGCCGGAGAAGGAGACCGCGTCCAAGGCCAAGGCGAGGGCGAAAGAGGAGATGGCCAAGGATGCTGCGTAGGCTGTAGGATATAGGTTTAGTCTAGATCATGCCGATACATTTTATTTTTTTTCAACTTGAACCTTATACATTTGATCCTTTAAATAATATTTTGATCGAACTTGATGACGACTTCCTTAACTAACTTAAAATTATATTAATTTTGTATAACTGGTTTAAATTATCACTTTAATTGGATTATGGAATTAGGATCAAATGCATATATGGATATACCGAAAATACCTCATGGAAAGTGTTCCGATAAAACTTAAATATAGCTCATGTTTCAGTTACTCTGAATATCAGTTTATAACAAAATACTATACGAACCATGATGTATATAAATACTTGTATTTATTAACTTAATTATACAATGAAATGTTTTTTTTCTATATGGTATTAATGATTGTTTTGATTGTAAAGTTGCATAAGCAAAATGCTAATGTTATTTATGGGAATGATATATGCAATTTTACCAAAACATACTAAGCAGACACTGGATACCAAGAAATCATACGATATTATACTGAGAAGTATGTCCGATTAATGAAAATTTTATAAACACACACAGGAAAATGAAAAACTTTGCTTCCTGATGAAAGCCCATAAATTTTATAACGATTTCACGAGTATAAGTACTTATGGCACTCTATAAACCTGAAAGAGTGTTCTAATGCCTTATAAAAACATTTTCCAGCAGATTTTCACCAATAGAACTGCATTATTTTGCTGAAAAATGTTTTTGTAAATTTAAATTTACATATTTTAGTTTTTCCAGCTAGTATGACCTTTCCTATATTACAGAAACACATTGCCAATGTGATTTTGTTTTCCCTATGTGACAAGCTGTATGACAGCCGGAAAGAATTATGAATTAGCAATATTACAAAATGGATTCCAACAAGAAAATTAATGTCGAGCTACCATCAGGTTCCAAGCGCCAGGCCAACAATAACCACGCCGAGTGGAATAAGAATCGCCAGGCACTGGGCAATATCACCAATATGCTCCATCCCGGGAAGGAGCAGGAGGAGGAGCAGCAGCAGGAGCAGGAGCTGGAACAGGAGCAGGAGCAGCAGCAGCAGCAGAAGCAGGTGGAGGTAACCGATACCGATTGTATCATTGTCCTGTATCCCGGCCAGGAACTGGAGGAGAACGATGCCCATAACGATCTCATTGAATACATCGAGGAGGAGGCAATGGATGTGGTGCCACATGAAAAGCCGTTGTCTCCCCTACCGATCCTGCATTCTCCCTTTATCGATGTGGAAAGCATTGATCAGGATCAGAAGCAGCCTGATCCCCGCAAAGCGGCGTTACTGGCAATCGACAATGAGTTAAATAACGAAGATCCCATGCAGACATGGCCCTATGCCATGGATGTCTTCATCTATCAAAAGGAACGCGAGAAGGACTTCATCATTGGGGACTATATGGTTTTTCGGCCGCACCTGAACCCCTGGAAGCGTAGACTTTTGATTAGATGGATGGTGAACGTGCATCAGGCCTTTGGAACGTACAGGGAGAGTCACTTCCTGTCCGTCAAAATCGTCGATCTCTCTCTGTGCCGCTATGCAGTCGACGAGGATATGCTGGAGCTCCTGGGGGCAGCGGCCATCAAAATGGCAAGCAAGTTTGAGGCTTTGCAAACCGTGCCGGCGAACAAGTTGTTAAAATTCTGTAAACGAACGTATACCGCCACCGATCTGATGGAGATGGAGTGGTCGACGATGCGCCGCATTGGTTGTGACCTGGGCATTCCCATAGGATATCGCTTTTTGCGTCGCTATGCTCGCACTGCCGTGGTCCCGGAATCAACATGGACCCTGGCTAGCTACATCCTCGAGTTGGCCATATTTGAATATGTCACCATTGGGTATAGTGACTCACAGATGGCCGCCGCAGCTCTCTTTATAGCGCTTCGCATGAGCAACAATCCCGGGCAGTTGGACGGGAACACCTGGAACGCAATGTTGGTGTACAATTCGGGTTACAAGCTTCCGGATTTTGCCAGGCTGGTGCCGGTGCTGAATGCCGTAGTGCATAGCCAGAATTGTGAGACAGTCGAGGCTGTGCGTAGCCTATACTCGACGCCATTGCTCTATGAGGTAGCCAAGGTGCGATTACTGTCCAACGAGGAGCTATTCCGTGACAACCCAGATCTGTACAACACCATTCCATCCTAGGGGAACTTCCTGCAGGAATCAGCCAAAGGATTCTAACACAATTCATTAGCAATGTACAATTCGTTACTAGTCGTTTTTCATATTTACACTTTAAAGCATCTTTGTGCCTTACCTGATCTGTGCAGAGTGGTATCGTATCGGGTTTTGGAACGAGAGCAATCACCTTGGAAATGGGAAACGGATTAGGTAAATGTTTGTGCCCATTCCTACGCCAGCGGCGATGGATGTTGTCATCGGGTGCAGCAGGCACAAGCCTAAGTCCAAGTCAACTTGGTAGTAGAAGTAGAAGTAGAAGTACGAGTAGCTGCATTAACATTCCTTCGCTGGGAAGGTGGGGAGACTAAACGCATTCCAAGTGCCATCGCCATCGTTGACTTCAGCTCCAACTGCTTCTCAGGCTACAGGGTATTCGCAGAGCTAGCGGGTGTGATGAAATAGGTAGTCCACGAGACTCGCATGTCCGCTCCAGAGAATATTTCCTAGGATAAATAGTTCAGAGTTAATTAGGCCTTTAAAAATTTAAGTTAATTTTTCATAAACTTTTCATTTAATCAGCGTCACTGTCCGTTTTACTGTCGGCTCAAGAGAATATCTTCATTTTTTAATTTTTAGTATTCCAATAAAGAGGGTTTAACAGTATATAAAATCATATTTCTTAAATATTTTCAAAGAAAGATTTTCCGTTAAGCTGTCCTCCAAAGGGAATACATGTATGCAATTCTAAAAAACCTTTAAGAGATTTATAGAAATACGATTATTATATATGAATATGATATTAAATATGATTATTACAAACAAATCAAAAGGAATATGAACCTGTCAACATTAAATTAAAACAACAAATAATTAGTTTTAATAATGTGTAAGTATTTCAAGTGTCGAGTTATTTTAACCACTTCCCTCCTAGTTGGGCTAGCCAGTGTTTTTGTGCGTCTGTTTTTCGTATTTATTCAGCAAAACGGTATTTGCTCCGCCGGCTGGTCACAGTCTGTGTCTGCATCGGCATCGGCTTGTGCTTCTGCGGCGGCTCCTCCAACCCGCCGAGGAAGAGGAGCAAGCTGGCTGGCTGGCAAACTGGCAGCCAAGCAACAAACCGTTGCCAATCATAACACACACGTTGCCACAAAACCGAGGCCGAGGCCGAAGCCGAGACTGAGACACACTAGGGGCAGTGTCATTGCGGATTCCTAACGCCGATTCCAAGTCCAAGTCCAACTCCAATTGCGATTCTTCCCTCTGCCACAATCTCTGGGCAAAAGAAGCGCCGCCTCGCCTCGCCTCGCGTTGCGTTGCGTCTCTGGCCATTGATTGCCTAACTGCGCATTTCTCGACTTATATGGCATTGGCCAGATAACCACCTCTAACAACTGCCAGTCAGTCCCAGTCCCCCCCCCCCTTCCTAGTCTGAGTGTCAGTCTCGTCTCCGTTCTGGTACCAATGCCAGTTCCATTAGCCAACGGCATCACCGTCGCCATCGCCATCTGAGATGGCCCATCTGTGGGGGCCGTGAATCCAGTCCGCATCGCAATCCAACCCACATCGGCTTGCCAAGTACTGTCCCCAGTCCGTCCAACTCTGGGGATTTCTCAACCTGCCGTTCGGGGTCACCTGGAATTCCTGGTGACAAATTAGACCAGGATGCGGCCTACACTGGAGTGCATCCTTGTTGAATCCTTGGAAATTAAATCGAAAACTAATTATTAAATCGAAAAGAGTACAGATACGTATGTATATATTGAATCAATCAACATTTTAATATATTCCCATCATGATTTGGGGTCACCAGCACTCTTTCAGTTCCCGGTTGACATCGACCAACGGCATACTAACCCATAATGCCGGGAAATTAGCATCAACATTAACTCGGCAACAACAATTGCAGAATCAGCGGCAATATAACGACAAATGTGAGTCGGTATTCTGAGTACGAATACGACGAGGTGATGATGACAATGGATGTGTCTGTCAGAGTCGTTGACGTCTTCTCCAGCTTCAGTTGCTTCTGGGTCACGACGACTGCGGCCGGTTATAGTCCAATATATAGTCCAATAGAGAGTCAGGTGCCGGCACAAGTCACTCCAAGACCAAGTCACGCCCAAAATGGAGCAGCATCGTCTGCTGACGAAAATAGTTAAGTAGGCAACTTAGCCAAATTGGCACGAAGCGGGACAGGAGCTGAAAACAAGAGGGATATATTGAAATTTAATATAAATTGAACAAAAATAATGTTGGTTTGCTAAATAATCATAATAATAATAATATTACTTCCATCATTTTAAGGTAATTCCATTTCCTAAAGACATTGATTATCCCGATCTAGTACAAGGTTATAGATTGGAATTTTATACAATATAAATATATTTATATATTTTAAAATGGGATACTTCCTTTTCTTGCCGTGTATCTAAAGCAGCCTCATCGGTACGTGGATAAAGAGGCAGCGTTAAAAGTGCGTTGAGGAATTACAATGATGACAGCAGCTTGGCGAACGAGGAGGAACGCAGGAATAGAGCCAGCCAGGTGGTGAACGGGGCGGGCACAAGTGTGCCGATGCCTGTCATAGAAGATAGTTTGCACGCCAAGTGGGAAGAACGCAAGAGCGACAGAGAGGCCAACTATGGATGCCAAATTCAAAAGTGGACTGCGCATGCGTGGAATGGGAATGAGAACGGAGAATCGCAGACTCGCAGGCCTTGAAGAATCAGCAACTTGAAGAATCACAGACTCGTATCCAACTCTCCTGATTTCATAAAGATTTAGAAAATTCTAGATCTGCAGTAACAAATGATTAGTCAATAAGGAATTATTAATCTTTAAAGAATCAGAAGTTACTTACAAGAAGATTCTATGAGGCTTGGAGTTGCGAAGAATGTGAGACTGGACCCAAATAGACTCCAGAACCTAGAAAGTCAAATAATTAGGGTACCGAAAAAGAGTATCTTACGTACCTGAAGATTTGCTGAATCCGAAAGAATTGATCCAATCCGAGAACTTGGAAAATGGGAGTCGCTTCCCAGTTGTTTCCGTTCTAGCACCCTGGCACCCATGTTGAGCTAATGAAGCAAACTGCTGTAGAGGACGACGACGCCCGCCAAGTCAAACGTTATTTAATCACAATCGTTGTGGCCCCAGCTTCAGCTCCAACTCCAGTTCCCATCCCGATCCCCGATTTTGGTCCCAGTCTGGTCTGGAGAAGAAGAAGCGACAGGTGCTGCTGCTGCAGCGGTACGAAATCCAAAGGAATGCAGCAAAGCACAAAAAAGGCTTGAAGTTGGAGTATTCCAAACAAAAGGATGCCCATTAGAGATGGAAAAACATCGATAATTATTTGAAGCAGTTACATATATTCGATTGTTCATTCTAGAAAAAGCTCTACAAACTTATTTACAGTTTCAAATTTGAGCTTTATTGTTTGGTGTATTTAAAGATAAACTATAGATTGTGTCTTTAGTGTTGGATTAAATAGCAGTTCAACTACTACCTAGAGATTCAGCATCCCCGGTTTACGAGGTATTACATACAGAAAAAAAATATTATAAACCCGATGTGGAAGAGGTAGTGGCGTGTAGAGTATGCAGGCGCGACGGCCAATCAATTCTCAGAAATGAAAACGCCGTCTTCGGTGGGTATTACCGTTGCTGTTGTTCTGCCTCTTCTGCTGCTTGCGATTCGTCTGCTGCCTCTGACTCTTTGCTTCTTCTCATTTCTTCGCCTTGTTGTTGGCACAATTGTGCGATGCAACAACAACAACACACAGGCCACATAAACAGAAAAGAATGCGAAGAAATGCAAAATGCAAACACCACGAACACAACCACTTTCCAAATGCATTCATGGTGTTTACCGTTTAAATGCGCCCAGTTACTGTTGTTGTTGTTGTTTTTTTTTGTGGCCAGAAGGAGATGGCGACGAGACGGCAGGCCAGGCCAGGCAGCAGCAGCATCAGCCGCCTCTCTAACAACAAAAACAAATGCGGAGAAAAGCAGCGGGCAAGCACAAGCACAAAAACGAAGAAGGAGAGGAGTCAGCATGGAAACCGTTGCACATCAGTCTTCTTTATGTGCATGTGTGTGTGTCTGTGCGCGTGAGATGGCCATCTTGCCAATTCCGATTTAAGTTTTTTTTCGTGCGAATGCAAGAGAGAGGCAGCAAGAGCTAGAGGAAACGGAAATTTGTGTTTATTGCTCAAAATCAGTTTTAGATCAAGTGTTCTCTGTTCCCATCTTGATTAGTTGTCAACGACAGGCGAAAACTGTTTAACCGTTATAAGATGCCGCCGCACGATCGCTTCCCAGACAAAAATCTGGGATTTATATGCACCTTGCGCCAACCAGAAAAGCTGGCTACAAATTTGATGCCCTGCAAGCAGCAGCTCAGTGCTTTCTGATGATGAGCCACAGATTGTAGTGAGTATATCGATACATGGGATATTTAAAATATTGCAGATAACTAAATCGTAATATTATTATTTTTTTTTAAATGCATAGAAATTACTGAAACAATTATACATAATTAATTAATTAAATATAGGCTTAAACTTTTCAAATCTATAAGTAATCTATAACATAACATAATTCTTTAATTTTAGGAAAGCATTTGATATTTTTGTCTAACATTTTCTCGACCGTGCACTTCCATTTTACTGGGTATCTCTCAGTTGAGTGACTTTAAAGCTATGTTCGTACCGAAAGTTCAAGTTCAAGTGCGCCAAATTTACAACGCCAGCGTCGACGCCAACACTGGCAGCGGCACCGCGAGCTTTTTACATTCTGTAGAATCTCTTTCTCGCTCTCTATCCTTTTCGTCTTGAGGGGGCGGCCAATGATGGCCCCAATGAACTGATTTTATTGGTTCGCTATAATTTTTTATTGGTCCCCTAATTGGCAGGCGATTCTATGTCATTAGGCCGCTTGATTAGCGGCGCCGCAGCAGCAAGCAGCGGCAGCAATAGCAACAACAAGTTTCGGACTGTGCTCATTTGCGCAGCTGCCAACGCAGGTGTAAAAAAAGCTCGTCGCGCAGTCGCAGTCGGCGCTGGCAGATCTCGCTTTTCTGTCTGTGTGTGTGCTTTGATTTTCAGCCTCAGCATCGTGGCCTCTGCTTCACTGCCTCTCTGTTACCAATCCGCGCGCCTCGCTCTCTTTGGCTATCTGCTTCTCGGCCTCTGCTTCTTGTGCTTGTGCTTATGCTTTTTCTTCTACTTGTTGTTCCCGGACAGTTACATTACGAGGCCAAAGAAAGTATCGCCTGGCCAACTCGCGTATTTCGCGTTCGTCGCTTGCCGAGTCCACACGTGCTGCTCCCGCTGCTCTGCACTCTCGAGTCCGTTGGCTCGGATCGTGATCCGTGGTTCCCGAAAGGAGGAGGAGGCTCCACACCACCAAAGTGCTCCACCAAAAAACCCAAAATTGAAGTAACAAAAAATAAGGAAACGAAACGAAACAAAAAAGAATCAAAGCTTAAAAGGAAACCCAACAGATAAAAAAAACAACGTGTTGCGCCGCAAGTGTTAGTGAAATTTTTTTTTGCTGTTCTTGTTGTTGCTGTTCTTGCCGAATACCGTTACTCGCCTTAAGAGCGAGAGAGAGAGATAACGAGTAGAAGAATCTACAGTGAAGTGAGTGCTTATTTTTTTCTGTTTGTTAATGATTTTTTACCCAAAAACAACCACTGAATGATCCTTTTGGTTTACAATTTAAGTTATAAATTTTGTTGCATTATTATTTTTACACAATTTTCTTTTACCCATTAATATATATTTTGTGGTAAAGCTGTGTAGTTTTCAAACCAGGATATACGTACAGGCGAGACAAGATAAATGGCTGGGAAGGGGAGTAGCTGGAAAGGGGGGCAGACCGTCGTCTTCCAGCTATAGCTTCTTCTTCTTCTTCGTCTTCTTTTGCTACTTCTACTTCTACTTCTAGTGGAGCCGATTAACCAGCTAGACGGCAAATGCAGCCGAGCATTTCATGCTTTCTAATTTTCCCAATTAGCACAAATGCGGCTGCTTGTTGCTTGCTTGTTGCCTCCGCTTCTGCCTTCTACTGATTTCTTTAGATTCTTCTCCATTGCTCGTCTACAGTCTATTGCAGTCTTCAGCCGTCTTCTTGGCTTAGATAGCGACGGAATCGAAATCAAAATCAAAATCAAAGCCGCACAGATCCGTGCTCTTGTGCCGTGTGCCGCCACCAGGTGCACTTTCCAAAGTTTTTCCCGTGGAAAATAAAAAAACACACAATTGTACATACATAATAATAATCATAACAGTCGCACGTACAGTGAAGACGCGACTACGGTGAGAAGAGGCCACCAAAAGTGGCAACGTCATCCGTCGAATGATTCCCACACGCCCCAAACAGGTGCACTATTTATTGACCGACTCGCATACACCTGTCAAATGGCAACTAATCACCAATCAGGTGCCATGAGCACGAATTTATTTCCCCTTCATCACAAAGTGATTGATTCTCCTCTATTTGCGTTACATATTGGGCGGTCCGATTTCACTTCTGTCTCCCTAATTCTATAATACCGTAAAATACCTCCCTTTAATAGCCTTAATTTTAATGCATTTGCTAAAAAACGCAGACGGAATTTACCAATTAACAACACGGAATCATAGGGAATCCTTGGCAGAAACACAGATAAGCGTTGAAGGTACCGGTAAGTTGAGTTATATATAGCCTATAACTTACCATTTCATCTTTACTGTCTCAAAGTATAATTTACAGAAAAATAACAAAGAAAATTAACTTGGGGCAGCTAAGGTTTATTTTCATTGCATTTACATACTTTAAATCAATATTTATCTATATATTTTTATATGGCAATTTTTACGAGAAATCAAAATTAAAAAATCTCCTTATTCAGCCAAAAATGCATTAAATTAAATTCGAAAAACAGATTTATGTTAGTTTTTATTAAGTTAATAAATCTGCATACTCAGTTTAAAATGTTAAAAAGTCAATTTTTTTTTGCCAATTTTAACGATGAAACCCCTTTTCTTTTTTTCAAATAATGGAAAATTTTTGAAAAAAAAAATTGTTCTGCCGGAGATGGCTAAAAAGGTTCGGCTGTTAATGCTGATCAAAAATATATATGATTTATGGGGTCGGAAATGCCTCCTTCACAATTTTACAAGCTTCTGACTCAAATTGTAATACCATTCTTTGGTCCGATTTTTGTCTATATTTTAATGAAAATGTTTACCAAAAATCAAAATTTCAAAATCTCATAACTAATTCAAAAATGCATTAACTCCAATTCTGAATTCTGATTTATGTTAGGTTTTATTAGTTCTACAAATCTGCATACTTTGTTTAAAATTTTATATTTTGACCTATTTTTGTAAATTTTAACGATGTAACCCCTGTCCTTTTTTTGAAAAAATGGGAAATTTTTGAAAAATGGTGTTTTCTCCCGGAGATGGCTAGAAAGTTTCCCCTGCTGATGGTGATCAAGAATATATATGATTTGTAGGGTCGGAAATTACTCCTTCATTATGTTTGAACATTTTTACTTAAATTATGGTGTCCTGCAAAGGGTCATTAAATGAAATATAAAATATCATATACACCTTTTTCTGAGTGTCCACTTACCACTATCAGTAATCAAGAACTTTAATATAAAGAACCTAAAAATATATACAAGATAAGATGCAAAAAAAAGGCTGGAACTCAGATGGCAGGCCAACTTATTAACTTATTAATTAAACAAGTACGATGATGGTCGATATGCAGACAGACAGACAGATAACACGGGGATAACAGCCAAAACAAGTTTATTAACATACTGTTTTGACACCTTTTGGCGACCACCTTTCCCACCATTAAGACGGGCCACCATCATCCTCATCCTCCTCATCATCATCTTCATCATCTTCATCATCATTCGGATTAAGTGTTATGACAACTTTCGTCAATGTCGTCGTTGCTGCACTTGGTTCATTAGTCTGCGGCGATGCTGTGCGACTGCGAGCAAATAGATACAGATAAAAATGGAACAGATCTTGGCGAGAAGTGAGTGGTGCTGCAGCGGTGCTAATGCATTTGATCCGTTTTGGAGCGCATTAAATGCACCGTTAACTACTTCGAATTCTAATTAAGCTGATGCGACACAATCCAAAGCATGCCGCTTCTGTGGCACAATAAACTCAATTCTCAATCTCATGGCGGCCAAAGAACTCCAAGATGAAGCAAACACGCGACTTGGCCATAAATGCAATGCCAGGTTAGCCAGGTTTTTGCCAAGTTACCAAGTTGCCAGGTTGCCAGGTTGCCAGGTTGCCAGGTTTTGCCAGTCAGCGAGTATATCTCATTGCCTCGTTGTCGCATCTGTGTATCTGTGCAACGGCAACTATCTCCCAACAAGAGAGAGAGAGACTATCTCTTTGTTTGGCCTTAAATGATTTGCTTTAGCCATTATTGGCTTTTTGGGCCCTATAAGCGGCTTTGCCTGATCTTCAAGGTCTAAACCGGCAAGAGACCCTCGATTGCCTCTAACCATTTGGAATTCATTCATTGTTTGCCTCTTTCTACCCATTTCTCCGCTCATCGATGCTGATGACGCATAATTTATGATCGACCCAGTAAATTCTACAATTCCCAGTGCTGCCGCTCTTTCACATGCCCATCACGGATACACAAGATGCTAGCTAGCTGGCTGGCTGGCTGCTGGCCATAGATACAGATACAAAGATACATAGATACAGCGATGTACAATATGCAGATACGGATACAGACAACAACGACAACGACAACGACAACGACGACGACAAGCCTTTTCTTTTCACAGAATGTTAATTTGTATTCAGAGCCATCATCAAAGAGAGTCGAACGACGGACACTGAAGATCTGTAGACGCCGGATCGTCTCGTCGTCTAACTGTTCTTCGCCTTTCTACAAACATTCCAATAATGAAATGGAAATTTTTCCATGGCACAATTTTCGGGCTTTCGATGCATCCATCCATCCATCCATCCATACAATCCATCTTTCGGCCATTGGCAATCAAAGTATTGACTCATTAGGCGTTCCTCTCAAGCACATATCATTGTGGTTTGTGGAATTCCATTGATTATATTTACTTTCTTAGAGAGTTGTCGATCAAGTTTTGCTGCATAATCATTCATTACTCTATTATGGGAGCTCTTGTATACCTTAATTGCTCTTAACTAGGCTAACGCACAAGTTCAGCCAACGCTGACCTTAACAGTTTTGGTGTTTTAAAGTTTATTTTATTTTTTTAGAGGCCATAAAGCATTCTTCAAGTCCAACTTGAAGTGCCGACCGAATGACCCAAAGGGGGGCACGTCAAGTGTCTCTGGGAACACGCTGTGGCATAAACAACATGCCCAATAAAGTTGTTAAGCTTCCTTGGTTGGACTCTGTGCATCCGTTGATAAGCAGCTGCCGCCATCCTGGCAATGGCTTTGGACTACCTCCAAGCATTGTTTCTGCACTTGACTCTGGGCGGGCACAGGCTGATGAGGATGAGGATGAGGATGAAGCTGGAGATGGGTATGAAGAAGTGTCGTGGCAGTTGTCATGTTGAAGCAAACAAAAGTTTCGCAGCGTCGCGCAGGATTGCAGTCTGTGAATGGGAATGGGAATGGAAATGGGGAAAAGGCTGATGGAGGCTGGGCTTTGCCCAGACTTCCTAGAAATTTGCATGGCTGCCATAGTCTGTGTCCGGGGCCATTTGACACGTTCTCGGCCTTTACCAGACCGTTCATTTAAATGTCTTTCTTTGGCAGCTTTTGCCAGAATAACAGTTGACAACGGCTGCTGCAACAACTGGGGGAAACTGGGAAGCCGAGAAGCTGTGGAAAAACCATGTCAGACCCATTGCTCCCTGCTCCCTGCTCCCGGCTCCCTGCTCTTTTCCTGCCTGAAAACTTAATATATAACCCACTAGAGGAAAGTCTTGACTCTCAGCTTGTTTGCAACTTAGCTTCGGTCCAATTAATTTGGTAATGGATCTCCTTCCATCTGGGGGATCCTGGCTAAATAATGCAGCACCAGCTCGTACCAGGCTAATTACACTAAAATGAAAATTGCATTTGGCGATTGTCCGCCAAAATAACAAAAAAAAATAATAATAATAAACAGAAAAAACTCACACGAAAAAGTGGACAAACTAGCTCCTCGGATCCCAAAAGTGGCCAACTTGGAGGAGGTGGCTTTTGGCGGCTGGCTGGTTTTGGCGGAACCAGTTTAATTAAAAGAAAGTGAACCATTTAAAATTGTATTTTGATTTCGGCTTTGCTTTTCCCACATTATCATTATTATCGTGATTATTGCGCTTTTCACTGAGCTGGCCAACAGAAGCTAAAAAATAAAATACAACAAACAAAATAAAACAAGCTTGAAAACAATTGGTAGATAAACAAAAAGAAAGAAGAAACATGAAAATAAAAATGAGGCATGGGCAGGTGATTTACCGTTGGCTGTTTATCGTAGACCGTTATAGCGATTCGATTCGATTTGTTTTGAATTCGAATTCGTTTCGATTCGAAAGTGATCAACAGCAGCAGCCACTCGGTGTATCTCAATCTTCATTTCCACTTCCACTTCCATTTCCATTTCCATTTCCATTTGCACACAAGAAGAAAAGTGAAAACTAAACCGTAAGCAAAGTTCGTCACTGATCGCCTTTTGATGCGACAACAATTTCTTTTATTTTCCATTTCGTTTGCTCTCGATCGACTTCGACGATGATGATAGCTTCTGCTTTTGACCAGTTAATGAGTGGCCGAATCCCAAGGCAATCCTACAAGATACAATCTGAGGGATAGCAATCCGTGGAGCGTATCGGCGGCGGGGCAACTTCTACTTTTCCGCTCTTTCGCTGCAAGTGTGCGGTACTGTTAATTGCAGCGGCGTCATTAATTAAGCGCCACCAGAGCGTGCAACACGCGGCCAGGTATAGCTCTAGCTCTAACTCAACTTCTATCTCTGTTGCAAGCTTCAAACTCCAAGAGCTTCGTGCCCCAAACTTCCAACTTGAGCTACGTCGCCGGCCTGGCTGCGTCGCACTTTCTTTGACTTAGTTATAGTTAGTTAGTTAGTTAGTCAGTTAGTGGGGGAAAGGGGAGACTGATTATTAACCCAGTAAGGGTATGACCCAAAAATAGTTTAGAAGAACTTATAGTGGGTTCCATTTATAAAATTTACATTCACATATATGTTTATGTTTATTTTAAGACCATAGTGTGGTTTTATTATAATATTTATCAAATCATTATAGTAAAGATACACCTTTAAAGAAGGTAAAATTCATTTCAAGTGGGTTCTATTGTTTGTATCTATTATTTTATTTGATTTAAAGATAATTCTGTGGTATAAAAATTCAAATTTTGGCCATATTTGTTAAATTTTAACGATGTAGCCCCTTTCCTTTTTTTTTTTCAAAAAATTGAAACTTTTTTTTTAAATTCCTGTTTCTGCCTAAGATGCCTGGAAAGATTCCCCTGTTGATGCTGATCAAGAATATATATGATTTATAGGGTCGGAAATGACTCCTTCACTTAGTTTTAAGCTTCTGATCTACATTTTTAGGTTATCATTAAAGATATATTAAATGTGGAGCCTTAAGAAAAGTAAATTAAGATCTTAATAAGAGATATTGAAAACTAACTTAAAAATCACTGGATTTAGGCCTAAAATCACACCCGTATAGATATATATGTATATATACAAGGCCAAGTAAAGTACTCTATAACTAGTGACTTCCCACCACAGATTTCAAGATAAAAAGATATATATACTCATGTGTTGCTATAATAGATCAAGATACAGCTAAGCCGTTATAGACTTCCCACCAGCCCAGTGTGAGTGATGGTATGGATACAACAAGATCTCAAAGATCTCTTGGATCTCTTGGATCTCTAAGATTTGTGGGATCTCTCAGATCTCTTAATTGGCTGACGGCGCACATGCAAAGTTACAGTTAGTCTGGCCGCAGTCTGCCAAAGACGAGGCTTTGTTTTAGGCGCTTATTTCTTTTTTTAACCAGTTGCAACCAGTTTTCACTCTTTTGCTCTAGACCAAATAAAAAAAGAAAAACAATAAACCGGAGGGGAGAAATTAATTGGCTCCGAATTAAAGACAAATAAGCATATCGGGCCCGTTAACCGTTTACTGTTTTTTTTTTTGGTTTGTTGTTAACTCTTTTTTATTTACAGTTCTCCAAGAGAGAGAATCTCCACTGACCGCATTTTTGCGCCTCAAGAAGAATTGGTAGAAGAGAAGCCTCCTCTACTGGCCCTGTCCATCATCTTTTTCCGAATTCGAATTCACTTTGTTTGCCTGGAACAATCGGCAGTTTCGATTTCATTTTCACCTGTGCTCTGAGCACCTGTAAATCCAGCCAGGTAAAAGTGGCATACAAATCGGATACTGAAAAGGAGACAACACAAATGAGATTTTTACACAATTATTATTATTGTTATTACCATTGTTGTTGCTGCTCCCATAGTCGTTTTTTTACTTGTGGGCTTTATTGCTCCACTGAGTGACTGCCTGATTGATTGATTGATTGATTGATTGCCGGCGTCTCTTTAATTGCTGGCAGGGAAAGTGCCACAGCATCGGGCGTGTAAATATTTATCGGATTTAATGCGAAAGAATTAAAAACAAAATTGGAAAGTTAAGCAGTGAAATTTTGTTCGTTGGTTGAGAGAATTCTATGGGTTTTATAAAGGGTATGAAGTATGAGTAATATGATCAAATGAATCAGTTATTATATTAGATATTATATTATATATATACCTTTACTATAATTATATAAAAATATTTATAAATTTCCACTTATAGAGCTCTTCTACAATATTTATACTTAGACTTTATTGGCTCTATTCAAAGAATCTTTTATCAAAAATATAACTTCTCTTGATAAATTTTACCTTTCTACATCTTCCTAAAATAATTTATTTATTATGTTTAATTCCCTTTGTTAAAATAGCTTGGTTTCTTGGGTTGTAGAACTAACGAAACTTTCTTCGCTCTCTTAACAGAATCTCCTATTTAAAAAAAAAAAAAACTTTTGATTAGTTCTACCTTCTCACATCTTTTCTAAACAAGATATTTATTATATTTAATACCCTTTTTCAGGAAATGGTCTACTGTTTTAGTCTGTAGAATGACTCAGTTTTAAGTATATAGTATAAAGCTATAGGGTTCTTTTTCAGTATAAAATATACTATATATTTTCTTGATCTCAAGAAAAGCTCATGGTTCTTTGGCAAATTAAGCTTTTTGTATGGAAGTTTCTCCAAAATATCTTTTATATTTATGGACATCTTCAACTCAATTCTTCTCTGTACATCCCATATTCCAATCCCTCTTCCATAAGAGTCCTTTTAGTATTAGATCTCCACAAGATTATTGTCCCCTTGAACTCATGTCTAAACTATGTCTTAATTAATTAAAAGACTAAAGAATTTGGGTGATAGAGACACTATAGATGACTCATGAATGCAGTCTGCTGTCTACAGTCTACAGTTTGCAGTCAGCAGTCTTCCCTCCCCAGTCTTCAGTCTCCAGTCTTCAGTCTCCAGTCTTCAGTTTGCATTCTTCAGTGTGTGTAGCGGTCATCAAGCCTCCGACATCGTTTCCAGGCACCTCAATTTGCGAAATGGCGCCCCCGGGGGTCTGTCCAGTGATCGAATGGATCAGAGTGAGTGGCAGTGGGTCCAAGTTCGGGTTTGAGTTCAGGTTCAGGTTCAGGTTCAGGCTCAGGCTCAGGGTCCGGGGAAATTGCTCGTCTGGCCATTTATTAAATTTCAATTTGTTTATGGCTTCTTTTCGTGGCCGCCATTTCACATTGCCCCGTTGCAATTTTGGGTCCATTGGTTAGGGTTGGTTACTCTTGGTTGGCCCCCCGGGCGCATTGGGTTAAGTGCGATCTGGCCCCGGATACAAGCATCGCGCTAATGACGAGCATGGACATCTTTATTACCTCGAACGGGCCCCCTAAAAAATATATACATATATATAAAAAAAAAACTTTAAAAATATGTAGAAGGAGCAGAGTCTTTAACAATTGATATTTAACATACGAATTGATTGGAGCATGACCACGACATGATGATGATGATTATGATCATGCCGGTGATCAAGAAAGCAATTAAGAAGTATCCACAAAAATTTTGGTTAAAGGAAAGAGTTTGGAGAGCTCAAAAATAAGAAAAGGTAATTAAGGAAAGAAATTCTGGGAAAGAAAATTCTTGGCTACAGGGTTTTGATCGATAAATATAAAATTAACTTATTGGTAAACTATAAAGTATAAAAAGGCTTACGTTTTATTTAGAGTTATGAAATATTACAAAATACCAATAAGTTTGGCAATTAATACTCCTTTTTATTATCCAAATTGTTAATTAATTTGCTTCTAGTAAATATTAAATCAATTAAATTATGCATGTAATTAATGATTAAAGGTGATCTCTAAGTATGCTGAAAATTATCATTATATTTATTCTATATTGTTACTGATATCAATACAAAATAAATATAAAGATACTTTACAATATACTTAGTGATCTTGTAAGATATGGTTTTTTGAGGAATAATTCTAAATTCTAAATTATAAATTGGACTAATTTTCGTTTGTTACGAGGTTTTAAAAATTTTTTTTGAAAATATGTTTGAAAAATCAAAATAAAAAGTACATAAATATAACATTTATTTTTCTAATATTTATTTTTACAATATCTATTTCAAAGTTAATATTTCAAAACTCGATTTATAAAACTATACCATATTTATCTTTTCCGATGAATCAACGATATACATATATACCTAGTAAACACCTTGATACATCGTAATAATCATTATAGGTCAATTGCCCTAAATCTAACCATCGATTAACGATAACTCATCAAGGCAATCGATTATACTTTTTTTGGGCTGCAAAAGTCGAGATCAAGAGATCAGGCGGCAATCGTTCATGGCAATTGCAGCAATTTTCGCGGCTCCATTTACCATGGATCACGACTTTCGCTCCCTCAACCTGTGCCAGTTAATTTCTCAGACAAGTTTCAGCTTAAGCCGATTTCTATATCTACGGAAACTGGGGAAACTGTTTAGTTAAATATTTAAATAGCTTAATTTCTTTTTGTTGTAGCATAATACGAAGTGCTATTCACCCATTTTGCACACCATTTTAATTGAATTAACTCCCATAATGCAAGCCAAACTTGATGAGAATTAAATCAATTAAAATGGTGAGCAATATTATACTATATAGCGTTGATTGGATAGAATAACAGAATAGGAAATTGTGAAGAGTGAAAGCGATCGAATCGCGCTTGTTTGTTCCATTTATCATTTCCACTTTCCACCATTAATTGTAATTTAAATTGTATGAAAATAAGTAAAGAAAACATTGTCTGGATCTGCCCACTGTGTTTAGCAGGCCACTCAAAGCAAAAGAAGTAGAGAGAGAAAACCCAGATAAGACTTGTGTTTCTTTACGATTGAGGTAGTCCCACATATATATACTATATAGTACTGTGATTAAATCAGGTCTCTAACCTTGTGCTTTCATTTGTGTTTCTTTCAGATACAAAACCAAACGTCACGCCGCCAGCGTCATGTGGAGCCCACAGAAAGGCCCAACACGCCTGTGGGACCTTAGATTTAGTAGCTGTATATTTATCTTACACTTAATGGTGAGTTAAAGTTGAATATAATATTGTATATAATATTATATATATTATTTATAAATGTATGTGGTGGAATCTTATCTGATTGCCAAGCCAATTGATTGATAGCAAACCTTTAAAAGGGAAGGTCAAGTTGGTTTGGTAAACATGGGAAAAATTGTAAAATGAAGGAAAATTTATGTATAGTGACGCAAAGATTTATATGGATTTATAAAAAGATAGATAGATAGATATTAGATCACTAGAACTTGAAAACCTAAAAAAGATACTAAAGTATCTGTATCTTTTTAGACGTCAGATCAAACCAAATAAAATATACTTAGATATATCATATACATCTCCAATTAATCCCTAACCCTTGGATTAAATCTTACTTAAAAACACCTTTGTTTCGACTTTTTCACAAAAAAACAATTAACATTTATAATATCAAACGTAGAGCCTTAAAAGCTAAACAGAGTCCAGGGAACAGGGGTGAAGGTGACACTTAGAGGGTCTCGCCCACGGGCTTAATGGTCAGCTCATGAATCTGGACATTCGGTGGAGTCTGGATGCAGTAGGTCACGGCATCGGCCACATCCTCAGACCGGAGCATGGGCAGTTCAGGGAAAGAAAGCAGGACTTCCTTGCTCACAATCTCAGTTTCAACGGCTCCAGGACTGATGCTCTACAAAATGAATCAAAGATAACTATAAGTAAAAGCTACTTTACCATTTTTTGAGTAAGAAAACTTACCGTGATCTTGGTCTTGGTCTTGCTGTTGATAAACTCCTGACGCAGTACCTCCGTTAAACCTGTGATGGCAAATTTGGAGGGCGCATACATGCCCATACTCATGCCCGGCATAATGGGCACCCGATGACCAGCCACACTATTCACTATGAGGACATGTCCATCATCGATGTTACGTTTCTGCAATGAACGGAACACCTCCCGGGTGCACCAGGATACGGCCAAGACATTGGTGTCCAAAATCGCACGCAAATCACTGGAATTGCCTTCGCTGATGATACCAACACCGGGACGAACAATACCCGCATTGTTGACCAAAACATCAGCACCACCCAGCTGGGCATCGATCCAGGCAAAGGTGTCAATCACTTCCTGCTCCTGGCTAACATCACACTTGCGAGGATGGAAGCGCTTGGCCTGCTCCGCCGGCAGCGAGTCCTTGAGCTCCTGCAGACGATCCTCGCGGCGTGCGAGTCCCACCACAACCATGCCCTTGGCCACCAGATCACGACAGCAGGCAGCTCCAATGCCAGAGCTGGCGCCAGTGACAACAGCAACACGATTTAGCCAACGATCCATAATTGTTTTCGGGTTTCTTAAATGAGGTTTTTTATGTTATTTTCCGCTCGCGATCTGCTCGTTAACTGCTCGCTCAGTCACCTTGCCCAGTGGCTTTTATACCCTGGCCAATTCCCAGCTGCTCCGACTGGCCACTCGTCCAGTATTTCACCACTGATGAGAGAGTGGCAATCCGAGGCAGTTTCCCGAGCAGCTGAAGCAACCGAATCAGCCGGCATTTGGTCCGGTAATTATTCGTTCCCTTGCCGTAATCGTGACTCTGCAGAATTCATTCTAGAACGCTAACAAAAATTCACTCTATGAGATAGCAAATGGAACACATGAGTGGGATTTCATTGTGGCTCAGCACTATTATTATTATTATTGTTGTTGTTGCTGTTGCTGTTGATATTCCGGCACACTCTCGTGCCCATAAAATACACTCGGAATTAGTAATTCTTTCGTCGCTGGGTTAATTATGGGAAGTGTTTAACACTAGAGTGCCAATAGTATGGTTTTGGGGACAGCATAATCAGGTTTTTAGGCAAGTTATTTCCCTAGTTTTCGGCAAGAAATAAAGTAAATTTATACATAAATATATAGTAAAATTTAATACATAGAATGAATCATTTCCTTGTCATTGGGTTAATTTATGGTTTAACACTATAATGCCAGTGGGGGTTGATTAGGTTTCTAGGCAAACCTGTTATTTCCCTAGTTTTCAACAAGAAAAAGAGTTAATTTAGACAGAAATATATATTTAAATATTGTACAGTTAAATATATACTTTATTAGAAATATTTCAAATATCGTCGTTTGATATATCTACATTTTTACTATTAAAAGTATCTTAAAGCAAAATACTTTATACATCGTAATATTTAATTGTTGTGAATTTTAAATATGGAAAATATTATCAGGTTTAATATATCAATTAACGAATCATCAAAAATATCTTAAAGTTTAATGTATTAAAATTTAAAATAAAGAAAACACCCTAAAGTGTTACACGTCGAATGTGGAAATATAAAAATATAATTTTGTATGAAATTAAAAATATTTTAAATCAAGAAAGGAAACTAACTTATAGAAGCCGAAGTGAAGCAGTTATGTAGTTAGGTTCATGGGTTCGAGTGTGAAATCGATCAAAACTGAGCCAAAGATGCATTAATCTAAATGTTGAAAGCTATTCTGTGTTGGCTTTTATTAGGATTTTAGAATATCGGGCCTTAATATTTATAAATTTAAAAATTTGACGCATTTTTAGCAAGTTTTTTATGATGTCTTATCCCTTACAAAACTTAAAAAATGCAGTTAAGTATCTTGTTGAATTATTGTTAAATAAATACATAGCTAGCAGCACAGCTTAATTTTAAACCTAGGCCTAATCACTTAATTAGTATCTATGTTAATAATATGAAATGTCATGCTAAAGACTTACCCCAGTGGAGGACACGTGGCGATCCATTTTCGTCATTGCTTAATTGATCCCAGTGTGTAAATCACTTCCGGTGACTTCAAGTCATGCTTCTTCCTCGTCATCCAAATGTTGTCTATAGGCCACGTCATATTTTTCGGGTCGAAGGGAAGGCACTATCACTATCACTCGAGATGTTAACACTGGAGACGCCACGGACTGAATGAGGTGCGCAAGGCGGCAGAGCCCGCTATTTATAGGCTGCGAGGCAAGAGAACAGAGAATTTGAGAGAGGGAGAGAAATAGAGAATCTAGAGTTAGGCAGAGCGAGATAGAGGGAAAGGGGTGTCTCTAGAGATGCACAAAGAGGGAGAGGCACAGAGTGTGGGAGCGAGTGGGAGTCATAGAAATAGAGGCATATTCATATTTTATGAAGGAAATTTTTTAATTTTAATTTAAATCATTTAATACGCTTACGTGTTACACGTCGAATGTGGAAATATCAAATTATCATTGTGTGAAATTAAAAATATATTAAAACAAGAAAGAAAGCCAACTTATAGAAGCCGAAGTGAAGCAGTTAGCTGGGTTCATGGGTTCGAATGTGAAATTGATCATAAAAAATCCAAAGATGCATTGATCTCAATGTTGAAAGCTATTCTGTGTTTGTTTTTATTAGAATTCTAGAATATTGGGCATTAATATTTATAAATTAAGAAATGTTATGCATTTTTGCCAAGTTTCATGATGTTATCCTTTACCAAACTTTAGCCAAATTCATTTAAGTATCTTGTTTATTTTTTTTTTCAAGTGTTTGTTGTTCTTTATTGATTTAGATTTTGATTACAAATATAAATATCAATTCCTATTGAATATCATTGGCTTTTTAGACTTTGTATACCTACAAGAAAACATGAAGTATATTTATTGTAGATATATTAAATCGATATTTATATATGATCATTTTTTGGGTAAATCCAGGATTTTGAAAATATCATAACTAAGCCAAAAATGCATTAATTTCAATTCGGATATCTTTTCTATGCTTGTTTTTATAGCGCTAACAAATCCGTATACTGAGTTTTTAAAAGTAAAAAATTCAAAATTTTGTCAATTTTTTAACATTTTAACGATGTAACCCCTTTCCTTTTTGTGAAAAAAATTTAAAATTTATAAAGTTTTTTTTTTTTGCCAAAGATACCTAGAAAGATTGTCCTGTTGATGCTGATCAAGAATATATATGATTTATAGGGTCGGAAATGACTCCTTCACTGATTTTTAAGCTTCTGACTGGAATTATAATACAATTTTTAAACCAATCTTTATCTATATTTTTATATGAAAATTTGTTTACCAATCAAAGTTTAAAAATTGCATAACTCACCCAAAAATGCATTAATTTTAATTTGGAAAGCTGTTTTGTGCTAGTTTTTATAAAATTAATAAATCTGCATACTCAATTTCAAATGGAAAAGAGTTCGAATTTTTGATGAAATTTTTAACAATTTTGACAACAACAAATAATTTCAAAAAATTTAAAATTTTATTTTTCTTCTTAAGATAGCTAGATCGACTCGACTGTTGATGCTGATCAAGAATATATATGATTTATAGGGTCGGGAATGTCTCCTTCTATGAGTTTTAAGCTTCTGGCTGAAATTATAATACCTTGAAGGGTTATAATAATTTTGCAAAATATGTCGCCAAGGTCTGGGTTAGTTTTAAAATTATTGTAAGGGTAAGAAATCAGTTTTTGTGTATAATATATTGTTAAGTTATGCTGTTGATACATTACTTTAAATTAAAATTCTAGAATGGGATCCATGGAAATAAGGGAATTAATGGGAACATAAATGCAAAGCAAGCAGCATAACTTAATTTTAAGCCTAGGCCTAATCACTTAATTAGTATCTATGTTTATAATATGATATGTCATGGTAAAGACTTACCCCAATGGAGGACACGTGGCTATCCGTTGTCATCATTGCTTAATTGCTTCCAGAGTAGATTTACATTTCCGGTGACTTCAATTAGGCTTCTTCCTGATCATCCAAATGTTGTCCATGGGCCACGTCATAAGTATCGAGGCGAAGAGGAGGCACTATCACTATCACTCTAGATGTTAACACTGGAGACGCCACCGACGGAATGAGGTGCGCAAGGCGGCAGAGCCCGCTATTTATAGGCTGCGAGGAAAGAGAACAGAGAATTTGAGAGCGGGAGAGAAATAGAGAATCTAGAATCTGTATCTAGAGATGCACAGAGAGGGAGAGTAAGGGGCATGCCGATCGATAGAGGTAATGAGGCACAGACAGGGAGAGGCACAGAGTGTGGGAGCGAGTGGGAGTCATACAAATAAAGGCATATTCTAATTTTATTAAGGAAATTATCTAATTTTAAATTAAATCATTTAATAGGCTTTTAATGTTTAAATTTCCATTGCTAAAATATTGTTTTTCCATCTTTTATTTGAAAAATACTTAAGTTTTTTAATTGTTGTTATTTATTTTATATTTAATTAAGCTACAGATAAGTTTCAAATGGATTTCCTACTCCCATTCCTACTCCTCCGAAACCATTTTAATTTCCACTCTCTGGCCAGACAATGTGGCACCAGCCTTGCTCCGGATCTCCATATATATTATATTGTATTATATATACACCGATTCCAGTGCTGCAACTTTTACTGGCGGGGAAAATGCAAATTCCATTGGCCATTTGCGCCACTAGCCACTCGCCACTTGCCACTTGCCACTCGATTTGGATCCATGCGGCATGTGGCAAGGCAAGGCAAGGCAGTTTTGGGCCAGGTATCGGTATGCAAATGCCAAGCTCTGGTTCAGCCTCAAGACCAACTCCAAGTCCACGTCCACATCCAAGTCCAATCCAAGTCCAGACCAAGACCAGTTCCCCCGCGAAACGGATGAAGGCCAAGTGGAATTCGCTTTCCCATTTCGGAGGAGGTGGCTTTGGGGGGAAACGATGATGACGATGGCGACTGGGGTTTTTGCCAGGACTGGATTTCGTTTTTATTGGCAACACGTTTATCAGGTGCGCCAGGTGGCCACCGGGCTGGCAGGTGGAACCGTTAGAAGCCATAGCCCACCCACAAGGCGAGATTCTCCATCCAAAAGAAATGTTAACTGAAGAAATGGAAGAGTCTATTAAATTTTTTGAATTAAATTCTTAAGGAATAAAGGGAAGCTAATAGAATTTATAGAAAGAGATTGGAGTTTAAAGGATTTAAAGGATCTTTGGTATGAAATTTAGATAAAAATAGGAATATATAGAACTATATAACTTTACTCTGATTAAACTATATTTGATTTAAGCTTTTCACAGTTTTTGAAAGGTAAAATAGCTGCTTAATTACTTAGCTTTAAAGTATATTTATATTTTTTTGATGTATATTTATATTTATATTTATTTTAAGCTATTATATCTCCTTTTATTTATTTAAAATGTATTATTTTTATTACAGTTTAGTTTAGTCATAGCTGGTAATGAACTGTGGCCCATGGATCGGCCAGATGGCATGCCAAACATTGTGTCCCTGGAGGTGATGTGCGGCAAGGATCACATGGATGTGCATCTTACCTTCTCGCATCCATTTGAGGGTATTGTCAGCTCTAAAGGTAAGTCAAAACAAGATCAAATTGGACCAAGATCAAACCAAGATCAAACCAAGATCAGACCAATATCAAATCTAATCCTAACTAAACGAAATCCTTTCAAACAGGACAACACAGCGATCCGCGATGTGTGTATGTACCGCCTTCCACAGGCAAAACATTCTTCTCCTTCCGGATCTCCTATTCGCGATGCGGCACCAAACCCGATCTTAATGGACAATTCTATGAGAACACGGTGGGTATAATCTCGACGATAACATTATCTTTTGTTTATTATAAATAACCTTTAATATTCCCCTCAGGTGGTGGTGCAATATGATAAGGATCTGCTGGAGGTCTGGGATGAGGCGAAACGTTTGCGTTGCGAATGGTTCAATGATTATGAGAAGACTGCCTCCAAGCCACCGATGGTAATAGCCGATCTTGATGTCATTCAACTTGATTTTCGTGGTAAGTATTATATCAAAATAAGACAGAAAACTAAGTTCAGGAAGCCAAAGTTTATATATTGTTGTAACTTGCCATTTAATTATAGAATCGCAGGGAAAATCAATCATAACCAAGCTTAAAAGTTTCACAATTTTTGAATAGATATTTTAGATATTTTTATTAAATATTATAACAACCTGCAAGGGTATTACCATATAGAAAAATATATCATCCAGAGTCAGGGTTAGTTTTAAAATTATTTTAAAGGTAAGAAATCAATCCTTTTGTATAATTTATAGTTAATTTATGCGGTTGAAACATTACTGTAAATTAAAATTTAAGCTTTGGAAATAAGGGAATTAATGGGAACATAAATGCATAGCTAGCAGCAGAGTTTAATTTTAAACCTAATCACTTAACTAATATATATGTTAATAATATGATGTGTCATGGTAAAGACTTACCCCAGTGGAGGACACGTGGCTATCCGATTTCGTTATTGCTCAATTGATCCCAGTGTGTAAATCACTTCCGGTGACTTCAAGTCATGCTTCTTCCTGGTCATCCAAATGTTGTCCATAGGCCACGTCATATTTTTTCGGGTCGAAGGGGAGGCACTATCACTATCACTCTAGATGTTAACACTGGAGACGCCACCGACGGAATGAGGTGCGCAAGGCGGCAGAGCCCGCTATTTATAGGCTGCGAGGAAAGAGAACAGAGAATTTGAGAGAGGGAGAGAAGTAGAGAATCTAGAGCTAGGCAGAGCTAGTTAGAGAGAAAGGGGTGTCTCTAGAGATGCACAAAGAGGGAGAGGCACAGAGTGTGGGAGCGAGTGGGAGTCAGAGGAATAGAGGCATATTCCTTTTTTTATTGAGGAAATTAGTTGATTTTAATCATTAATTTTAAATCATTTAATACGCTTTTAATGTTTAGATTTGTATTGCTAAGGTATTGTATTTTCATCATTAATTTGAAAAATATTTCCGTTTTTCTGTTTTTTTATTGTTATTTTTTATATTATAATTAATTAAGCTTCAGATAAGTTTCAAATGCATTTCCCACTCGCATTGCTTTTCACCAAGAAAAATAGTAAATTCATGCATAAAAATATAATTAAATATTGTTAATTTAAATCTTTAAAAGAAATATTACAAATATCGTCGTGATATATCTCAATATAGGAATTTTGAATATTAATAAGTCGTAGTTTTAATTTTTGTGAGTTTTAAGTATGGAAAATATTAACAAGTTTAATATACCAATCTGCGAAATATCAAAAATATGTTAAAGTTTAATTTATTAAAATTGAAAATAACGAAAATTTGCTAAGGTATTACACGTTGAATGTGGAAATATCAAATTATCATTATGTGTGAAATTAAAAATATATTAAAACATAAAAGGAAGCTAACTTATAGGAGCCGAAGTGAAGCAGTTAATTATCATAACAAAGTCAAAGATGCATTGATCTCAATGTTGAAAGCTATTCTGTGTTTGTTTTTATTAGAATTCTAGAATATTGGGCATTAATATTTATAAATTAAGAAATTTAATGCATTTTTACCAAGTTTCATGATGTTATCCTTTACCAAACTTTAACCAAATTCATTTAAATATTTTGATTATTTTTTTTTTTCAAGTGTTTGTTGTTCTTTATTGAATAAGATTTTGATTGCAAATATAAATATCAATTCCTATTGAACATCATTGGTTTTTTAGACTGTGTATACCTACAAGAATACATAAAATATATTTATTCTAGATATATGAAATCGATATTTTTATATGCTCATTTTTTGAGTAAATCCTAGATTTTTAAAATATCATAACTATGCCAAAAATGAATTAATTTTAATAGGATAGTTTTTCTATGCTTGTTTGTATAGCACTAACAAATCTTTATACTTAGTTTTTAAATGTAACTAATTGAAAATTTTGCCAATTTTTGAACATTTTAACGATGTAACCCCTTTCCTTTTTGTGACAAAAGTGGAAAATTTATGAAAAAATTTGTTTTTTGCCGAAGGTAGCTTGAAAGATTCGCCCGTTGATGCTGATCAAGAATATACCATATATGATTTATAGGGTCGGAAATGACTCCTTCACTGAGTTATATGCTTCTGACTGAAATTATAATACCCTGTAAAGGGTATAATCATATGTCAACAGTTGCCACCAAAGTCAGGGTTAGTTTTAAAATTATCGCAAAGGTAATAGTAAAGTTAAAATATATTTAAGTTAGGCTGTCAATACATTACTTTGAATGAAAATTCAAGAATTGGATCCCTGGGGAATAAGGGAATGAATGGGAAAATAAATGCATAGATAGCAGCACAGCTTAATTTTAAACCTAGTCCCAATCACTTAATTAGTAACTATGCTAATAATATGATATGTCATGGTAAAGACTTACCCCAGTGGAGGACACGTGGCTATCCGTTTTCGTCATTGCTCAATTGATCCCAGTGTGTAAATCACTTCCGGTGCCTTCAAGGCAAGCTTCTTCCTGATCATCCAAATGTTGTCCATAGGCCACGTCATATTTTTCGGGTCGAAGAGGAGGCACTATCACTATCACTCTAGATGTTAACACTGGAGACGCCACCGACGGAATGAGGTGCGCAAGGCGGCAGCGCTCGGTATTTATAGGCTCCGAGGCAAGAGAGCAGAGAATTTGAGAGCGGGAGAGAAGTAGAGAATCGAGAGTTAGCCAGAGCCAGATAGAGGGAAAGAGGAGTCTCTAGAGATGCACAGAGAGGGGAGTGATCCTGAGCCGATCCATAGAGCTAATGAGAGGGAAAGGCACATAGAGTGGTAGCAAGTGGGAGTCTGAGAAATAGAGATATAAGGAAATAATATACATACATTTTATATATATAACTAATTAAAATATGCATTTTTCAGGTGACAATGTTGACTGCTGGATGGAGATTCAGCATGGCAAAGGACCTTGGGCGCCGCCCGTCAGTGGGATTGTACCGCTTGGCTCCACGCTGACCTTGGTGGTGGCCATCAATGATTATCGAGGTGGGTTTATTACAATATTTGTTTATATGTAAACCCAAAATTCTGATTTTCAACTGGTTTTAAACAGTAAACAAAAAGGAAAATAAACTCAGAAAATGAGATTACTGAAAGGGTATAAAAAATGTATATATAACGTTTTTAGAACGTTTCTGTATCTTTATATCTTAATATATACAAAACTACACTTAACATATTATTATTTTAGAAAAAACATATATGTTTGCTCATTAAAATCTTGAAAACCATTAAGCTTCTATAAAAATAATCTCATACGCCACGTAGTCCCATACAAATTAGCTTCCTAAATTGTTTGAAACTCTTTGAAAACCTAATTAATTCATATATTTATACTTATTATTTTATTATTTTAAAGAAAACATAAATAATTGATCATTAAAATCTTGAAAACTATGAAGCTTCTATAAAAATAATCTCATACGCCACGTAGTCCCATACAAATTAGCTTCCTAAATTGTTTGAAACTCTTTGAAAACCTAATTAATTCATATATTTATACTTATTATTTTATTATTTTAAAGAAAACATAAATAATTGATCATTAAAATCTTGAAAACTACGAAGCTTCTATAAAAATAATACTCATACGCCACGTAGTCCCATACAAATTAGCTTCCTAAATTGTTTGAAACTCTTTGAAAACCTAATTAATTCATATATTTACACTTATTATTTTATTATTTTAAAGAAAACATAAATAATTGATCATTAAAATCTTGAAAACTATGAAGCTTCTATAATAATAATACTCATACGCCACGTAGCCCCACACAAATTAGCTTCCTAAATTGTTTTCATCTCTTTGAATAGCTAATTAATTCATATATGTATTTATATAAAATCCAAAAGCTAATCACCTCTCTTCTCCTCCAGGTGAATTTGATATGCGCGTCAAGTCGTGTGTGGCCTCCGATGGCTCCGGCCATGTCATCAATCTCTCGGATGAATTTGGCTGCGTCCTGCGTCCCAAGATGATCTCCCGCTTCCTGAAGGCCCGTGCTCCCGATGAGCGTGCCACTGTTATAACGTACGCCTTCTTCCATGCCTTCAAGTTCCCCGACGCGCTCAGTGTCCACATTAAATGCAAGGTGGAGATCTGCCGTCACGGATGCCTCGATCACTGCCAGAACACGGGAGCCGGCGGCGGAGGCATTGGTTCTGGTGAGGCTTTGGGACTGGGACTCGGCCTGACGAATGCCAATGAGCGGAAGGATGTCCACATGTCGGATGCAATGGGCAGTAGCAGCAGCAACGATCTATTGAGGGATCTGTCCCTGCCTCCACCTCCACCCGGCGGTCATGGCCATGGCCTGGGCATGGGCATGGGTCTGGACCACGACATCTTCTACGAGGACATTATCCATGATCACAAGCAGACACTGGGCGGCGGCGGTGGCGGAGATTATGGAGGCCATGAGAGCAAGAGCGGCGGCGTGAATCTACAGCCGCGTCCCGTGCACGAGGAACAGGAGGAGGCCGATCTCTCCGATCTTTTCGGGGATGAGGATATGGCCGATCTGGATATGGAGGGCGGCGACGGAGGCGAGCGTTATTTGGGCTTGAAGAAGAGCGGCAAGTTCCCGCATGGACCCCGACAGCTGGAGGCCCAGAAGCGTATGGGTGTACCCATGGCAGGACCACGTTCCCTGGATCCCTCACGTAATCATCCGGATGATGATGAGGTGCCACGTCCGGTTTACAGGCCACAAGCAGAGGCCCTTAAGAAGCCTCGCGAGGATCATATTGACTTGGACAGGGAGGAGGAGGAGAGGGATCAGAAGAAGGACCAGCAGCATGACAAGGAACAGCAGAAGGAGCAGGGCCAGGAGCAACCAAAGGAGGAGAGTAACCACAGTCATCGTCGCCGCCGCCGTTCTCTGGTCATTTCCGATCGCAAGGTGCGCAGTGCCGATGTGGGCGTTAGCGGTCTCTACGATGTCATCTCGGAGGCAGACTTGGCCTTCTCGCCGGACTCCAAACAGGAGGCAGTCACCGTCTTCCAGGGCAAGATCAGCGAGGAGGTTGTCTATGGCATCTGTATGCCAGTGCCCGGCTTTAGCATTCTCTTCATTGTCGTCATTTCGGCGACAATTGTCTCGGCCTTGGTGGCCGGTTCGCTGCTGTATCGCTATCAGTTGCAAAAGGAGGCGCTGGATAAGCAGACACCAATGCCCGTGCCTGGGACACTGGCCTCCTGGATGACCCTGCGACTGTTCCGCTTGAGGCACATGCAACAGCATCAGCAACAGCAGCAGCAACAACAGCAGCAACAACAGCAGCAGCAGCAACTCCAACAGCAGCAGCAGCAGCAAGTGAGACAACAACAGGCACCGGGACTCGATACGGTGCAGTGAAACCGAAGGATGAGAAGGATAGTAACATTGATGGAGGAGTAGGAATGGGAATCACCAGAGTCGGACCAGAGTCGAAATCGAAAGCGTTGTCCCCGCTTATTATCTATTTAATATGATTATTGTTTTTTTTTACATCCCGGATTGTTTGTTCAAAGATCGGGCATTAATGCAATACTCGAACTGCTTCGGCTTCGTTTAAGATTCGTTTTTGGTGCTGAACGTTCCACGTATTTATTTTTTTTATTATTATTGGGTGCATTTAGTCGTTAAAAAAAAAATCTTTTAAAATTTCATTTAAATTCAGCTAAAAGTATAAAGTAAAGATGAAACACACACTCACAAAGACAGAGAGATTGAGAAACTCCTGACACGGTGCTCAAGGTTAAGGAGAGATTGGATGGATGCCAAGTTTAGAACGCATCCGCGCTAGGCCTAAGGGAACTTATTTATTTATATTTATATATATTACACTTACACATTATATATATATTATATTATATATATGGAAATACCTATACGATATTAGCTGTAAGCTGGAGCGGTATGGAAATTTTGCAAGAAATTTAATAATTGTAGTAACTTGTTGGTTTGTTTTGTTTTTTTTTTTGAGTGTCTATTATTATTAATAATATTATTATTGTGTATTATTGTGTTCTTTGGCATTGCAAACTTACGTTTTTATTGGGGGACAAATTTAGTTAAATTCTACCGCTTACACCATTTCATTTAGACAATTCGCATTATCATTTCCATCATTAAATCGAAAAACAAAAAATCGAAATGCAATCGCTTTGCATGCTTGTTAAAATTTAAGTACCAATTTTGTAACTGACAAATTGACAAATAAAACTAGTTAAGTTGAAAAATAACATCAAGTGTGTGTGTTTATTTTAAATAAAATAGCTTGAAAATCTTACTGTAATTATTATTATAGGCATAGTTTTGAGACGCTTTTAAAAAAATAATATGTATTTGTTATTATTTATTTATTAGTAATGTTGCGGAGCTGATAAAGTACACACATATGAATGTATTTTCTATTAAAATTATCTTAGGAAAACATGAGTTAGCTTTTATCGCCACAATGTTTGCCGAGCTACGATAAGGTAGCAACAGGTGAAGACTTCTTTCTACGATGACGCATCTGGCATTGGCCATTGGACAAGAGGAAGCCGAAGTATTTAGACCCTTAAAACTTGCACTTGGATTATGGAAAACGGTTTTCTGTGCTACATTTTAATAGCTTTACAAATCTGCTTTTGAAAATTAAGATTAAATTTTTTTTTTAATCTTAGACAATTTTATAATTTTTTTTCTGCCAAATATGACCAAATCGATCGAGCTTTCAGTGCTGGTTAAGAATATATATGATTAGTAGAGTCAAAAATGATTTCTTCTATGCTTTTTATACCTCAGACTAAATTTATAATTTTTGCATTTTTACTAAAAAATTTCGAAATTGAAGCCTTGTTTTTGCCTACAACAACAACATCTTTTGCACAACAATAGAGTTTTAACAACAACAAAAATTTACAATTTACTACAACAAAAGACACAAAATATATTCATTTAAATGCAAAATTTGAGTTCGGACTTAAATATACCCGCCATACCATGAATTTGAATTTAAATAGTCGATCAGTTGCCGCCAAGTATATATTTAAACTCAAATTCAAATTAGAATGATATGGCGGGTACCGAAAGCCTGTTTAAATATGTTTTCAAATTTAGCAGTTAAATTACTATATTTTATTAATGTTGTTGTTGATAATTTAAAATTATGGTTTTTGTTGTTGTCGTTATAGTTGTTGTACAGCAAATTAATTTTAGTGCAACCTGCAAATTAGAGTTGTTCCTCTAACTATATTGTAGCAGGGCTTTAGATCTAGCTGGAAAATAGCTACTATGTCAACCCTATAATGCATAAGCTTTTCGTTATCTAAAGTTATCGACTTCCAATTATCTAAACTAGCTAATTTTTCACTACTTTTATATCGAAAGCTTTGACTATCGACTGCAGACATGAAACCATGTGCAACTTTGACATCCTACGTTTTGGGTTATGGTGAATGCACTCAGGAGCAGCCACAGGATCAGGATGAGCTGGATCAAGACCAGGTCAAACTGACACAGTCCGGCCGGCGGCAGTGTAGACCACTTCGCTCCTGCTGCCCTTAGATGAGCTATCCAACACCCCTTCGCTGACCTCTAGCGTGATCAGCGCTAAGAAGGAGAGCTCTGATGACCCGCAATCTGATGACTCGTGGATCTCGGCCTCCCCACAGAGCAACTAGAAGCTCCAGGCCAAGCAGCAGCAGCCACTTAAGCTGACCGTGGTCACCCGCCAGGAGCATCGTTACATTGGACCCCACTGCCTCAACATGACACCGGAGCCGCCGGAGCAGAAGCTTATCACCAGGACCATTTCCACTCCGCAGCTAAGCGGGCTGCCCCAGAAATGTCAGTTTGCCTTCGGTGGTGCCTCTACCAAGGGCGTGATGCAGCGGTTTACGGCCTCCCATGACGAGTTGGGCAACATCAATCAGAATGGAAGTCAGTAGCAACAGCAACACCCTCAAGCTGCACACGCGAATGGCGTTGGCCTACCTGGAGAACGGCTACTCACAACGGGCATTAGCACGATCACCCTATCACCGACAGCCATCGAGCGGGACTCGGAAGGCAGGCCGTTGCGTCGAGGCTATGTGCCCGTCGAGCAGAAGATCCAGCAGGAGCTGCAGGAGCCCAAGTCGCGGGATAAGGATCTGAAGCGCCTGCGCAAGATTAACAGGCAAAACACACTGAAGGCTTCGCTGGACAAGCTGTGAGTACACGTCAAGGCTTTAAAGAATCCTCTTATAATCTTACGTTTTCTCGTTTCCAGCCTGCTAAGCACAGACGACGAGACCAGTACGTACGACGAAGCCGATGCGGACGACAAGAACTCTGTGGTGGAGCACTGCTATGGACCCGGAAAACTGCGCAATGCCCAGTCCACCCCGGAGTTGGATAGAAATGGGCAAGTTTTAGATAACCTACTTAAAACAGTTTTATTCTCATTGAATTTTCATTCTTATATCCACAGCAACCATCTGGAGAACGTACAAAAGCCCGTCGCAATCGCAGCCTGAATGCAGCCGCCTACATAGAAAGTGAAGTCAGCAATGGCAGCATTAAGAGAATGCGTCTGGCCATGTCGCTGGCCCAGCTCTGTGATCTGTTGTCCAAGCAGGCGCTCTCATCGCGTGGCCCCATTGCCCAGTGGGAAAGCTTGATCAAGAACCGTTTTACAGTGTGACCAACTCATTATTTCGAAGTGTGGCCGCTTTGACTGTTCGCTGTTTGCCTGCAACCATGTGCAGCAGCGACGATCGGCTGACATGGAACCCTGTGCAGCTTTTACATTTTACGTTTTGGGTTATGGTGAATGCACGCAGGAGCAGCCACAAGATCAGGATGAGCTGGATCAAGCCCAGGGCGAGGTGGCCACAGCCCGGCCGGCGGCAGTACAGACCACTGATGACCCGCAATCTGATGACTCGTGGATCTCGGCCTCCCCACAGAGCAACAACAACCTCCAGGCCAAGCAGCAGCAGCAGCCGCTCAAGCTGACCGTGATCACCCGCCAGGAGCAGCGTTACATTGGACCCAACTGCCTCAACATGACACCGGAGCCGCCGCAGCATAAGCTTATCACCAGGATCATTTCCACTCGGCAGCTAAGCGGCCTGCCCCAGAATCGTTTTGGGTTATGGTGAATGCACTCAGGAGCAGCCACAGGATCAGGATGAGCTGGATCACGCCCTCGCTGACCTCTAGCGTGAGCAGCGCCAACGAGGGGAGCCCTGGTGACCCGCATTCTGAGGACTCGTGCATCTCGGCCTCCCCACAGAGCAAGAACAACCTCCAGGCCAAGCAGCAGCAGCAGCCGCTCAAACTGACCGTGATCACCCGCCAGAAGCAGCGTTACATTGGACCCAACTGCCTCAACATCACATCGGAGGCGCAGCAGCAGAAGCTAATCACCGCAGCTAAGCGGCCTGCTCCAGAACCGACAGTTTGCCTTCGGTGGTGCCTCTTCCAAGGGCGTGATGCAGCGGTTTATGGCCTCCCATGGCAAGGTGGGCAACATCAGCAACAGCAACACCCTCAAGATGAACACGCGCACGGCGTTGACCTTCCCGGAGAACGGCAACTCGCCAACGAGCATTAACACGGTCACCCCATCACCGCAGCCATCGAAAGGGACACGGAGGGCAGGCCATTACGTCAGGGCTATGTTCCCGTCGAGCACAAGATTCAGCAGGAGCTGCAGGACCCCAGGTCGCCGGAGAAGGATCTGAAGCGCCTGCGCAAGATTAAAAGGCAGATCACACTGAAGGCTTCGCTGGAAAAGCTGTGAGTACGCATCAAGCCTTTCAAGAATCCTCTTATAATATTACGCTTTTTCGTTTCCAGCCAGCATAACACACGACAAGGCCGATGCGGACGACGATGACGAAGAGGACTCTGCTATGGACCCGGAAAAGTGCGACATGCCCGGTCCACTCATAAGTTGGATAGAAATGGGCAAGTTTTAGATAACCTACTTAAAAAAGTTTTATTCTCATTGGATTTTCATTCTTATATCAACAGCAACGAACTGGAGAACGTCCACAAGCCCGCTGACATTTGCAGCCAGAGTGCAGCCGGCTACATAGCCAATGGAGCCAGGAATGGCAGCACTAAGGGGATGCGTCTGGCCATGTCGCTGGCCCAGCTCTGTGATCTGTCGTCCAAGCAGGCGCTCTCATCGCGTGGCCCCATTGCCCAGTGGGAAAGCTTGATCAAGAACCGTTTTACAGTGTGACCAACTCATTATTTCGAAGTGTGGCCGCTTTGACTGTTCGCTGTTTGCCTGCAGCCATGTGCAGCAGCGTCGATCAACTACTGTCAGAAAACCACGTGCAGCTTTGACATCCTACTTTTTAGGTTATGGAAAATGCACTCAGGAGCAGCCACAGGAAAAGGATGAGCTGAATAAAGACCAGGTCATGCTGGTCACAGTCCAGCCGGCGGCAGTGCAGACCACTTCGCTCCTGCTGCCCATTGATGAGCTATCCAATACCCCCTCGCTGAGGAGGAGAGCCCTGGTGACCCGCATTTTGATGACTCCGGCATCTCGGCCTCCCCACAGAGCAAGAACAACCTTCAGGCCAAGCAGCAGCAGCAGCCGGAGCCGCAGAAGCAGAAGCTTATCACCGCAGCTAAGCGGCCTGCCCCAGAATCGTTTTGGGTTATGGTGAATGCACTCAGGAGCAGCCACAGGAAAAGGATGAGCTGGATAAAGACCAGGTCATGCTGGTCACAGTCCAGCCGGCGGCAGTGCAGACCACTTCGCTCCTGCTGCCCATTGATGAGCTATCCAATACCCCCTCGCTGAGGAGGAGAGCCCTGGTGACCCGCATTTTGATGACTCGGGCATCTCGGCCTCCCCACAGAGCAAGAACAACCTTCAGGCCAAGCAGCAGCAGCAGCCGGAGCCGCAGCAGCAGAAGCTTATCACCGCAGCTAAGCGGCCTGCCCCAGAATCGTTTTGGGTTATGGTGAATGCACTCAGGAGCAGCCACAGGATCAGGATGAGCTGGATCAAGCCCAGGACGTGGTGGCCACAGCCCGGCCGGCGGCAGTACAGACCACTGATGAGGATGAGCTGGATCACGGCCTCGCTGACCTCTAGCGTGAGCAGCGCCAACGAGGAGAGCCCTGGTGACCCGCATTCTGAGGACTCGTGCATCTCGGCCTCCCCACAGATCAACAACAACCTTCAGGCCAAGCAGCACCAGCAGCCGCTCAAGCTGACCGTGATCACCCGCCAGGAGCAGCGTTACATTGGACCCAACTGCCTCAACATCACATCGGAGGCGCAGCAGCAGAAGCTAATCACCGCAGCTAAGCGGCCTGCTCCAGAACCGACAGTTTGCCTTCGGTGGTGCCTCTTCCAAGGGCGTGATGCAGCGGTTTATGGCCTCCCATGGCAAGGTGGGCAACATCAGCAACAGCAACACCCTCAAGATGAACACGCGCACGGCGTTGACCTTCCTGGAGAACGGCAACTCGCCAACGAGCATTAACACGGTCACCCCATCACCGCAGCCATCGAGAGGGACACGGAGGGCAGGCTGTTACGTTGGGGCTATGTGCCCGTCGAGCACAAGATTCAGGAGGAGCTGCAGGAGCCCAAGTCGCGGGAGAAGGAGCTGAAGCGCCTGCGCAAGATTAATAGGCAGAACACACTGAAGGCTTCGCTGGAAAAGCTGTGAGTACGCGTCAAGCCTTTCAAGAATCCTCTTATAATATTACGCTTTTTCGTTTCCAGCCAACATAACACAGACGACAAGGCCGATGCGGACGACGATGACGAAGAAGACTCTGCTATAGCCCCGGAAAACTGCGACATGCCCAGTCCACCCAGGAGTTGGATAGAAATGGGCAAGTTTTAGATAACCTACTTAAAAAAGTTTTATTCTCATTGGATTTTCATTCTTATATCAACAGCAACGAACTGGAGACCGTACACAAGCCCGCTGGCATTTGCAGCCTGAGTGCAGCCGCCTACATAGCCAATGGAGCCAGGAATGGCAGCACTAAGGGGATGCGTCTGGCCATGTCGCTGGCCCAGCTCTGTGATCTTTCGTCCAAGCAGACGCCCTCATCGCGAGGCCCCATTGCCCAGTGTGACCAACTCATTATTTCGAAGTGTGGCCGCTTTGACTGTTCGCTGTTTGCCTGCAACCATGTGCAGCAGCGACGATCGGCTGACATGGAACCCTGTGCAGCTTTTACATTTTACGTTTTGGGTTATGGTGAATGCACGCAGGAGCAGCCACAAGATCAGGATGAGCTGGATCAAGCCCAGGGCGAGGTGGCCACAGCCCGGCCGGCGGCAGTACAGACCACTGATGACCCGCAATCTGATGACTCGTGGATCTCGGCCTCCCCACAGAGCAACAACAACCTCCAGGCCAAGCAGCAGCAGCAGCCGCTCAAGCTGACCGTGATCACCCGCCAGGAGCAGCGTTACATTGGACCCAACTGCCTCAACATGACACCGGAGCCGCCGCAGCATAAGCTTATCACCAGGATCATTTCCACTCGGCAGCTAAGCGGCCTGCCCCAGAATCGTTTTGGGTTATGGTGAATGCACTCAGGAGCAGCCACAGGATCAGGATGAGCTGGATCACGGCCTCGCTGACCTCTAGCGTGAGCAGCGCCAAGGAGGAGAGCCCTGGTGACCCGCATTCTGAGGACTCGTGCACCTCGGCCTCCCCACAGAGCAAGAACAACCTCCAGGCCAAGCAGCAGCAGCAGCCGCCCAAGCTGACCGTGATCACCCGCCAGGAGCAGCGTTACATTGGACCCAACTGCCTCAACATGACACCGGAGCCGCAGCAGCAGAAGCTAATCACCGCAGCTAAGCGGCCTGCTCCAGAACCGACAGTTTGCCTTCGGTGGTGCCTCTTCCAAGGGCGTGATGCAGCGGTTTATGGCCTCCCATGGCAAGGTGGGCAACATCAGCAACAGCAACACCCTCAAGATGAACACGCGCACGGCGTTGACCTTCCTGGAGAACGGCAACTCGCCAACGAGCATTAACACGGTCACCCCATCACCGCAGCCATCGAGAGGGACACGGAGGGCAGGCTGTTACGTTGGGGCTATGTGCCCGTCGAGCACAAGATTCAGGAGGAGCTGCAGGAGCCCAAGTCGCGGGAGAAGGAGCTGAAGCGCCTGCGCAAGATTAAAAGGCAGAACACACTGAAGGCTTCGCTGGAAAAGCTGTGAGTACACGTCAAGGCTTTATAGAATCCTCTTCTAATATTACGCTTTTTCGTTTCCAGCCAGCATAACACAGACGACAAGGCCGATGCGGACGACGATGACGAAGAGGACTCTGCTATGGACCCGGAAAACTGCGACATGCCCAGTCCACCCAGGAGTTGGATAGAAATGGGCAAGTTTTAGATAACCTACTTAAAAAAGTTTTATTCTCATTGGATTTTCATTCTTATATCAACAGCAACGAACCGGAGGACGTTCACAAGCCCGCTGGCAATCGCAGACTGAGTGCAACCGCCTACATAGCCAATGAAGCCAGGAATGGCAGCACTAAGGGGATGCGTCTGTCCATGTCCCTGGCTCAGCTCTTTGATCTGAGGAGGGGCCCTCATCGCGAGGTCCCATTGCCCAGTGTGAAAGCCTGATCAAGAAGAATGCCGAGAACGGAACGGTTGTTGAGGCGGTAATCTAAGAGGACGAACGGAAGAGGTTAGCAGAGTCGTCTTTCCCTCCGAAAATCAACACATCAATCCACCAAATTATTATTGTAATGTCCACTATTGATACCAATCCTAAGTCCGACTCCCGATCCTCGTCTCCACACAAAGCGAAAGATGCTTATGAACAAATTAATCTAAACGCCTTAAAAATTCGAAATAAAATTATTGACTTTGATTTTTGTTGTTCTTGTTATTTAAAATTGTTCTTGTTGTAAAAGAGTCGTTTGTTGTTCTTGTTGTTGTTGTTGGCAAAATCCAGCATTCAGTTTGGTTCGTTTCAGTACAAAATTGCCAATTTCTGGATCTGGAGTACCAGGCGAACAGAAATCGCAGAAAGTAGATTCACTTTGGTACAAAAGCTTCAAATTAGAGTTGTCCGTTTAGCTATTTTATAGCTAGATTCAAGCTTTGAGCTTAAAGCTCTTTGCTTTGCTACAACATAGCTAAACGGACAACTCTAATTTGAAGCTTTTGTACTAAAGTGAATCTACTTTCTGCGATTTCTGTTCGCCTGGTACTCCAGATCCAGAAATTGGCAATTTTGTACTGAAACGGACCAAACTGAATGCTGGATTTTGCCAACAACAACAACAAGAACAACAAACGACTCTTTTACAACAAGAACAATTTTAAATAACAAGAACAACGAAAATAAATCAAATTCAATAATTTTATTTCGAATTTTTAAGGCGTTTAGATTAATTTGTTCATAAGCATCTTTCGCTTTGTGTGCAGAACAGGATCGGGAGTCAGACTTAGGATTGGTATCAAGAGTGGACATTACAATAATAATTTGGTGGATTGATGTGTTGATTTTCAGAGGGAAAGACGACTCTGCTAACCTCTTCCGTTCGTCCTCTTAGATTACCGCCTCAACAACCGTTCCGTTCTCGGCATTCTTCTTGATCAGGCTTTCACACTGGGCAATGGGACCTCGCGATGTGGGCCCCTGCTTCTTAGATTAAAGAGCTGAGCCAGCGACATGGCCGGACGCCTCCCATTAATGCTGCCATTGGTCCATAGCAGTGCTCCACCTCAGAGTCCTCATCGTCATCGTCGTCCGCATCGGCCTCGTCGTCTGTGCTGAGATGGCTGGAAACGAAAAAGCGTAATATTAGAAGAGGATTCTTGAAAGGCTTGGCGTGTACTCACAGCTTTTACAGCGAAGCCTTCAGTGTGTTCTGCCTTTTAATATTACGCAGGCGCTTCAGATCCTTCTCCCGCGACTTGGGCTCCTGCAGCTCCTGCTGGATCTTCTGCTTGACGGTGTCATGTTTCGGCAGTTGGGTCCAATGTATCGCTGCTCCTGGAGGGTGATCACGGTCAGCTTGAGCGGCTGCTGCTGCTGCTTGGCCTAGAGGTTGTTCTTGCTCTGTGGGGAGGCCGAGATGCACGAGTCCTCAGAATGCGGGTCACCAGGGCTCTCCTCGTTGGCGCTGATCACGCTAGAGGTCAGCGAGGGCGTGATCCAGCTCATCCTGATCCTGTGGCTGCTCCTGAGTGCATTCACCATAACCCAAAACGATTCTGGGGCAGGCCGCTTAGCTGCGGAGTGGAAATGATCCTGGTGATAAGCTTATGCTGCCGCGGCTCCGGTGTCATGTTGAGGCAGTTGGGTCCAATGTAACGCTGCTCCTGGCGGGTGATCACGGTCAGCTTGAGCGGCTGCTGCTGCTGCTTGGCCTGGAGGTTGTTCTTGCTCTGTGGGGAGGCCGAGATGCACGAGTCCTCAGAATGCGGGTCATCAGTGGTCTGTACTGCCGCCGGCCGGGCTGTGGCCACCACGCCCTGGGCTTGATCCAGCTCATCCTGATCCTGTGGCTGCTCCTGAGTGCATTCACCATAACCCAAAACGATTCTGGGGCAGGCCGCTTAGCTGCGGAGTGGAAATGATCCTGGTGATAAGCTTATGCTGCGGCGGCTCCGGTGTCATGTTTAGGCAGTTGGGTCCAATGTAACGCTGTTCCTGGCGGATGATCGTGGTCAGCTTGAGCGACTGCTGCTGCTGCTTGGCCTTGAGGTTGTTCTTGCTCTGTGGGGAGGCCGAGATGCACGAGTCCTCAGAATGCGGGTCATCAGTGGTCTGTACTGCCGCCGGCCGGGCTGTGGCCACCTCGCCCTGGGCTTGATCCAGCTCATCCTGATCTTGTGGCTGCTCCTGCGTGCATTCACCATAACCCAAAACGTAAAATGTAAAAGCTGCACAGGGTTCCATGTTCCATGTGATCGTCGCTGTTGCACATGCTTGCAGGCAAACAGCGAACAGTCAAAGCGGGCACACTTAGAAGTAAGGACGTGGCAAATGAGTTGGTCACACTGTAAAACGGTTCTTGATCAAGCTTTCCCACTGGGCAATGGGGCCTCGCGATGAGGGCGTCTGCTTGGACGACAGATCACAGAGCTGGGCCTTAGTGCTGCCATTCCTGGCTCCATTGGCTATGTAGGCGGCTGCACTCAGGCTGCAAATGCCAGCGGGCTTGTGGACGTTCTCCAGTTCGTTGCTGTTGATATAAGAATGAAAATCCAATGAGAATAAAACTTTTTTAAGTAGGGTATCTAAAACTTGCCCATTTCTATCCAACTCCTAGGTGGACTGGGCATGTCGCACTTTTCCGGGTCCATAGCAGAGTCCTCTTCGTCATCGTCGTCCGCATCGGCCTTGTCGTGTGTTATTTCGAATTTTTAAGGCGTTTAGATTAATTTGTTCATAAGCATCTTTCGCTTTGTGTGGAGACGAGGATCGGGAGTCAGACTTAGGATTGGTATCAAGAGTGGACATTACAATAATAATTTGGTGGATTGATGTGTTGATTTTCGGAGGGAAAGACGACTCTGCTAACCTCTTCCGTTCGTCCTCTTAGATTACCGCCTCAACAACCGTTCCGTTCTCGGCATTCTTCTTGATCAGGCTTTCACACTGGGCAATGGGACCTCGCGATGAGGGCCCCTGCTTCTTAGATTAAAGAGCTGAGCCAGCGACATGGCCGGACGCCTCCCATTAATGCTGCCATTGGTCCATAGCAGTGCTCCACCTCAGAGTCCTCATCGTCATCGTCGTCCGCATCGGCCTCGTCGTCTGTGCTGAGATGGCTGGAAACGAAAAAGCGTAATATTAGAAGAGGATTCTTGAAAGGCTTGGCGTGTACTCACAGCTTTTCCAGCGAAGCCTTCAGTGTGTTCTGCCTTTTAATATTACGCAGGCGCTTCAGATCCTTCTCCCGCGACTTGGGCTCCTGCAGCTCCTGCTGGATCTTCTGCTTGACGGTGTCATGTTTCGGCAGTTGGGTCCAATGTATCGCTGCTCCTGGAGGGTGATCACGGTCAGCTTGAGCGGCTGCTGCTGCTGCTTGGCCTAGAGGTTGTTCTTGCTCTGTGGGGAGGCCGAGATGCACGAGTCCTCAGAATGCGGGTCACCAGGGCTCTCCTCGTTGGCGCTGATCACGCTAGAGGTCAGCGAGGGCGTGATCCAGCTCATCCTGATCCTGTGGCTGCTCCTGAGTGCATTCACCATAACCCAAAACGATTCTGGGGCAGGCCGCTTAGCTGCGGAGTGGAAATGATCCTGGTGATAAGCTTATGCTGCCGCGGCTCCGGTGTCATGTTGAGGCAGTTGGGTCCAATGTAACGCTGCTCCTGGCGGGTGATCACGGTCAGCTTGAGCGGCTGCTGCTGCTGCTTGGCCTGGAGGTTGTTCTTGCTCTGTGGGGAGGCCGAGATGCACGAGTCCTCAGAATGCGGGTCATCAGTGGTCTGTACTGCCGCCGGCCGGGCTGTGGCCACCACGCCCTGGGCTTGATCCAGCTCATCCTGATCCTGTGGCTGCTCCTGAGTGCATTCACCATAACCCAAAACGATTCTGGGGCAGGCCGCTTAGCTGCGGAGTGGAAATGATCCTGGTGATAAGCTTATGCTGCGGCGGCTCCGGTGTCATGTTGAGGCAGTTGGGTCCAATGTATCGCTGTTCCTGGAGGGTGATCACGGTCAGCTTGAGCGGCTGCTGCTGCTGCTTGGCCTGGAGGTTGTTCTTGCTCTGTGGGGAGGCCGAGATGCACGAGTCCTCAGAATGCGGGTCACCAGGGCTCTCCTCCTTGGGGCTGCTCACGCTAGAGGTCAGCGAGGGCGTGATCCAGCTCATCCTGATCCTGTGGCTGCTCCTGAGTGCATTCACCATAACCCAAAACGATTCTGGGGCAGGCCGCTTAGCTGCGGAGTGGAAATGATCCTGGTGATAAGCTTATGCTGCGGCGGCTCCGGTGTCATGTTTAGGCAGTTGGGTCCAATGTAACGCTGTTCCTGGCGGATGATCGTGGTCAGCTTGAGCGACTGCTGCTGCTGCTTGGCCTTGAGGTTGTTCTTGCTCTGTGGGGAGGCCGAGATGCACGAGTCCTCAGAATGCGGGTCATCAGTGGTCTGTACTGCCGCCGGCCGGGCTGTGGCCACCTCGCCCTGGGCTTGATCCAGCTCATCCTGATCTTGTGGCTGCTCCTGCGTGCATTCACCATAACCCAAAACGTAAAATGTAAAAGCTGCACAGGGTTCCATGTTCCATGTGATCGTCGCTGTTGCACATGCTTGCAGGCAAACAGCGAACAGTCAAAGCGGGCACACTTAGAAGTAAGGACGTGGCAAATGAGTTGGTCACACTGTAAAACGGTTCTTGATCAAGCTTTCCCACTGGGCAATGGGGCCTCGCGATGAGGGCGTCTGCTTGGACGACAGATCACAGAGCTGGGCCTTAGTGCTGCCATTCCTGGCTCCATTGGCTATGTAGGCGGCTGCACTCAGGCTGCAAATGCCAGCGGGCTTGTGGACGTTCTCCAGTTCGTTGCTGTTGATATAAGAATGAAAATCCAATGAGAATAAAACTTTTTTAAGTAGGTTATCTAAAACTTGCCCATTTCTATCCAACTCCTAGGTGGACTGGGCATGTCGCACTTTTCCGGGTCCATAGCAGAGTCCTCTTCGTCATCGTCGTCCGCATCGGCCTTGTCGTGTGTTATGCTGGCTGGACACGAAAAAGCGTAATATTATAAGAGGATTCATGAAAAGCTTGACGCGTACTCAGCTTTTCCAGCGAAGCCTTCAGTGTGATCTGCCTTTTAATCTTGCGCAGGCGCTTCAGATCCTTCTCCGGCGACCTGGGGTCCTGCAGCTCCTGCAGCTCCTGCTGAATCTTGTGCTCGACGGGCACATAGCCCTGACGTAATGGCCTGCCCTCCGTGTCCCTTTCGATGGCTGCGGTGATGGGGTGACCGTGTTAATGCTCGTTGGCGAGTTGCCGTTCTCCGGGAAGGTCAACGCCGTGCGCGTGTTCATCTTGAGGGTGTTGCTGTTGCTGATGTTGCCCACCTTGCCATGGGAGGCCATAAACCGCTGCATCACGCCCTTGGAAGAGGCACCACCGAAGGCAAACTGTCGGTTCTGGAGCAGGCCGCTTAGCTGCGGTGATTAGCTTCTGCTGCTGCGCCTCCGATGTGATGTTGAGGCAGTTGGGTCCAATGTAACGCTGCTTCTGGCGGGTGATCACGGTCAGTTTGAGCGGCTGCTGCTGCTGCTTGGCCTGGAGGTTGTTCTTGCTCTGTGGGGAGGCCGAGATGCACGAGTCCTCAGAATGCGGGTCACCAGGGCTCTCCTCGTTGGCGCTGCTCACGCTAGAGGTCAGCGAGGGCGTGATCAAGCTCATCCTGATCCTGTGGCTGCTCCTGAGTGCATTCACCATAACCCAAAACGATTCTGGGGCAGGCCGCATAGCTGCGGTGATAAGCTTCTGCTGCTGCGGCTCCGGTGTCATGTTGAGGCAGTTGGGTCCAATGTAACGCTGCTCCTGGCGGGTGATCACGGTCAGCTTGAGCGGCTGCTGCTGCTGCTTGGCCTGGAGGTTGTTCTTGCTCTGTGGGGAGGCCGAGATGCACGAGTCCTCAGAATGCGGGTCACCAGGGCTCTCCTCGTTGGCGCTGCTCACGCTAGAGGTCAGCGAGGGCGTGATCCAGCTCATCCTGATCCTGTGGCTGCTCCTGAGTGCATTCACCATAACCCAAAACGATTCTGGGGCAGGCCGCTTAGCTGCGGAGTGGAAATGATCCTGGTGATAAGCTTATGCTGCGGCGGCTCCGGTGTCATGTTGAGGCAGTTGGGTCCAATGTAACGCTGCTCCTGGCGGGTGATCACGGTCAGCTTGAGCGGCTGCTGCTGCTGCTTGGCCTGGAGGTTGTTCTTGCTCTGTGGGGAGGCCGAGATGCACGAGTCCTCAGAATGCGGGTCACCAGGGCTCTCCTCGTTGGCGCTGCTCACGCTAGAGGTCAGCGAGGGCGTGATCCAGCTCATCCTGATCCTGTGGCTGCTCCTGAGTGCATTCCCCATAACCCAAAACGATTCTGGGGCAGGCCGATCAGCTGCGGAGTGGAAATGGTCCTGGTGGTCAGCTTCTGCTGCGCCGGCTCCGGTGTCATGTTGAGGCAGTTGGGTCCAATGTAACGCTGTTCCTGGCGGATGATCGTGGTCAGCTTGAGCGACTGCTGCTGCTGCTTGGCCTTGAGGTTGTTCTTGCTCTGTGGGGAGGCCGAGATGCACGAGTCCTCAGGATGCGGGTCATCAGTGGTCTGTACTGCCGCCGGCCGGGCTGTGGCCACCTCGCCCTGGGCTTGATCCAGCTCATCCTGATCCTGTGGCTGCTCCTGAGTGCATTCACCATAACCCAAAACGATTCTGGGGCACGTCGCTTAGCTGCGGTGATAAGCTTCTGCTGCTGCGGCTCCGGCTGCTGCTGCTGCTTGGCCTGAAGGTTGTTCTTGCTCTGTGGGGAGGCCGAGATGCCCGAGTCATCAAAATGCGGGTCACCAGGGCTCTCCTCCTCAGCGAGGGGGTATTGGATAGCTCATCAATGGGCAGCAGGAGCGAAGTGGTCTGCACTGCCACCGGCTGGACTGTGACCAGCATGACCTGGTCTTTATCCAGCTCATCCTTTTCCTGTGGCTGCTCCTGAGTGCATTTTCCATAACCTAAAAAGTAGGATGTCAAAGCTGCACGTGGTTTTCTGACAGTAGTTGATCGACGCTGCTGCACATGGCTGCAGGCAAACAGCGAACAGTCAAAGCGGCCACACTTCGAAATAATGAGTTGGTCACACTGTAAAACGGTTCTTGATCAAGCTTTCCCACTGGGCAATGGGGCCACGCGATGAGAGCGCCTGCTTGGACGACAGATCACAGAGCTGGGCCAGCGACATGGCCAGACGCATCCCCTTAGTGCTGCCATTCCTGGCTCCATTGGCTATGTAGCCGGCTGCACTCTGGCTGCAAATGTCAGCGGGCTTGTGGACGTTCTCCAGTTCGTTGCTGTTGATATAAGAATGAAAATCCAATGAGAATAAAACTTTTTTAAGTAGGTTATCTAAAACTTGCCCATTTCTATCCAACTTATGAGTGGACCGGGCATGTCGCACTTTTCCGGGTCCATAGCAGAGTCCTCTTCGTCATCGTCGTCCGCATCGGCCTTGTCGTGTGTTATGCTGGCTGGAAACGAAAAAACGTAATATTATAAGAGGATTATTGAAAGGCTTGACGTGTACTCACAGCTTTTCCAGCGAAGCCTTCAGTGTGATCTGCCTTTTAATCTTGCGCAGGCGCTTCAGATCCTTCTCCGGCGACCTGGGGTCCTGCAGCTCCTGCTGAATCTTGTGCTCGATGGGCACATAGCCCTAACGTAACAGCCTGCCCTCCGTGTCCCTCTCGATGGCTGCGGTGATGGGGTGACCGTGCTAATGCTCGTTGGCGAGTTGCCGTTCTCCAGGAAGGTCAACGCCGTGCGCGTGTTCATCTTGAGGGTGTTGCTGTTGCTGATGTTGCCCACCTTGCCATGGGAGGCCATAAACCGCTGCATCACGCCCTTGGAAGAGGCACCACCGAAGGCAAACTGTCGGTTTTGGAGCAGGCCGCTTAGCTGCGGTGATAAGCTTCTGCTGCTGCGGCTCCGGTGTATGTTGAGGCAGTTGGGTCCAATGTAACGCTGCTCCTGGCGGGTGATCACGGTCAGCTAGAGCGGCTGCAGCTGCTGCTTGGCCTGGAGGCTGTTCTTGCTCTGTGGGGAGGCCGAGATGCACGAGTCCTCAGAATGCGGGTCACCAGGGCTCTCCTCGTTGGCGCTGCTCACGCTAGAGGTCAGCGAGGGCGTGATCCAGCTCATCCTGATCCTGTGGCTGCTCCTGAGTGCATTCACCATAACCCAAAACGATTCTGGGGCAGGCCGCTTAGCTGCGGTGATAAGCTTCTGCTGCTGCGGCTCCGGCTGCTGCTGCTGCTTGGCCTGAAGGTTGTTCTTGCTCTGTGGGGAGGCCGAGATGCCCGAGTCATCAAAATGCGGGTCACCAGGGCTCTCCTCCTCAGCGAGGGGGTATTGGATAGCTCATCAATGGGCAGCAGGAGCGAAGTGGTCTGCACTGCCACCGGCTGGACTGTGACCAGCATGACCTGGTCTTTATCCAGCTCATCCTTTTCCTGTGGCTGCTCCTGAGTGCATTTTCCATAACCTAAAAAGTAGGATGTCAAAGCTGCACGTGGTTTTCTGACAGTAGTTGATCGACGCTGCTGCACATGGCTGCAGGCAAACAGCGAACAGTCAAAGCGGCCACACTTCGAAATAATGAGTTGGTCACACTGTAAAACGGTTCTTGATCAAGCTTTCCCACTGGGCAATGGGGCCACGCGATGAGAGCGCCTGCTTGGACGACAGATCACAGAGCTGGGCCAGCGACATGGCCAGACGCATCCCCTTAGTGCTGCCATTCCTGGCTCCATTGGCTATGTAGCCGGCTGCACTCAGGCTGCAAATGTCAGCGGGCTTGTGGACGTTCTCCAGTTCGTTGCTGTTGATATAAGAATGAAAATCCAATGAGAATAAAACTTTTTTAAGTAGGTTATCTAAAACTTGCCCATTTCTATCCAACTTATGAGTGGACCGGGCATGTCGCACTTTTCCGGGTCCATAGCAGAGTCCTCTTCGTCATCGTCGTCCGCATCGGCCTTGTCGTGTGTTATGCTGGCTGGAAACGAAAAAGCGTAATATTATAAGAGGATTATTGAAAGGCTTGACGTGTACTCACAGCTTTTCCAGCGAAGCCTTCAGTGTGATCTGCCTTTTAATCTTGCGCAGGCGCTTCAGATCCTTCTCCGGCGACCTGGGGTCCTGCAGCTCCTGCTGAATCTTGTGCTCGATGGGCACATAGCCCTAACGTAACAGCCTGCCCTCCGTGTCCCTCTCGATGGCTGCGGTGATGGGGTGACCGTGCTAATGCTCGTTGGCGAGTTGCCGTTCTCCAGGAAGGTCAACGCCGTGCGCGTGTTCATCTTGAGGGTGTTGCTGTTGCTGATGTTGCCCACCTTGCCATGGGAGGCCATAAACCGCTGCATCACGCCCTTGGAAGAGGCACCACCGAAGGCAAACTGTCGGTTTTGGAGCAGGCCGCTTAGCTGCGGTGATAAGCTTCTGCTGCTGCGGCTCCGGTGTCATGTTGAGGCAGTTGGGTCCAATGTAACGCTGCTCCTGGCGGGTGATCACGGTCAGCTAGAGCGGCTGCAGCTGCTGCTTGGCCTGGAGGCTGTTCTTGCTCTGTGGGGAGGCCGAGATGCACGAGTCCTCAGAATGCGGGTCACCAGGGCTCTCCTCGTTGGCGCTGCTCACGCTAGAGGTTAGCGAGGGCGTGATCCAGCTCATCCTGATCCTGTGGCTGCTCCTGAGTGCATTCACCATAACCCAAAACGATTCTGGGGCAGGCCGCTTAGCTGCGGTGATAAGCTTCTGCTGCTGCGGCTCCGGCTGCTGCGGCTCCGGCTGCTGCTGCTGCTTGGCCTGAAGGTTGTTCTTGCTCTGTGGGGAGGCCGAGATGCCCGAGTCATCAAAATGCGGGTCACCAGGGCTCTCCTCCTCAGCGAGGGGGTATTGGATAGCTCATCAATGGGCAGCAGGAGCGAAGTGGTCTGCACTGCCACCGGCTGGACTGTGACCAGCATGACCTGGTCTTTATCCAGCTCATCCTTTTCCTGTGGCTGCTCCTGAGTGCATTTTCCATAACCTAAAAAGTAGGATGTCAAAGCTGCACGTGGTTTTCTGACAGTAGTTGATCGACGCTGCTGCACATGGCTGCAGGCAAACAGCGAACAGTCAAAGCGGCCACACTTCGAAATAATGAGTTGGTCACACTGTAAAACGGTTCTTGATCAAGCTTTCCCACTGGGCAATGGGGCCACGCGATGAGAGCGCCTGCTTGGACGACAGATCACAGAGCTGGGCCAGCGACATGGCCAGACGCATCCCCTTAGTGCTGCCATTCCTGGCTCCATTGGCTATGTAGCCGGCTGCACTCAGGCTGCAAATGTCAGCGGGCTTGTGGACGTTCTCCAGTTCGTTGCTGTTGATATAAGAATGAAAATCCAATGAGAATAAAACTTTTTTAAGTAGGTTATCTAAAACTTGCCCATTTCTATCCAACTTATGAGTGGACCGGGCATGTCGCACTTTTCCGGGTCCATAGCAGAGTCCTCTTCGTCATCGTCGTCCGCATCGGCCTTGTCGTGTGTTATGCTGGCTGGAAACGAAAAAGCGTAATATTATAAGAGGATTCTTGAAAGGCTTGATGCGTACTCACAGCTTTTCCAGCGAAGCCTTCAGTGTGATCTGCCTTTTAATCTTGCGCAGGCGCTTCAGATCCTTCTCCGGCGACCTGGGGTCCTGCAGCTCCTGCTGAATCTTGTGCTCGACGGGAACATAGCCCTGACGTAATGGCCTGCCCTCCGTGTCCCTTTCGATGGCTGCGGTGATGGGGTGACCGTGTTAATGCTCGTTGGCGAGTTGCCGTTCTCCGGGAAGGTCAACGCCGTGCGCGTGTTCATCTTGAGGGTGTTGCTGTTGCTGATGTTGCCCACCTTGCCATGGGAGGCAATAAACCGCTGCATCACGCCCTTGGAAGAGGCACCACCGAAGGCAAACTGTCGGTTCTGGAGCAGGCCGCTTAGCTGCGGTGATTAGCTTCTGCTGCTGCGCCTCCGATGTGATGTTGAGGCAGTTGGGTCCAATGTAACGCTGCTTCTGGCGGGTGATCACGGTCAGTTTGAGCGGCTGCTGCTGCTGCTTGGCCTGGAGGTTGTTCTTGCTCTGTGGGGAGGCCGAGATGCACGAGTCCTCAGAATGCGGGTCACCAGGGCTCTCCTCCTTGGGGCTGCTCACGCTAGAGGTCAGCGAGGGCGTGATCCAGCTCATCCTGATCCTGTGGCTGCTCCTGAGTGCATTCACCATAACCCAAAACGATTCTGGGGCAGGCCACTTAGCTGCGGAGTGGAAATGATCCTGGTGATAAGCTTATGCTGCGGCGGCTCCGGTGTCATGTTGAGGCAGTTGGGTCCAATGTAACGCTGCTCCTGGCGGGTGATCACGGTCAGCTTGAGCGGCTGCTGCTGCTGCTTGGCCTGGAGGTTGTTCTTGCTCTGTGGGGAGGCCGAGATGCACGAGTCCTCAGAATGCGGGTCACCAGGGCTCTCCTCCTTGGGGCTGCTCACGCTAGAGGTCAGCGAGGGCTTGATCCAGCTCATCCTGATCTTGTGGCTGCTCCTGCGTGCATTCACCATAACCCAAAACGTAAAATGTAAAAGCTGCACAGGGTTCCATGTCAGGTGATCGTCGCTGTTGCACATGCTTGCAGGCAAACAGCGAACAGTCAAAGCGGGCACACTTAGAAATAAGGACGTGGCAAATGAGTTGGTCACACTGTAAAACGGTTCTTGATCAAGCTTTCCCACTGGGCAATGGGGCCTCGCGATGAGGGCGTCTGCTTGGACGACAGATCACAGAGCTGGGCCTTAGTGCTGCCATTCCTGGCTCCATTGGCTATGTAGGCGGCTGCACTCAGGCTGCAAATGCCAGCGGGCTTGTGGACGTTCTCCAGTTCGTTGCTGTTGATATAAGAATGAAAATCCAATGAGAATAAAACTTTTTTAAGTAGGTTATCTAAAACTTGCCCATTTCTATCCAACTCCTAGGTGGACTGGGCATGTCGCAGTTTTCCGGGTCCATAGCAGAGTCCTCTTCGTCATCGTCGTCCGCATCGGCCTTGTCGTCTGTGTTATGCTGGCTGGAAACGAAAAAGCGTAATATTATAAGAGGATTATTGAAAGGCTTGACGTGTACTCACAGCTTTTCCAGCGAAGCCTTCAGTGTGTTCTGCCTTTTAATCATGCGCAGGCGCTTCAGCTCCTTCTCCCGCGACTTGGGCTCCTGCAGCTCCTGCTGAATCTTGTGCTCGACGGGCACATAGCCCTGACGTAATGGCCTGCCCTCCGTGTCCCTTTCGATGGCTGCGGTGATGGGGTGACCGTGTTAATGCTCGTTGGCGAGTTGCCGTTCTCCGGGAAGGTCAACGCCGTGCGCGTGTTCATCTTGAGGGTGTTGCTGTTGCTGATGTTGCCCACCGCTGCAACCGCTGCATCACGCCCTTGGAAGGGGCACCACCGAAGGGAAACTGTCGGTTCTGGGGCAGGCCGCTTAGCTGCGGTGATAAGCTTCTGCTGCTGCGGCTCCGGTGTCATGTTGAGGCAGTTGGGTCCAATGTAACGCTGTTCCTGGCGGATGATCGTGGTCAGCTTGAGCGACTGCTGCTGCTGCTTGGCCTTGAGGTTGTTCTTGCTCTGTGGGGAGGCCGAGATTCACGAGTCCTCAGAATGCGGGTCATCAGTGGTCTGTACTGCCGCCAGCCGGGCTGTGGCCACCACGCCCTGGGCTTGATCCAGCTCATCCTGATCCTGTGGCTGCTCCTGAGTGCATTCACCATAACCCAAAACGATTCTGGGGCAGGCCGATCAGCTGCGGAGTGGAAATGATCCTGGTGATAAGCTTCTGCTGCTGCGGCTCCGGTGTCATGTTGAGGCAGTTGGGTCCAATGTAACGCTGCTCCTGGCGGGTGATCACGGTCAGCTTGAGCGGCTGCTGCTGCTGCTTAGCCTGGAGGTTGTTCTTGCTCTGTGGGGAGGCCGAGATTCACGAGTCCTCAGAATGCGGGTCATCAGTGGTCTGTACTGCCGCCGGCCGGGCTGTGGCCACCACGCCCTGGGCTTGATCCAGCTCATCCTGATCTTGTGGATGCTCCTGAGTGCATTCACCATAACCCAAAACGATTCTGGGGCAGGCCGATCAGCTGCGGAGTGGAAATGATCCTGGTGGTCAGCTTCTGCTGCGCCAGCTCCGGTGTCATGTTGAGGCAGTTGGGTCCAATGTAACGCTGCTCCTGGCGGGTGATCACGGTCAGCTTGAGCGGCTGCTGCTGCTGCTTGGCCTGGAGGTTGTTCTTGCTCTGTGGGGAGGCCGAGATGCACGAGTCCTCAGGATGCGGGTCATCAGTGGTCTGTACTGCCGCCGGCCGGGCTGTGGCCACCTCGCCCTGGGCTTGATCCAGCTCATCCTGATCTTGTGGCTGCTCCTGCGTGCATTCACCATAACCCAAAACGTAAAATGTAAAAGCTGCACAGGGTTCCATGTCAGGTGATCGTCGCTGTTGCACATGCTTGCAGGCAAACAGCGAACAGTCAAAGCGGGCACACTTAGAAATAAGGACGTGGCAAATGAGTTGGTCACACTGTAAAACGGTTCTTGATCAAGCTTTCCCACTGGGCAATGGGGCCTCGCGATGAGGGCGTCTGCTTGGACGACAGATCACAGAGCTGGGCCTTAGTGCTGCCATTCCTGGCTCCATTGGCTATGTAGGCGGCTGCACTCAGGCTGCAAATGCCAGCGGGCTTGTGGACGTTCTCCAGTTCGTTGCTGTTGATATAAGAATGAAAATCCAATGAGAATAAAACTTTTTTAAGTAGGTTATCTAAAACTTGCCCATTTCTATCCAACTCCTAGGTGGACTGGGCATGTCGCAGTTTTCCGGGTCCATAGCAGAGTCCTCTTCGTCATCGTCGTCCGCATCGGCCTTGTCGTCTGTGTTATGCTGGCTGGAAACGAAAAAGCGTAATATTATAAGAGGATTATTGAAAGGCTTGACGTGTACTCACAGCTTTTCCAGCGAAGCCTTCAGTGTGTTCTGCCTTTTAATCATGCGCAGGCGCTTCAGCTCCTTCTCCCGCGACTTGGGCTCCTGCAGCTCCTGCTGAATCTTGTGCTCGACGGGCACATAGCCCTGACGTAATGGCCTGCCCTCCGTGTCCCTTTCGATGGCTGCGGTGATGGGGTGACCGTGTTAATGCTCGTTGGCGAGTTGCCGTTCTCCGGGAAGGTCAACGCCGTGCGCGTGTTCATCTTGAGGGTGTTGCTGTTGCTGATGTTGCCCACCGCTGCAACCGCTGCATCACGCCCTTGGAAGGGGCACCACCGAAGGGAAACTGTCGGTTCTGGGGCAGGCCGCTTAGCTGCGGTGATAAGCTTCTGCTGCTGCGGCTCCGGTGTCATGTTGAGGCAGTTGGGTCCAATGTAACGCTGTTCCTGGCGGATGATCGTGGTCAGCTTGAGCGACTGCTGCTGCTGCTTGGCCTTGAGGTTGTTCTTGCTCTGTGGGGAGGCCGAGATTCACGAGTCCTCAGAATGCGGGTCATCAGTGGTCTGTACTGCCGCCAGCCGGGCTGTGGCCACCACGCCCTGGGCTTGATCCAGCTCATCCTGATCCTGTGGCTGCTCCTGAGTGCATTCACCATAACCCAAAACGATTCTGGGGCAGGCCGATCAGCTGCGGAGTGGAAATGATCCTGGTGATAAGCTTCTGCTGCTGCGGCTCCGGTGTCATGTTGAGGCAGTTGGGTCCAATGTAACGCTGCTCCTGGCGGGTGATCACGGTCAGCTTGAGCGGCTGCTGCTGCTGCTTAGCCTGGAGGTTGTTCTTGCTCTGTGGGGAGGCCGAGATTCACGAGTCCTCAGAATGCGGGTCATCAGTGGTCTGTACTGCCGCCGGCCGGGCTGTGGCCACCACGCCCTGGGCTTGATCCAGCTCATCCTGATCTTGTGGATGCTCCTGAGTGCATTCACCATAACCCAAAACGATTCTGGGGCAGGCCGATCAGCTGCGGAGTGGAAATGATCCTGGTGGTCAGCTTCTGCTGCGCCAGCTCCGGTGTCATGTTGAGGCAGTTGGGTCCAATGTAACGCTGCTCCTGGCGGGTGATCACGGTCAGCTTGAGCGGCTGCTGCTGCTGCTTGGCCTGGAGGTTGTTCTTGCTCTGTGGGGAGGCCGAGATGCACGAGTCCTCAGGATGCGGGTCATCAGTGGTCTGTACTGCCGCCGGCCGGGCTGTGGCCACCTCGCCCTGGGCTTGATCCAGCTCATCCTGATCTTGTGGCTGCTCCTGCGTGCATTCACCATAACCCAAAACGTAAAATGTAAAAGCTGCACAGGGTTCCATGTCAGGTGATCGTCGCTGTTGCACATGCTTGCAGGCAAACAGCGAACAGTCAAAGCGGGCACACTTAGAAATAAGGACGTGGCAAATGAGTTGGTCACACTGTAAAACGGTTCTTGATCAAGCTTTCCCACTGGGCAATGGGGCCTCGCGATGAGGGCGTCTGCTTGGACGACAGATCACAGAGCTGGGCCTTAGTGCTGCCATTCCTGGCTCCATTGGCTATGTAGGCGGCTGCACTCAGGCTGCAAATGCCAGCGGGCTTATGGACGTTCTCCAGTTCGTTGCTGTTGATATAAGAATGAAAATCCAATGAGAATAAAACTTTTTTAAGTAGGTTATCTAAAACTTGCCCATTTCTATCCAACTCCTAGGTGGACTGGGCATGTCGCAGTTTTCCGGGTCCATAGCAGAGTCCTCTTCGTCATCGTCGTCCGCATCGGCCTTGTCGTCTGTGTTATGCTGGCTGGAAACGAAAAAGCGTAATATTATAAGAGGATTATTGAAAGGCTTGACGTGTACTCACAGCTTTTCCAGCGAAGCCTTCAGTGTGTTCTGCCTTTTAATCATGCGCAGGCGCTTCAGCTCCTTCTCCCGCGACTTGGGCTCCTGCAGCTCCTGCTGAATCTTGTGCTCGACGGGCACATAGCCCTGACGTAATGGCCTGCCCTCCGTGTCCCTTTCGATGGCTGCGGTGATGGGGTGACCGTGTTAATGCTCGTTGGCGAGTTGCCGTTCTCCGGGAAGGTCAACGCCGTGCGCGTGTTCATCTTGAGGGTGTTGCTGTTGCTGATGTTGCCCACCGCTGCAACCGCTGCATCACGCCCTTGGAAGGGGCACCACCGAAGGGAAACTGTCGGTTCTGGGGCAGGCCGCTTAGCTGCGGTGATAAGCTTCTGCTGCTGCGGCTCCGGTGTCATGTTGAGGCAGTTGGGTCCAATGTAACGCTGTTCCTGGCGGATGATCGTGGTCAGCTTGAGCGACTGCTGCTGCTGCTTGGCCTTGAGGTTGTTCTTGCTCTGTGGGGAGGCCGAGATTCACGAGTCCTCAGAATGCGGGTCATCAGTGGTCTGTACTGCCGCCGGCCGGGCTGTGGCCACCACGCCCTGGGCTTGATCCAGCTCATCCTGATCCTGTGGCTGCTCCTGAGTGCATTCACCATAACCCAAAACGATTCTGGGGCAGGCCGATCAGCTGCGGAGTGGAAATGATCCTGGTGATAAGCTTCTGCTGCTGCGGCTCCGGTGTCATGTTGAGGCAGTTGGGTCCAATGTAACGCTGCTCCTGGCGGGTGATCACGGTCAGCTTGAGCGGCTGCTGCTGCTGCTTGGCCTGGAGGTTGTTCTTGCTCTGTGGGGAGGCCGAGATGCACGAGTCCTCAGGATGCGGGTCATCAGTGGTCTGTACTGCCGCCGGCCGGGCTGTGGCCACCTCGCCCTGGGCTTGATCCAGCTCATCCTGATCTTGTGGCTGCTCCTGCGTGCATTCACCATAACCCAAAACGTAAAATGTAAAAGCTGCACAGGGTTCCATGTCAGGTGATCGTCGCTGTTGCACATGCTTGCAGGCAAACAGCGAACAGTCAAAGCGGGCACACTTAGAAATAAGGACGTGGCAAATGAGTTGGTCACACTGTAAAACGGTTCTTGATCAAGCTTTCCCACTGGGCAATGGGGCCTCGCGATGAGGGCGTCTGCTTGGACGACAGATCACAGAGCTGGGCCTTAGTGCTGCCATTCCTGGCTCCATTGGCTATGTAGGCGGCTGCACTCAGGCTGCAAATGCCAGCGGGCTTGTGGACGTTCTCCAGTTCGTTGCTGTTGATATAAGAATGAAAATCCAATGAGAATAAAACTTTTTTAAGTAGGTTATCTAAAACTTGCCCATTTCTATCCAACTCCTAGGTGGACTGGGCATGTCGCAGTTTTCCGGGTCCATAGCAGAGTCCTCTTCGTCATCTTCGTCCGCATCGGCCTTGTCGTCTGTGTTATGCTGGCTGGAAACGAAAAAGCGTAATATTATAAGAGGATTATTGAAAGGCTTGACGTGTACTCACAGCTTTTCCAGCGAAGCCTTCAGTGTGATCTGCCTTTTAATCTTGCGCAGGCGCTTCAGATCCTTCTCCGGCGACCTGGGGTCCTGCAGCTCCTGCTGAATCTTGTGCTCGATGGGCACATAGCCCTAACGTAACAGCCTGCCCTCCGTGTCCCTCTCGATGGCTGCGGTGATGGGGTGACCGTGCTAATGCTCGTTGGCGAGTTGCCGTTCTCCAGGAAGGTCAACGCCGTGCGCGTGTTCATCTTGAGGGTGTTGCTGTTGCTGATGTTGACCACCTTGCCATGGGAGGCCATAAACCGCTGCATCACGCCCTTGGAAGAGGCACCACCGAAGGCAAACTGTCGGTTTTGGAGCAGGCCGCTTAGCTGCGGTGATAAGCTTCTGCTGCTGCGGCTCCGGTGTCATGTTGAGGCAGTTGGGTCCAATGTAACGCTGCTCCTGGCGGGTGATCACGGTCAGCTAGAGCGGCTGCAGCTGCTGCTTGGCCTGGAGGCTGTTCTTGCTCTGTGGGGAGGCCGAGATGCACGAGTCCTCAGAATGCGGGTCACCAGGGCTCTCCTCGTTGGCGCTGCTCACGCTAGAGGTCAGCGAGGGCGTGATCCAGCTCATCCTGATCCTGTGGCTGCTCCTGAGTGCATTCACCATAACCCAAAACGATTCTGGGGCAGGCCGCTTAGCTGCGGTGATAAGCTTCTGCTGCTGCGGCTCCGGTGTCATGTTGAGGCAGTTGGGCAGTTGGGCTGTGGCCACCACGCCCTGGGCTTGATCCAGCTCATCCTGATCCTGTGGCTGCTCCTGAGTGCATTCACCATAACCCAAAACGATTCTGGGGCACGTCGCTTAGCTGCGGTGATAAGCTTCTGCTGCTGCGGCTCCGGCTGCTGCTGCTGCTTGGCCTGAAGGTTGTTCTTGCTCTGTGGGGAGGCCGAGATGCCCGAGTCATCAAAATGCGGGTCACCAGGGCTCTCCTCCTCAGCGAGGGGGTATTGGATAGCTCATCAATGGGCAGCAGGAGCGAAGTGGTCTGCACTGCCGCCGGCTGGACTGTGACCAGCATGACCTGGTCTTTATCCAGCTCATCCTTTTCCTGTGGCTGCTCCTGAGTGCATTTTCCATAACCTAAAAAGTAGGATGTCAAAGCTGCACGTGGTTTTCTGACAGTAGTTGATCGACGCTGCTGCACATGGCTGCAGGCAAACAGCGAACAGTCAAAGCGGCCACACTTCGAAATAATGAGTTGGTCACACTGTAAAACGGTTCTTGATCAAGCTTTCCCACTGGGCAATGGGGCCTCGCGATGAGGGCGTCTGCTTGGACAACAGATCACAGAGCTGGGCCTTAGTGCTGCCATTCCTGGCTCCATTGGCTATGTAGGCGGCTGCACTCAGGCTGCAAATGCCAGCGGGCTTGTGGACGTTCTCCAGTTCGTTGCTGTTGATATAAGAATGAAAATCCAATGAGAATAAAACTTTTTTAAGTAGGTTATCTAAAACTTGCCCATTTCTATCCAACTCCTAGGTGGACTGGGCATGTCGCAGTTTTCCGGGTCCATAGCAGAGTCCTCTTCGTCATCTTCGTCCGCATCGGCCTTGTCGTCTGTGTTATGCTGGCTGGAAACGAAAAAGCGTAATATTATAAGAGGATTATTGAAAGGCTTGACGTGTACTCACAGCTTTTCCAGCGAAGCCTTCAGTGTGATCTGCCTTTTAATCTTGCGCAGGCGCTTCAGATCCTTCTCCGGCGACCTGGGGTCCTGCAGCTCCTGCTGAATCTTGTGCTCGATGGGCACATAGCCCTGACGTAATGGCCTGCCCTCCGTGTCCCTTTCGATGGCTGCGGTGATGGGGTGACCGTGTTAATGCTCGTTGGCGAGTTGCCGTTCTCCGGGAAGGTCAACGCCGTGCGCGTGTTCATCTTGAGGGTGTTGCTGTTGCTGATGTTGCCCACCTTGCCATGGGAGGCCATAAACCGCTGCATCACGCCCTTGGAAGAGGCACCACCGAAGGCAAACTGTCGGTTCTGGAGCAGGCCGCTTAGCTGCGGTGATTAGCTTCTGCTGCTGCGCCTCCGATGTGATGTTGAGGCAGTTGGGTCCAATGTAACGCTGCTTCTGGCGGGTGATCACGGTCAGTTTGAGCGGCTGCTGCTGCTGCTTGGCCTGGAGGTTGTTCTTGCTCTGTGGGGAGGCCGAGATGCACGAGTCCTCAGAATGCGGGTCACCAGGGCTCTCCTCGTTGGCGCTGCTCACGCTAGAGGTCAGCGAGGGCGTGATCCAGCTCATCCTGATCCTGTGGCTGCTCCTGAGTGCATTCACCATAACCCAAAACGATTCTGGGGCAGGCCGATCAGCTGCGGAGTGGAAATGGTCCTGGTGGTCAGCTTCTGCTGCGCCGGCTCCGGTGTCATGTTGAGGCAGTTGGGTCCAATGTAACGCTGCTTCTGGCGGGTGATCACGGTCAGTTTGAGCGGCTGCTGCTGCTGCTTGGCCTGGAGGTTGTTCTTGCTCTGTGGGGAGGCCGAGATGCACGAGTCCTCAGAATGCGGGTCACCAGGGCTCTCCTCGTTGGCGCTGCTCACGCTAGAGGTCAGCGAGGGCGTGATCAAGCTCATCCTGATCCTGTGGCTGCTCCTGAGTGCATTCACCATAACCCAAAATGATTCTGGGGCAGGCCGCTTAGCTGCGGTGATAAGCTTCTACTGCTGCGGCTCCGGTGTCATGTTGAGGCAGTTGGGTCCAATGTAACGCTGCTCCTGGCGGGTGATCACGGTCAGCTTGAGCGGCTGCTGCTGCTGCTTGGCCTGGAGGTTGTTCTTGCTCTGTGGGGAGGCCGAGATGCACGAGTCCTCAGAATGCGGGTCATCAGTGGTCTGTACTGCCGCCGGCCGGGCTGTGGCCACCACGCCCTGGGCTTGATCCAGCTCATCCTGATCCTGTGGCTGCTCCTGAGTGCATTCACCATAACCCAAAACGATTCTGGGGCAGGCCGATCAGCTGCGGAGTGGAAATGATCCTGGTGATAAGCTTATGCTGCGGCGGCTCCGGTGTCATGTTGAGGCAGTTGGGTCCAATGTAACGCTGCTCCTGGCGGGTGATCACGGTCAGCTTGAGCGGCTGCTGCTGCTGCTTGGCCTGGAGGTTGTTCTTGCTCTGTGGGGAGGCCGAGATGCACGAGTCCTCAGAATGCGGGTCACCAGGGCTCTCCTCCTTGGCGCTGCTCACGCTAGAGGTCAGCGAGGGCGTGGAAATGATCCTGGTGATAAGCTTATGCTGCGGCGGCTCCGGTGTCATGTTGAGGCAGTTGGGTCCAATGTAACGCTGCTCCTGGCGGGTGATCACGGTCAGCTTGAGCGGCTGCTGCTGCTGCTTGGCCTGGAGGTTGTTCTTGCTCTGTGGGGAGGCCGAGATGCACGAGTCCTCAGAATGCGGGTCATCAGTGGTCTGTACTGCCGCCGGCCGGGCTGTGGCCACCACGCCCTGGGCTTGATCCAGCTCATCCTGATCCTGTGGCTGCTCCTGAGTGCATTCACCATAACCCAAAACGATTCTGGGGCAGGCCGATCAGCTGCGGAGTGGAAATGATCCTGGTGATAAGCTTCTGCTGCTGCGGCTCCGGTGTCATGTTGAGGCAGTTGGGTCCAATGTAACGCTGCTCCTGGCGGGTGATCACGGTCAGCTTGAGCGGCTGCTGCTGCTGCTTGGCCTGGAGGTTGTTCTTGCTCTGTGGGGAGGCCGAGATGCACGAGTCCTCAGAATGCGGGTCACCAGGGCTCTCCTCCTTGGCGCTGCTCAAGCTAGAGGTCAGCGAGGGCTTGATCCAGCTCATCCTGATCCTGTGGCTGCTCCTGAGTGCATTCCCCATAACCCAAAACGATTCTGGGGCAGGCCGATCAGCTGCGGAGTGGAAATGGTCCTGGTGGTCAGCTTCTGCTGCGCCAGCTCCGGTGTCATTTTGAGGCAGTTGGGTCCAATGTAACGCTGCTCCTGGCGGGTGATCACGGTCAGCTTGGACGGCTTCTGCTGCTGCTTGGCCTGGAGGTTGTTCTTGCTCTGTGGGGAGGCCGAGATGCACGAGTCCTCAGAATGCGGGTCACCAGGGCTCTCCTCGTTGGCGCTGCTCAAGCTAGAGGTCAGCGAGGGCTTGATCCAGCTCATCCTGATCCTGTGGCTGCTCCTGAGTGCATTCACCATAACCCAAAACGATTCTGGGGCAGGCCGCTTAGCTGCGGTGATAAGCTTCTGCTGCTTCGGCTCCGGTCTCATGTAGAGGCAGTTGGGTCCAATGTAACGCTGCTCCTGGCGGGTGATCACGGTCAGCTTGGACGGCTGCTGCTGCTGCTTGGCCTGGAGGTTGTTCTTGCTCTGTGGGGAGGCCGATATCCACGAGTCCTCAGAATGCGGGTCATCAGTGGTCTGTACTGCCGCCGGCCGGGCTGTGGCCACCTCGCCCTGGGCTTGATCCAGCTCATCCTGATCTTGTGGCTGCTCCTGCGTGCATTCACCATAACCCAAAACGTAAAATGTAAAAGCTGCACAGGCTTCCATGTCAGGTGATCGTCGCTGTTGCACATGCTTGCAGGCAAACAGCGAACAGTCAAAGCGGGCACACTTAGAAATAAGGACGTGGCAAATGAGTTGGTCACACTGTAAAACGGTTCTTGATCAAGCTTTCCCACTGGGCAATGGGGCCTCGCGATGAGGGCGTCTGCTTGGACGACAGATCACAGAGCTGGGCCTTAGTGCTGCCATTCCTGGCTCCATTGGCTATGTAGGCGGCTGCACTCAGGCTGCAAATGCCAGCGGGCTTGTGGACGTTCTCCAGTTCGTTGCTGTTGATATAAGAATGAAAATCCAATGAGAATAAAACTTTTTTAAGTAGGGTATCTAAAACTTGCCCATTTCTATCCAACTCCTAGGTGGACTGGGCATGTCGCAGTTTTCCGGGTCCATAGCAGAGTCCTCTTCGTCATCTTCGTCCGCATCGGCCTTGTCGTCTGTGTTATGCTGGCTGGAAACGAAAAAGCGTAATATTATAAGAGGATTATTGAAAGGCTTGACGTGTACTCACAGCTTTTCCAGCGAAGCCTTCAGTGTGATCTGCCTTTTAATCTTGCGCAGGCGCTTCAGATCCTTCTCCGGCGACCTGGGGTCCTGCAGCTCCTGCTGAATCTTGTGCTCGATGGGCACATAGCCCTGACGTAATGGCCTGCCCTCCGTGTCCCTCTCGATGGCTGCGGTGATGGGGTGACCGTGTTAATGCTCGTTGGCGAGTTGCCGTTCTCCAGGAAGGTCAACGCCGTGCGCGTGTTCATCTTAAGGGTGTCGCTATTGCTGATGTTGCCCACCTTGCCATGGGAGGCCATAAACCGCTGCATCACGCCCTTGGAAGAGGCACCACCGAAGGGAAACTGTCGGTTCTGGGGCAGGCCGCTTAGCTGCGGAGATAAGTTTCTGCTGCTGCGGCTCCGGTCTCATGTAGAGGCAGTTGGGTCCAATGTAACGCTGCTCCTGGCGGGTGATCACGGTCAGCTTGAGCGACTGCTGCTGCTGCTTGGCCTGGAGGTTGTTCTTGCTCTGTGGGGAGGACGAGATGCACGAGTCCTCAGAATGCGGGTCACCAGGGCTCTCCTCCTTGGCGCTGCTCACGCTAGAGGTCAGCGAGGGCGTGATCCAGCTCATCCTGATCCTGTGGCTGCTCCTGAGTGCATTCACCATAACCCAAAACGATTCTGGGGCAGGCCGCTTAGCTGCGGTGATAAGCTTCTGCTGCTGCGGCTCCGGTCTCATGTAGAGGCAGTTGGGTCCAATGTAACGCTGCTCCTGGCGGGTGATCACGGTCAGCTTGGGCGGCTGCTGCTGCTGCTTGGCCTGGAGGTTGTTCTTGCTCTGTGGGGAGGCCGAGATCTCAGAATGCGGGTCACCAGGGCTCTCCTCCTTGGCGCTGCTCACGCTAGAGGTCAGCGAGGGCGTGATCCAGCTCATCCTGATCCTGTGGCTGCTCCTGAGTGCATTCACCATAACCCAAAACGATTCTGGGGCAGGCCGCTTAGCTGCGGAGTGGAAATGATCCTGGTGATAAGCTTATGCTGCGGCGGCTCCGGTGTCATGTTGAGGCAGTTGGGTCCAATGTAACGCTGCTCCTGGCGGGTGATCACGGTCAGCTTGGGCGGCTGCTGCTGCTGCTTGGCCTGGAGGTTGTTCTTGCTCTGTGGGGAGGCCGAGATGCACGAGTCCTCAGAATGCGGGTCATCAGTGGTCTGTACTGCCGCCGGCCGGGCTGTGGCCACCTCGCCCTGGGCTTGATCCAGCTCATCCTGATCTTGTGGCTGCTCCTGCGTGCATTCACCATAACCCAAAACGTAAAATGTAAAAGCTGCACAGGGTTCCATGTCAGGTGATCGTCGCTGTTGCACATGCTTGCAGGCAAACAGCGAACAGTCAAAGCGGGCACACTTAGAAATAAGGACGTGGCAAATGAGTTGGTCACACTGTAAAACGGTTCTTGATCAAGCTTTCCCACTGGGCAATGGGGCCTCGCGATGAGGGCGTCTGCTTGGACGACAGATCACAGAGCTGGGCCTTAGTGCTGCCATTCCTGGCTCCATTGGCTATGTAGGCGGCTGCACTCAGGCTGCAAATGCCAGCGGGCTTGTGGACGTTCTCCAGTTCGTTGCTGTTGATATAAGAATGAAAATCCAATGAGAATAAAACTTTTTTAAGTAGGGTATCTAAAACTTGCCCATTTCTATCCAACTCCTAGGTGGACTGGGCATGTCGCAGTTTTCCGGGTCCATAGCAGAGTCCTCTTCGTCATCGTCGTCCGCATCGGCCTTGTCGTCTGTGTTATGCTGGCTGGAAACGAAAAAGCGTAATATTATAAGAGGATTATTGAAAGGCTTGACGTGTACTCACAGCTTTTCCAGCGAAGCCTTTAGTGTGTTCTGCCTTTTAATCTTGCGCAGGCGCTTCAGATCCTTCTCCGGCGACCTGGGGTCCTGCAGCTCCTGCTGAATCTTGTGCTCGACGGGCACATAGCCCTGACGTAATGGCCTGCCCTCCGTGTCCCTCTCGATGGCTGCGGTGATGGGGTGACCGTGTTAATGCTCGTTGGCGAGTTGCCGTTCTCCGGGAAGGTCAACGCCGTGCGCGTGTTCATCTTGAGGGTGTTGCTATTGCTGATGTTGCCCACCTTGCCATGGGAAGCCATAAACCGCTGCATCACGCCCTTGGAAGAGGCACCACCGAAGGGAAACTGTCGGTTCTGGGGCAGGCCGCTTAGCTGCGGTGATAAGCTTCTGCTGCTGCGGCTCCGGTGTCATGTTGAGGCAGTTGGGTCCAATGTTACGCTGCTCCTGGCGGGTGATCACGGTCAGCTTGAGCGGCTGCTGCTGCTGCTTGGCCTGGAGGTTGTTCTTGCTCTGTGGGGAGGCCGAGATGCACGAGTCCTCAGAATGCGGGTCACCAGGGCTCTCCTCGTTGGCGCTGCTCACGCTAGAGGTCAGCGAGGGCGTGATCCAGCTCATCCTGATCCTGTGGCTGCTCCTGAGTGCATTCACCATAACCCAAAACGATTCTGGGGCAGGCCGCTTAGCTGCGGTGATAAGCTTCTGCTGCTGCGGCTCCGGTCTCATGTAGAGGCAGTTGGGTCCAATGTAACGCTGCTCCTGGCGGGTGATCACGGTCAGCTTGGGCGGCTGCTGCTGCTGCTTGGCCTGGAGGTTGTTCTTGCTCTGTGGGGAGGCCGAGATGGACGAGTCCTCAGAATGCGGGTCACCAGGGCTCTCCTCCTTGGCGCTGCTCACGCTAGAGGTCAGCGAGGGCGTGATCCAGCTCATCCTGATCCTGTGGCTGCTCCTGAGTGCATTCACCATAACCCAAAACGATTCTGGGGCAGGCCGCTTAGCTGCGGTGATAAGCTTCTGCTGCTGCGGCTCCGGTCTCATGTAGAGGCAGTTGGGTCCAATGTAACGCTGCTCCTGGCGGGTGATCACGGTCAGCTTGGGCGGCTGCTGCTGCTGCTTGGCCTGGAGGTTGTTCTTGCTCTGTGGGGAGGCCGAGATGCACGAGTCCTCAGAATGCGGGTCACCAGGGCTCTCCTCCTTGGCGCTGCTCACGCTAGAGGTCAGCGAGGGCGTGATCCAGCTCATCCTGATCTTGTGGCTGCTCCTGAGTGCATTCACCATAACCCAAAACGATTCTGGGGCAGGCCGCTTAGCTGCGGAGTGGAAATGATCCTGGTGATAAGCTTATGCTGCCGCGGCTCCGGTGTCATGTTGAGGCAGTTGGATCCAATGTAACGCTGCTCCTGGCGGGTGATCACGGTCAGCTTGGGCGGCTGCTGCTGCTGCTTGGCCTGGAGGTTGTTCTTGCTCTGTGGGGAGGCCGAGATGGACGAGTCCTCAGAATGCGGGTCACCAGGGCTCTCCTCCTTGGCGCTGCTCACGCTAGAGGTCAGCGAGGGCGTGATCCAGCTCATCCTGATCTTGTGGCTGCTCCTGAGTGCATTCACCATAACCCAAAACGATTCTGGGGCAGGCCGCTTAGCTGCGGAGTGGAAATGATCCTGGTGATAAGCTTATGCTGCCGCGGCTCCGGTGTCATGTTGAGGCAGTTGGATCCAATGTAACGCTGCTCCTGGCGGGTGATCACGGTCAGCTTGAGCGGCTGCTGCTGCTGCTTGGCCTGGAGGTTGTTCTTGCTCTGTGGGGAGGCCGAGATGCACGAGTCCTCAGAATGCGGGTCACCAGGGCTCTCCTCGTTGGCGCTGCTCACGCTAGAGGTCAGCGAGGGCGTGATCCAGCTCATCCTGATCCTGTGGCTGCTCCTGAGTGCATTCACCATAACCCAAAACGATTCTGGGGCAGGCCGCTTAGCTGCGGTGATAAGCTTCTGCTGCTGCGGCTCCGGTCTCATGTAGAGGCAGTTGGGTCCAATGTAACGCTGCTCCTGGCGGGTGATCACGGTCAGCTTGGACGGCTGCTGCTGCTGCTTGGCCTGGAGGTTGTTCTTGCTCTGTGGGGAGGCCGATATCCACGAGTCCTCAGAATGCGGGTCATCAGTGGTCTGTACTGCCGCCGGCCGGGCTGTGGCCACCTCGCCCTGGGCTTGATCCAGCTCATCCTGATCTTGTGGCTGCTCCTGCGTGCATTCACCATAACCCAAAACGTAAAATGTAAAAGCTGCACAGGCTTCCATGTCAGGTGATCGTCGCTGTTGCACATGCTTGCAGGCAAACAGCGAACAGTCAAAGCGGGCACACTTAGAAATAAGGACGTGGCAAATGAGTTGGTCACACTGTAAAACGGTTCTTGATCAAGCTTTCCCACTGGGCAATGGGGCCTCGCGATGAGGGCGTCTGCTTGGACGACAGATCACAGAGCTGGGCCTTAGTGCTGCCATTCCTGGCTCCATTGGCTATGTAGGCGGCTGCACTCAGGCTGCAAATGCCAGCGGGCTTGTGGACGTTCTCCAGTTCGTTGCTGTTGATATAAGAATGAAAATCCAATGAGAATAAAACTTTTTTAAGTAGGTTATCTAAAACTTGCCCATTTCTATCCAACTCCTAGGTGGACTGGGCATGTCGCAGTTTTCCGGGTCCATAGCAGAGTCCTCTTCGTCATCGTCGTCCGCATCGGCCTTGTCGTCTGTGTTATGCTGGCTGGAAACGAAAAAGCGTAATATTATAAGAGGATTATTGAAAGGCTTGACGTGTACTCACAGCTTTTCCAGCGAAGCCTTCAGTGTGATCTGCCTTTTAATCTTGCGCAGGCGCTTCAGATCCTTCTCCGGCGACCTGGGGTCCTGCAGCTCCTGCTGAATCTTGTGCTCGATGGGCACATAGCCCTGACGTAATGGCCTGCCCTCCGTGTCCCTTTCGATGGCTGCGGTGATGGGGTGACCGTGTTAATGCTCGTTGGCGAGTTGCCGTTCTCCAGGAAGGTCAACGCCGTGCGCGTGTTCATCTTGAGGGTGTTGCTGTTGCTGATGTTGCCCACCTTGCCATGGGAGGCCATAAACCGCTGCATCACGCCCTTGGAAGAGGCACAACCGAAGGGAAACTGTCGGTTCTGGGGCAGGCCGCTTAGCTGCGGTGATAAGCTTCTGCTGCTTCGGCTCCGGTCTCATGTAGAGGCAGTTGGGTCCAATGTAACGCTGCTCCTGGCGGGTGATCACGGTCAGCTTGGGCGGCTGCTGCTGCTGCTTGTCCTGGAGGTTGTTCTTGCTCTGTGGGGAGGCCGAGATGCACGAGTCCTCAGAATGCGGGTCATCAGTGGTCTGTACTGCCGCCGGCCGGGCTGTGGCCACCTCGCCCTGGGCTTGATCCAGCTCATCCTGATCTTGTGGCTGCTCCTGCGTGCATTCACCATAACCCAAAACGTAAAATGTAAAAGCTGCACAGGCTTCCATGTCAGGTGATCGTCGCTGTTGCACATGCTTGCAGGCAAACAGCGAACAGTCAAAGCGGGCACACTTAGAAATAAGGACGTGGCAAATGAGTTGGTCACACTGTAAAACGGTTCTTGATCAAGCTTTCCCACTGGGCAATGGGGCCTCGCGATGAGGGCGTCTGCTTGGACGACAGATCACAGAGCTGGGCCTTAGTGCTGCCATTCCTGGCTCCATTGGCTATGTAGGCGGCTGCACTCAGGCTGCAAATGCCAGCGGGCTTGTGGACGTTCTCCAGTTCGTTGCTGTTGATATAAGAATGAAAATCCAATGAGAATAAAACTTTTTTAAGTAGGTTATCTAAAACTTGCCCATTTCTATCCAACTCCTAGGTGGACTGGGCATGTCGCAGTTTTCCGGGTCCATAGCAGAGTCCTCTTCGTCATCGTCGTCCGCATCGGCCTTGTCGTCTGTGTTATGCTGGCTGGAAACGAAAAAGCGTAATATTATAAGAGGATTATTGAAAGGCTTGACGTGTACTCACAGCTTTTCCAGCGAAGCCTTCAGTGTGATCTGCCTTTTAATCTTGCGCAGGCGCTTCAGATCCTTCTCCGGCGACCTGGGGTCCTGCAGCTCCTGCTGAATCTTGTGCTCGATGGGCACATAGCCCTGACGTAATGGCCTGCCCTCCGTGTCCCTCTCGATGGCTGCGGTGATGGGGTGACCGTGTTAATGCTCGTTGGCGAGTTGCCGTTCTCCAGGAAGGTCAACGCCGTGCGCGTGTTCATCTTAAGGGTGTCGCTATTGCTGATGTTGCCCACCTTGCCATGGGAGGCCATAAACCGCTGCATCACGCCCTTGGAAGAGGCACCACCGAAGGGAAACTGTCGGTTCTGGGGCAGGCCGCTTAGCTGCGGAGATAAGTTTCTGCTGCTGCGGCTCCGGTCTCATGTAGAGGCAGTTGGGTCCAATGTAACGCTGCTCCTGGCGGGTGATCACGGTCAGCTTGAGCGACTGCTGCTGCTGCTTGGCCTGGAGGTTGTTCTTGCTCTGTGGGGAGGCCGAGATGCACGAGTCCTCAGAATGCGGGTCACCAGGGCTCTCCTCCTTGGCGCTGCTCACGCTAGAGGTCAGCGAGGGCGTGATCCAGCTCATCCTGATCCTGTGGCTGCTCCTGAGTGCATTCACCATAACCCAAAACGATTCTGGGGCAGGCCGCTTAGCTGCGGTGATAAGCTTCTGCTGCTGCGGCTCCGGTCTCATGTAGAGGCAGTTGGGTCCAATGTAACGCTGCTCCTGGCGGGTGATCACGGTCAGCTTGGGCGGCTGCTGCTGCTGCTTGGCCTGGAGGTTGTTCTTGCTCTGTGGGGAGGCCGAGATGCACGAGTCCTCAGAATGCGGGTCACCAGGGCTCTCCTCCTTGGCGCTGCTCACGCTAGAGGTCAGCGAGGGCGTGATCCAGCTCATCCTGATCCTGTGGCTGCTCCTGAGTGCATTCACCATAACCCAAAACGATTCTGGGGCAGGCCGCTTAGCTGCGGAGTGGAAATGATCCTGGTGATAAGCTTATGCTGCCGCGGCTCCGGTGTCATGTTGAGGCAGTTGGATCCAATGTAACGCTGCTCCTGACGGGTGATCACGGTCAGCTTGAGCGGCTGCTGCTGCTGCTTGGCCTGGAGGTTGTTCTTGCTCTGTGGGGAGGCCGAGATGCACGAGTCCTCAGAATGCGGGTCACCAGGGCTCTCCTCCTTGGCGCTGCTCACGCTAGAGGTCAGCGAGGGCGTGATCCAGCTCATCCTGATCTTGTGGCTGCTCCTGAGTGCATTCACCATAACCCAAAACGATTCTGGGGCAGGCCGATCAGCTGCGGAGTGGAAATGATCCTGGTGATAAGCTTATGCTGCCGCGGCTCCGGTGTCATGTTGAGGCAGTTGGATCCAATGTAACGCTGCTCCTGGCGGGTGATCACGGTCAGCTTGAGCGGCTGCTGCTGCTGCTTGGCCTGGAGGTTGTTCTTGCTCTGTGGGGAGGCCGAGATGCACGAGTCCTCAGAATGCGGGTCACCAGGGCTCTCCTCCTTGGCGCTGCTCACGCTAGAGGTCAGCGAGGGCGTGATCCAGCTCATCCTGATCTTGTGGCTGCTCCTGAGTGCATTCACCATAACCCAAAACGATTCTGGGGCAGGCCGCTTAGCTGCGGAGTGGAAATGATCCTGGTGATAAGCTTATGCTGCCGCGGCTCCGGTGTCATGTTGAGGCAGTTGGATCCAATGTAACGCTGCTCCTGGCGGGTGATCACGGTCAGCTTGAGCGGCTGCTGCTGCTGCTTGGCCTGGAGGTTGTTCTTGCTCTGTGGGGAGGCCGAGATGGACGAGTCCTCAGAATGCGGGTCACCAGGGCTCTCCTCCTTGGCGCTGCTCACGCTAGAGGTCAGCGAGGGCGTGATCCAGCTCATCCTGATCTTGTGGCTGCTCCTGAGTGCATTCACCATAACCCAAAACGATTCTGGGGCAGGCCGATCAGCTGCGGAGTGGAAATGATCCTGGTGATAAGCTTCTGCTGCTGCGGCTCCGGTGTCATGTTGAGGCAGTTGGGTCCAATGTAACGCTGCTCCTGGCGGGTGATCGCGGTCAGCTTGAGTGACTGCTGCTGCTGCTTGGCCTTGAGGTTCTAGTTAATCTGTGAGGAGCCCGAGATGCACGAGTCATCAGAATGCCTGTCATCAGGGCTCTCCTCCTTGGCGCTGATCACGATATCATCGAGGGGGTGTTGGATAGCTCATCAATGGGCAGCAGGAGCGAAGTGGTCTGCACTGCCGCCGGCCGGGCTGTGACCAGCAGGCCCTGGTTATGATCCAACTCATCCTGATCCTGTTGCTGCTCCTGAGTGCATTCACCATAACCCAAGACGTAGGATGTCAACGACGTATATGGTTCCATGCCTGCAGTCGATAGTCAAAGCTTTCGATATACAAGGAGTGAAAAATGAGCTGGTTCAGATTGTTGTAAATCGATAAATTTAGAGAACGAAAAAGTTTTCGCAATCTAGGGTTGACATAGTAGCTATTTTTTAGCTAGATTTAGAGATCTCTACAATAGAGCTAAAAGGACAACTCTAATTTCTTGCGTTTTCTGTTCGCCTGTTACTTCAGATTCAGAAATTGACAATACTTGGCTGCAACTTATCTTTGTTTGGAATTATGTGCTTGTAGATTGGTTGTTGTTGCACATCAATTTTGTTGTTGCAAAAAAAAAAGACTGAATATTGGAAATTGTTAGCGGAGTTTCGAACCTGAAGATCTTGGCTTAACAGTAGTACAGAGTCGGCCATATTGTATTTAAATTTTGTATTCGTTGCATGGCGGCAACGGTCCGTCTATTTAAATGAAAATTAAATTTTGTCGGTTATTTTATATGGCGACAACTGATAGTATAGATAAATTCGATGGTATACTTTAAATTTGATCAAAATCCAAACAAAGTTTACCTGAAAAGGATATTGAAAGACAGGAAAATCAGGATTTTAAGGGATTGTAAACAATTTATTGAACACTTTCTCTTCTCTGCTCGCACATTCGATTGGCTCAGCTTACAAAAGTACACAAAAAAAAATGGATGATATATTTTATATTTATTATATATAAGGCGGTGTATATGTGTATGTGCGGGTATGTATGCGTATATATTTATAAATCATTGTTGGAAATAAATAAGTGGACTACAGTGGCGTACTAACTGTTATTAAATAGATCCAAAAGGTGCTCGGGGCAAATGGCTGACAGAGACAGATTTGGATTTGAATTCGGCTTAGTCTACGGCTTAAAGCGCTTAAAATATTTAGTGACTAATTCAAGTTTATATTGTATGTGTGTGTGTGTGTCTTTGTGTGTTGTTGTTCTTGTTGGGTGTTAAATGAGTGTAAATGTGTATTTATGTTTTTGTGTCTACAAAGTCTTAAGAGAGAGTCTTACGAGAAATACTCTAAGTAATGGAATATATCAGCTCAAATTGCTACAGAAGAAAGCTACAAGTGACGGGGCGGGGGAATGGAGCATTATAATGGATATATATTATTGTTTTAGGGATAATGGTAATGGGCTTGATCATGGCTTAGCACCGTTTTGCAAAGAATAAATAGAACCTAAACTTAAACTAAAACAAAAATAATCGATTAACGACTGCCACCGGAGAGGGGTGAAATCAGAAGAAAGAAAGACATGGAGAAGCAAAGTTGGAAGAATCGGAACCGGAAGAAGGGGCAAGAAGACAGACAGAGCGAGAGTACAAGTGGAAGAACCCAGTTAACGACTTGAGTTAATGTTAAATATTTTTGTATGAAAAATTATACTAACGAAGCGTACGCTACAAATTTAAGAGCCGCAGACGCAGACACAACTGTACCTAAAGCCGGAAACGGAAGTGACCTGACGGTTTGCCAGTAGCGAGTAACTGTTAACAAGAAGGATTGATTCTATAATCGGATTTCATGCTTTTTTTAAATATTTGAGAAGACTTTAAAATAAATATAGCAAAGTTAATTAACTGTTGTGTTTAAAAAAGGTTTCTAACTTTTAGCCAAGCATTATTTTTGGCATTAAAAAGGCTCTATTAGTTTGTTTTTCTCCTATTAGATTGATTTTTGGAAACCAAGAACTATATAACATTTTGTCCGAATGAAAATTCCTGGAAAAAACCCGCTTTTTCCCGCACTAGTTACCGCTAAACACACACCCTAATACCGCCACCCGGCCATAGTTCCAGTCGCCAGTCAGAAGGGCATTCATTATGCTCACGACATCGCCCGCTTCTTGGAGAGCGTACCCTGGACATCCGCCGGCAGCGAGGGCGATGGCGTCGGCAGCTGGATGACCGGCAGCGGTGATAGCTGCGGATTCGTGAAGGCAACGGCTCGCTCCTTGGCGCTCCTGGCCCCGGCAAAGGACGAGAACGGACGCAGACGGACATAGAGGACGGCGGAGGTGAGGCAGGAGGTGACCAGGATGCCCAGCAGCACGATCAGTGTGATGGCAAAGCCCGGCGTGGTCATGCAAATGAGACCCTCCTCGCGGACGGGAAAGACCAACGTTTGAGGGCTGGACGAGGATGAGGATAGGGAGGAGCTACTGCCATTCGTCATACCCTGCGGCTGTTGCTCATCGATGGCAAAGGTTAGATCCCCGGATGACACCACCTTGATGATCCTATTTAAGCCCACCTGCGGCTCCACCGATCTGGCCCGTCGCTGCACTCGTCGCTCATCCCGCCGCTTGCCAATCGAACCACCGGCGGCCACATGATACGCATCCACATGTAGCTGAGGCGGCGGCGGACCATACTGAGACTCCGGTCCCACCTGCAAGTGATGGACATCCTGCACCAGATTCGAGTCCGCCGAGCACTGCTCCGGGCAGTGGTAGCGACAGATCTGGATGGTGCACTGGAAATGCACCTCCATGGAGTCGGGGAACTTGAAGGCCTGGAAGTGGGCATACGACAACACCGAAGCGGAGGCCCCAAAGTTCTTGATCTTGGTGAACCGGGACATGAGCTTGGGCCGGGTGACACAGCCGCGTTGATCCACCAGTTGGATTGGAGCTCGCTTGCCATCATGCGCAACACAATTCCTCACCAGCATATCGAACTTGGAGTCATCATCCTTGATGGCCAGCACCATGGTCATCGTTTGGCCGATCTTCACCAGGCCAGAGACCTCGGAGGCCCACGGTCCCTTGCCCACCTGGATTTGCATCCAGCAGCCGACATTGTCGCCCGCGAAATCTGCCCTCACCACATCCAACATATCGACGGGGAATGGCCTAAAGGTGACACTCTTCTCGTACTGATCATGCCACGTGCATCGGAGCTTCCTCGCCTGATCCCACACCTCCTGGACCTGAGGATCATACTGGATGACAATGATATTCTCGAAATATGTTCCAGCGCCCGTGCTGCCCGCCGTATCATGACCATAGCCCTGATTGTAGTTATCCGTATTGCCAGCGGTGCCACATTCGTGGAGACCGATGTCAAAGCTGGCGGAGCTGCGTCCCAAACCGGAGGGCAGGTGGACACAGTTCATGTTGCTGTAGTGACCCTTGGAGAAGACGATGCCGTTGAAGGGTTTGTCGAATTGCACGAACACCTTCATGCCATTCTTCTCGCACTTGACATCCAGTGAGACGATCTTGGGCATGTCCTGGACAGGTGCCGCCCAGATCTCGTTCTGGCTGGAACCGCCCACACTGAGGTCACCCTGAGGCACCTGGATCTGCTGCTGCTGCTGCATACCCTGGCTCTGGACCTGCACCTGTCCCTGGGTCTGTTGTGGCTGCACCTGGATCTGGACCTGTGGCGGCGGTGGCTGGGGACGTTGCTGGAGCGGCGGCGGTGGTGGACCCTTATAGAACTGGGCACCTGGTGGCGGTGGCGGTCCAAAGGGCTGGCCAAAGCTCAGTGGTATGTTCTGGTGATTGCCTAGGAAATCGAAAGGGTGAAAAATGGTGGCACAAGCCAAATACATCAATTGATTTGTTTTGGAAGCAAACGAATCGAAGGAGGAGTATATATCCTTCAAGGAGTATATCCCTGTACTTACTGCGTAGGGTGAGGCCGACTCCTGGCGGTGGCTGGGGCATGTTGTGTTGGTAATGAACCTGCACCTTGGGCACCGATTGCGGCAATTGCATTTGAATCTGATGAGGCGGCAACTGCTGCTGCTGCTGCTGGGCATGTTGCTGCTGCTGCTGTTGCTGCTGCTGTTGCTGTTGCTGCTGCTGTTGCTGTTGTTGCTGCTGTTCCTGCTCCGACTCTTGGGCCATCTGATCCAGCTCATTCTCATGGTCACCCAGGGCAATGGTAAGATCATCATCGGGTCCACCGGCAATGGCCTTCACCACCTCCACATCGTCCGCACAGATGAGGGCGACCTGTGGCCCCATTCCGGGACAAAAGCAGAAGAAAAGCGTGGAGAGAATGCAATGATTTAAGGTGGAAAATATAGCCCGGAGAATGTGTATGTGTGTGTGTGTGTGTGTGTGTGCAGTGACTTCCATGGAATGGAGGTTGCGAGGCGGATGCGGCATGCAACTCAATTGCATAAGGCGAATAAAAAAAACGTGCCAGCAGCAAAAGAAAACTTTAAAAAGAAATGCGAGAAGACAACAACAAAAAATGAGCGGAAAACTTGCAACAATTTCGCTTTTTTTACTGCCCCGCATGCCACATGTGGCACATGAGGCGGCGACCCAATTGCCAAGCAGATCCGCCTGCCTTAAAAGGCGATGTCAAGGCTAGAACCAGACCAGACTCCCAGACTGGAAGAGGCTTTGGAGACTGGAAACTGGTAACTGGTAAATGGAAACTGAACACTACAGAAGACTGGAGACAGAAGACTGAAGACTGAAGACTGAAGACCCAGAGTCCCAGATTAAGATCGCGATCGACATCGAAACGGAATTGCCGGAACGATGATCTGACAATTCAGTCCAAGTTTCAGACTCTAAATATTGAAGAATTTGTATCTTTATCTGGTCTGATAAGAGCCTGAAGAATTGGTGGGAAGAAAGCCTGGGACAGGCAATTCTTTGCTTTGTGTAGATGTCTTTCTCCATAAGTTAAATCTCTTCATCAGTTTTAAAAATAATCAAAGAAAAATAAACTAAAGCCAAGCCAATTCTTCTTTTATAGATTTTAGTCAGAAGCATAAAACTAAGTGAAGGAGTCCTTTTCGACCCCATAAATCATATATATTCTTGATCAGCATTAATAGGCAAATCTTTCTAGCTATTTCCGGCACAAAAAAAAAAAAATCGAAAATGTAAAATTTTTTTATAAAAATTAAAGGGGTTACATCGTTAAAATTAGCTAAAAAATTTAATTTTTTGTACATCTAAAATTGAGTATGCAGATTAATTAACCTATTAAAAACTAGCACAGAGTAGCTTTCCGAATTGAAATTTATGCATTTTGGCTGACTTATGCAATTTTTAAACTTTCGATTTGATGAAAAAATTGCCATATAAAAATATTGATAAATTCTTATATGTAAACAGCTGGCTTAATAGAAAATGAATAATAATGAATGAAATACATATATGTATACAAGTTTAAAATATAACAATCAAATTAATGTATATATAAAATGTTCGAAGAGAAAAAAGAGGAAATTTTCCATTTCCTAAATAAACCATTTAAATGTTTGCTCCCAAGACCATATTGCACTTTCTAGTGGACATATCCTTGTTTGATATGAACACAACTATATATAAAGCCACTGTGCCAGAGCTCAGCTAATAAACTTAATTAATTTCTACATTACTTTCTTTTTCGCGTCCTTCACTTGGTCTGGTCTTCATTTTTACCAGGCCATTCAGAAACATCTTGATCCAAAGCGATGGCTTTTTTTCCATGTACTTGTCGCCGCTGGATCCGCTGGACTGATTCAGTTACCAAGTTACCAAGTTGCCAAGTTACCAAGTTGCCAAGTTACCAAGTTGCCGAGCTATCAAGGCAATTAGACGAATGCATGAATGGGCGGTAAAGGGGGCAGTAAGAAGCATCAGCAGCAGCAGCAGCAGGTGGGACAGGTGAACGATGATGGCCATGGCCATGGCGATCATGGCCAAGATACCCATACCCCATACCCAATACCCAATACCCATACCCATACCCATGATGAAGATGCCCAGCGAAGATGGCGAGATGCAGCCTCCAAATCTGTGCCGCTCCGCCGAAAACAACTTTCTCCGCCAACTGGGAAGCTGAGAAAACTGAGAAAACTGAGAAACCTGCGAAAAGCTGAGCATCTTGAGTAGCCCAAGTAACCAAGCTGGGATCTTGGGATGTTGCAACGACAAACGGCAACGGCGGCATCCTGAACCAATCCTGTTTGGTAGAAAGTGATGTGGCAAACGCGGCAGACGATTGACAACAAAAAGGCAAAAATTGTAAATGCTAAAAAGCTAAAATAACAACAAAATGGCAAACGAAAAACGAGCTGCCCACGAAACCCAAAAATATATACACAAACCCACTGCTACAAAAAATAAAATACAAATAAAAACCGGCTACTAAAAAAATTCTAAAATCAAATTTGCATGCGGAAACGTGATTTAGAGCAACTGCAAAAACCAGGCATGAATACCAAAAGGCTAACAAAAATATATGTATATACAAATATATATGTTTTGTATATGAAAGTCGAGCACTTCTAGATGCTTCAATTTAATGCAATTTCCCCAAAAATACACAAAGCGAAAAATATGATATTAAATCGGGTAATAATATATCAGCAAAATACTTTAATTTCAAGTTTTAATATTTGAAAATGCGTCTCTTAGATATTTAAATACATTTCATAAACTGTGAATATTAAGGTATATAATTGGATACAAATATTTTTAGTAAAGTATACTGATGTTAGAATTAATTCTGTATTTAATTAGGTACAAGACACTATGCATTGTAAGTTTATTTGTTTTAAATTTATATTTACAATACATTTATAATAGTCATGAAGTATAGGGTCACAAGAATTTAAAAATAAATCCATATATACTTTAATGCTTTACTCTTATTTATAATATGACAATATATGACTATATGAAATATTTATTTAATTTTTATAATCAAAAATATAGCTCTCATATATTATTTCAGAGCTGTCTTACGAATGCGCAGTTGTATTAAATTTTTATATTAAAGGGTATTATAATTTAAGTCAGAAGCTTAAAACTTCGTGAAGGAGTAATTTGCGACCCTATAAGTCTTCTTGATCAGTATTAACAGGCGAATCTTTCTAGCTATATCTTGCAGAAATAAAAAATTGTCTCAAAATTTTTAATTTTTTCAAAAAAAGGAAAGGGGCTACATCGTTAAATATTTAACAAAATTTTAATTTCTTTTTTTATTTGAACTGAGTATGCAGATTTATTAACCTAATAAAAATTAGCATAGGAAAGCTTTCCGATTCGAAATTAATGAATTTTTTACCGACTTATGATGAATTTTCACTGCAATGGTATAGGTATTTAGTTTTCCTAAATGCTTCCTTTTTTGTTTGAATTTAAAATTAATCATTCTCTTATCACCACCCGGATAACAGCGTTAATTAAAATGTGTGCCAAATGTGTTTGTGCTTCACTGTTTGCTAATTATTATCCAGGGAGGAAGGTGTTTCATTACCCCCGTTCCCCGTTTCTTTCCATTGTTTCCACTTCTTCTCTAAATAGCATGTTCCTACCCGCCGTTCCCTGCTATCTTCTTGGAGTCGTTGTAATCCCCTACGACTAATGATTGCAATTAAAGACTGAAAACCGAATGGGTTAAGACCGTAGACAGATATGCACAGAGAGAATAAATTAAATAAAAATTTTTAAATTAATAAACGTAAATAATTATTTCACTTCCAGGAAGAGAATAGAGTTCAGTTTCAAGGACTTTTCTAATAAAAATTAGATATTTATCGTTATCAGTGTGACACAATTAAGTAATGTGCGTTGAAGAAGAACTAAAATACTAATAAATAAATTGCACTTAAAAAATATATATTCAAGATACAGTTTACAATATATATTTTTTGATATATTTATTATTTTTCGGTGCATTTTTATGCACAAATGCCGGCTGTTGTTGCCAATCTTGACCTCGACCGAATGTGCTAGGCTCATTTTCCCGGTTTTTTTTTATGGTTTTTCCTTTAGTTTTTCCTTTGGAAGATGCTGTCTGACTGGCAGCGCACCAAATCGGGAGAAAGTGAAACATTAGCAGAGAATCGGAATTTGGCAGCCACTTGGTGGAAAATCGAGGAAAATCGGGGGGGAGGAAGGTAGGAGACTGAAGAGGTCAAAGGTGAACGCCAGGCAGTGCGATGCGACCCAAGATGAAAGCGAAAAGGAAGCTGCCACATGCTCCCGCTCGTTAAAAGGAATGGTAACTTGGCTTTTTGGCATTTTTGCAGTCTCTGTTTTTGGATTTTTTTCCTTTATTTTTATTTTGACCAGGCTAAATTGTGTCATCGCCCCAGAATGGCCCATAGAAGAAGACGAGAAAAATAACTTTCTAACGTCACGACGAGCACTGCTGCTGCTGCTGCTGCTGCTGTTGGCCATCTCATATTACCTAGGCAAAAGTGGCCAAGGAAAACAAAACAACAACAACAAGAAATGGATGCACATGGATGGAATTTTAATATGTGCCAAAAGGCGAAAAAGAGAAAGGAATGCGCTGCGGATGCGGAGATGGCTTTTGAAGATGGCCAAGAAGAGGAGGGGGGGAAATGGAAAGATGCACATGGAAATGGAATGCAACTCCACCTAAACAAATACATAAATGTATGAACATATAACCAAAGAACTTACTTGTTACCTAATCTAAACAAAAACATAAATTCTCTTGAACTATTAAAATTATGTATACATTTTTATATTAGCAAAGTTTTGTAGATTTTAATCCATTGAAAATTAATAACTTGTTCACCTATTAAAATTCTAAACTCCAAATTCTATTAAATAATATTCTGCTATGCTTTAAAAACAAAATTAATAAAAAAGCAATTGAAAATAATTTAGATTTTTAAAACCTACTTTTATTTATTTTTTAACCCTAACATGGTATTATAATTTTAGTCAGAAGCTTAAAACTCAATGAAGGAATCATTTCCAACCCTATAAATCATATATATTCTTGATCAGCATCAAAATGGGAATCTTTCTAGTCATCTTCGGGAGAAAAATTTTTTTTTTAATTTTTTGAAAAAAAGATAAGGGGTTACATCGTTAAAATTGTCAAAAATTGCCTAAAAATTGTTTTTTTTTAATTTTAAATTGAGTATGCAGATTTATTAATCTAATAAAAACTAACATAGGAAAACTTTTCGAATTGAAATCAATGGCTTTTTGGCTCAGTTACGAGTTTTTAAAATTTTAATTTATTGAACAAATTGTCTATGAAAATATCTATAAATATTGATTTAAAGAATATCAATATTTTAAGATTAGCTATAAAAGATCCTATAATTCACTTACAAAATGCAAGGGTATATAAACTTTGACTTCCCGAAGTAAGTTTCCTTTTCTTATATGCTCTAAAACAATTAATTCTAGAATTCTTAAGTTGAAAGAATTCCAGAACTTTAATTTATTTAAAATCATATACACGATAATTAAAGAATCTTAATTTCCGTGTAATTAGTTAAAGTTCTAACCTTTCAAGAAACCTCTTCTAGATTTGAAACAAATTAAAATTATGCAAATGCCATTTTGTTTTTAAAACCCATTGGAAATATGTTTTCTAAAACTCCCCTGATCTATGTTTTAGGCATCCTTTCCATTTATGATCATTTTACAGAAATTTCCAATGCTTTCCCTGAGAGCCTGCGATATTCCAAGCTTCCAGGAACTAAAACGAGCACATGTAACACTCACACACTCTCATACACACACACACACTTGGCAATTGATGCGCGAAATGAGGCCATGCCAATTACACGTCCCATCCCGTCCCATTCCATTCCACTCGAAGCCATTCCATTTCATTCCAAGCTCACAGAGCTCTTTCACTTGCTCAGACACGCACACTCATGCACTTGCTGCAGACAGCGAGAGAGAGATAGAGATAGAGAGCGAGAAAGAGAAGGAAGCTTAAGCCGGGTGCCGCTAATGGGAATTATCTATTTATAAGCTGCTGTTGTGTCTGCGGCTTTTGGCTTAAATTGATTTTAATTATTTGCATCGTCTCAACTCACCTGCAGTGAAAGGAAAATGATAAGCGGCAGCCAAATCTTCTTAGCACCGATTTCTACATTTCTTCGCAGATTTCTGCATCGCACTAGCTTGTGTTGTATTTGTTGCTGTTGCAGCTGCTGCTGATGTGGCCGCTGTTGCTGCTGCTGCTGTCGTTGATGTTGCATCTTGTTGTCGAGTGGTTTTCTGTATAGTTAATTGGTTTATCATTAGTATTGGGAACGGAATAAAGAAATACCATAATTTATAAACTGTTTACACTTGAACTAAAGTAAAATATTCCAAAAATGAGACGTTATTAAGATGATTTTTAAGAGCGATTAAGGACAACTTATTTTCCTTGATAAACATTATTAAAATATTTAAATTCTATAAATAAACAATGTCCACGTATCTGACCCAAGCAAGCTTGGCTTTGGCAAGCTTTTAAATAAATGAAATGTAAACAGAAAATATAATAAGATAGATAACACCATTATCTTAACACATTTCTCCACAAAATTAATAAGTGTGTTGTCATTTTGTTGTGGGGGTCCGAAGAGAAGAACGCTAATGCGAAGAAAGTGCTTTTCGCTTTTATTTTCTTCTTCTGACCATTATAAATATATATTATTATTATTATTATTACTATTATGGTAACCAGCTATGAAAGTGTTTCCCGCTAATTGCAATTTATTAGCAATTTCTCAGTCACATCAACGATGATTGATTGACTTTATCCGTAATGCTGCTCTTACCAACTCTTCCCCCACCCACTACTGTCTACTGTCAAAAAGCAAAGCACAGAAGAAAGCAAAAATACAAGAAAATAAAAATTAAATAAAGAAAAAAAAGGGAAGCTCCGACAAAGTCAAGAAAGAAAAGAATCTGTTTAATGACAACTCACTTGACTTTTTAAATTGGATGGTTGAGACTGGGGACGGGGTGAGAGGTGAAAAGTGTTAATAGGTTTCCCCATAAGTGAAGTGGGTCATCTTGGGCCCAGACAAACATGAATGCTCTCAGTTGACCAATTAGAAGGCCTAAGGCATTGTCCAAGGCAACAGGCCAGGCTTACTCTAAGGTGTGAGTAAAAGCCATGGAAAGAGAGAGTGAGGAAAGTCAGAAGAATCAGCGAATCTTCTGAAAGAATTCAACTTCCTTGTGACCTTGAACGGGTTTAGAGTAAAGCTTACTTACAATCTTGGGATCTTGAGAATATTCTTAATAAAAAGATTAGGTTCAGAACAAATAGAAAAGTAGAATTTAATAAGTCTCTTCTCCTTTAGTTTTTCTTCTTAACTTTATGAATTATTTTAATAAATTTGTTTGACCCAAACGGTTTTAATTGATTGTAATTAAATTTAATGTAATAACCTAAATATAGAAGAAGGGGTACGGGTCAGCCTTTTAATTTCTCTAGAATCCAAACGAAGAAGAATAGAATTGAAAAACTGATTGAAAATAGAAAAGGAAGCTTATTTTTATGTAATGTAGCTTAAATATAGAAGAGGGAGATACTAGTAAGGCTTGATCGAAATTAGAACAGGAAGTTAAGACTGAAACTTGTGGAATGATTCAAAAGTGATAACTAATATATGATTATAAATTCGTGAATCTATTATCCTTTAAAAATCCTTATCCTATTGGGTTGAATTCTTTCAAACAATGGAAAAGATTATTATAGTAAGGAGAATTAAGATTAAATTTGTTATAAAGTACAGACTGTTAAAAATATTTTAAACTGTAAGGAAGAATTAAAACCGGAAGTGATAGGACTAATCTAAAGTCAAACTTCCTTATCGAATATGTTGCTATATCCCTTTCCCACTCATTCCCTATATCCTACTTCCGTGTAACGGTATATTATCCACTTACCGCTTGTCTCCTGGCCCGATTCCCTTGTTCCACTTGCTTCGTCCTACTTCCAGCTCCGCCTTCAATTCCAACAGGATGCGTCTTGCTTCTGCTTTTGCTGCGTTTTGGATCTGCTTCTGCTTTTCTGCTTTTGCTGCGTTGCGGCAACTTTCGAAAACAGTTGCTTGGCAATAACGGTGGCCGCCTTGGCCGTTAAAGTTGTTGCACTTTGTTGCCGGGGTATAGGGTATGATTTGACGGGGGGTACGGTGGGGCGTTTTTGCACGCGGTCAACAATTATCGATCGCAAGTGGAGCACACATAAACACACACACACACAAAGACAGGCAGGCGGTGAATAAAAAAAATTAAAAAAAAAAATACCAACTGCAAAAAAAGGACACAAAAAAAAGCGTTGATGATGATCACTTGGCCAGCAGCCGCTGCGAGCGGACGAGCGGTTCTTTAATTTCTCCTTTCTTTGCGCCGCTTTTTTCGCAACAAATGTTTTAGTATTTTTATGTTTTTGTTTTGCTCGGGATTCGCTTAGCGTTTTTTATTTTTATTTTCTTCCTCCTTTTTTTAATATTATTATATATGTTTTGTTGTATTTTTTTTTTTTTGTATTTATTTATTTAGTGCTTATTAAACGAAGAACGATTCGCCTCCGAGGATCGATCGAAGAGAGAGAGAAAAACGCGTCTGGTCCGCGCCGTGGTTTAGCGCCGAATGCTGCAGACACCTGCTTTCTCGCAGCGGAACACTTCGCATGCGCAGCAGCAGTCGCAGCAGCAGCGAAATTTCTTCTTTCTTTTCATTGAAAGAAGGCCTCCCTCCTCACTGAGGCAGTCGGCCAAAGCCAAAGCCAAAGCCAGCGCCAGAGCCAAAGACGAGGCTTAAAGCCAGGTCCAAAAAAGCAATGCCAAGTACGACTTGTTCAAGTGCGGCTCGCCGGTTTGCAGACCGATATTGCTGATGTTTTTTTCTTTTTTGGTATTTTCTGACTGTCTGATATTGCTGCTACACCTGAAGAAACTAGAAGGGATTTCTGTTCATTACAACACATTCATTATTATTATTTTTAAAATAAGTATTATGCATTTATTTGTATAATCTTGCAGGGTATTCTAATGTCAGTCAGAAGCGTAAAACTCAGTGATGGAGTCATTTTCGACCTCATAAATCATATATATTTTTGATCAGCATCAACAGGCGAATCTTTCTAGCCATTTCCGGGAGAAAAAAAATTTTTTTTTTTTAAATGTAAATTTTTGTTCAAAAAAAGGAAAGGGTTTACATCGTTAAAATTGTCAAAATTTGAAAAGGGTTTAAATTTCAATCTGAGTATGCAGATTTATTAACCTTATAAAAACTAACATAGAACAGCTTTCTGAATAGAAATTAATGCATTTTTGGCTTAGTTATGATGAATTTTCTCATTCGATATCATGATCCAGTGACAAACTGCAAGCGAATATTATTTGATATTTGAAACTTCAAAAAATTAAACCTTTCAGTATTTTCGAAATGATAATTTCGATAAATTAAAATATGAGAAAAAAAGTACCATTTTAAAATGTTAAAATGTACGAATTGACCAAAGGAAGTAACATTATGACGATATTTTATCAAAATATTATTTGTAAAATATTTTATATTTTTCAATGTTTGAAAATTTGATAAATTAAACTTTAATTAAACCTTCCAATATACGAAATTGTCAATATATCATAAGTGATTGATTCTATCTTTCCTGAACCATACGTATCTCGCGTCGCTAACCAACATAAAATTTTAGCAGCTTCTCTAAACTAATTAGTGCTTCTTGGTCAATGCCACAATGCTTTTCTCTCAGTGTAGTACTCTTTGTGGCATGCGTCGTCGTCGGCTGCTAGTTGCTAGTTGCTCGCTTGTTGTCGGTTTCCCCAGTCCTCTGTTTGTTTATACTGGGCAGCAGCTTCAACTTTCAGTTGCAATGGGTTACAGAAGCAGACGGCGACGACGACGACAATTGCATGGGGACAAGTCCTCTAACTGTTTGCACTTTCTATTCCCTCACCCCCCTCCACTGACTGTGCCACCGATCGCCACATTGCCACTGCCACTGCCCCATGCTCCAATTGTTTGTTGATTTTGATGCGGCAAGTAATCAAGAAATGGGTGTGGGCGCCCTTTGATTGCCACACGTTGCGTGGCGACTCTTTAAAAAATAAAATAAAATACGAAGGAAAAACATTACAAGGAGATCTCCATAGCCCAAAAGGGGGTAGAAGGTGACAAAAGCCAGGAGATATCGCACCTTTATTTAGATTATTTTTATTGTTATTTATGCAGTCTGTGGCCTGTAATGTTTCATCGACTGTTCCACTTTTCCATAAAATATTTTTGCCAAGTGCCACATTTGGCATTGGCCAAGAGGCAGCACAAAAAATAATATATATATATATATATATATATATAATGAAGCTACAAGAAAAACAAACACGGCTGCACTTGATCTGGTTGAAATAATAGGATGAGCAACTTGCAACTGGCAACCTGATGCCACCTGATGCACAGTGGGGCACTTGATGTTCCCTGAGGAGCTTTATATACTCTCTTGTAGTATTTTTTTTTAATTTTTACAAAAATCTAGTACAATGACAAAAATAATTAAGATTATTTCGAATGAGTTATAACCAAGAAACCCACATACCAAATCTTATGGTTCTAGCTTTAAAAGGTCCTGCGATACCAAATACTTTATAATAATAAAAAGTGTGATATGATATATGATATAAATACAATAATACAAAGGAAGAGACTCAACAATTTAAAATTCTATATTTATGGGAATTATAACTGGCTTATAACTTCCGGAAGCCAAAGTTTATATACACTTGCAGTTAAAAACTGAATTATGGGATTTAATCAAAAATCAACCCAAAAATATATTTTCATTCTTTGAAGCTATATTTTTCCATATTTTTATATGACAACTTTAAGAAAAAATCTATTTTTAAAAAATACATAACTCAACCAAAAATGCATTAATTTTAATTCGGAAAGCTGTCCAATATTAGTTTTTGTTAGATTAATAAATCTGCATACTCAATCTAAAATTTAAAAAAATTAAAATTTTTGAACATTTTAACGATGTAACCCCTTTCCTTTTTTTGAAAAAAAAATTGGAAAATTTTCGGAAAAAAAATTTTGCTGCCAAAGATAGCTAAAAAGATTCCCCTGTTGATGCTGATCAAGAATATATATGGTTTATAGGGTCGGGAATGATTCCTTCACTTTCTTTTAAGCTTCTGACTGAAAGTAGAATACCAAGGGTATAAATATCAATTTATGCATAAGCTCCTTAAAGTTTTCTTATTTGCAATTATTTATATAAATTTATATAAAAATATATATTAAAATGTTCTCCTGTCAATGAAATCTCGAAAAATATAATATTTAAAATATTGTACTATCAATAAAATCTCGATAGATACATTCTTTTAATCGATACAAAGATCTGCATATTTATAATGATCTATAGAAATATTTTTGTTGTGTTTCATTATCAACTTGGGGTGAAAAAATATCTATATTAAATAATACACAACATTCTCAATATCTTATTATTTATAGTAATTTATTATAGTTAATAAAATATAAGTTTAATAAATCAGCTGGTAAGAACTGGAATTTAATGTCAATGTTTTTTAAAGAAGCCCCTCAAAACCTTCAATTCTTTGTTAGCTTTAATTAATTAATACCCACTTTATCTTCATGGCTTTGCTAAATATTTATAAACATATGTTTAAATATAATATTATATATTTTTTTAACAAACTCACTGTGCATTGTTGTGTATTTCATCGCCATTTCAATTCCACTTTAAAGTTTTGAGTGTTTTTTTGTTGTTGTTAGGGGCGCCGCCACCGTATCCATGGCCATGATCGTGGTCTTGGCCATGGCCATCTCTATCTCTCTCTCTCTCTCTCTCTCTTGGCCAATTCCTGTTTGCTAAATATGACCAAAAGACTCGTTTCGAAATTGGAGTAATTTCGATCGCGACTAGACTTGGAGCTCCAACTTGGTTATATGTGTTGTATGTATGATGGCTAAGGAGCTGCGCTCCGGTTCCGCCAGAAAGCTGGCCAGGCCAACTCAATCGGTTCGATCCGATGGTCCGTCTATTGGTTATTTTTTCCTCTTTTTGGGGGGAGCACATTAAGCACATTAAGTAACACGCGCCAGCCAGTCTGCCCGGCCATCGGTGTCGGAGTCGGGAGTCCAAGTTGGAGTTGGCTTTCAGGGGTTTCGACTTTGTCTGCTAACTTGGTCAATTATGGGCGGATTTTGCATGAGCCAGGCTTGGCTAATACTACAAATTGTAGGATACAGGATGAGGAATGGAGTTTCAAGAGTGAAGTGTGATGATCTCTCCGGGAAAAGGGCTGCGAAGACTCTTCACAACTTTTGTCGCACGCCTCACGCATCTCTTAAGCGGCATTGCAAGATGTCTTATTAAAAGTATCTTGTTACTTTCACCATCCGTCCGTCGACTTGAATTGCGCTTCAATTTCTCACAACTTTTAAGAAAAAGAAGAAAAAAATAAAGGTGGGAAGTTGGTTATAACCAAGATAGAGGAATGGGGAAGACTTCACTGACCAAATGTTCCGTGTCCATCGGGATGGTATAGTTCTCTCCGGTTTTTGAACTCTGGAACTCACAATTCCGGACTCCCATTCCCGACTCCGACTCCGTCTCCGGTAACGAATGAAAATCCTCTTCGCCACGCCGGTTTTCTAGCCAACTATTTGGGTCGCTCTCACAATTTATTGGTTTAGTTTTCATTGCATTGACACTTCATCATCGCCGGCAAACTGCCTGCGTTTGTCATCCGTCGTTATAGCAGTAGTTGCAGTCTCTTCTTGCACTGAAAAAAATGTTTATATAATTTAATAAGTAACTAAAAAAAAATAAATAATATTTCTAAAGATAGATACACAATTAAATTAAATTTAATATTTAAAGAGGCAAATTTGGTGACATTATATGAGGTCTTTCAAAGCCTTAGTTTTGGTAATGACAAAAAATAGTTATGTATCAAGATTTGATCTATGTTTAAAGCGAAGACCTATTTATAAATCGAACTTTAAGCTTTACTTTATATTTATATAGAAACAAATATAATAGAGTAATGTATTTTAAAGAGACCATTTAAAATGTATTATAGACATTGAAATATTTAAATTTTACGTATAGAACATGAATAAGGTATACAATATATTCATGGTTTTATAATTATGTTATGCAAGGAACTTTTAAGCTGGCTTTTAACAACTTTCTAAGCTTCGAAAATATATTTTTTATTATAATTAGTAATTATTTTTCGAGTGTGATGTACGGTAGTAACCTTTCGGCCATTTGTCCAGCGTTCAGAGGGCCTTAGTGCCAGATCTCGAACAAAGTGAAAACGCCGCCAGCAAAAACAAAGTGCAACTGCAACATGTGGCAGTAGCAACAGCAGCAGCAGCATCAGTCGCAGCAAACAGTAGCAACGACTGCCATTAAGCCATGAGAAGACACTTTTTGCCGCACTTTTTGTACGCTGTGGGTGTGGAAAATATCGAGAGAGAAGAGTTGCCGCCACCCAAGGGAGAAGAATTGGGTTACGGATGCTGCACTGGGAAAAATTGCTTGAAATCTTGAATTATATATCTAACTGAACAATTTGAATCATATGAATTATATGAAAACAATACAAGAAGTATATTAAAATGATTAACATACTCAGAAGAAAGTAGAAGAATTGAGTATCTAAATAATGTTTCAGTATTTTTTCTTAAGCTTCAAATTTATTTTCACAACATTTAATAAACAGAAAATTGATCAAAAATACTGAATAAATGAATAATATTTATTAAGTTTATATCAACCAATTTATTCAACGAAAACTTGATAAGAGATACTACTCAGAATGTATAAGAATTGAGTATTTAAATAATGTTTTAGTTTTTGATGTTGTATATTTTCTAAAGTTTATATTAAATAATCTATTTTTACTTAAATTATTTAACAGAAACTTTACAAGGAAACACTTTAATAAATATTTTAAAATATTTTGTATAAAGAATATAAAATATTTAGGATGGATTTCTTCCCGGAGTTCTCCTCTCAGCAAAGTCATGCTTTGGGACTTAGAAAGCGTTTCTTAAGAATCCCCATTCCGGCTTAAAGCCCCCCCTTGAAACCTCCTCCACCTCCCTGGGATTTAAGCCACATCTCCTCCTCCATAACCGAAAGCCACTTGTCTGCCTATCAATTTCACTTTCTCGCCTCGACAACGCTCTCAAGTAAAGTAAAATTAAACGAAACGAAACGAAAAATAAAAACAACATTGAAAGTCAATTAGCCGGAGTCCGAAAAAAAGATTCTTCGATGGAACCAGTCCAAGGCCCTCGCCACACCTCTCACCTGATCATTCAGATATTGGATCCCATTCGATACCATTCGATTTTGGTGAATCTAAGGCAGCAGTACCCGCATGTATCTGTATCTGTAAATGTATCTGTATCTGTACAGAATCTGTATCTGTAAATGTATCTGTAAATATATCTGTAAATGTATCTATATTCGTACAGTATCTGTTAATGTATCTGTAAATGTATCTGTAAATGTATTTGCAAATGTATCTGTAAATGTATCTGCAAATGTATCTGTAAATGTATCTGCAAATGTATCTGTAAATGTATCTGTAAATGTATCTGTACCTGCAAGTATCTCACCAAGTATCCAAGTATCCGGGGAAGCCAAAATATCTGAGCATCTTGATGGCCCGAGGCCATCCTGGCAATAAGATTGGAATCTCAGGTGCGGACCACCTCTTGGATAGATGGATGAATCGATGGTTGGATGGATGGTTGCTTGTTTTCCCATTGCTCTTTGGTTATGAAAGTGGCGCAAAAAGCATTTTTTCGATATTTTTTAAACCACACATTCTTGTCATGAAAGTTTTTTTTTGAAGAAATGAAGAACTTTCCATATTGATAAGGGTTTTACGGATACGAGTTCCGCCATTGAACTGGGTTTGCTAACTGATGATAAACTACGTCAAATAGGAAAAGGATAGAATTATAGAGAGTTAGCAGCAGTCACAACAGTTGGTCTTAACTCCTTAACCTTAACCTTAACTCTAGACTATTTTTGTAAGAAAAAGTATTCGATAAAATAATGAAAGAATTAAGAAATAAGGAAATTAAATATAATTAGAACCTATATAGGAAAATGACTTCAGGAAGTCTAGATTTATAGGATCAAAACGGCTGTGCTAATTATAATATACACAATTATAAACTAAACGAGAAGATAAGGAAGAAAGCAGCTTAATACCTTTTTAAAGTCCTATTTTCCATGTTCAGTTTCAAAAAACTCCCTCTTCAAACCAAAGAAATAAGTATTTTAGTTAATATTAATATTGATTAGTCGGTTATTTTTGTTCAACTATTGTAGCTAAACTTATCATTAAATTAAAGTAACAACTATTTGAGGGGCCACCTTTTAGAGGTGAATACAACCACTTGACTCCCATCTCACCCACTTAACCTCCTCATTCCGGACGAAGAGACCTCGTATTAGAAAGATCACATCACTCGTAGATCACTTTCCTTTGACCAAAAAACACACACATTCCTCGAACTTGAGGCTTTTTGACTTCCCCCCAACAAAAACAACAAAATAAATAAACGGAAAAAAACGGACATTCCCAGGGCCCAGTCTAGGCTTTTCCCCCTTTTTCCTCCAAAATAGAGAAGCCGCCGGTCTCGGACAGCTAGACAAACACACCCACTTTCCAAATGAAAACAAAATCGCGGACCACCAAATAGCAGCACGAAGTGGCCACCATCTCCTCCGCCTCCATCTCGGCATTGCATCTCCTCCCCCTCCCCGTTTCCATATTTTCATCTCTATTGCCATAAAAAAAACCCCCGCCGTCGACGACGATCGTGAAATATCGATGCTGAATGCGCGCCGCGCATGCGCAAACAAAACGGAACTCACTTGATGGGTTATGCCCGGCCTCGGACTTGAGACGAGACCATGTCCATGTCGTTGTTGCCGCCGCCAGGTGATGGATGGTGGCCATGGGAAGGGCACGCACAGAGGCCTCGGATCTTCCACCTCCCTGGACAATTTTCTATAGGAGTGAGTGTGTGTCGCAGCATAATTGAACGAGCGAGCGAAACTAGCCAAGAGTTGCACTGGAAAATAATAATTTAGATTATAGGAATATATATATCGAAATTAAAAATAATAAAATACATTTAAAATACATTAAAAACTTTAAAGGCTTCAATATATGCAAAGAGCCGTTTCAAAACACAACCCAAAATTGTTCTCAGTCATCTTTTACTATTAAAATATATATAAATTAATAGAAAAAATAAAAAGTAGAAAGGAAAAATGTAATACATATTGAAAATAGCCCAGAAATATACCTAAATATTCAATTTGGATTTAGGAATTTATATATTAACCTTTCCAATAAATAAATACATTAAAAATAGACAATAAACTTCAAAGGCTTCAATATATTGTCATCAGTCCTTTTACTTATATAATCAGTTGGAAAATGTATGTAAATAAATAGAAACTCAACCAAATATTTGATAAATAGTGTGTATATTGCAGAAAAGTTGAACATAATATATGGAAAATATTAAAGAGCTTAATATCAACAAAATTTTATATAAGCTTTATAATATACCCTTTTAAGGTATTCTAATTTCAGTCAGAAACGTAAAACTCAGTGAAGGAATCATTTCCGGCCCTATAAATCACATATATTCTTTATCAGCATATAGTATATATTTCATTAAATATATGAACCTTTCTATTAATTATATTATTATTGTTCAGTGTAGCTCAAGACCTAAGGTGTATCATGCGCCAAGTGCCATGATGAGTGGAGCACCTGAGCACTGGCTGCACTTGAACTAATCCCACACACTCTCCAAGGTACACGCACCCAAAAGTGAAGGGGAAGAGGGTGCCAGCCACTCCAGAATCACTTATTATACCCTTGTAGAATTTCGTTGTAAGTTTTTTGAAAATCGGAATACTATATATATAACTATGATCAGTAAGTATCTATGAACATTAATTAACTATGAGCAGTAAATAACGCTGAACCAGTAAGTAACTATGATCATTAAGTATCCATGACCAGTAAGTATGTATGATCAGTTACTAACTTTGAACACTTATAAACAATGACTTGCAACTTTTGTAACAACACATTTCTAAGACTTGGCTTGCAGCAGTCACTTCGTTCCGGGGATGTTAGAACTAGTTGGGAATCATATGCACGCATGTGCGAGATTTGTTTTGGAACAAATTTAAGAGCAAGCTGTTTAAATGAAACTATGGAGTTATTCGTCTATATAATTTTACTATTATAAAAATCGGAGAATGCCGAATCGGTGAACAATATATGTATATACATATATATATATATATATATAGCTGTCATGGGAAAAATCTATAACTTTTACACTTTTTAAAAGATCTTTTCAATTTTTACAAAAAATTAAATTTTTTAAATTGCTTAACTCCGCCAAAAAATTATTAATTTCAATTCGGCAAGCTTTCCTAGTTTAGTTTTAATTTGATGAATAAATCTGCATACTTAATTTAAAATTCAAACTTTTAGCCACTTTTTAAAAATTTTACGATGGAACCCCTTTTCTTTTTTTGAAAAAAATTGAAAATTAGTGAAAAAATTGTTTTTCTCCAGGAGATGGCTAAAAAGATTTGCCTTTTGATGCTTATCAAAAATATATAAGATTTATAGGGTCGGAAATGATTCCTTCACTTAGTTGTATACTTCTGACTGGATTATAAAACACTAAAAGGGTATAATCATATAGCAAAAGTTGTCACCAAAGTCAAGGTTAGTTTTAAAATTATCGTAAAGGTAAAGTAAAGTTAAAATATATTTAAGTTAGGCTGTTAATACGTTATTTTAAATTAAAATTCAAGAATTTATCCATGGAAATAAGGCAATGAATGGGAAAATAAATGCATAGATAGCAACACAGCTGATTTTAAAATAGGCTTAATCACTTAATTAGTATCTATGCTAATAATATGATATCTCATGGTAAAGACTTACCCCGGTGGAGGACACGTGGATATCCGCTTTCGTCATTACTCAATTGCTTCCAGTGTAGATTTCCATTTCCGGTGACTTCAATCTTCTTGCTGGTCATCCTGGGCCACGTCATATTTTTCGGGTCGAAGGGCAGGCACTTTCACTATCACTCGAGATGTTGACACTGGAGACGCCACGGACTGAATGAGGTGCGCAAGGCGGCAGCGCTCCGTATTTATAGGCTGCGAGGCAAGAGAACAGAGAGTTTTAGAGCGGGAGAGAAATAGAGAATCTAGAGCTAGGCAGAGCCATATAGAGTGTATCTCTAGAGATGCACAGAGAGGGAGAGTGGGAGGGAGAGGCACATTGAGTGGGAGCGAGTGGGAGTCTGAGAAATAGAGACATAAGGAAATAATATAAATAAATTATATATTATATAAATAACTAACTAAAAAATGCATTTTTAGGAGACAATATTGATTGCTGGATGAAGATTCAGGCAGAGGACCTTGGGCGCCGCCCATCAGTGGGATTGAACCGCTTGGCTCCACGCTGGCCATTAATGATTATCGGGGTTGGTTTATTACAATATTTGTTTATATTTACATTAAAAATTATGATTTTTAACATTTTAAATAATTAAAAAACAAAAGAGGAAGTTAACCCAGGAAGGGAGAATACCCTGAAAGGGTATAAAAATACATATTTACTTAATCGCTGGATACTTTTACAATTTTTCTAAAGATTTATCTATCTTTAAATCTTAATATATTTAAAAACACACTTAAGTTTTAGTATTTTAAAGAAAACATTATTGTTTTCTCATTAAAATCTTGAAAACCATGAAGCTTCTTTGAAAATTATACTCATACGCCATGTAGTCCCATACAAATTAATTTCCTAAATTGCTTTAAACTATTCAAAAACCTAATTAATTTATATATCTATACAAAACCCACCCTCTAACTGTGAATATTTAATTTTAAGATTATCTTCATCTGTTAAATATTTAACAGTATCTCAATAATTATTTGTCTGAATAATTGTCAATGTCTGAAGCTATGCTACAAATTGTGGCATGGTAAAATAGGGATACACAAGAAACAGTCTGCCTTGAAATATAGGATCAAATTAAAAATTGTTCAAAGGTAAGCCTAAAATATTCGCATTCAATGAATCGTTTTTTATCTATATTTTTTTTAAAACAATTCAAATATATTTAATCTTTAGGGTTTCCTGAGCGGAAAGTTTGCTGACCATCGAATCCAACGGCATGATCCCAAGTTAAGAATGCCATTAACGAACCCACCGGACGTGGACGTGGACGTCCAACTCAATTTTTATGTTAACTTTTTTTGATTTTTCTTACCTTTTTTGTTTTTTTGTTTTCGGTCTTTTTGCCAATTTCATGTGACTGACTGAGGCTGTCGTTGTTTGCTGCTGGCCAAGCCAGCCATCGCATCGATCAATTGCAAATAGAAAACAAATCTGCAATCAGCCGGATTGCTTCCAAGCAGGTGGAGGAGATGAGGAGGAGCGGGATGGTGGAGACACGGGACCAGGTGGGTCATCCACTTGCGCTTGCGGGTGGGCCTCTGGCCAGAGAGCCTTGTTTTTTTCCTTTTTGTTGCTGGAGACGAGAAGAAGAAAGTGTTAAGACCAATTTGAAATATTCGCTAGGTGAAATTTAAATCATTTTCAAATTTAATTACCGGCAAATAAACGTTTGACATTCCAATCCAAAAACCATTGCCATGCCGCGCCAGACATTCCGTCTGCCTTGGTGACTGACTGACTAACTGTCACCTGTAGCTCACCTGTAACACCTGCTGGTTGTGGTTGTTATTTTTTTTTTTTTTTTTGGGCGTGTCAGTCGCATTCCAATGACTCAGTACCCCCCACTTTCATGTGCTGTGCGATCAGCAAAATATATCAGGTGACTTATATAGTTTCTATATAACGGATTTTTATGGGAATTATCATACAAATCGTTACAAAAAATATAGAAAATATTATAATTCCCACAGAAACTTCCCTATTCCAGATTTAAGATCAGATAATAACCATTTCCAAACTTCCTTAAACTGCCTTAAAATAATTGGGTCAAATAAGCTTCATTGAACAGATATGGGTTAATGCGTATGGGAAACTTCCCATTGCCTTTGGCTTTTGATCCATTCCCTTGATTAGCGATTTCATTCATTCGCACACACACACTCACGCATACATACATACACACATACGCACTTAAGCTTACATGCTTTTCCCAAAAGAGAGCAGGAACTGCCCAAAAAGAGAGTGAGTGGAGTGGGAGGGAGGGGAGGGAGGGAGGATGGGGAAGCTGTAAACGAGCACCGCCAAAGGAGTTAAGTGCGCTGCAGCAGGCGACATTTCTCCAATTGCTTTTGCCTTTTTATTCCATTTCGTTTCGTTTCGCTTGAGCATTAAAAAGCCGCTTTTCGCTTTGGCGGTGCGTCAGGTGAGAAGCGGGGATAGAGAGAGATCGAGGGGGGGGAAGTGCGAAGAAAGGAGGCTGGAGAGTGCAGGGGGAGTACAGAGGGGGGCTTGGTGAAAAGAAGGAGCCACCGTAGAAGCCGGAACTGGGCGCTAACGCATCGCAATGCAACGCAATGCGGCGACGAAAGTTGCGCCGCTTTTTTGGGCTGGCTTAACAAAAAACCAGACGCCAAAAGCAGCATCAACTAACAGAAAAGGCTGAAAAAAATATAAAACAAAAACAAAAAACACATAGATGGAAAAAATAAAAACAAGAATTAGCCAAAGGCAAAGGGAGACGACTAGGAGATATTCAGCACTAAAAGGATAACTACAAAATATTTTATACTCTCTATATTAAGAGCTTTAAAATATACAAAATAGCATAGTTTATAATGTAATGTAATGTAATAAGTAAGATAAATATTTCTTCAAACTTAAACAAATCAGAAATTATTTAAAAAGTATATTAAATATTTCTCCAAACTCGAAAAAAAATTTAAACTTTGAGAATTCTCACTTGTTACCCCGTACCCGGCATACCCCCAACTAATAGGTATTTCTTCACTCACGGAAAGACCAGACGCAGGCGGAAGAAAACAGATATTGGCCAAGGAGAAGGCAAAGAAGAGGAGGCTGCCGCAAAAGTGGCCAATAGCTATATGTACCTCTCCGAGGATGTCCAGTTTCATTCCAGTCCGGTCGTGAAAATGCCGCGCAACTCGTTTCGCAATAAAGAGAAAGTGTTCAACGGTGCACTGTTCGTTCTGGCGATCATAAAGAATAAATTTTGCTGGCTATTAAAATGTTTCCTGTTCCACGCACTCCCCAGAAAACATACCCTCGACCCTCGTCCTCCTTACCATCAACGTCAAAAAAAAAAAAAAAAAATTTCGCTCTCCGCGGCGAGAAAGTTGCCTGGAAATCTGCCTACATCCACGCGACAAGTGAAAACGAGTCAAGTGCAGCCGAAAATAATTCCCCCGATCCCAGACATTATGCAGCAAGTGTGTGTATGTGTGTATGAGTGTGTTTGTTTGCGTCTGTGGAAGGCATTGACTGGGGACTCTGCTAGCGAACGGACGTTGTAATTGATAAGAGAGCGACCGCCCCGGCTTACTCACCCCCACTACCAGAAAGCGGCGCTTCTGCTGATTAAATTCCAATATGGAAATGAGCCAGAAGCAGCATCTAGGGTTCCAAGGCTGATGGAAGTAAACTAGTTGGAGACCATAAAAAAATCTAAAAAAAGGGAAAGAGAGAGAGAGATCTGGAAGGGAGTGGAACGACAGTAAGTCTCGTAAGTCCTGGAAGGTGGCATAGTATCATAGTATCTCTAAGATACAATCTATTATTATTTACTTTTTGACTAATTAGTTACTTACTTACTTACTTATTCACTTAATTTCTTAATTACTTTTTTACTTAATTACTTTCTTTATTATCTACTTCCCAATTTTCCAGTTAACTACTTCCTTACTTATTTTTATAAAAACAACAGCCTTCCCATTTATATTTAAATGCTTTCATGGCTTTTCCCAGCACCTGCTATGTGGAAAGGTTATTATTTATTTATAATTTTGATTTGATTTTGAAATATTTTGCTAAATATAGTCAAAAATCGGCCAAGTGCTCAGCAATGGTGCATTTTTTTCGTAATTTGTATTTCCAGCTCCCCGATAATGAGCGCTATTTTCCATAGAACTCTTTACTGTGGCATTAAGAAGGCGCCTTCTTATCCACAAAAGCATCCGAATCCAAAATCCGAATCCGAATCCGAGTTCCCGAGTGCTTTCCGCTACGATCCGATGTTATTATATATATATTTTTATATACAAAAATATATATATATTTGTCGCAAGTTGGTGGCGGAGATGAGATGGCGCAGTGCCATCGTAAACAGTGCGGCGATCGCTCGTCTCAGCGTGCCGGAAGTCTAACTAAATAGCGAATATATTACACCAGATATTATAATATAATATTCCAGAAGTACTCTAAGAACATTCCAGGAAAAACCCGGTAAAACCCCATAGAAACACCATCGATAGTCCCATCATGGGCTATGGCAATGGATCACTCTTGACGATCCTGCTCTCCGGAATTTTGATCCTTGAACTCCTTTGGACAGTGGAGGCCTCACTGTATACCAGACAGAATAGTAATGCTCATCAGACCAGGAGGCGGTCCAGGCCCAGCAATCGATGTCCCCAGGTGAGTTTCATCTTCGAGATTAGAAGTATTTCTAGAGCCACGATTACCAACAACTTCACTCTCTGTTAAGTTACTTTTAAATTGATTTGAAAGAAATCTAAATTTCTAGACCGAGAATAAATAAAAATGAGATCTTATTGAAACAGCACATGGGTGCAGTTGCAGTTTGATGGACGGGACACAGCTCCCTTCCCTGGTCACGTTCCTGGCCTGGCCTGGCCTGGCTACTTCTAACTGGATCACTTTCTTCTTGGCCACAATTCAATTCGATTTCATTCTGAGCACAGCCGCCGGTGTGGAGCTTAAGCATCCATCCCCAAACCCCAATCCCCATTCCCATCCCAAACAAGCTGTGGGGCTCATCAATATGCCGGGCACACGGTCACTTGCATGCATATATCACAGACGCTAGCGATGACACCGACTATAAAACCGATGTCTATGCCAGGTCTATGTGGTCTTTGGTCTATGGTCTATGGTCATGGCTATATTTCAAATTGAATTACGATTGTATTTTCTCGTAAAATCGCCCCTTTGCAGTTAAAGTCAGGCGGCTCCTTATGAAATCATCATGCCGTTAAGAGTACAGGGTAGCAAGTTTTTTAGTGCTTTCGGGAAGGAAAAAATTAGTGTATTGTAAATAGATTATTTATAATATAATGAAAAGCTTTACTTAAGGATGTTAGAAACTTAGAAATTCCATCTATAACCTGAAGTCTTGAATTATATTTAGTATATTTTCTGTCAAAACTCATATAAAGAATCTTACAATCAACATTAAGTTATAATTCCCAACTGTTTCCAAAAAACTAAGTCAGCAAATTGATGGTATTTCACGTACTGGGTATCTTATGGTCGGGGTTAAGTGCCCCACCTGGAACTATTTCACCTTCCAAACGCTCAATGGGGCACGTTCCATCTCTAGCTGGAAGAATGAATGGGACATAAAAGCGAGGCGCAGAAAGAGTAAGGCAGAAGAAATGGGCTCACACCGTTGCCAAAATCAATCACACTTTCTAAGTGGCTCAGACGTCGTCTGCATGAAGTTTACCCCAACTCTATGTCTCTGCTCTTGCTCTTTCTCTCTCTCTCTCTCTCTTTCTTCTGCTCTGCCTCCATCTCTTTCTACAGCAATTCTTCAACCCCTTCTTCACCGTTGGCGGCGACAATTGCACTTCGTTGCAGGTGCACCTAGCCCACAAATACAAATACCACCGAAAAGCGAGCCAAAAGCCACAAAACAATCAACAAGAATAGACAAAAGGCACGCACATAGGAGAGTGGAGAGTGGAGAGTGGAGAGTGCAACAAAGAGGTGGCAAAAAGGGGAGTGAATAAGGGGGGAGCGTTGCGCTTTTGAGGCGCATCAATCAGTGGCTGACTTGCGTCTGCATTTTGCCGTCTGCTCCATCTTCGTCTCCGTCTGCAAGTCGTCTTGCAACTTCCACTGGAGAGACGGCGAAAGAGATGGCAATAGCCGAGGCAAAAGAGATAGCAATAGCGACTCCAACTCCGACTCCGACTCCTCAATGAACTGTCAGTAGTCAATCACAGTGACAGCGCTAACGGCTTTCGTCGTCTGCCTGCCGCTTCTATTTCTTTTCTCTCCCTCTTCGTTTTTTCTTTCTTTTCGTCTGTCTCCTCTTTACTCTTTCTCCCGGCAAAGTTTGTTTTGCGGTCGCCAAGGTAAAACACAATGTAAATAACTAAAACTAGCCAAGTTTTAAGGAGAGGCTAGGGCAAAAAGCAAGCCCAAAACGCTTTTGTGGCCCAAATGTTTATTCAGCTTATTTGTTACACTACTTATTGCTTGAATATTTGGCAGCCTTGACCTTTAAAACATTATATAATCTTTAGTTTTGTTTTTTTATTTGATGCACTCTCTATATTAAAATAATCTTCAATTTTTAGATCCGTTTAAAAGGTCTTTAAAAGTATTCAATAAAATCCATGCAATTAAACCTATTTTTATACCATTGCAGGGTATAATAACTTCAGTCAGAAGCCTAAAATTCGGTTAAGGAATCATTTTCGACCCTATAAATCATATATATTCTTGATCAGCATCAACAGGCGAATCTTTCTAGCCATCTTCGGGAGAAAAATAAATTTTTTCAAAAAAATTCAATTTTTGTTCAAAAAAAGGAAAGGGTTTACATCGTTAAAATTGTCAAAATTTTAAAAAGGTTTAAATTTTAATCTGAGTATGCAGATTTAATAACCTTATAAAAATTAACATAAGACAGCTTTCCGAATTAGAATTAAAGCATTTTTAGCTTAGTTATGACTTTTTGAAAAATTAAATATGTGGTTTTTTGCCTTATAAAAATATAGATAAATCCCGATTCAATTAATGCGAATTTTTAGGCTTACCTTTGATCAATTTTCGATTTGATCTTATACTTCAATTGCAGACTGTTTCTGGTTTATCCCTATTTTACAATGCAACAATTTGTAGCATAGCTTCAATTTTCACAGGTTGGTGCCATTAAGAACTTTGATCTGGAACGTATGATGGGCTGTTGGCATGTTGTCCAGTACTATGCTTCCACAGAGGAACTTCCGGAATATGCTTGTATGCGCAGTCACTTCACCTTCTCCAAGGAGGATCAGCATGTAGGTAGTCTCTGCCTCTACTCGCTGCCATATAATTGCTTTATAGTAACTTAATTCCGACCAGATAACCATGAATTTCAGCTACATCTTTGCGGAGGACCCGCTACGTGAGAAGCTGGTGGGCAATATTACCTGGATGATACCAAAGTTCGAGGAGCCGGGTCACTGGCAGCACACGGAGGATATATGTGAGTGATTCTCTCAAGGAATATGGAAATAAATAATTATTTAGCAAGGAGATTTGAAATATTTACAATATATATATTTACCAGATGAGGGCGTCTACAACACATACGTGCTGGACACGGACTACGACACCTGGGGCCTGGTGATGCACTGCGCCGAAAAGAAAAAGCATCCACGGTACCTGTCCGCTTTGCTTTTGGCCCGAAAACCGTCGCTGGCCGACAATGAGATAAGCTTTTTGCGTGGCAAGCTGCCGCAGGACATTGACAAGTCGTTTATGTTCGATATTGGCCAGGGATCGTGCGACAACCTGATGGAGTCCAGCCAGGACGATCCGTTGGCATACGTGGTAAACGGTCGCCAGAATGGCAGGGATATATTTAAGCTGGTCAATAAGCTGGGACGGTAAAATACCTGCTAAAATAAATAAATATCTATTAAAAAGTATGTCGCAACATTTCAATTTATCCATATAATTATTATATATATTTACCTTTATCAGGCAAAATAATGCTGAATCCACATAGCACATTTAAATTGTACTTATTTCTCTACGAATAAAACAAAACATACAGTATATTTTACTCTTATCTAATATCTAACCTTTTCTACTTTATAATTTAGCAAATGTTGTTTGTTTTGATATTCAACAGTTACAAAATTTATAATTTTGAATTTTTAAATTTGATAGTCCGCCAAATATCGATAACTTCCAAATTCTGTAGCTGCTGACTCGAAGAGTATGGCCACACTAGCTGTTATAATAATTCAACAAATATTTTAAGCAATTACGATTAACTAGAATATAAAAACTATTTATTATAACAAAATAATTCAAATCAAATGTCAAATTTGCCAAATCAAAAGAGCAGACTTCTCAATTGATAGTTTTCACTAGTTTTTTAGCATTTTTGGAGGGCAAATGTTCCAGGTCATACTTTGTCCAACCGGCTCTTTTAAAAATTTAAGACACGTTTGTTTTTCAATAATATTTTTCCCAAAGCGATGTACATGTGTTCTAGCGGTGGTGTCCTGGCTGCCAAAAACCCCAAAATATTGTATTTCCCTGTACTAATTTAATTATAATTCTCATCTTTTCCGCACATATTTGTTCATGGCGGGATTTATAATTTAAAATGTGAAAGGGGGCTGCAAGTGAGAGCGAGAGGCAAATAGCTGCGAAATTGTTGTTATTTTTGCAAGTCGCTCGAGAAATACGAAAAGTGTGCCGTCGAGAATCTCCTAACGCCATCCTAGTATTTCCTTTCTAGTATTTTTAATTTTATGTCTCTGTACAGGGCTTTCAACTATTTGCCTCTCGCTCTCTCTCATTGCTTTTAAGCGGACTACCGTGCTTTAAGTGTTGTAAAATGTGGAAAACAAAAATACGCCATTGACAATGGCGGAACAAAAAAAAAAACAACCATCAAGGTAACATGACTTAGAAAAGTGTTGCAAAACTTACATGCGATATATCGAACAATATTTATATAGGGATGGCCGGCGAGCGATATGCCTTGCCGCACACCAGCGCAGGCAGCGCTTATCGATAGGCGCGATTGCATACCTGGTACCCCGTCTTCGCTACAATATTTGCCTTTACCGGTTCTGCTGCATTGCAAACGCTAATCAATTCGCGTAATTAATAACAATTTAGGTGAGTGCAAGCCTTTGGAGCGCAGCCGCGACGGCAATTCTACCGAAAAACGCACTCCCTCCTCGTGTGTGTGTGCTTGCGTCTGTGTTGTGTGGCCCTGTGCTGGCCCCGTGCATGTGTGTGCGTGTGTATGGTGGGCCTGTATATGTGTCTCTTTTTTTTTTTAATTTCCACACGGTGCTGCTTCTTCTTGCTACTGCTCGGCACATTTTGTATGAGCGCTTGTCAAAATACGAGTATAAAACATCATTTCCCCACATTCATTCTCCAGATCTCCGAAACAAGTAACACAGAAAAAGCAAACAAATAAAACTCACAAAAATTTAGCTCGTCGTGAAAAATAAAAAGCGCAACTAGCAAACGGCGAACTGCAAGCGGTGAAATAGTGTGGAGTGTGTGTGGTGTGGCGGAATAGCGAGCAAGCAACAAGAAGCGGAGAAGAAACGAAAAAACGGAGCCAAAAGGAGGAGCAACCTAACAAAAAAGCAAAGAAACAAAAGTAATCGCGTCAACGCAAAAGTTTCGATACTCGTTTGCATTCGTTAAGTTTGCGTTCCATGGTATTTCGACAATAAATTCCGCTCGCCAGGCCAAATTACGCAAAATAATCCCCCTAATGTATGTAATAGTGCGTGTGCTGGCGTGTCTGTGTGCGAATGCGTGAGCGTGCCGCTGTATGTGTGTGTGTGTGAGCGTATATGTGTGCCTGTGTATGCGTGCAGGACAATTTGTCCGAATATTAAGCTGCCTGTATCGTCTGAAATATTCATTTCGATTTCATCCTTTGATTTTCCAGCAAAATGAGCAGCTCCGAAGAAGTTTCCTGGGTTACGTGGTTCTGTGGACTTCGTGGCAATGAGTTCTTCTGCGAGGTGAGTTTTGTTTTTAGTATTGCTTTTCCTTGCTTTAGTGTCTTGGTCCCGCTTTGGTCCCCCTTTTGCCAATTCACAAATATCTATATTTGTTATCTAAGCGCGCGCCATTCGTGCTGCAAAAGTGCAACAATTGCAAAGTGCAGCCCTGAGCTGCTGCGCGCCCATCTATGTGTTTGTGTGCGTGTGTGCCGCAAGGTGGGGCAATTGTGTGGCCAACTGTACACACACACAGCCAAAGACAGTATTATTACAACAATAAGAAACTACATCCGATTAAAAAACAAAAATTGGCAACATTCAAATTTAATTTTTGCCCAAATGGTCACACTTCTCGCCATAAAGAACTGTTTTGGTTTTCCAACTTTCAAGATTCCAGCTTTGTCCTCTGACAGCTTAATCCTTGACAGATCCTAGTCACCTAGGACACCGTTAATTTCTGCATTGGTAATCCAAGAAAGCTTGTTTAGCTACAGATTTTGGGTTTAGGAATTCCAAAAATGTGATTAAAAACCTTAAAAACCTTACACCTTAACAGGTTTGAAAAGAAAGTCTTAAGCATTGTTATCAAATTTAAGGAAATTCCATTCAAATACGGTGAATTACAAGCCATTTAAGCACTAATTATATTTTAAGCCTTCTCATAAAGGGGTTTTTCTGCTAGTTTCTAACTGAAAACTATTCTCAATCCGTAGGCAGAGCAGAGCAATTTCTCTAGTACATATTATTTTTATTTATAAGCCATCTACAATGGTTAATTAGTTCCTAGTTTATATCCTTTGATTTACCATACTGCGAACCAATTGCTAAAATTCTTGTATTTCCATTTTACAGGTGGACGAGGACTACATTCAAGATAAATTTAATTTAACTGGTTTAAATGAGCAGGTGCCCAACTATCGTCAGGCTTTGGACATGATCTTGGATCTGGAACCGGGTAAGTTTTGAATATGCCACTGAAGGCCACCTTAAATCTTAAATTAATATAATTTCTTCTCTATTTTCGCACAGAGGACGAGCTTGAGGACAATCCTTTGCAGTCCGATATGACGGAGCAGGCCGCCGAGATGCTCTATGGCCTCATACACGCTAGATATATACTAACAAATCGCGGCATCGCTCAAATGATCGAGAAATATCAAACTGGCGATTTTGGGCACTGCCCACGTGTCTACTGCGAAAGTCAGCCCATGTTGCCCTTGGGTTCGTATATAAACCACATTAATTGATCCCATTGATCCTATCACGCGAATCTCCTTCCTTTATAATCAAACAAAGGTCTGCCATATGATCGAATTGAATTACAGTCAGAACTAGAAAGTCGTTGGCTTCGATTTGAATTCGTTTATTTCCCAAGAAAATTACAAGACGCACAACAATACATAAGTATTATTGTGACTGAATCAGAGCTTTAATTATTTGTATATGAGCAACAGTGAAGCAAGTTTAATTGCATTTATTGCCCTGAATTGTGGGAGCTTATGAGAAATTAGATATGTTGGAGCACGTTCTCCCCTTATCAAAATATTTATAAAATGTTAGAACAGCGACTTTTTCATATTTCTAGAAAACCAGGTAGAAATCCGAACTTCTGGCACAGTTACATCGAATTTGAAACCGACACCTCAGTCTAGTTTATTTTGATTTTGGTTAATCGCTTATATATTCTTTGTAATACAATGACTTACCTCTGATTGATTGATTTTCTTGCAGGTCTGTCGGACATCCCCGGCGAGGCAATGGTGAAGACTTATTGCCCCAAGTGCATTGATGTGTATACACCAAAATCGTCGCGCCACCATCACACCGATGGGGCCTATTTTGGCACTGGATTTCCACACATGCTCTTTATGGTGCATCCCGAGTATCGTCCCAAGCGTCCTACTAATCAGTTTGTTCCAAGGTAAGTCCTGAATAGCATTCACAACAAGATTCACATATACTTATATATTCTTCTTGTGTATCTTTTTTATGTACGACAACAACTCCGACCATGGATAACTAACAGGCTGTATGGCTTTAAAATACACAGCTTAGCTTATCAAATTCAGCTGCAGGCAGCAGCCAATTTCAAAATGCCACTGCGAGCGGTAAATTTAAAACCTATTAATAACTAGTTTATTGTCTTTTCTGACCCTCTTTTTATTTATTTATTAACTTGACGACCCTCTCCGAAACCCTAACCCATTCCATCACTACTACCACTCACTTTCTCTCATCCTTTTTTTTCTGTTTCTGTTTCTGTACTATTTTTTTTCTATATAATGACTAAAAAAATCAATCGCCACCTAATATCATTCAACCAAGCATAATATATATATATATTATATCTTTTTTTTATTTGTTTTCTCTCCCCACACATACAAAAAAAAAAACCACCACAAACCAAAATATCAAATCGAAACATCCATATAAATCCGATCGACAACCACCTCAACCTCAACCTGAACCTGAAAACGATAATGATATGAATCCAAAATCGTGTCTCTGCCCGTCTCAAAACCAAAACACGAATAACTATTATATCCTATTCGATCCTTTATGATCGATTTCATGACATTGTGTGTAGAAAAACTAATTCAATTAAAAAAATAAACACACACACACACCAACAACAAAACTACAACACACATACGCACGAACACAACAACAAACAAACAAACAAACAATCCATTACATTTTCATGCACAAACAAATACTTAAAAAAAAAAAAACAAATTTATTGAAAAAAAAAAACGTAAAATACGGATATAGTTTACAACGGCAAGACCAATAGACAGCAACAACACACAACCAACAACAGCAACACAACAACAACCACAACCACACTGAGAGACAGAGAGAAGAGAAGAGCAGAGAAAGAGACGGAGAGAGAGACAACTGTATTGAGGTTTTTGAGCGCCAGGAGCAAAGAATCATTTTTACAAATATAAAAACTAAAAAAAAAGAAACAAAAAACAAAACCAAACTGCGTTTATATTATACACAAAAGCAAAAAAGAATGATAAGAGAAAGCTCATAGTAAAGAAGAGAAGACGAAAAATGTGACGAATTGTAGAAAATGTATTACAGAAAGAAAGTGAGATGAAGAAGATCCTTCTTGAGTTACACAAACACAACACGTACACACACACACAACAAACATTCATAATTAGCTCATCTGGAAATGCGATTTTAATACTTTTTTGTTTTTTTTTTTATATATATATTGTACACTTGCAATTCTTTTAAGATATATATATATATAAAGCAATTATATATAAATTGTGTGAGCAGACATTCGATAATTATGTTAGCTTTTAATATTAGTGGCGAACACTAACCCATATATACAACAAACACACACACTCACACTCGTATATATAATATATATTATTTGCTTTAGTCAATTAACCGATTTCTTGTGTTTAAACACCTTATATATTCGCTCGTTTGTCGCCTTTGATGTCTATATGTTTTTGTTTTGTTTGTTTGTGAAATTGTACTACACTGGCAGTGCAACACTTGACCAAAAAAAAAAAAAAGAAATAAAATGCAAAAACAAACAAAAGAGATTCGAATTAGACAGAGACAAGGAGAACAGAAAAGAGGGACTGTGTGTGTGTGCGCGCAAGAATAAGATATATAGAGAGAAAGAGAGAGAGCAAATGAGTGGTAGCAGAAGGTAGGAGGAGAAAGTAATTAAACGTAGAGAAAACAACGATATAAGCAACGTAGTACTTCCAAATAATAACAAATAAAAGCAAATAACGATCATCAGCATTTACATATATGTAAAACGATAGCGCTAATAATGAAACAAATCCTGTATAAATCCCCATACCAGCAAAACCCAAGGTCTATGAACACAACAGAGCAAGCAGAAGGCGTTTAAGCAGATAGCCAAGATCCACATGATGAACAAACCGAAATGTACCGATGCCAGGAGAACCCGTTAACAACATCCACATACAGTCCACATAATCATTCAATCAATTCCCATACACCCCACCACACCCACCCGATGCCCACAGCACACACCCACACAGAGAAACATCTCACAGAAGATCAGATCTGGAGAAAGCGATTGAAGACCCGACAAGGAGAAGAAGAACAACAAGATGAAAAGATGAGAAGCTTAAGTGAAGTGAAGGCGATACCATACACAGGCATCATCATCAGCTTCAAGCTACGCGAGACGAACGAAGCCCAAAATGCACAAGCACACTTGCACACCCAAACCCAAACCTGCACCCACACACACCCACACACACACACACACACACACAGCCAGACACAGTTAAATTCATGAGCATGCAGTAAGAAGCATACATATATGAAATGGGATTAAATTTTGGGGGGAGGGAGAAAGGAAAGCAATAAAGCAAGATGCTATCCTTTTTCCCCACTTATGTACACACACTGTAACCGAGTAAATAAAGATGAGAGTAAACACAAACGGCAAGTGTTGCCTTACAATTCGCAGAAGCAATAATCATTTCCGTGTGAGACAGTGTTCAACAATCAATCAAAAAGCATGGAAACGAAACGAAATAAATTAACGAAGCCAAGAGCGCCAGCATTTAATTATATATATATATATATATCTTGCAGATTTTTGTGTGTGTTCAGTATACAAAAAAAATTGATGTTACAAATACATAGCTGTGGCTTTGTTGTGTTCCGGAGTTCGATTCCAAATTGTAGCGGCATTAATCGGTGTAGCTTAGTTTTTAAAGGGTCCAATTCCCAATCGATTCTAAAGAATTTCCGAATCCTTTTTGGGTTTTTTTTATAAATACTTCTTTCTTTTTCTTGATTACTAATTTTAAGAGAATTGTAATAGAATTGTAGAATTGCATTTCTTCTGCCAAGAAAACGAATTGATTTAATTTGTTTTAACCATTTTTTTTATTATTTTTTGTTTGTTAAGATCACTACGAAGATTTGCGTAATTAGGTGAACGCAAAGAAAAAAAAAACATTTATAAACAAAAAACACAAACAATAAAACGAGAAGTAAAGAAAGTTTTTTAAGAAAATTAGAAATAAAGTATAAATATATATATATATATATGGAAATCTATATAGAGATCGATAGAAAAGGCCGAGGACCGTTGATAAGTTAATCTGAGAGTGTGCAGAAAACTGTTTACAATTAATACATAAATAATGAGAAAAAAAACGAAAAAATAAAATAAGAAATGAGATAATAAAACGAAACGAGAAATAAAAATAATGGAGAACAAAGAGTAATAATAACAATAACTAAAATAAAAACGAAACTGATATTTAATAAAAAACGCAGTGTATCATTTTCAATTAGAGTCCAAAAAACCCAACATTAAATGTCATTATAGAACACCGATCCTATCCTATTACAGCTGTAGTCGAAATGATAAAGGTTTATGTCCCCAGATTCAATTTAAAATAAATCTAGATTTTAGCGAAACGGAAAGATAAAGTGAAGAATATTAAGGATGCAATTTTGAACCCAGGATATCAACATAGATAGCTTTATGTTAAAAAAAAAATTGGAACAATAAAATTAACGTGTTTAGGACATACTAAGTTAAATGTGACTGCATTTGTTGTACATGATGGTGTATTCCGCTTCCGATCATTTCCGCAAGCTCCTCTGTGTTCCATGTTCTATGTAAACCTGTTTTTTTTTTACTTCTAATTCACTTTTTCTTATATGCTGTATACATAATATGCTTTGCACCAAATCCAGGACTATATTGCACTCTGTCAGGAGATCCTAAGTCGTCCCGATCCTGAGGCCGAGGCCGAGTAATGAGACAGTTTTGATTGCTAAAAGTTGTTCGTAATATTTAAATTCCTGATCTACTCTTTGTAAGGGAATCGAAATATGATTTTAAATTTTTTTCACACCGAGGAGATTTAGTTTTGCAATTTTTCAGATATTTTCTAAGTGTTACCACAGCAGAGTTCAAATATATTTTTGTAAGAATTGTTATGGGGACTAGTTTTGTGTAAGAAAGAGGGATACTATTTATAACTTGTGGTTCAACAGATTTTAACGAAAGAGTTTAGAGAATTACAGGATATAAATCTCTTGATCCATCATCCCGAATAAACTCACAACGACGATGCACTTGCTACTACATATACCTGGCGGTGACCAAAGCTGCCTGCTGCAGTACCCCGCCTGGCCCTTAATTTATTTTATATTCCCCACATTTTTATATATATTCCTATCCCCGCTTGGCTGCGAATGTGAAACGAAATCCATAATAAACAATTACAAAAAAATATATATGCTAAATCTTGTACATTATTGGTTTACTTTTATTATTAACTTATAACTGGGCCTAAAACACGCACACTGCTCACAACTCATGTACAGACACTCTGCATTTTCTTGAAGGACGTAAAAATAAATGTTTAATTATATAATTTAGAGAACTTATTGGTTTTTATTTACTATTGTTTAATTGATTTTAAAGCTTTAAGAAAATATGTAAAAAGGATCCTTCGCCTTCAAGAAAATGAGCAATTCTCACACTCCTGGCACTGCTTGCATTTTCATGTTCACACGGAGACACGATAATCACTGGCTTCACTCACTTACACTAAGGAGTCCTTGCTGAAAATAAAGATTATAGATAAGACTACAAATTAGAATTACATTTCACTTAAATTGTAAATTGAATGCCTCTTTTTGTTGTATTTTATATAAAATATCGTGAGGACCGATTCAGAGGCAATGAATACTGATTAATCCCAGGACTTAAGATACAGATATTGGCAAACGCAGAGACACTAGACACACATAGAGAAGTTTACTCAGACTTCAAGCTTTATGCGAGACTGGAAAAAGGACATCCATATCATCATATCACTTCCGACTTAACCGGATCTCTCACCTGATTTATTCATCTCTATTTCATCAATTTTATTTATTCCCCGAGCGTTTTTATACCCTTGCAGGATATTATAATTTTAGACAGAAGCTTGCAATTTCTAGAGGAAACATTTCCGACCCTATAAATCATATATATTCTTGATCAGCATTAAAATCCAAATCAATTTAGATATGTTTGCAAGAATTTTTTTTTAATTTTCATAAATAATATAAAAATTATAAACTATCAAAAAATCAACATTTTTAATTTTTTTAATATTAAAATTAAATATGCAGGTTTGTTAACCTCATAAAAGCTAGTACTGTTTTCCAAATTGAAATTAATACATTTTTGACTTATTTATGACTGATTTAAAATCAGTGATTTTAGATTCGGTCCCTGCGAGGGTATACAAACTTCGGCTACCCGAAGTTAATTTGCTTTCTTGTTTTCGTTGAATCAGATCAATATCCTTTAACAAAAAAGGAAAAGAAAAAAACCACACCCACCAGTTCCAGGATTTAATTTCAAATTAATTTGACGGAATTTAATAGAAAAATTAAATGTATTCTGTTTTCTTGTGGAAAATTTCGTCAAGTTTAATTGAAATTAAATAATGGGAGCACACATTCACATTCCTACAATTGATTGATTGATTGATATTGATGTGTGTGTTTCTTCTTTCTCTTCCGCTTTCTTTTTTCTACTTTCTCTCCTCCTCTCTTCCGTTTTGTGTCACGTGTGTATTATATATTATATATACTTCTTGTACAATCATGATCCATGATAATGATTTGCCGATTCGCTGATCCGTGCAGCAACGTGGTCAGCCCCCAAAGGACGAAGAGCCTGAGAATAATGCCGTCGATACGATTCCAAAGCGCCTCTAAGCGCAAGCAGTGCAGCCAAGCAGTGCAGCCAAGCAGTGCAGCCCCAGCAGCTGATACACAGACACTCACATATACACACACACATTCAGGCCATACACTGAGGAGAATTGTGGATGCCGAGCAAAAATTAATATGCTAACGAAAAACAAAAGCCCAAAATAGCCAGGAAAGGACCAACATCAAAATCAACAACGCTGGATCGAAAGCCGAATAATAAGATGATACAGACGACACACACACACAAACACATCTCACCCAAGTACAGTCAGCTCCTGTTTTTTTATACAAAAAAGTATAATAATGGGGTTTACTTCCCAAAAGCCTTTCTAGGCCAGGTCTTTTTCAAATTTTGTGTTCTTTAATAATCGGACTTGTAATCGAAAGCTGCCCATCCCTAGGCAATGTATTGGTGCTGCCACCTTGATTGTAAATCGAAGGAGCTGCCTTCTTAAATTTGTATTTCTAGCAGATATTAAAAATTTTTTAGTTGTTGTTAAAATAGTATTCATTAAATGATTTAAACACTGATTTGAATCGGTAAAAATACAGAAAATTTGAAAAGGATACGCTGCCATTGGCTTTTTGAAAGCTTATCTCGGCTAGGTTCAAGATCAAGAGCATTAAAACTCAATTCTTTGCATTTTATTTAGTAAGTGAAACAAAAAAAAAAAACGGCTATAACCAGAGTCTAGAATTATAGTCTTTAAAATATTTAGTCAAGTGGCCGGAAACCCACCTTCTTTTTCTTGTCTAACCGAATTCAAATTTGAATCCATGTCCCCATCCCGTAACTACCTATACTTGTCTCCCGCTTCTTCTTCAAAAGAGTTACGAATTCAATAATTTTTGAAATTATCGAAAACAGAAAACCAACAACAAAACACAAAATCAACAACACAGCAAAATAAAAAAGAACAAAAAGGGAAGAAGAAAAACAGTGTGAGCCGGAAATTCGAAATTCGAATGGTTCAAAAAATTTTTCGAAATCTGAGAGTGCATAACTTATATAGAAATACATATACATACATAACATATAAACAATATACCGTTAGCTTATTTATATATTGTACACACATACATACACGGCAGTCCTGTTCTCCATTTCGAAATTCGAGTCCTTTTGAAAAATTAAAAAATCGGAAATTCCAGTCGATTTTGTGAGTTTTCAGGATCTTGAAATAGAAGATATGGGCAGGACTGATGGAATATTTAGTACAGAAGAAAACAAAACAGAAAAAACTGAAACCAACAACAACAAAAACCAACAAAATATTTTATGTATTTTTTTAATGTATTTAAGAATAATTAAGATTAAAAACTGAGAAAGCAGTTGGCGTGTGAAGATAATACCGTTATCGCAGGAATTATATAGCAAACAGAGCTAAAAGGTTGATGATGACGATGCGCAAGGAAATGATGATGAATTTCGAGACGAAGAGAAGAAAATTGTGAAAACAATAAAAAAAAAAAAAAACAAAACGATAAAACCGAAGCTAAAATGTTTCAAATTTAATTTGGGAATGAAGTATCTCTATATATTATATTTAAAAAAAAAAATTAAAAAATACGGTAGGTAATTTAACTTTTTTGATTATTCTTATCTGGTAAAAAATAAATGAAATAAAATAATTGGCAACAATGTAATTTAATATTGTGGCATATTTCTTTTTCTTATCTCTCAACTGAATTATATCTTTATATATTTTATTTTATCTGCTGCGATAATTCATGTGGAGCAATATCATTTGAGGAATTAAAATTTCAAGCTTTATAATTTAAAAACAATATTTAAAGAAAACAACTGATAAGTAATTCTATAATCTCGTTATCATTGTATACTTTCTTGAAATATGGTATTATTCAAAATGATTTCTTCTGGGCCAATTAAAGCCGCATAAATAGAAATGGAACTTAAATCGGTAATAGAAAGGCTTCCAGGGCAAGATCTTCATTGACTTTTGAGATATATTTTTCCCACAACTGCCTTTTCATCGTTCCCTTAAAGAACCAAAACATAGCTTTTTTCAATTTTTTTTTGTTTGTTTATTTTATTATTAAATAAATTAGAAAATCCTTCGTAAAATCGAAGGATCCTTTTATTAAGCCGCCGTTTGCTGATGTTGTTGCTGTCGCTGCTTAAGTAGTTTTTGTTTTTTTGTGTATTTTTGTGGTCTATCTCTTTTCCTCCTTATCTGCACTCCTGCAGTTCTTGCATTCTCATATTCAGTTATTATTTATAATTCTCCGCACGCCCCGCAGCTACACGCTCGCTCTCACACGCTTATACATATAACATTTGTCTGTGTGGGTGTGCTTGTGTTTACATATCCGTTAGGCTAAACCTATTGATTTGGGACTCCTCTTCTCCTCTCTGCTTCGCTTTCTCTAGCTATCTCTCCTCCCTCTGGGGGGATTGCAGATTGCAGTTTACAAATTACAGTCGCATGTGTGTGTGTGTTTATGTATATAAAAAAATTTACAGTTTTACATAATTAGGCAGCTAACGGGAGTGGGATGTGGGGGGCGGAATGCGAGTGATTTGCACAGAGAGAAAAGGAAAAAAATTTTCAATTAAATCGTAGAAAAAAAAATTTCGTAAAAAAAAGGATTTTGTTTTGTTTGTTTCTTTCTTTTTGTTGAGGATGTGTGTCTCTGTGTTTGTGTATAGTATTATCCTTTTTTGCTGCTAGGTTGTTATTGTTGCTGCTTTTTGTTGTTGTTTCTGTTGTGGCTGCTGTTGCAATTAAGTTTATAATTGTTTAATCAGTCTGAATTAATTCCAACACTATCTGGATCTCTTCAATGGATTCTGTGGGGGCAGAGAGATGGGCTTCTTCTTACAGCTCGTCCTTGAGATCGTCCTCAGAGGCACCGCCCTCTGGTGGCGGAGCACCGCCGGTGCCTTGGTAGAGCTTAGCAATCACCGGCTGGACGATCGCTTCGAGGTCCTTCTTCTGCTTCTTGTACTCCTCGGGATCGGCATCGGGATTCTGCTCCAGCCACTTGATCGACTCATCGATGGCAGACTCCAGCTTGGTCTTCTCGTCGTCGCTGAGCTTGGCTCCCAGCTTGTCCTTGTCGCCAATTTGGTTCTTCAGGCTGTAGGCGTACGACTCCAGCTCGTTGCGCGACTCAACGCGCTCCTTCAGCTTCTTGTCCTCATCGGCGAACTTCTCGGCATCCCGGATCATGCGATCAATGTCCTCGGGCGTCAGACGGTTCTGGTCGTTGGTAATCACAATCTTCTCCTTGTTGCCGGTGCCCTTGTCCTCGGCACTGACCTGCAGGATGCCGTTGGCGTCGATCTCGAACGATACCTCGATCTGGGGAATGCCGCGGGGTGCTGGTGGGATGCCAGTCAGATCGAATTTGCCCAGCAGATGGTTGTCCTTGGTCATGGGACGTTCGCCCTCGTACACCTGAATCGTCACGGTGTGCTGGTTATCGGAAGCGGTGGAGAACACCTGCGACTTCTTTGTAGGAATGACAGTGTTACGGGGAATCAGCTTGGTCATCACACCGCCGACGGTCTCAATGCCCATGGTCAGTGGGTTAACGTCGAGGAGAACAATAGCGTCGGTGTCTTGTTCGCCAGAGAGTACGCCAGCCTGGACGGCAGCACCGTAAGCGACAGCCTCATCGGGATTGATGCCTCGGGAGGGTTCCTTGCCGCCAAAGAAGTCCTTGACCAGCTGCTGCACCTTGGGGATACGGGTAGAGCCACCAACCAGCACAATCTCGTGCACATCCTTCTTGTTCATGTCAGCATCCTCAAGCACCTTCTGCACTGGCTTCAGGGTCGAACGGAAGAGATCGAGGTTCAGCTCCTCGAACTTGGCACGGGTCAGGGTCTCGGAGAAGTCATCACCCTCGAAGAACGACTCGATTTCGATGCGCACCTGATGGGAACCGGACAGAGCACGCTTAGCCTTCTCAACCTCGCGACGCAGCTTCTGGACAGCACGGTTGTCCTTGCGGATATCCTTGCCCTTCTTCTTCTTGTACAGCTTAATGAAGTGATCCATCACACGCTGATCGAAGTCCTCACCACCCAAATGGGTATCACCGTTGGTGGCCACCACCTCGAACACACCGTTATCGATGGTCAGCAGGGAGACATCGAAGGTACCGCCGCCAAGATCGAACACTAGCACATTCTTCTCGCCCTCCTTCTTGTCCAGACCGTAGGCAATAGCCGCAGCAGTGGGTTCGTTGATGATGCGCATCACATGGAGACCAGCAATGACACCGGCATCCTTGGTCGCCTGACGCTGGGCATCGTTGAAGTAGGCTGGCACAGTGACGACAGCATGGGTAACCTTCTTGCCCAGATAGGCCTCAGCGGTCTCCTTCATCTTGCCAAGAACCATAGCGGAGATCTCCTCAGGAGCAAAGACCTTGGCGCCCTGGGACGTGTCCACGCTGATATGGGGCTTCGAGTTCTTCTCGATAACCTTGAAGGGGAAGAACTTGATGTCGTGCTGCACATTCGTGTCGGACCATTCGCGGCCAATCAGACGCTTGGCATCGAAGACTGTGTTCTCGGGATTGGTGGTAAGCTGATTCTTGGCGGCATCTCCAATGAGACGCTCACCGTCAGCGGTGAAGGCCACGTAGGAAGGTGTGATACGGTTGCCCTGATCGTTGGCAATGATCTCAACGCGTCCGTTCTTGTAAACGCCAACGCTGCAAGTGGAGAAATTGAAGAAAAGGTAATATTAAATTAGTAATGCATATTGGTTGTTTAAATTGAAGTGGAAACTCCATTAGACCTTGAAAAATAATATAAATCCTTTTAAGAATAGTTTAACAAAGGATTTATGGATAGTTCAGCTTAAATTCAACACGTTTTAGAAGATTTTGTAATACTTGTGAGTCGAGGGAATCGTTGAAACCCAAAATAAGAAATAAATCTTTGATAAAATCAATTAAAACTTGCATAATATTCAAAATTAATTAATTAATTAATCAAGTTAAACTTGAACTTGATTTGAACACTGATGGGAACACTACGAATCATTTGCATACGTGTAACAGTTTGAAACTTCATTCACTTGAATACAATTTTAAGGACTATGATCCTAATGTCCCTGCCAGGTCATATGGTGCTTCTCGGTGCCAGGATCTATACGTACCAAGAGTATGTGGTGCCCAGATCGATGCCAATCACTGTGCCCAGCTCCTTGTCCTTCTCCTTCTTCTCCTCGCCCAGCGAGAGGCCTACAAAGGCCACGACAGCCAGTAATATGCATAACCTCATCTTGAAGATGTCTCAAAAAAAACTGAAATTACAATTAAAGACAATTATTAATATAAAAGATTTCAAAATGGAATTAAGGTCTAAGCTTGGCTTTTGTACACGTCAACACACACGGTTCACTCTCTGCCACACTTCCACACACACGCACACAGCCACACGTTCTTGGAGAGCAACTGCTGACGTTGGTCAACTATCAACAGGTACCGTTAGCTGTGCCACTTTGGCAACCAAGCACACTTTGGTCTTCACCTTCAACTTTTAATCCAAGGGGCCCACCTTCTCGGCTCAAGATCTTTTAACAACAAAAGTCAACTCCACTGGCCAACTGCCCGGCAAGTGTTCATCCAAAATTCTACCGCTGCTGCGAGCCGCAGCCGAGAGAGAGAGAGCATTGAATTTTGTATACGTGTAACATTTTTTCTGGTTCTTTCTTGGCAGAGATGGAACACAGAGAGAAAGAGAGAGAGAGAGAGAGGGAGAGAGTAGCCGGCATAGGAGAGCAAAGAAACGGGTTTTTTTTGTTCGTTTTTTGTGTTCTGCCTTGTCAAGAAATTCTTGTTCTGCTTCTGCTTCTTCTTCACACATACGCTGCCACTTGGAGAAAGTTCCAATATAAAAAGAATCGGTTGAAGGAATTTGCACAGCTGTTTATGGCACACTCTGTCCCTCTCTCACACACACACACACACTTAGGCCCACACACTAACTCCAGCGATATCAAGGTTTATCTGCTTGTAATCTTTTTCTGTTACCACTGACGTGTACTTTTAGCCAAGAGCTTAAATCTGCTATATAAATGACGTGTACCAAGCTGATTGAACACACGCTCCCACACAGACACACACATACACCGGCACACTCGAGAAGAGGAAGCAGCATGCGCAAGCGCTTTGCAATAAAAAAAAACTGAATTCGACTGAATTAACTGCAAATTTACAATATAACAAATAATAAAGAAATGGCAAGAACACATAGCAACTATACGAAGGAGAGGGGGAGGTGGCGGAAACGCGAGTTCATTCACTCCGCATTCGCTTTGTTATAAACGTTATGCTACGCTAATTTATGCGTCACCGGTATTCAAAATTATGCACGGCCACCACGTCACACAGTTGCCGATTGCCTCTAATTTGCCAGTTCGCACGCTTCTATTTATTGTTTTACCCACGTGCAAAACGTTCTTTTCATTAGTTTTAGATTTCTGCCAACATGGCGACTGTAAAAATGCAGTGTATGTGTGAGGATGACCCTTGGCCCTCCTGCGCCCACGTTCTGTCTGTGTCCAGCTCCCTCTCTCCTTCTGACTACTCACGAATATAATGTTCTATCTGTGCCGTCGGCGAGTGCGCTTTCCAGTTAATTACTGCTGTTCTTTTTGAGTTTATTACACTTACACTTATCGCTTTGCGGCTGACAGATTTTTCTGAGTTTTCTCGACTAATGTGCTTTCTCGACGCTTCAAAACGGAATGACAGACCAAACTTTCCGACTTTTTTGCCGGCGCTTTCTACTCACGCACACAGCGACAGTCGGCCGCTCACACACACACGCATGCAACTCTGTGGTCGAAAAGAGACACGTCAGTCGTTGTGCCCAGTGTTGGAAAGCAACACTAACCAAAGTAACCGCTTTTCAAATAACACCCAAAGATAACAAATCATTTGTTATTAATGAAACTTTAAAAAAAAAAACACTGGTGTCTGTTTGCCACTAATACTAAGACAAGTCTTAGGTTCTCCTATAACTTTAAGTCTCATTCAACACAACACACAATATAAAGTTGTAATTCATTTGATTTGTATACTTACATTTTCTAATTAAAACTATTAAAAAAAATTCACTTATTTAGTTAATTGTCACTTGGTTGCTATCTCTAATCGAGTAATATAGTCTTTGTTGTCTTTTTGGCTTGGATTTAATTTAATTTTAAGTTTTAGTTATTTATTTCTTTTCCGGTCACAGCGTTTCTTATTGGAATATATATGTATGGATTTTTGGAACGAATTTAAAAATCGCGTTGCGTTTCTCTTGTGCTGTGCTGTGTTATTCCTTTGTACGTTTGTTTTGAAAATGATTCTCGCTCTCCCCAGCGGCGGCTATTTATGCTGTCGACGACTGACGTGTCGACCACGTCAGTGGATGCAATCGCTCCCATTGGCGGTGCCGCCCACTGGAAAGTTCGAATGGGAGAGGGACAGAGAGAGCTGGTGAGAGCGCTCGCTCTCGCAAAAGCTCTTTTCCGTTGCGTTTGTTTACCCAAACATTTTCATTGACCAATTTTGAAGAGCATGGTACTTCGTTTAATTTTTGTTGTTGTTTTTGTTTGGCGGCTGCAGAAGGTGAAATTTGTGTTTGTCTGATGCAAATATGCGTACTTCTTGAGCAAGCCAACACTGACGTGTACGTTCCACGGATTGACCGTTATGCTTCCAGCTGGCTCTGGAAATTTACCGTTAATTTTGGGGTTTTTCGGGGGCGTACTTTCCGACAAGGTTGGAATATTTAATTTTTTAATGCAGTTTTCTGTTTGTAAGAAATTGTTTGGGGAAAATAAGAAATTATTTTCGGGGGACGAAGAACAAACAAGATTTTTCATATTATTTTAAGAGATATAAGAGTGGAGAAGTAATTCTTTTTAAAAAATGTCTGTATTTTAATATTTTATATAAGCAAAACTTTATATTTCTAAAAAAAATAATCCAAGAATGGCGATAAATCTTAAAAAATAAGAAATTATAAGAATATGAGTAGTGATATTTTAACATTTCTTAATCATTTTACAGAAAGATTTCCTGAAATACATCTGGAAAATTCTAGAAATTTTTAAGAAAAATATTTTTTTATCGCTTAAAAAGAACACCGAAACAAAATATATTTTATACATATTTTTTTTAAATTTTGAACCAAAAATATATAAATAGTTTTGAGCTAAAACTGCGAAATTAAAAAAGTCATATTGGATTAAAAGCCTAAACACTACGTCATTGTAAGTTAAGTTTTAAACATTATTTGTAGAAATTCATATAAATATTTAATATCATTCCAGTAAAAAAAATTTACAAAAGTATCTATATATCGTAGTATTGCCTGATTTGATTATTTAATCTAAAAATTGGGAAACTATTTAGAAATTATACAGAGAAAGTACTTATCAATTACTCCTTAATGACAATTACCAAAAAAATGCATAGATGTTTCATATTTAATTTAATTCAAAGAATTTAAATAGATTAAGTTTTTTTTTTAACGCCTTAATCAAAGATTCACGACGCATCTAGCATTTTCCTGATCTTAACATAAACAAAAAATTAATTAACTTCGAAAAGCCAAAGTTTGTATACCCTTCCAGTTAGCTATAGGGGTAGAGTTAATATTTAAATTATTAAATTCGTATACCATTAAGAAAATCTAAAATATTAAATTTCGCATATGTATGCGAAATTTAAAATGTCATATTGGATTAAAGGCCTAAACACTACTTCATTGTAAGTTATTTTAAAAAATATTTGTAGAAATTCATTTAAATCATTAATATCTTTCTTAGTATAAAATTTATAAAAGTATCTATATATCGTAGTATTGCCTGACCTGATTAAATTAAGCTAAAAATTGGAAAACTATTTAGAAATTATACAGAGAAAGTAATTATTAATTACCCCTTAATGACAATTACCAAAAAATCATAGATGATTCATATTTAATTTAATTCAAAGAATATAAATAGATTATGTTATTTTTTTTTTAAGCCTTAATCGAATATTCTCGGCGCATCGAGCATTTTCCAGATCTTAACAAAAACAAAAAATTAACTTATTCGAAAAGCCAAAGTTTGTATACACTTTCAGTAGCTATAAGATTTAATATTTAAATTATTACAAATTATTTAATTCGTATACCATCAAGAAAACCTAAAATATGTGTAATCGAGGTATATTAAATGGATATTTTTATATGGTAATTTTTTGGGGTAAATCAAAGCTTTTCAAATATCATAACTAAGCCAAAAATGCATTAATTTTAGTTCGGAAAGCTGTCCTATGCTAGTTTTTATAAGGTTAATAAATCTGCATACTCAGTTTAAAATTCAAAACTTTTTCAAATTTTGACAATTTTAACGATGCACTCTTTCCTTTTTTTGAACAAAAATTGAAATTTTTTTGAAAAATTTTAATTTTCTCCCGAAGATAGCTAGAAAGATTCGCCTGTTGATGCTGATCAAGAACATATATGATTTATGGGGTCGGAAATGACTCCTTCACTATTTTGCAAGCTTTTAACTAAAATGATAATACCCTGCAAGGGTATAGAAATGATAACAAACACTTGCATATTTCCATAAATCAGAGTTCTCGAGCCCCGATAAGATTTATTTGTGCTATAAATAAAGCATATATATATAGTACTTTCTAGCAGAAGAGCTACGTGTTCTTAGCTCTCATCCACCCAAAAATAAGAAAACGTACACGTAGCTGATTTTTCTTTGGTTTTCTCGACTTTTATAATGACACTCAATCAATATCAATATCAATATATATATATTAATTTTTTTGTTTCATAACAATACATAATAGCATGTAATAATCTTGTTTTTGTATCGCTCCTCCGCTCAGCGTCCCGTCGATATTTGTTGTTAGCTTTACTCTATTTATACTTTACATTAAAAAAGTATCCTTTGGAGAATTTAAACAAAGTCTGTGTGTGGGGTGTGTGTTTTGTGCAGGAAAAACTATGGACAGTGTTGTTGTTGTGACACACAACTTTAATAATCTCGCTATTCGGTAATTTCAATATCTAAAAAAAGGGGCGATAAAAACTAAGGTCGCTTTCGGTTGAATTTTAAGAGGGGTTTGCAAACAGAAATCGCTATTGCTTGAAAATCCCTTCAAATGCAATTTCCAGAGTGAATCCTGGAATTCTGGCAGCAATTTCTGTGGCATCCCTACTTATTCGGGTTTCCCTATATTTCACAATAATTTATTTAATTTTTTTTAAAGCTCAAAATGTGTCGATTTTTGTTTCTTGTGTGTGAAATAAGTTGAACAATAATCGCTGAGATTTACATATACATATATATATGGTATATATATAGATATAAAAAAGTTGGAGCATAAAGAAAAAGCACATCGAAAAACGATTAATAGTTAATAGTTTTGTATAAGAGTATATAGTTACAGTTTTGGGCAATAGAGTGCACACAAAAAATTGGTTTTTGCTTTCCTCGTTTTTATATATACACACGGATATTTATATATATATATAAATTGTTTAGTTTTAGTTGTAGTTTTCATAGTTTATGCTGAAACACTTGAGTTGCGTACATAGATCTTTTGCTGTGTGTGTGTGTGTTGAGTTGATTTTTGGTCCGAAACTGCGACACAAAGTGTGCTAATGCATAGGCAGGATGCTCTGCAGCATCTCTTTGCTAGTTAACAAAATATATATGTGTATATGTGTATAGCTATAGCTTTTATACATTGTAATAATTGTTTTTCAAACGAAAATCGTAGGCAGAGTGTTAAAATAATCTATGGATAATATCCAGGACATGTTGTTAGACTAATTTCATTATAAATTTTGGCTTAATTGTTCCATTTTGTAAATAGAAAAACAATTACACTTTGCTAATAGATACTAATTAATAATAATAAATATATATCAAGAAAGGAATCTTTGTGCTTATTGAATTTTACAATTAAAAAAAAAAGCTTTAAAGGCGAACTGGAACTTATCCAAAGATTACTCTTCTTTCCCTGCAATATATATACATATATAGAACTGTTTGTTGTATATATATGTATATATAATAATCAGATTTTTGCTTGGTGCGCTGGCAGCAAATTGTTTGTGTAATCCTGATGCTCCTCCTCCTACTCGTGCCTCACCCCGCATATGGACAGGAACGTACTGAAGTTGTGCAAACTGCAGGCGGGCAGCACCGTATAGACAATCGCTGCCGTATCCTGGCATTTGATTCGAAAATCATTCAGCGCCTGGAGCAGCAGATCCGTGGCCGGAGCGGCATTCACCTGATAGAAAAGCTTCAGGTGTATGGCCGGCAGTGGCTGCTGTTGCTGCTGCTGCTGTTGATCCCCGCCAGCACAGGTTTCTCCAGGGGCAGTAGTTTCCTCTGTCACCTGGTGATGCTGCTGTTGGTGCTTCTTGGCCAGCGGATAATCCTTGAGCAGACGATTTACCACATAAGTGAGTATCTCGTCCATATGCTCGGCGCTTACAGACTGCGCCAGACGGCAGTGGTTGCCCAAGATATCGTCGCTTAGCTGCGTCAGCTGAGTGGTGGACGAGGCTAGGCCGGTGGACACATAGCAAACGATGGCAGCACAATTGTTCTCATAGTTCCAACGTCGTCGTATCGCAATGGTATAGTCACCCACCGAGCAGCCAGTCTCCTCATCTGTCAAGCAAGGAAATTAATTGATATTCCCATAAATTCCATTAAAACTCCTTTCTGTCTTACAGTCGAAGCGATCGTTGTGGGTGTGCGCCCACACCTGCCACTCCACGAGAGCTTCCCGAGGTAGAGCCGGCAACACGATATAGTCCATAATGGCATTGGTCGTTCGGCGTTCCCACTGCCGACGCGCCTCCCCAATAAAGGCAGGATGGGTAACAAAGCAGATGCCATGGACCACATCCCTGAGCTGGCCATGGGCATTCATGGCCTTGGCAATGCGACTGATGTGGCGCAGGGTTAGCTTGCACTGAGGTCGAATGCCGCCCTCGATGATGGTCATGCTGCCGGGCACCAAGGCAATCTGGCCAGAGATGTAGGTAATGTCGCCAATCTGAAAAGGGATTTTATACTTCATTTTGCCAACTAATATCTAATTCTTTATATATTTCTCACCCTGGTGGACTGGCTGTAGGGACCGATATTGGCCGGTGCCCAGTGGGATATGCCCTGAACATGCATCGTGTTGCGGCGTCCATTTAGCAAAGCCGCTGCCGTCTCCTCACCCTCACGATCACGCTCCTCGGCACTGGATATCGTACCCGCCACGGGCTGGCGGTAGGCAATGGCCTCCATCACCACATGACAGCCATCGGGCAAAGGGCACTCAACACAAACACGAGTCGGTGGATTGTGAAAGTCGAAGGAGCGCAAGTAGATGCGATTCAGTGCAGGATATTCGGCAATGGAGCGAACATAGAGGGTGATGTAGCACAAATCCTGAAGTTCATAGCCCTTCGAGTGGCAGAGATCGCGCAGCGTGTCCAGGGCCAGCTGCATGCCGTGCTCCATGCCCTCAGTGCCGCTACCTGTCGAGGAGTTAGACAAGAGATTAGAAGGATTGCTCATCAACGGGGTTGTCACTGGTTTTTGTAAAAGAAAAATACTAAAATTAATTAAATAAATTAACAAACAAACAAACTTGTGGCCTTAAGAAGTGAAGACTAGTGACAACCTTGCTTTGCTCTTGGCCAGGGATTAGTATATTTATTTGGTATGCTTTAGAGACTCATTTTTGGATACCCTGTATGCCAGCCAGCCACATCCAGCCCTTGGCATTGATGGCCGCTTTAGCCACGTTGGCCAATGGACGGAATTCCCGCTCGTACGTCAGCGGACTGGGCGGCTGTGTGGCTCCTGTTCCTCCTCCCGTTCCGATGCCCGGTTGACAGCAGGTATTGGCGCTTAGCCCAAGCGAGGAGATGGCCAGCGACAGCGAGCCGCAAACGGCGGCGGTGCTGCTGCCCAGTCCATGATGGGCTCCATGGCCGCCAACGCCTTGACTATGCGAACTGGCCAGACTGCTTGAACCACCATCGGTGGCGGTCAGCAACATCGATGCACAGGCGGATGTGGAACTGGTGGGTGCTCCTAGCACTGGCGGCGCCGCCGCCGCTGTGGGCTCGTCGACGCTGGCGCTCTTCGTGACAATGGGTATGGGCGAGGAGGAGGCGGTGGTGGCGGCGGCAGCCAAATGGCGGCCAAAGGAGTTGCTGCGCGATATAAGCTCACTTTGGCTGAGCGATTCACGAAGTCGCGTCTCCTTCTCGATCAGCTCCAGTTCCGTTTCACTGAAATCCGGATCACTGAGGTCACTATACGTGGACTCATTAAGGTCGCTGATGTAGTCAAGCGAACGCTTTACAAAGACCACCTCGCCGCCACCACCACCACCGCCACCGCCACTGCCGCCGACAACGACACTGGCTGCACCGCTGGCCGCTTCCTTTGGCTGCAGCGTTAGTTTGGTAAAGTTGATGTATCCCACGGGGCAAATGGGATCGGCACTGCTAATGATGGTCTGAATATCCTCGACAGCGATGCGCTGGCGGAAGAGCGGGCAGTCCAAAGTGAAGGTCTCATACTCGCCGCCCTCGCCGCAAACATTCAGGCCATACTTGTCACGCATCTTGAGCAGATGCGGCTGCATCTCGCGCAACGACTTGCCCAGGTGTCTATCCGGCACTAGGCCCAGGGCAGCCACCTAGAAAAGATGAAATATTAGAATTGTATACAAAAGAATAACAGATTTTTACTTATTGTCTATTATAGATCTCTGAAATCACTGCTCTACTAAATAAATAAATAAAATAAGAAAGGCCACGCTCAACGCACTGGCTCTATTTTTCCCAAGAATAAATTATACAATGCTGCTAATCAAGGTTCAATAAAAAATGGGAAGCCTCAAATTGCTGGACAAACACAGCTCACAATTCTTTGATTATTTTGTAAATTATTTTATTTTACAAATAGGACAGAAGGCAGTTGAGTTTTTCTTTCAGCTGAACGAACAAAGGCGTGTTTACCTGGACTAAATTTAGACCAGACAGACTCGACAGCAGCAGCAGCAGCAGCAGCAGGTGATTATTATATAACTCTCACTTCAAGGTGGTCAACATACCTTGATTATGATGGCATGCACCTGACAGTCAATCATCTCCTGCAGCAATTCAGTCTGATCTCTCCTCCATAGATAGGCCAGGGATATCAGGTTCAGGCGGCTGCATACATTCTCCACGCGAACGCGCTGGTAATCCGATAGGATGGCGCCAACGGCCACCGCCTCCACCTGTAGTTCGTGCTGTTGATAAATCAATTATATCATTTATTAGTCATAATTAATGGAAAATTTCTGAAACAGAAGACAGTCTGTAATTTGATTGGTGTCAGAGCAAAGCTCTAATACTTTTCCGAGAAGAAATGCTTTACTTTCAATAAACAAAAGACAATAAAAAATTAGATATATTTGTTTACTGTCTAGTTTTACGATCTGGTTTGAGCTTCTTTATATTACTATTAATGTTTAGGTAAGTGTTGTATTAGTCTAAAAATAGTCTCTGTTAGGGGTTCATAGTTATTAACTACAGAAACTAGGCCACAAGATCATCAAAAAGTTTATAGATAAATGGTTTAATTAAAATAAAATATTATCAAGACCTGACAGTAACTTTCTAGCCATAATAAATGCTTTGCTTTGGTAAGCAAAATTTTATATGTGGGTATAAATAAAATTATTCATTAAACCTTTATCAAGAAAGGAAACTAACTTGGGGAAGTCAAAGCTTATAATTAAATTATAAGATCGTATGGGAAATCGTACAGAACTAACTTTTAAATATTAACCTTTATATGCTTTATTTTAAATCAATGGACATTTTTTCGACAAATCAAAGTTTAAAATAATCATAACTAAGCCAAAAACCCATTAATTTCAGTTCTGAAAGCTGTCCTATGTTAGTTTTTAAAAGGTTACCAAAACTGCATACTCAATTTAAAATTTAAAAAAATTAAATTTTTTTCTCAATTTTTGAAAATTTTAACGATGTAACCCCTTTCCTATTTTTGAAAAAAATTTAAAAAAAAGTATAATACCCTGCTAGGGTATAAATATAAGATATGTATTTGCATTTTGATGGATAAATCCATTAGATAACAGGGTCCAAGCTTTGCTCTGATATCAAAATACCCTCCACAAGGGTAAATAAATATATAAATATATACAGTTTTATATATATCTTCATGCAAAAGTGTAATTACTAGGCGCCTGCAAAACTGTAATCACCATTTAGCATTAAAGTCTCTTCATTCTCCTTCAAATCGATTCGATTTCTTGGTGTATTATTATCAAAGGGTAAATAAACAATTTGTGCGATTATAGTTATTGTTTTTTGGCTTTTCTTTATTTATTTTACTTGAACGAAACTGAACGGACGGTTCACGTGCACGGCGGCAGCGAGGAGCTCGTCGGGCATCGCGATAAGATTACAGCTCGGATTGTGGATGTGCCAACCAATTATAAACCGGTGGCAATCTCCGCTGCAGTTACCGGATCAGGGACTTGGCCAAGGACATGGCACAACAAGACGAGGGACAAGTAAACAAGAGCTCTGATTTATGCCCTTTACACTCTTTAAGGGTTAACAAGTTCCCTCGTATATATTAAATTATTAATTTAAACAGCATTGATAGACTTTAGGAGATATTTCAAGCAAAAACATAATTATAGGATTATTTCAATAAAAAAGTAAGAAAAAAGAAAGCAAAACAAATACTGTATGCTATTTATAGAATTTCAAATACTTATTTGTCTGACTTTTTTGTTATTCGCAAAGCATTCAAATATCCACAAACAAATATCAAAGAAATTGTGGAAAATGTCTAAGCTTTAATAATCTTTCCATTTTGTTTACTGTATTATACCAACTATAATTATATTTCTAGCGTTCTAGCGTTAGCCTTTTTCCACATAAAAAGAAATTCAATAAATAAATAAACAAAAGCTCAACTGACTGGGTAACAATGGCGGTAAAAGAATACTGTCTGCCTAGATCGAATTATTGTTTAAAGTAGCCATGATGATTAAATGATACCCAAAGTAAGTGATAATTACAAAATTTGAAAGGGTATCCCCTTAGCGAGAGAAGGTTGAGGGAATTTTCACAACAGTTTTCTAATCAGTCGCTTTAATCTGACATTGCAGGGAACGGGATTGGATGATTGGGAAATGGAAAATGGAAAATGTGGGTCTGCAACAACAGCAATCAACAATCAATCACCTTGCATGTCTCCAGCAGACTATATAGATCCTCGACCTCGTCATCGTCGGTGGGCACGTACTGCTTGCCGGTCTGGGTGCTCTTGCCCTTGGTCTCGCGCCGATACAGCGGCAGTCCCATGGCGCTGGCCAGAATCTCGATGCCCATGTGGCCAACCGTCTGGTACATGAAGCTATCCAGCTCGTCTGCAAGTGTTAGAGTACAAAAATGGGAGCAAGTACAGCGGCCGGAGATCAAAAACAGCGGTAAATGCTAAAGCAAACACAGGAGCTTGGGCCAATAATAAAAGAAAATTAGGTAATAACAACTCTGTCGACTTTAGCCTTACTCTAAATGGAAAAGGTACATTGGATTGTAATAAAATTAATAAAAGTTATAATTCACATCAATATGAAGTTATCTAAATAATAATTAAAGGTCTTTGGTATAATTTCTTAAAGAAAATCTATAGGATTTGGAGTCAGGTAGAAGCCTTTTCTTTCCCATAAATTTAAATATATAAAAACATTAAAAAGTGTGTTGAAATTAAAGCTTCCCGAACGCACCTCTGTCCTTGGGATGCAGATTGGCCAGGGCGACGATCTCGTGACCCTCGGCGACGCACTGCATCATGTTGTAGCAGCTATCCTTGCCGCCGCTGACCATGGCCACGACCCGCATCCTGCTGCCGGTTATTTATCTCTATTCTTTTTTTCTCAGTGCACGAGTGAGTGTGAGTGTTGCTCTCCTCCTCTCCTTTGGCGCTCCTTCTCCACCTCCTTTTGCCGCTTATCTTTATCTTTATTTTTGGCTTAGTTTGTGCTGCTTGTTAGTCGCAAAGTGCGTGCTCATTTGGTCTGCTTTGTTGACTAGAGACTGGTGATGATTTCCACTGTTTTCCTCTTCCAGTGGCCGCTTCCACTGTCGCTCCTTTCTTGCCTGCCTTCCTGCAAATTGGCCTGCTTGTTAATTGCTTTCAAACTGTAAAAGTGCAACAATTGAATTAAATGCGCACACGCACACGGACTACTGGCACACACACACACCCACACTCGGGCGATCTGATTGCATTATCGCAGGACCTGACTCTGCTCTTTTCCTCCTGCCCTTTGCCTTGCTCGCTGTCCGTTCGTTCTAATTGAAAGTGATTGCACGAAGGTCACTCACACACACACACAGGCTTGTTCATTTAATTTCCTTGCATTTTAGTTTAGGAACAGAAATATTTTAAACGCTTGTAGAAATTTTTGCATTTATAAATAAATCGAATTAGTTGCGCCGGCAGAAGAAGCGCGTGCAGCAAGAACAACAACAGCGGCACAAGCAGCACCAGCAGTAGCAGCAGCGTGGCGAGGCAAAGAGAAAAACAACAACAAATATTAAGACGAAAGTAAAAACAAAGAGGAAATTAAGGAAAAACCACACACACTGACACAGTCACGGACACTCGGACACTAAAAGATTTGACCCAAATATAATATTTTCCAACATATAACACACATTTCATTGGTTTGCTCTTATTTTTTTTGATGAACTCACTGGATACCAAAACACAGCCACACACGGACACCCGCTCGGACACACACACAGTTTGCGAATTTCACGGCGGCCACAACGAAAACAACAAATAGAATTAAGAGGTTATTTTGTTGTGGTAGTTGTTATTGTGTGTGCAAAAAAAAGTGTCACTGGCGGACTGGCACTAGAGAGCGCAAAACACCGATGAAAACATCGATGCATCGATGTTATTTCTAAATCATCGATGATTTTTCGCACATCGATGTTTCTGCCGTCACTACCAAGAGAGCTTTGTATGCTCTGAACAACTTACAGTATGATCTCTTAAAAACGTGAATTTACCAACACTTTTCTGTTAATGAGCACTATTTCTGTTAACGCTTGTCATAACAACACTGTTGCCCGTTCGGTATTTTTCAAGCTTGATCTGGCATACTTCAGCCTTAGCCATAAAAATAGCCAGCTTAGCTTATTTCTGGCTAGATCTAGCATTTTTGCAAATGGGAAAGCTTATAGCCATAAAAAAAACCAGCTTACCTTATTACAAGCTAGATCTAGCATATTTCAATATGGAAGAGTTATGAATGTTATGAAAATAGCCTGCTTAGCTTATTTCAGGCTAGATCTAGCATATTTGAAATTAGCAAAGCTAACAGCTCTAAAAATTGCTCATTTTACTACTCATCCAGCAAGTTTTAGAAGTAATTGCATCCATGACATCAACGATTTACTTTATAATCCATATAAATACATTATTTATGTTACATGTGCTTTTGTTTATTATAAATACGTATCTTAAAACAAGTACAAAATGTATTTATGGAGTTAAGATGCTTTATCTATGTTACCATTTGAAATAGCTTTGTTCTTCAAAATGCCAAAGAAAAAAAGTAAATGAACTACAATTACTTCTAAAACTACTACATTTTTATTTCAGTTTCAGTGTAAGCAACAATCTAGCAATTTGTACATATGTTTGGTTTTGTTTAATATAAATACGTATCTTAAAACAAGTACAAAATGTTTTTACGGAGTTAAGATGCTTTTTCTATGTTACCATTTGAAATAGCTTTGTCCTTCAGAATACAAAAGAAAAAATGTACATCAACCACAATTATTACTACATTTTTATTTCACTTGCTGTTTAAGCAACAATATAGCAATTTGTATATTTATTTAGCAGATTGTAGCTTATTTTTGTTTTTTGTTTTATTATAAACATGTATCTTAAAACTAATACATTTTTATTTTACTTTTTGTTTAGCAGCAATCTAGCACTTTGTATATTTATTTAGCAGATTGTAACTTATTTTTGTTTTTGTTATTATAAACACGTATCTTAAAACAAGCACAAAATATATACACAAAGTTATGATGCTTTATATATGTTACCATTTGAAATAGCTTCTTTCTTCAAAAATGCTAAAGAAAAAAACAGCTACTGAAAAATCAACTACAATTACTACTAAAACTACATTTTTATTTCAGTTTCTGGTTAAGCAACAATCTAGCAATTTATATATTTATTTAGCAGATTGTAGCTTATTTTTGCTTAGAATCTAGTTTATAAAAGTGATGATAGTCTGGTAACACTAACTAACACTGTGACTTATATCGATGGATCGATAAGTCATACCGTCCGATTTACTTGATAATCGGGGCAATCGATTTCAGTTGGAAAAAACCCCAGTAGATGTCGCCTTAAACTGGTTCGTGTCTAGCTACAGAGAAGTCAAGAAATAAAATTAACTTCGCATCGTCCTCTCCTGACAAAAATTATATTTACCTACAAAGGCACAACAAATATAATATTGCTTCGCATTTTCCTGCATATCAAAGAAATAATTGAAAACTACTGTAAAAGCTAGGCAGTCCATTTACAGCAAGGCCACCAACCATGGCAAGAGACCCTTATACATTATAATCAAAAATTATTTATTTATTTATATAAAGCTAGCGGTTGGTAGTAAACTAAAGGTTAACTTCAAATTATGAGCATAGGCTGCTGTGGCCTACCGCTCGATTAAATATATACAGATTTTAATTTTGTACGATGGGCTTAAAGGCTAGATTTTATGGGTGAGTTTGGCTTTGTGGAGGAAGGAGAGGATTTTCATAATCAAAAATTAATATTATTACTTTAGTGAAAATATGGCAAATTATATGGGTTGCTGTTTTACAAACTATAAAAAAAACCAACAGAAATCCCCAGATGTTTTTTATAAGTTTCACGGTGGCTACCGTTCGTTGATTTTTAATTTAGCCGAGCTCTAAACCTTTTCTGTAAATGAAAAATGACGTCATTGCAAGACTTCAGGGCAAATCCGATGGCGAAGTCAAAGTAACAGCTGTGAAATTGTGAACAGATAATTATCGAAAGATAGTCGACTATCGATAGGCGAAAAGAAAAGAAAAAACAGAGAGACAGAAACAGAAACAGAAATAGCGCAGCAACCAAAATAATAACAATTAATAATACTAAGTGTCCGCTGAACGATTACACAAAAATAAACCGAAACGCTCGCTAGCCAGCCACCCAGCCTAGCTAGTACTAGTTTTTTTTTGTTACTTTTCATTGGCAGCAAACAGTCGTCGTCTCTCTGGGATCCAATATTTTTTTTATGTTTGTTGCGACATAAGTTTGAACGGGCGTTAAACCAAATTAAAATACAAAAAACAAAAAGGAGATCACTTGGCCACATTTAATGTCGCAGTTAATTTTTGTGAAGCACCAACAATAACAATAACAACAGCAGTAGCAACAAAAATCGTAAACGAAAAACGAAAAGAAACGAAACGAAAAATAGAAAAATAAAACGTACGACGCAGTCTGTCTGTATTGGTGGTGTGTGCGTGAGTGTGTGCGTGCGTTGTGCTGGCGTTCGAGTGTGCGAGCGAGCGAGCCAGCAATAGGGCGGCAGTGGCAGCGAAAAGAGATTTTCGACATCATTTTTCTCTCGACAATTTTCAAACAAAAACTCAAGTTTTTGAACTTGAAGAAGGGAGTTCGCAAAGCCGTAGAAAAGCAAAGAATTAAGCCCATAACACTCTAATCGGAGGGCGTGGCAAAGGCGGAAAGGAAAAAGAAGTAGAAAACGGAAGAGGCAAGAGAAGGATAAGAGGAAAAAGCAAAACGCAGTTTGAGATTGTTGCTGCTGCTGCCGCCTGCAACGAAACAGAACAGAAGTAATATAAGTAACACAAATAATAATAAAAGAGAGGCTCCACCAAAAGCAACACCAAAAAGGAAATCAACAACACAAAGGCAAAAGTAAAAAACAAAAACAAAAGCCAAAAAGAGAGCGAGAGAGCAGCAGCTGAAAACATATGATTTTTGTTTGTGTTGTTGTTTTTGCGCGCGCTCTGCGGAACGAGTGAGAAGGCGGAACGCGAGGAGCGACAGGAACGAGTGGCATTTGTTGCTGTTGTTGTGCTTCAGCTGCTGGCTGATTCAACCAACGGAACAGAAACAACAACGCAAGTGGTAAGTTCTTCTTCTTCTAGCTGTTGTTTTTGTTTGACGCGCAAAAAAAATTAAAAATCGTGTATATACGAAATCGAAATCGTACGATGGAACTTGGGTAAAAAAAACACAAAAAACAACCTCCATTTATGCAACTATTTGTTTATTGTTGCTCTGTCGAAATCACAGACGTGTAAATTGTGCAAACAAAGAGCCAAAGAATAGAGCAGAAGAACGGAAAAGAAACTCTCGACTGAGAGAGAAAGAGGGAGAGTGCAAGAGAGCTAAAACAAAGTTATTTGCTGTTATTTAAATGTCAAAAGTAGTGGAAATTTTGTTTTGGCCTGTGACGCGAAAAAAATATATAATTTCAAAACACAAACAATGAAGGGGGAAAAAAATCACACAGATACACTCGCTTGCTCTTTCTCACTCGCCCCCCTCTTCTCACGCACACAGGCCAACGGAATCTATATGTACGTGTATGTGCGCATTAGACGGGCAACAACAAAACGGTGGAAACGGACTGAAACTAAAGGAACGAACTGATAGTGAACACAGTGGAATGAGCAAAGGAAAAAGTGATTATAATTCGTTTTATGTGGACTTCATATATAATGAAAATAGTGTTTGTTGAGCTTGCAATTTACTTTAAACCCTTTAAAAATGTTTAAAGAAAAACATAATATAAATTCATATTAATTTTTGTTGTTTGCCCTTTGAGTTGCGTTTATTAAAGCTCTTAGATTTTAAACCACTGTGCGATGCTGTAAGTGTGCGAGAGAACAACAAAATTTCGTTGCAGCTGAGTTGCTGCCACTGCATTTGTGTGCATTCTATTGCATCTGTGTTAGATTTTTGTTTTCATTTTGGTCTCTCTTTCACAGCCTGTCTCGCTCTAGCTCTCTCTCTCTCTTGCTTTTTGACTTCTGTACATATTTTGATAATTGCTCCAAGTTTTGGCTCTTTGTTTTCTAAAATGTATGCGAAAGCAATAACAACGACGGCCGTCGAGTAATCAAAAAAAAAAAAAACAAAAAAAATATTTGGATGACACAAATTATATTGTGTTTTCATTGTCGCTTCATTTACAAATTAAAACGCACATCAAAAGTGACATTTTTCAATTGCCTTCCTCTCCTTTGTGATTTACCTAATAGAAATGTTTGCCAAAAAATCTGCCAACTTGATTGTAAGAGGGGCGGGGGAATGTTTGGGCGAGTGGGAGGCGGCGGTGGGTGGCATTGACAATAAGCAGAAACACAGAAACAAGAACCGAATGAAAACACAAAAAAATGAAAATTGCATTCCCCCATGTCAGCACTACAGTAAAAATTCTTCACAATGAACCAATACTTTGATTTTACAAAAGGAATATTGTTTGTAGTAATATTTACGTTCTATTTTTTACACCCTCGCAGGGTATTATAATTTTAGTCTGAAGCTTAAAAAGCAGTGAAGGAGTCATTTTCGACTCTATAAATCAAATATATTCATGATCAGGAGAAACAGGCGAGTCGATCTAGCCATCTCAGGCGGAATCAAAAAATGTTCGAAATTTTTTCAAAAAAGAGAAGGGGTTACATCGTTAAAAAAAAATTGATAAAAATTTTAATTTTTTTACATTTTAAATGGAGTATGCAGATTTATTAACCTACTAAAAACTAACATAGGGCACCTTTCCGAAATAAAATTAATGCTTTTTTTTTTAAACAATTAAAATAAAATTATAAACAATTATAATAAATTGTGAATTGTGAAGCTACTTAATTAGCAATGATAAAGATCCATAGGTTTGTCCCGCTTTTCCTTGTTTGTGTTATTAACAATTTACACTTTAAATCGACTACAAGCTCTCTCTGTTTTTAAAATATATGTTTTGATTATGAAAAACATAAAAAGAATGTAGTACGAACATTTTATTGCAGTTTACGTTAATCTTAGGTATGCAGCAACAAAGAGGTTCGTTCGTTTGGTGGTCTATTGACACATAGATTTGTTTTATCCGCTGCTGGGGAGAAGCGAGGTTCCTTTGTTCGCTCCCAAGGACTGTCAGAGGTTGGGGGATGGGTCGCGACTGTCTTATCAGTTGCGGCTGTGTGTTTGTTTCGGGGGGTGTGATTGATACTATGTGGAAAGTGTTTCTCAATCTGGTAGTCTCAATAGAAAATAATTATTCGGCCCTAATCAAGCGGGAATAATCAGCTGTGTGTGGGTTGATGAACTTGCGCCTTATAGAATCCGTTTCGACGATACGCTGTATCACGACCTGAAACAATTTTTATTAATTTCGATTTTTATTTTATTTGATTTTGCATGTCTGATACTCAAGCTCTGTCTTTGTGTGTGTATTTTGAGTAACACCTGTTCGCAGTGTGAACTCGTGTGTGAGCTATTGTTGTGCCGAAAATGATGGGGACAAAATAAAAATCCGATTTTTTTTGTCAAGTGTCTTTTGGCAATGGCCAGCATAAACAATGGGAGCCCCAACAACAAAAAGCAGCACACTACTCAACAGACAAAACACACACAAACACACACACACACACATGTGCACTCTATTTTGGGGTCTCTCTTTTATCTACGTATGCTTTTGCTCCCGCTGCCCCCCTCATTCTTGCATAAAGAAATTGCAGCGAACTTGAGCTTGGTCGTCTCGTTCATGCGTTGGCCGAGTTCCCATTTGAACTTGTTCTGGAATTGATCGAGTGTCAAGGGTACGTGTAAACCAGTGAGAGGCCAGCTGCTAGTTGCTCCCACAGTGGCCATTCGTTAAAGCGAATATATCGCAAAGTTAATATATTATTTATTGTCATTTTAATTCACTCTTTAAGTGTACTTCACCTAGTGTACTTATTTCTTGCGTTATTTAAAGTAGTTTATGTATATGACCTATAATTTGAATGTTTAGTTAAATACGCATACACAAAGTTTTAACTGTATTAACATTGAGTTGGGGCTCTTTCTCTCAACCTTTCTGTCCTTGTTGCACTCCCACAAATGAATTTATGCCATTTGGGTTGCCTATTGCTAAACAAAGACAAATGCGTTACTGATGTCGCATAAGGTGAGAGCGAAAGAGAGGCAGTTGGTACTGGGTAAGTGGGGCTCTGAGGGGGCGGAAGATGGAACGCTCTTGCTTGCGCACCAGTATTTGTTGCGGGTGTGAGTGTGTGTGTGACATTGCTTGTTGATATTATAGGTTTTGTTTTTGTTTTTGTTTTTGTTGCGCGTGTGTCAAGCCAATTGAGGAATGCAGCGTATGCATATGCCTCCTCCTCTTCCACCTCTTCCTCCTCCTCCTCCCCCTTCCCTTCCCATCTTCTGTTTTGTGATACTGTTTTTAGGCTTAACCTTTAAGCCCGCCCCACTGATTATTAAACCCCCCGTCCCCAAGTAACAATAATGTCTTAGGAATTTTGAGTTCTTTCAAGTAAAGTTGAGTTCTTTCCACTTGTAAATTCTTTGCCAGAATATTGCAAATTTTTACTAGCGTTTAATTGAATCATTACGCCTTTTACAGCACGACTTCGTGTCTTATCTTCTGCCAATTGCAGTTCCATGTGCATATAGTATGTGTATATAATCGTGCTTGTTAATTACCTCATTTCTATCTATACGAAAACGGGACTTGTGTGGTGAAATATAATCAATTGCCATCACACGTGGAAAAGTTTCGGAAAATGCATTTGCAGAAAATCTAAGTTAAGGGAATCATTGAGTAGTTGTTCTCTGAATTGGCTAGAATTATTAACAGTTAATGTGATAGAAATGTGTGTAAAAGGCAGGCTTCATTTCTCTTCTTGTAATAAAATTTTAACTTCATGTTATTTTATTATTATTAAATTGTTTGAAGTGATTATTCAGTTTTATTTTTCTCTGTAACTGTTTAATAGTTTATTATACCCTATCAGGGGATTATAATTTTAGTCAAAAGCTTAAAACTCAGTGAAGGAATCATTTCCGACCATATAAATCATATATATTCTTGATCAGCATCAACAGGCGAATCTTTCTAGCCATCTCTGGGAGAACAAAAAAATTTTCAAAGTTTTTTCATTTTTTTTTCTTGTAAGGAAAAGGGGTTTAATATTTAAAAAATTCGAAAAAATTGAATGTTTTTTTTATTTTAAATTGAGTATGCAGATTTATTAACCTAATAAAATCGAACTTAGGGCAGCTTTCCGAATCAAAATTAATGCCTTTTTGGCTTAGTTATGAGTTTTTTAAATTTTGATTTGTAGAACAAATTGTCATATAAAAATATAAATAAATATCGATTCAAAGAATGCATTTATTTCAAGCTTAGTTATGAATGATTTCCGATACAAACCTATAATTAAATTGCAAAGTTATATACATTTGTATGTATGAAATTAATTTTCTTTCTTGTTTTTCAGTTCATTTTAATATTAATCATTATTAAAGTTTTTTTTTTTTGACTTAAGAATGAATAATAGAGGCAGTCATTCTATCATTAAGGTTGTGTATCTCCAATGGGGAAAATAGAAACAAGTATGTACATATGTACATACATATGTGTGTATGTATTTTTTTTTTATTACTGACCAACTGTTGCTTTAGCCTTCCTTTCCTTTCAAGAGGACGAAGAAGATGGCTTAAACGCTTATTTGCAGAAGCAAAGAAAAACTGATTGCTAGCCACTTTGTTTTTTTTTTTTGCATATTGCATTCCGCTGTGCCCCTTGTTCGCTGCTGGCGAACATCAACCACATAAAGAAGGCGAAAACAAGAAGCTAATGCAAAAACAAATGGTCTGATGATATCTGCGTGACTATGAGGTTTTTTGTTGTTGCTTAGAGCTTGTTTTTCGTTTACCTTTGTGTTTTCAATACAAAAAGTGAAAAACATCAACAAATATTGTTTTAGTTTTGCGTAGATTGTTACGTTACATTTGTAACCATTATTCGTTGCGACTGTTGTTGTTTTATTGCACTTAATTTACGCCCCATGAAACTGAAATTGACAAAAGAAACAGGGGCACAACCGAGAAAGTAATGCAAAGCTGGAAATACACGGAATTCGCTAATAAATTGGTAAGAGAAGTAATGAGATCGAGGGGGAGGGTGGTGTTGGGGCAGGGGCAGGGCAGTGGGGGGTGGCTCCGTGCAAAGATTAAAGCAGTTTGATTGAGACAAAGGGAAAACAAAACGGAACGAAATGGAATGACCAAAAGAAACTATGAAATGTGCGCATTAGGGTGAACCTTTGGGGATCTCAAATCACAGTTGGCATCACTGGATATATGTATTTCCTAAAAAAAGCTTTTGAAATTGGTTGTATTGGTTATTTCATTTTATTTTCATCATATGATGTTAAACGCAGGTTCCATATTATGACCTCATAGTTTATATTTCACCATGTTCGTTCTGACTGTTTTTTTCTTTGTTTTGTCAAGATATTAAAAATGACTAGACACACTGTATTTCTTTTGTGCAAGCACTTTAAAGGGGGTTCGAACTTCGACGTAATAAGAGCCTTGGAGCATTGTTTATAAGTATCAAATAAATTCTGCCATATACAGAATTTCTTCTAATCAGGGTTCACCCCAAAAGAGAGAACGTTTTGTAACAGTGCATGTGTTAGTGATAGATCTATTTGTTTATTTACTCTCTTTTGCTTTCTATTTGCAGTTGACAACAGAGCGAAAGAGCGGCGAAAGCGGAGAAAAAGAGGCGACAGATTCGATCCCAGACGCAGTGTCTCCGGGAGAGCCAGAACAGTGAGCGAAATAAGAGCGGGAGCAAGACTGCCAAACAACCTCCTTCCCCCCCCCTATATACACAAACACACACCCACTGCCAGCCCCCCTGTCCTCCAGTGTGGAGGCACTGCATCATTGGCAGCAGCTGTGGTAGCAGCTAGAGAGGAGCGATTCAGGAGCTAACCGCCCAGCAACCGCCGCCGTATCATGTCCGCGGACTCTCCACGCCGCCATCCCACCGGCGTGGTCGGTTCCGGCCTTGGACAGGGCTCTTCCGTCTCCGGATCGGGTTCCGGTTCCAATCACGGTCATGTCTCCGGTTCTGGCTCGAGAACGGGTACGCTGCCCGCCATTGTGCCGCCGCAGACCGTGTCGGATCGCTCCATTCTGGACTCGGCCATTGGTTTCATCAACGATGTGACCTTGGCCAATCAGCCGGTTCAGGATCCCAAGGACACCATCACCTGGGCCCGATTCGAGACATGTGCGGATGTCAGCGATCCACGTTTCGGCGACGACTGGGAGCTAGAGGGAAATGCGGCACCACCGCTGCTTCTGATCCTCGGCTACGGACTGGGCGTCCAGGTTTGGGCCATACCCGCGAACGGTGAAGCCGTGGAGGTGCTATCGTGGCGTCACGGTGTCGTCACTGCCCTGCGAGTCTTACCCACACCGGCGACGGCAGCAGCTCTGGACGAAAACGGCCGGGCAGATGAGCCCGTCGATGCCTTCGCAGAGAAGCGTCCCCTGGTGGCTCTTGTCGATGGTGGCAGTGCAGCGGCCAGTGGTCTCCTTGCTGGCAATTCCGGAATGGGCATGGGCGGCGGCGGCGGAATCAACACAGTCGGTGGCTCCGGCGGCATTGGAGGTGGCGGCAGTGGTGCCGTTTCGGCATCCGCTCAATTCAGTGCCGTGAACTTTCTGTCCCTGAAAACTGGTGTCCAGGTCAAGACGATCAAGTTCAAGAACGCCGTGCTGGACATCCAGGCGAACAGATCGGCGGTGGTCATTACGTTCCACGAACGGATAGCCGTCTTCGATGCCAGGACACTGGAGGACCGTCTAACCATTACCACCTGCTATCCCAGTCCGGGGTGAGTTTTAATCTTGGTGATTTTCAAAGAGAAATACTTATTTGTTGTGGTTCCTGCTTGCAGGATTAATCCTAATCCCATTGCGCTTGGTCCACGCTGGCTGGCATACGCGGAGCACAAGCTGTTGCACTCCAAGCGCAGCGGCGGCGGGTGTGACGGCGAGGGCGTGCCCAGCTATACGGCAACAGTGCTCAATGCGGCCAAGTCCCTTGGCAAAGGGCTGCGCGAACTGGGCGAGCAGGTGGCCGCCGGATTGACTGGTACCACAGCCGGCAGCGGCGCCAGCTCTAAGAGTAGCAGCTTCGATTCGGCCAGCGGCGGCCCGGATGCCAAGCAGTCGGGCGTTGTTACCATCATCGATGTGAAGGTGAGTTTCCATGATTTCCAGCCAACTGAAGCCACTATTTGATCTTTAATGGGTACTCTTCCGTACAGCATCCGGTGAAGGATTATAGCCCCACGTCGGGCACACCTCTGAGCTCAACGGGCGGCTCACAGGCGGCCGGTGATCCGATTGTCGCACACTTTCTGGCCCATAGCGAGGCACTGGTGGCCATGGAGTTTGACAGCTCGGGCATGCTGCTGCTCACTGCCGATCGGCGTGGCCATGATTTCCATGTGTTCCGCATCCAACCGCATCCGGTGGGTCCCAGCCTGGCCGCCGTACATCATCTGTATGTGCTGCATCGCGGTGATACCAGCGCCAAAGTGCAGCACATTGCCTTCTCGCTGGACTCGCGTTGGGTGGCCGTCTCCACGCTGCGTGGCACTACCCACGTCTTCCCCATAACACCCTACGGCGGCGCCATGGGCGTGCGTACGCACACCTCGCTGCATGTGGTGAACAAGCTGTCCAGGTTCCATAGGAGCGCCGGCTTGGGAGCGGATGGTCGCTCCAGCTCACCGATTTCGCACTCGGAGAGCACGACATTCGTGCAGTCACTGCAGCCGTACCATAATCCCACATTGCCGCCGTATCCACGGCCGGCGGTGGTGCAGCCATTGGCTCAGCTGCGACAGCCCTTCACATTGGGATCACCGCCAGGATCAGCGGGCTTAGGATCGGGCGTTGGAGGAGGTGGAGGCGGTGGCGTCGGCAGCATGGGCGGTGGAATAAATTCGGGCGTTCATGGAGGAGTTGGCGGTGGCGGCAGCAGCAGCCAACGGCAGCGACAGCGTCTGTCCTCGCTGTCGGATGACAGCGGCAAGCCGCTGAGCGTATGCTCCATCTTTGCCAAGTCGAGATCTTGGCTACTGGAGCCACCGATGGCGACACGAGAGCAGCCGCATCGCGTCCAGCGCAAGGCGGTCGACTCGCTCTTCGTAATGGCCGGCCACGGGGCGCTTATCCAGTATGATCTGGATACGAAGCTAGCCTCAAGTGAGTGCATCACCATATCTTCGTCCTAATCTTTAGCTGACATTAATTTTTCCATTACAGATGTTGCCAAAGAGAAGATATGTGATGACACGCCCATCGAGCTGGAGGTGGAGGCACGTGCCCAGTGGAATCTGGGGCGACGCAAGGATGGATCTCAAGAAATCATACCACCGCTGGGGCTGGACAATTGGCTGATCAAGGACCGCCATGCCAGTCTGCTGCTGGACAGCGCCCATCAATTCGACGAGCCGGACGAGCGGGCCGAGAGCTGGCTGGCCCAGGTGGAGATCATAACGCACGCGGGTCCCCATCGCCGTTTGTGGATGGGGCCGCAGTTCGTCTTTAAGAACTATAATACGCCCAGCGGGTAAGGAATATGGCTTTAATATAATTATCAGGATCTATATAAAATTATGTTTCCTTAGTTCCAATCTAAACCATGTGGATGCCGAGGCAGTGGAGATTGGCGTCACCAAGACTTCAACCACCACTTTGCCCTCGACGGCAGCTAATGCCTCAGCATTGGGACCAGGTGCGCTGGGCGTGGGTGGAGCCAAGGATCGATCCAGTCCGTTGAATATGCCTTTAAGTGCCGCCACTTCGGTGGGAGCAGCTGGCATCGGGGGCTCGTCGGCTATGACCGGTCGCAGTGGATCCGGCGTGCCAGTGCTCATCGAATCGGGATCGTACAGTAAGTGAAAGCAAATGAAATAGATTCGGAATTGAAGACTTAACCAATATATATCATTATGAATAATAGGCAGCATAGAGCAGAGTCCCAAGTTGATGGATCGCTTCCGACATGGCCACTTGGATTCGGACTACGGGCATGGGGACACTCGTCTCAAGGAGGATCTAGCGGATGCCATGCGTGAATCACCCTCGACAGCTGCTGCACGGCGTGAGACAACGGGTAAGTGGTGATCCATAGTAAATCCAATCCGAGCTCCTTAATATCGCATGTTGTGCAAGACCATTTGAATGCTAGCTAGCCGCCGGCGATAATATTCTCTGGCTGGGGTCATGTGGAGCTAGGATCTTGTTTGGTGGCGGATGGATCTGTGCCCAACTGAAAGACCCCAGCAAAGAGTTGTTAGCTCATACGCCTTATAATAATAACATGCATAACGACCATACATCTAGCAAACTTTAGAGCTTAAAACTCTTAAATTTCTAGATACATCGCTTAAAGCCAGTCCAAAAATGAATCTGGCGTTACTCATATTGTTATTATAAGGTCTTTGGTTAGCCGGTTTCTTCGATGTCTTCACAATTCTCTTCTATTTTTTTATAAATTGTTTACTATCTTTAAGACATTTGTGTATTGTTTTATCTATTATTTTGATTCCTTTTTATTTTACTTTATGTTAAATTTTTTTGTTTTTGTTTTGGAAACACACATACATACAATACAAATACATACAATATATATTTCTTATGTTGTTTAAGTTCGAACGCTTTCGAAACGAAAATGTTTAATTCCAAATATTTTTGGTGAAAAGAATGAAAAGGTTATATTTTAATGTTGATAATGAAACACCACGAAATTGGCATTGGTTGTTGGTTGTTGATAATGATAATGATGAAATATGATAATGATACTTATGATGATGATGATGATGTAATATCCATCAATTTCCCTCCTCTCACTTTCACTTTTGCATGACTCTTTCATAACTCCATTTCTCTACCATTTCACTTTCCCCACTCCGTGTGTGTGTGCGTGTTTTTTTTTTTGTGGTGTAAAGCCTGGTGTGTTGGTGTTTTTGAACTTTCAGTTGTTGTTGTTGAACTTTTCTTCCTTGATTTTTTTTCATAGCCGAAATACATCGCTTAAGCAATAACTTAACAACAAAATTTTCTTTGGTGTTTTTTGTCCAGCCCAATAAATTGTGATATATTTCTATTTTATTGCAACTAAATTTAAGCTAACTACATTTTTGACACAGCAAATATCCTTCTTAACAAGAAATAATGAAAGAAAATAACCCTTACGAAGCTCCCCCGAAATTGAATTCTCCCTTAATACCACAGCTCGCTTTTTCAACATTATCTTAGGAATTTCATCGGGTTTATCTAATTGATCTTGATCTATAGCCTGGTTTGTCCTTACGGCTTACACTGCTCACCATCCCCTAATCTAATTCACCAGACGCTTGCATCCTTTTCACCACACTTGCTTGGCGTAAGGATTATCAATTTATTGATGCCTGGCAACGCTCCATTCGCTTAATCCTTTCCCTATTCTTCTGCAAGGCTCTCCTTCTACGGGTTCTTTCCTTGTTTGTCCCCTGTCTCTTGTGATTTGTTTCATCAACTTTTAATTTACCAAAAAAATCAAAACCAATTCTTCTGCGAAAAAAGTATCATTGCACGTGCGAGTGAGATAGCCTTTGTTGAGTGACTGAGGGCGAGTGAGATGGGAGAGAGAACAAGAGCGGGAGAGAAAGATAGAGCGAGAGAGAGAGAACGATTGAGAGGAAAGAGCACATTAATCTACATGAATCTTCTAATAAAAAGCCAAAGCCATTCAAATTTCGATAACGATATTCACAAATATACAAATTCTCCAGTTTCTTATGTTTATTTCCCAAACAAAAAAGAATAATTCCAATATAATAGAAATCAAAATAAAAAACATCGTGTCTTGTCACGCTATTTTCTTAACTTTAATTTCTTTTCGTTAATTTATTTCACACTAAAAAAACGTAAAAGAGTTTTAAAAAATATCGTTTTCGTTTTTACAAAGTTTATTTATTTATTTTCTGTTCCACGTTCGAATTTTTCTTTTAATTGTTTTGAGTGTTTTCCGCTTCCTTTTCAATCGATCAACTGCTAAAGAACTTAGTTTTTTTTTGTTGTATAATTATAATATTTAAAAAATAAAATAAAAACAGAAGCTACAGAGAGAGAGAAAGAAAAAACAATAAAAACAAAAGACAAACAAAAATCAAATGCAAATTAAACATTTTCGAATCAAGATCCAAATCAAGATCCAAATCAAGATCCAAAAAATTCGCTTTTGGCTTTTTGTTTTTTGTTTCCTGTACGAACCAAAGATGAAAGAAATGTAAAAAAAAACAAATGCGCTTTTCTCATAATTTGTTTTCTCTTCTTCTTCTATTTCTCGTTTATTCTCCGCTCTGTGTTCCGTGTCCACCGTGACCGCCCACCGTTTGTTGACCCGTCCGCCTTCGCCTCTATCTTCGAAGCAGATCACCAGGCTCCTTCATGCGGAGATCCTGCTGCTGCTGGTGGTGCTGGTGCTGCCACTGCTGCAGGCTTGACTTCCTCGCCGCTGGCTTCCTTGGAGGCAGCGACGACGACGGCACCCACAGCCACCGCCTCGACCTGTGATAATGCCTGCTATTACGATGCCCTCGCCGAGCACGAGAGCCTTAACGAGCTGGACGATTCGGAGGATACGGAGGAGGCAACGCAGCACATGGACTCTGGATCATCAACGATTTCCGCTCTGGCCTCCGTTTTGCCCAATATTTGCAGCTATTCGCGTGTAGAGAAAATGGTGAATCCCTTGGGAACGGTCACCGATCTCAATGCGGGGATTTCCGGTGAACTGCAAACGGATATGCTGGACGAGGTGGTGGGTCAGCTGGCTGCCGAGGATACCGTCATCCATGAGAACTGTGACGAGGCTCTCTTCCGTCCAGTGGTGGCCATTTTTTGCAATGATCCCACTGAACGTCAAAAGTTGCTCCAACGCAATCGGGATGATAACCCAGAGCAGGCTGCCAACTGTCAGCCGCCGGTGGTGCTGGCCAATAAGCTAATTGTTCCTGTGATTGCCAAGGAAGTGGACGAGGTGTTGGTCCAGAAGGAGAAGCAAAAGTCGCAGAAGCAATCGCACAAGGCGCAGCAGCAGCAGCAACACCAGCAGCAACAGCAGCAGCAGCAACAACAGCAGCAAAAGTCTCTGCGATCTCTGGCCGCTGCCGAAGATGCAGCTCAAGCCCAGAAATTCGCCGAGTTATCGCATCTCAACAAGCCAAAGGGCAACAACAACAATAAAACTGCCAGCCAGAAGAGCGGAAGTTGCACCTCCGAGGACGAGAGTGCTCCAGCCATAGCCAGTGGCAAATCATCCTCGAAGAAGACCAAGGGTGGCAACAACAAGCAGCCAAAAGCCAGCGGGAAAGTCACCGAGAGAGCGATTATAGTGGAGAAGCGCAAGAGTCCAGAGCCGGAGCCAGAGCCAGAGCCAGAGCCAGAACCAGAACTGGAGGTAGAACCAGAGCAGGTGCTGGACTCCGATCTGGAATCAGATCATGCTGATAGCTTGCTGGCCAACAAGCGAAGCATTGCCGCCGTAATGGTGAGCAGTGCCAGTGCCCAGGGCTTGAGCCTGCATGTGGAGACGTGTACTACAAATGCAGAAGACGAGGAGGAGCCGGAGGAGGAGGAGCAGCAGCAGGATGACGAGGAGCAGGAGCAGCTAGAGGTGAAGCTAAACAAGAAGCAGGAGAAGCCTCAAGTTCAAGAGCTGCCTGTAGGAAAACCTACTCGAACACTGAACACAAAAGAGAAGCCAAGGAATCCGGAGCCAGAAAAGATTTTAAAGCCGACGCAGAGTGTCCAGCCAGTGGACATTTTCACTTCCGAGGAACCTGTAGTTACGGTTAAATTGCCACCCAAAACAGAAGAGGCGTCCTCTGATGATACCAAGAAGAAGGTGAACGAGAGTTCCAAAAAGGCAAAACCAGAGACAGGGGGCAAGAAGCCAAAGGAGAATCCGAATCTGGACAAGAAGGGTGCTGAAACCAAGAGTCAGGAGGCAAAGGAGGCGCTCAGAAAAAAGAGCGAAGCTCCTGTTAAGGAAGAAATCAAAACTGTAGCACCCGTGGACAACGGAAAGAAGGAGATGAAGGACGCGAAGGAGAAGTTCACTCAACAGAAAGAGAAACCGGAGCTGGTCAAGGAGAAATCCCCAGAGAAGGAGAAACCTATAGAGAAGGAGAAACCTGTAGAGAGGGAGAAACCTTTAGAGAGAGAGAAACCTTCGGAGAGGGAGAAACCCTTGGAGAAATTAAAACCCGGTGAGAAGGTAAAAGCCACAGAGAAGGAGAAACCAAGCGACAAATCTCTCGAGAAGGAAAAGACACTCGAAAAGGAGAAGCCGCTGGAAAAGGCAAAGCTTTCCGAAAAGGAAAAACTCTCGGAGAAGTCCTCATCGGTTACTCCTCCACCCACGAGCTATGTGGTAAAAGTGGTGGAGGAACCAGCACCAGCAGCAGCACCTGTATCCATCTCGAAACCAACTCCTCCGATTCCCAGTCCTTGGAAGATTGTCACGGAGGTCGCACCAACCCCCAAGCAGCTCTCTGCTGCTGTCCAGGACTATCCCAGTCTGGGCAAGGCAGCCGGCAAGTCGAGTCCGGAGAAGAAGCGAGATGAGAAATTGCTCCCAGGATTGGTTACGCCCCCGAAAGAGGAGCCAAAGCCGACTGGAACAACTTCCCGCTCCTCCTCGGTGAAGGACAACTTCGAAGACTTTCTCAGCGGCCTGAAGCCACTTGAAGAGCTGCCCCCACTGCCAGCCCTGGAGCCACTTGAAGTCAAGGAGGTGGCGGAGTCGTCGTCGAAGAGGGATGCGGAGCCAACGCAGCTAAGTCTCATTAATTTCGAGAGTCCGTTGCAGGAGAATGCCGCTATTCCGAGGCGGATATCGCCACCACCGCGGGGCTTTACCGAACAGAACCTGATCCTGGCGCTCTGCGGTTCCCTGCACTATGAGAACGAGCAGGAGCGGCTCCGGGAGACCGAGACGGAGCTGCTGGTAACCGAACCAGAGCCAGAACCAGAGGAACCAGAACCGGAGCCAGAGGAACAGAGCTACATACCCCTGGAAGCGATTTCATTGTCATCCCTGCAAAAGTCCACCTCCACATCGAACAACTCGTCGGGTTCCGAGGAAATTGTCATCATGGAGGGACCCGCCAAGAAGCTGAGCAAGAAGCACAAACGACTGAAGCAACTCCAGTTGCAGCAGCAGCAGCGGGATCGCGAAAGGGAGCCAGATGATGAGGAACTGCGTCCGCTGATCAGCATCAGCATGTGCGATTCCCAAGTGGAGATGCAAAAGCTGGCCAAAACCCTCTCGGGTGATGATGACGAGCGGGAAAAGGATCTAGAGCTGGAGCTGGAACTGGGGCAGCTTGAGGAGCCGGAGCAATCACTGCCCGAGGATCTGCTGCATTTTGGCAGCAGTGGTGCGGCCCTGGCTGTTACAACGGACAGCGAGGGGCCCGTGCCGGCCACCACATCCGATGACAATCTGACCTACGGCCAGCAATCCTCATCCGCCAGCAGTGCCGCGCCGCACAAGCTCAAGACCAAGAAGCTGGAGCACAAGATTAATCTAATTGCGGCCATAGAGGCGGCCACCTCGTCGTCCACATCCTCGGCGGAGGAGAGTAGCGTGGAGACGACGCTACATCCGGATACCACAGGCCTGGGCCTTGGTTTGCCTTCGAGCAGTGCCTCTGGCGGAGCTATTGGCTCCGGCTTGGGTGCTAGTTCCGGTGGCAATGCTGCCTCCTCGAGCCTGACCAATGCCGAAGGAGGTGGAGTCGGTGTTGGCGGCAGTGGTGGCGTCACCTCGGTGGGCGTGACCAGCCCGCCGAGTGCCACAAAGAAGAAGACAAAGCGACGCAAGAGATAAGAATTAGCGATTTGTTTGCTGTGCGTCTTTAGCCTCGTGGTGCTGTGGCATCTGTATGCCGCCAATCGGGTGGCACAATCCACCGGCGGCAGTGCACCCAGTGCCCATGCGCTTCAGCAGTCGTCGTTGGACCATGTCCCATTGTCTCCAGAACAGCCAGCAGAGATGGGAGAGCCAGGAGTGCCGGGTGAGCCAGTAGACCAGGCAGGACGAAGCCCTGGGTCCGATTCCCCCCAACCCAAGCCCATAGTGGAGCAGGAACAGGAGCAGGAGCAGGTTCCGCAGCGGCAGCAGGCAAAGTAGGAGAGCAGCAAACACTGAGAGAAACCAGAGAAGAGGAGGAGAAGCAGCAGAAGATTCATATTCATATATATAGTTTGGTGTGAAGGACCCGCCAGGAACAGACAGACAACCACGACAGATTCTAGCTTAATTCATTTCTCAGCAGTAACCACGAAAAGCAAAAGCAAAAGCAAAAAAGCAAAAGAAAACCATACAAAAAACCATAAAACACACAAAAAACACTGCAAAAAAATTAATATAATTATAATATTAATTAATAATTGTGATTTATCGAAAAGAACAGAAAGTAACAAAAAGAAATTCTAGTTTTAATGCATAATTTAAACTGAAGAAAAACAAAATGAAAACGACAAAAAACAAAACAAAACCGCGAAAAAAACCAAAACAAAAAACATTAAAACTTAAAAATGAGGAAAAACCACACAAAAAACAAATTTAAATACTAACCAAACTTTTAAGTGCAAAGTTATATATTGTTAGCTATACGTTTCTATAAATTATACACTCTATATATACACATTATATATAGATATAAAGATATATATTTATATTACACAGACACGAGAATAAATTAATGCTCTCCAAAATTGTACATAAAAAAAGGCGCTAGAAATGGTAAAAAATTTGTAAAATTCAATCAGCACACACACACACGCATACATACAGGACATTCAGTTGGAAAACCACTTAATTGCGTTTTAAAAAATATAAAAAGATAATGGTAGTGTGCAGCCCCATATGGGCGTTCAATTCAATTTAAAATAATAGTAATAAAAAGAAATAACCACTGCGGGAGAAGCTAAATATCAGAGTTTCTCCTGCCTGAATATCCAAACTGCGTGTGATTTTTGCAAGCAATTCAAAACAACTAAAAAAAAACTACAACTACAACTAAAAAGAATCGATTCAATATCGATTAAGTATCGATTACTAAACTGTCCAAATGTCACAACTTGTTTCAACTCGTTTCTAGGCTTTGCTTTCGTTAAGTTTTCCCTGTAAATCGTTCAAGTTTTTTTCCACATGTATCTTTTTCGTTTTTATGCTTGTTTATTTATTGAATTTTTTTATAATATAAAAAACGGTCTCTTGTAGGAACTTACAAATATTTTTATTCTTTTTTTTCAATAATTGTAAAAAGTAAAAGAAAGAGAGATAGAGAGAATGGAATCCAATTTGTTTTCTGTATATAAAAAAATATCGTATAAAAATGTAATCTAACTCGCAGTATTTATGATTTAATTAACGTTTGAGAAATGAGAAAAAAAGGCAAGGAGACAAATGAGGGAAATCGCTAAACACTAAAATTTAATTTAATTAAATGATGTATGATTAAATAAATGCAATTTTAGTTAAAAACAACAAGATATATGGTATTTCGTTGGGGGCTACACATATCATCTTCAGAAACACCTACAATGGTTTCAATTTTTGTTAATTTAAAGATGATAAAAAGTAGAGGAAACCAACTTCGGGAAACCGAAATTAAATTTGATAAAAATCTGTTGAAAACTGGTAAAATTATAATTTTTTTTCTTATTTTTTCGATCGTTCCTATGGCAGCTATAGGATATTGTAGTCTGATTTTAAAAAACTAATATCAAAATTCTATAATAATTAAGGATGAATGTCTCAAATTAGATTAAGATATGTTGATAACTAACTATAAAAGTTATTATATTTGTTCTATAAATCGTCCGATTGTTCCTTTTCAAGCTATATATATGTATATATTTAGTCAACCGATTCGGCATGCTCAAATATATATACTAGTATAATTATATAGAAGAATAACTCCATAGTTTCGTAGCTTGCATTTCAATTTGTTCCAAAAGAAATCTCGCACACCTGTGCATATGATTCCCAACTGGTTCTGACATCCCCGGAACGAAGTGACTGCTGCCGGCCAAGTCTCAGAAATGTGTTGTTACAAAAGTTGCAAGTCATTGTTTATTAGTGTATAAAGTTAGTGTCCATAGTTAATTACTGATTATAGTTAATAAGTGTTCAGAGTTACTTAATTTGCATTGATACTTCCTTGTCAAAATAACTTTCTAAAGAGACTTACTGTTGAAAGATACTTCTGATTAGAGATACTTACTGTTCAGAGTTAATTACTGATCAGAGTTACTCACTGGTCATAGTTACTTGCTGGTCATAGATACTTACTGTTCAGAGAAACTTTCTGATCATAGTTTTATAAATCGTCCGATTGTTCCTATGGCAACTATATATATGTGTATATAGTCCACCGATTCGGCATGCTCCAATTTATTTACCAGTAAAATTATATAGAAGAAAAACTCCATAGTTTCATTCAAATAGCTTGCTCTTAAATGTGTTTCAAAACAAATGGCGCACATCTGTGCATATGATTCCCAACTCGTTCTAACATCCCCGGAACGAAGTGACTGCTGCCGACCAAGTCTTAGATACGTGTTGTGTTACAAAAGTTGCAAGTCATTGTTTATTAGTGTTCAAAGTTGATTAGTGTCCAAAGTAACCTGCTGATCAAAGTTAATTACAGATCATAGTTAATAAGTGTTCAGAGTTACTTAATTTGCATTGATACTTCCTGGTCAAAGTTACTTTATATAGAGACTTACTGTTCAAAGATACTTCTGATTAGAGATACTTACTGTTCAGAATTAATTACTGATCAGAGTTACTCACTGGTCAAAGTTACTTGCTGGTCATAGATACTTACTGTTCAGAGTAACTTAATGTTCATAGAAACATACTGATTGTAGTTAATTACTGGTCATAGTTAATTACTGATCATAATTCTATAAATCGTCCGATTGTTCCTATGGCAGCTATATATATGTATATATATAGTCCACCGATTCGGCATGCTCCGATTTATTTACTAGTAAAATTATATAGAAGTGAAGTTCCATAGTTTCGTTCAAATAGCTTGCTCTTAAATGTGTTTCAAAACAAATGGCGCACATCTGTGCATATGATTCCCAACTCGTTCTAACATCCCCGGAACGAAGTGACTGCTGCCGTCCAAGTCTTAGATACGTGTTGTGTTACAAAAGTTGCAAGTCATTGTTTATTAGTATTCAAAGTTAATTAGTGTCGAAGGTAACCTACTGATCATAGTTAATAAGTATTCAGAGTTACTTAATTTGCATTGATACTTCCTGGTCAAAGTTACTTTATATAGAGACTTACTGTTGAAAGATACTTCTGATTAGAGATACTTACTGTTCAGAGTTAATTACTGATCAGAGTTACTCACTGGTCATAGTTACTTGCTGGTCATAGATACTTACTGTTCAGAGAAACTTAATGTTCTTAGAAACTTTCTGATCATAGTTCTATAAATCGTCCGATTGTTCCTATGGCAACTATATATATGTATATATAGTCCACCGATTCGGCATGCTCCGATTTATTTACCAGTAAAATTATATAGAAGAAAAACTCCATAGTTTCGTTCAAATAGCTTGCTCTTAAATGTGCTCCAAAACAAATTCCGCACATCTGTGCATATGATTCCCAACTCGTTCTAACATCCCCGGAACGAAGTGACTGCTGCCGACCAAGTTTTAGATACGTGTTGTGTTACAAAAGTTGCAAGTCATTGTTTATTAGTGTTCAAAGTTAGTAACTAATCATACATACTTACTGGTCATAGATACTTAATGATCATAGTTATTAAATCTTGAAAGATACTTACTGATCATCTACATTTAACAACCGTTTCTATGGCAGTTACATATATTATATATTGTAGTATTCCGATTTTCATAAAACTGAAATGGAAGTTCTATAAAAATAAAAGAGGGTATAAAAATGCATAACTCACTGCTTTACAAGCTTCTGACTAAAATGAAAATACCCGAAAAGGTATAAAAATAGGTATAAACTTATGCAATTATTTTTATAAGTTTTAAAGTCTCATAGCTAAGCCACAAATGCATTAATTTTAAATCGGAAGCCTGTCCTATGTTAGTTATTTTTAGTTTAGTAAATCTGCATACTTAGTTTCAAATTTAAACAAATTTAAAATTTTTGGTCAATTTTGGAAAGTTTCAACGCCTTTCCTTTTTTGCAAAAAATGGAAGATTTCTAAAAAAAAATTTTTTTGGCCGGAGATAGCTAGAAAGATTTGCCTGTTAATGCTGATCAATAATATATATGATTTGTAGGGTCGGAAATAATTTCTTCACTTAATTTTATGCTTCTGACTGGAATTATAATACAATTTTTAAACCAATCTTTATCTATATTTTTATATGAAAATTTGTTTACCAATCAAAGTTTAAAAATTTCATAACTCACCCAAAAATGCATTAATTTTAATTTGGAAAGCTGTTTTGTGCTAGTTGTTATAAGATTAATAAATCTGCATACTCAATTTCAAAGGTAAAACAATTTGAATTTTTGATGAAATTTTTGACAATTTTAAGGATGTAACCCCTTAAATAATTTCGAAAAAATGTTAAAATTTTATTTTTCTTCATAAGATAGCTAGATCGACTCGGCTGTTGATGCTGATCAAGAAAATATATGATTTATAGGGTCGGAAATGACTCCTTCTCTGACTTTTCAGCTTCTGGCTGAAATTATAAAACCCTGAAAGGTATAATTATATAGCAAAATATGTCGCAAGGTCTGGGTTAGTTTTAAAATTATTGTAAGGCTAAGAAATCACTATATGTGTATTATTTAGAGTTAAGTTATGCTGTTGATACATTACTTTAAATTAAAATTTAAGAATGGGATCTACGGAAATAAGGGAATTAATGGGAACATAAATGCATAGCTAGCAGCAGAGTTTAATTTTAAACCTAATCACTTAACTAATATCTATGTTAATAATATGATGTGTCATGGTAAAGACTTACCCCAGTGGAGGACACGTGGCTATCCGTTTTCGTCATTGCTCAATTGATCCGAGTGTGTAAATCACTTCCGGTGCCTTCAAGGCAAGCTTCATCCTGATCATCCAAATGTTGTCCATAGGCCACGTCATATTTTTCGGCTCGAAGGGCAGGCACTATCACTATCACTCTAGATGTTAACACTGGAGACGCCACCGACGGAATGAGGTGCGCAAGGCGGCAGAGCCCGCTATTTATAGGCTGCGAGGCAAGAGAACAGAGAATATGAGAGCGGGAGAGCAAGAGGTACCAGAGTGAGGCAGAGCCATATAGAGTGTAAGGGGTGTCTCTAGAGATGCACAAAGAGGGAGAGGCACAGAGAGTGGGAGCGAGTGGGAGTCAGAGAAATAGAGGCATATTCATATTTTATTCAGGAAATTAGTTAATTTTAATTTAAATCATTTAATAGGCTTTTAATGTTTAAATTTGCATTGCTAAAGTATTGTCTTTTATTTTATTTAAAATTTAAATGATTTTTAATCTTTTATTTGAAAAATACTTATGTTTTTCTGTTCTTTTGTTATTATTTTTTATTTTATAGTTATTTAAGCTACATTTAAGTTTTAAATGCATATCCTACTCCCATCGCTTTTCGGAAATGACTCTTTCACTGCCTTACAAGCTTCTGACTAAAATGAAAATACCCTAAAAGGTATAAAAATAATTATTAATTATGCAATTATTTTTATTTGGGCCAACAAACACCAATTTAAAATCGGAAAGCTGTTCTGTGCTAGTTTTTAATATGTTAATAAAACTGCATAGTCAATTTAAAATTAAAAAATTAAAATGTATATCAATTGAAAATTTTAAGGGGTTACATTCATTTTCTTTTTTTTTATTTAAATTGGTAAAATATTTGTTTCCACCTGAGATGGATAGATTGACTGGGCTTTTAATACTGATCAAGAATATATATGATTTATAGGGTCGGAAATGACTCCTTCACATTATATGTTGATTTATTATGCTGGAAAATCACTTTCTTTAGCAAGAATTAATTTATTTTCTCTCCTCTTTTTTAATCTTAGGCAACTATTTCACCAAGGATCAATTGGATGGCCTGGCTGCGCACAACAACAACAACAACATCAACAACAATATAATTCCAACCAAAGGCAACACTGCGATTCCGAATGCAACAACCTCGACCAACCCAATGCTAATGATGAACAACAAGTCACAGAAATTGGAGGCAACGGATGTGGCCACAGATTATCCAATACGGCAGTCATTCGGTGAACTTTCGACGGTGGTGAACATCGATGTGTTTGATGATCAACTAAGCATGAGCAGCATCAGCACCAACAGCCGGCTGTCACTGGAGGGACCACCGTCGCAGTCATCACCACCACTGAGCCTGACCAACGGTGGCAGCGGCGGAGGCGGAGTCTTGATGGACACCAATTTGATGCACTTTAGCGAGAGTGCTGGTACTGCAACTGCAGGACTGGCTTCGGCCAATCGTCAGCCCTTCGAGGTGGATGTGGATCTGGATGGAGATGATGATGACGGCGATGGCGACGGCGATGATGATGAGGATGAGGATGAGGAGGAGAGAGGACGGTTGCGGCAGCGGGATAGAGCAGAGATTCGGTTGGGACGCCGGAATTTGTGAGAGTTAATGCAACGGGCGGGCCTAATTGGTGGCCAGCTCCAGCTGCGACGCATCTGCACTCAGCTCTTTAGTCCGCGGTCCGCCGAGGAGCTGTAGAATCCCTGATTCCTTTCGTTTTTGGTGCTATCTGTTTCCCTCTACATCTACATCGTCCTCGTTCTCGTTCGCGTCCTCGTCTTCGTATTCGTATCTGTATCTGGGTTGCCGCCGAGCTATCCTAGCTTAATTTAGCTTGTTTTCCAAAGTAGTCCAAATAGTCGGCCATTTTTATTATTATATATATTTTTTTTAATCCTTTTACATTACAAAACACACACACACACCCCCTAAAAACAAAAACTAGAATGTGAAATGCCAATGCAATAAAAAAATCATGTTGAAAAAAAGAGATATATAAGCATAAGAAAATAGATCAGATCAGAGAGACCTCAGCTGAATGCCGTGATATTTAAAATAAAATTTAACAAACAAAAAATATATAAAGAAACCAGATACAAGAGAGCAAAGTGTGAAAGAAAAAGAGAGATAGAGGCGAAAAAACAATACAATATTTTAAATATATATACATTTAAACATTGCAAGATCGAAAGCATAAACCACAATTGAACCACAAAATACAAACTACAAAATATGAAATATGAAATATGAAATAGTTGTAATAGTAATAACTCAAACTACTTAACCCTTAGCCTTAAAGGAGAAAAAATTCGGTGAAGATAATTCGCATTCTATGCTATTCTGCATACATAAATATTTTTTTTGTTTCAAATTTTGTACTTTAGTTAAGTAGGAATTTATTTTTTTTTATATACTTTTCTATATAAGCCCATTCAAGTCCAGTTGAGAATATCCCACTCGGTACACGGTGCGTTTAGCTACCATAAGCTATTGATATAAACTAACACTCTTTTTATTCTATAATAATATTCTATAATGCCGTTTCTAAGTCTTGAGTCTGCCTTCTTTTTTTGTACTCTTCAATTTTGATTCAGAGCGAGCTCTGATTTTGATTCATTCCAAAACATAAGGAAAAAAAACAAACAATATGAAAAACCCACACAACTAGCAACAATAAAACATTAAAGTAAAGTCAGTAAAAAGTGAAAAAAAACATATCCATTTACAAGAAATACGTATACAATATAAAATATATATACAAAAATATTCCCATAATTTTTTTTCGGTGCATACTAACAACACATCCCAAAAATAAGAAGAAAAAACATTGAAAATTCACAAGTCTTGAGAGAAAACCGTTGTTCAAACTTCAGAAAACATTACATCTACTATATATAAATATATATACATATATATTTTTGTAAACACAATTAGATACATTTATATATATTTAGAGACGAGCATACCCCGAGCCATCTTTGGTGATACCAAAGTAAATGAGAGTTTATCGCAGTTAGAGCAATGAGAATTTCGGCTCTTGTTGCCGCTTCCTGTTTCCACCTAAAAAATAAAATAAACTGAGAAAAACAGATTAATACACAGACACACACACACACACACGCATACTGCTGGCCAGGTTGAGGTTGTGGACTAAGGATCGAGGATTTTATATATTTGAGCAAAATACGGAAGCGGATAAGGAGGAGAATAAGGATATTTTTTATACTTGCTACTAACTCTCGTCTTCACTTTGTGTTTCGACTTTAAAAGGATATGACTTCCCACATATACATACATATATATATATATATACATACATATATACAGCATATAGATACGCAAATTGGCAGACAATTTACTTAAAAACCTATATCTACATATACGAGTATATATATTCCTACATATACATTTATATGGCCATCTTATATACGATGTCCATTTCATGTCGTCGCATGTCTTTCCCCTTAGTTAATCGAAAGTTATATAAAAAAAACAAAAACACAAAACGAAAGCTGAAAAAAATTATATATACAAAAACAAACAACTTAAAAAACAAAAATCCATTTGTATAACCGAATGTGTCATAGAATTCATTTTGAGGGATCGATTTTAGAATCGAACCCACCATATATTATAATAATAAATGCATAAACTTAAAAACTCCAACCAGCAGTTGTTTTAATCGTGTTTGAAAGTGGTTAAGTGCGAACAAGCATACATGGACAATTTTCACATTTTAAATATATATAGTTTTCTTTATGTATAATAACATAAAAAGGTCCATGCATCTGAATAAAAACGAAAATTATTATAAGAAAAGAAAAATGCATACATTTAACAGACCAATGTGATTTCAAATTTAAAATGACGATCAGTTGCCGCCATATAAGTTAGGCGCCAACATTGAATTAGGTTTTAAATTTGGCGGCTCTTTTGCTTTCGTAAACTGCTGTTGTTGTAAAAGAATTGTTGTTGTTATTGCAGGCAAAAAACAGCCTTCAATTTGGTAATTTTCAGTACAAAATAGTCAATTTCTGGATCTGAAGAACCAGGCGAACAGAAACCGCAGAAGGCAGATAAATTTTGGTGCACGAGCTGCAAATTAGGGCTGTCCGTTTAGCAATATTATAGCAGAGCTTAAAGCTTTGAGCTTAAAGCTCAAAGCCAACATCTACTTAGAAAATAGCTGATTTGACAACTCTATAAATAACAACAATTTTTTGTAGTGTGACCAACTAATTTTTCACTACAATTATATCGAAGTGTGACCGCTTTGACTTTCCGCAGGTAGCCTGCAACCGTGTGCAGCAGCGACGATCAACTGCTGTCAGAAAACCACATGCAGCTTTGACACCTTTTTAGGTTATGGCGAATGCACTCAGGAACAGCCACAGGATCAGGATGAGCTAAATCATGTCCGGGGCGTGCTGGTCACAGCCCGGCCGGCGGCAGTGCAGACCACTTCACTCCTGCTGCCCATTGATGAGCCATCCAACAAACCCTCGCCGGCCTATAGCGTGAACAGCGCTAAGGAGAAGAGCCTCGATGACCAGCATTCGGATGACTCGGGCATCTCGGCCTCCTCGCAGAGCAACAACAATCTCCAGGACAAACAGCAGCAGCCACTTAAGCTGACCGTGGTCACCCGCCACGAGCAGCGTTACATTGGACCCAACTGCCTCAACATGACACCGGAGCCGCCGCAGCAGAAGCTCATCACCAGGACCATTTCCACTCCGCGGCTAATCGGCCTGCCCCAGAAGCATCACGTATGTACATATATCCTCTTTTCTATCGGCATGCATCCATGTGGAGCAGCGACGATCAACTGCTGTCAGAAAACCACGTGCAGCTTTGACATCCTACTTTTTAGGTTATGGAGAATACACTCAGGAGCAGCCACAGGATCACGATGAGCTGGATCATGTCCGGGGCGTGCTGGTCACAGCCCGGCCGGCGGCAGTGCAGACTACTTCACTCCTGCAGCCCATTGATGAGCCATCCAACACCCCCCTTGCTGGCCTCTAGCGTGAACAGCACCAAGGAGAAGAGTCTCGATGACCAGCATTCGGATGACTCGGGTATCTCGGCCTCCCCACAGAGCAACAACAATCTCCAGGACAAGCAGCAGCAGCCACTTAAGCTGACCGTGGTCACCCGCCACGAGCAGCGTTACATTGGACCCAACTGCCTCAACATCACACCGGAGGCGCAGCAGCAGAAGCTTATCACCGCAGCTAAGCGGCCTGCTGCAGAACCGACAGTTTGCCTTCGGTGGTGCCTCTTCCAAGGGCGTGATGCAGCGGTTTATGGCCTTCCATGGCAAGGTGGGCAACATCAGCAACAGCACCACCCTCAAGATGAACAGGCGCACGGCGTTGACCTTCCTGGAGAACGGCTACTCGTCAACGAGCATTAACACGGTCACCCCATCACCGCAGCCATCGAGAGGGACACGGAGGGCAGACTGTTGCGTCGAGACTATGTGCCCGTCGAGCAGAAGATCCAGCAGGAGCTGCAGGAGCCCAAGTCGCGGGGGAAGAAGCTGAAGCGCCTGCGCAAGATTAAAAGGCAGAACACACTGAAGGCTTCGCTGGAAAAGCTGTGAGTACACGTCAAGGCTTTAAAGAATCCTCTTATAATCTTACATGTTTTCGTTTCCAGCCAGCTAAGCACAGATGACGAGGCCGATGCGGACGACAATGACGACGAGGACTCTGCTATGGACCCGGAAAACTGCGACATGCCCAGTCCACCCAGGAGTGTGATAGAAATGGGCAAGTTTTAGATAACCTACTTAAAAAAGTTGTATTCTCATTGAATTTTCATTCTTATATCAACACAAACGAACCGGAGGACGTTCACAAGCCCGCTGGCAATCGCAGACTGAGTGCAGCCGCCTACATAGCCAATGGAGCCAGGAATGGCAGCACTAAGGGGATGCGTCTGGCCATGTCGCTGGCCCAGCTCTGTGATCTGTCGTCCAAGCAGGCGCCCTTATCGCGAGGCCCTATTGCCCAGTGGGAAAGCCTGATCAAGAACCGTTTTACAGTGTGACCAACTAATTTTCCATGTCCTTTTTCGAAGTGTGACCGCTCAAGCTCAAGCTGACCGTGATCACCCGCCAGGAGCAGCGTTACATTGGACCCAACTGCCTCAACATGACACCGGAGCCGCCGCAGCAGAAGCTTATCACGGCAGCTAAGCGGCCTGCCCCAGAACCGTCAGTTTGCATTCGGTGGTGCCTCTACCAAGGATGTGATGCAGCGGTTTATGGCCTCCCATGGCATGTTGGGCAACATCAGGAGCTCAGGGAGAAATCAGAATGGAGTCAGCAGCAACAGCAGCACCCTCAAGCTGAACACGCGCACGGCGTTGGCCTACCTGTAGAACGGCTACTCGCCAACGAGCATTAACGCGGTCACCCCATCACCGCAGCCATAGAGAGGGACATGAAGGGCAGGCCGTTGCGTCAAGGCTATGTGCCCGTCGAGCAGAAGATCCAGCAGGAGCTGCAGGAGCCCAAGTCGCGGGGGAAGAAGCTGAAGCGCCTGCGCAAGATTAAAAGGCAGAACACACGGAAGGCTTCGCTGGAAAAGCTGTGAGTACACGTCAAGGCTTTAAAGAATCCTCTTATAATCTTACATGTTTTCGCTTCCAGCCAGCTAAGCACAGACGACGAGGCCGATGCGGACGACAATGACGAAGAGGACTCTGCTATGGACCCGGAAAACTGCGACATGCCCAGTCCACCCAGGAGTTGGATAGAAATGGGCAAGTTTTAGATAACCTACTTAAAAAAGTTGTATTCTCATTGAATTTTCGTTCTTATATCAACAGCAACGAACCGGAGGACGTTCACAAGCCCGCTGGCAATCGCAGACTGAGTGCAGCCGCCTACATAGCCAATGGAGCCAGGAATGGCAGCACTAAAGGGATGCGTCTGGCCATGTCGCTGGCCCAGCTCTGTGATCTGTTGTCCAAGCAGGCGCCCTTATCGCGAGGCCCTATTGCCCAGTGGAAAAGCCCGATCAAGAACCGTTATACAGTGTGACCAACTAATTTTCCATGTCCTTTTTCGAAGTGTGACAGCTTTGGCTTTCCGCTGTTTGCTTGCAACCATGTGCAGCAGCGACGATCAACTGCTGTCAGAAAACCACGTGCAGCTTTTACCTCCTACGTTTTGGGTTATGGTGAATGCACTCAGGAGCAGCCACAGGATCAGGATGAGCTGGATCAAGACCAGGTCATGCTGGTCACAGTCCGGCCGGCGGCAGTGCAGACCACTTCGCTCCTGCAGCCCATTGATGAGCTATCCAACACCCCCTCGCTGACCTCTATCGTGATCAGCGACAAGGAGGAGAGCCCTGATGACATTAGAATGTCTCGTGCATCTCGGCCTCCCCACAGATCAACAACAACCTCCAGGCCAACCAGCACCAGCAGCCGCTCAAGCTGACCGTGATCACCCGCCAGGAGCAGCGTTACATTGGACCCAACTGCCTCAACATGACACCGGAGCCGCCGCAGCAGAAGCTTATCACGGCAGCTAAGCGGCCTGCCCCAGAACCGTCAGTTTGCATTCGGTGGTGCCTCTACCAAGGATGTGATGCAGCGGTTTATGGCCCCCATGGCATGTTGGGCAACATCAGCAGCTCAGGGAGAAATCAGAATGGAGTCAGCAGCAACAGCAGCACCCTCAAGCTAAACACGCGCACGGCGTTGGCCTACCTGGATAACGGCAACTCGCCAACGAGCATTACCACGGTCACCCCATTACCGGCGGCCATCAAGAGGGATTTGGTGGGCAGACTGTTACGTCGGGACTATGTGCCCGTCGAGCAGAAGATCCAGCAGGAGCTGCAGGAGCCCAAGTCGCGGGGGAAGAAGCTGAAGCGCCTGCGCAAGATTAAAAGGCAGAACACACGGAAGGCTTCGCTGGAAAAGCTGTGAGTACACGTCAAGGCTTTAAAGAATCCTCTTATAATCTTACATGTTTTCGCTTCCAGCCAGCTAAGCACAGACGACGAGGCCGATGCGGACGACAATGACGAAGAGGACTCTGCTATGGACCCGGAAAACTGCGACATGCCCAGTCCACCCAGGAGTTGAATAGAAATGGGCAAGTTTTAGATAACCTACTTAAAAAAGTTGTATTCTCATTGAATTTTCATTCTTATATCAACAGCAACGAACCGGAGGACGTTCACAAGCCCGCTGGCAATCGCAGACTGAGTGCAGCCGCCTACATAGCCAATGGAGCCAGGAATGGCAGCACTAAGGGGATGCGTCTGGCCATGTCGCTGGCCCAGCTCTGTAATCTGTCGTCCAAGCAGGCGCCCTTATCGCGAGGCCCTATTGCCCAGTGGGAAAGCCTGATCAAGAACCGTTTTACAGTGTGACCAACTAATTTTCCATGTCCTTTTTCGAAGTGTGACCGCTTTGACTTTCCGCTGTTTGCTTGCAACCATGTGCAGCAGCGACGATCAACTGCTGTCAGAAAACCACGCGCAGCTTTGACATCCTACTTTTTAGGTTATGGAAAATGCACTCAGGAGCAGCCACAGGATCAGGGTGAGCTGAATCATTCTAATGACTCGGGCATCTCGGCCTCCCCACAGATCAACAACAACCTTCAGGCCAAGCAGCACCAGCAGCCGCTCAAGCTGACCGTGATCACCCGCCAGGAGCAGCGTTACATTGGACCCAACTGCCTCAACATGACACCGGAGCCGCCGCAGCAGAAGCTTATCACGGCAGCTAAGCGGACTGCCCCAGAACCGTCAGTTTGCATTCGGTGGTGCCTCTACCAAGGATGTGATGCAGCGGTTTATGGCCTCCCATGGCATGTTGGGCAACATCAGCAGCTCAGGGAGAAATCAGAATGGAGTCAGCAGCAACAGCAGCACCCTCAAGCTGAACACGCGCACGGCGTTGGCCTACCTGTAGAACGGCTACTCGCCAACGAGCATTAACGCGGTCACCCCATCACCGCAGCCATAGAGAGGGACATGAAGGGCAGGCCGTTGCGTCAAGGCTATGTGCCCGTCGAGCAGAAGATCCAGCAGGAGCTGCAGGAGCCCAAGTCGCGGGGGAAGAAGCTGAAGCGCCTGCGCAAGATTAAAAGGCAGAACACACGGAAGGCTTCGCTGGAAAAGCTGTGAGTACACGTCAAGGCTTTAAAGAATCCTCTTATAATCTTACATGTTTTCGCTTCCAGCCAGCTAAGCACAGACGACGAGGCCGATGCGGACGACGATGACGAAGAGGACTCTGCTATGGACCCGGAAAACTGCGGCATGCCCAGTCCACCCAGGAGTTGGATAGAAATGGGCAAGTTTTAGATAACCTACTTAAAAAAGTTTTATTCTCATTGGATTTTCATTCTTATATCAACAGCAACGAACCGGAGGACGTTTACAAGCCCGCTGGCAATCGCAGACTGAGTGCAGCCGCCTACATAGCCAATGGAGCCAGGAATGGCAGCACTAAGGGGATGCGTCTGGCCCTGTCGCTGGCCCAGCTCTGTGATCTGTTGTCCAAGCAGGCGCCCTTATCGCGAGGCCCTATTGCCCAGTGGAAAAGCCCGATCAAGAACCGTTATACAGTGTGACCAACTAATTTTCCATGTCCTTTTTCGAAGTGTGACAGCTTTGGCTTTCCGCTGTTTGCTTGCAACCATGTGCAGCAGCGACGATCAACTGCTGTCAGAAAACCACGTGCAGCTTTTACCTCCTACGTTTTGGGTTATGGTGAATGCACTCGGGAGCAGCCACAAGATCAGGATGAGCTGGATCAAGACCAGCCCTGATGACATTAGAATGTCTCGTGCATCTCGGCCTCCCCACAGATCAACAACAACCTCCAGGCCAACCAGCACCAGCAGCCGCTCAAGCTGACCGTGATCACCCGCCAGGAGCAGCGTTACATTGGACCCAACTGCCTCAACATGACACCGGAGCCGCCGCAGCAGAAGCTTATCACGGCAGCTAAGCGGCCTGCCCCAGAACCGTCAGTTTGCATTCGGTGGTGCCTCTACCAAGGATGTGATGCAGCGGTTTATGGCCTCCCATGGCATGTTGGGCAACATCAGCAGCTCAGGGAGAAATCAGAATGGAGTCAGCAGCAACAACAGCACCCTCAAGCTGAACACGCGCACGGCGTTGGCCTACCTGGATAACGGCAACTCGCCAACGAGCATTACCACGGTCACCCCATTACCGGCGGCCATCAAGCGGGATTTGGTGGGCAGGCTGTTGCGTCGAGGCTATGTGCCCGTCGAGCAGAAGATCCAGCAGGAGCTGCAGGAGCCCAAGTCGCGGGGGAAGAAGCTGAAGCGCCTGCGCAAGATTAAAAGGCAGAACACACGGAAGGCTTCGCTGGAAAAGCTATGAGTACACGTCAAGGCTTTAAAGAATCCTCTTATAATCTTACATGTTTTCGTTTCCAGCCAGCTAAGCACAGACGACGAGGCCGATGCGGACGACAATGACGATGAGGACTCTGAGGTGGAGCACTGCTATGAACCAATGGCAGCGTCAAAGGGATGCGTCCGGCCATGTCACTGGCTCAGCTCTTTGATCTGAGAAGGAAGGGGCCCTCATCGCGAGGCCCCATTGCCCAGTGTGAAAGCCTGATCAAGAAGAATGCCGAGAACGGAACGGTTGTTGAGGCGGTAATCTCAGAGGACGAACGGAAGAGGTTAGCAGAGTCGTCTTTCCCTCCGAAAATCAACACATCAATCCACCAAATTATTATTGTAATGTCCACTCTTGATACCAATCCTAAGTCTGACTCCCGATCCTGTTCTGCACACAAAGCGAAAGATGCTTATGAACAAATTAATCTAAACGCCTTAAAAATTCGAAATAAAATTATTGAATTTGATTTATTTTCGTTGTTCTTGTTATTTAAAATTGTTCTTGTTGTAAAAGAGTCGTTTGTTGTTCTTGTTGTTGTTGTTGGCAAAATCCAGCATTCAGTTTGGTCCGTTTCAGTACAAAATTGCCAATTTCTGGATCTGGAGTACCAGGCGAACAGAAATCGCAGAAAGTAGATTCACTTTAGTACAAAAGCTTCAAATTAGAGTTGTCCGTTTAGCTATTTTATAGCTAGATTAAGCTTTGAGCTTAAAGCTCTTTGCTCTGCTACAACATAGCTAAACGGACAACTCTAATTTGAAGCTTTTGTACTAAAGTGAATCTACTTTCTGCGATTTCTGTTCGCCTGGTACTCCAGATCCAGAAATTGGCAATTTTGTACTGAAACGGACCAAACTGAATGCTGGATTTTGCCAACAACAACAACAACAACAAACGACTCTTTTACAACAAGAACAATTTTAAATAACAAGAACAACAAAAATCAAAGTCAATAATTTTATTTCGAATTTTTAAGGCGTTTAGATTAATTTGTTCATAAGCATCTTTCGCTTTGTGTGGAGACGAGGATCGGGAGTCGGACTTAGGATTGGTATCAAGAGTGGACATTACAATAATAATTTGGTGGATTGGTGTGTGTTGTTTTCCGGAGGGAAAGACGACTCTGCTAACCTCTTCCGTTCGTCCTCTGAGATTACCGCCTCAACAACCGTTCCGTTCTCGGCATTCTTCTTGATCAGGCTTTCACACTGGGCAATGGGGCCTCGCGATGAGGGCCCCTTCCTTCTCAGATCAAAGAGCTGAGCCAGTGACATGGCCGGACGCATCCCTTTGACGCTGCCATTGGTTCATAGCAGTGCTCCACCTCAGAGTCCTCATCGTCATTGTCGTCCGCATCGGCCTCGTCGTCTGTGCTTAGCTGGCTGGAAACGAAAACATGTAAGATTATAAGAGGATTCTTTAAAGCCTTGACGTGTACTCATAGCTTTTCCAGCGAAGCCTTCCGTGTGTTCTGCCTTTTAATCTTGCGCAGGCGCTTCAGCTTCTTCCCCCGCGACTTGGGCTCCTGCAGCTCCTGCTGGATCTTCTGCTCGACGGGCACATAGCCTCGACGCAACAGCCTGCCCACCAAATCCCGCTTGATGGCCGCCGGTAATGGGGTGACCGTGGTAATGCTCGTTGGCGAGTTGCCGTTATCCAGGTAGGCCAACGCCGTGCGCGTGTTCAGCTTGAGGGTGCTGTTGTTGCTGCTGACTCCATTCTGATTTCTCCCTGAGCTGCTGATGTTGCCCAACATGCCATGGGAGGCCATAAACCGCTGCATCACATCCTTGGTAGAGGCACCACCGAATGCAAACTGACGGTTCTGGGGCAGTCCGCTTAGCTGCCGTGATAAGCTTCTGCTGCGGCGGCTCCGGTGTCATGTTGAGGCAGTTGGGTCCAATGTAACGCTGCTCCTGGCGGGTGATCACGGTCAGCTTGAGCGGCTGCTGGTGCTGCTTGGCCTGAAGGTTGTTGTTGATCTGTGGGGAGGCCGAGATGCCCGAGTCATCAGAATGATTCAGCTCACCCTGATCCTGTGGCTGCTCCTGAGTGCATTTTCCATAACCTAAAAAGTAGGATGTCAAAGCTGCGCGTGGTTTTCTGACAGCAGTTGATCGTCGCTGCTGCACATGGTTGCAAGCAAACAGCGGAAAGTCAAAGCGGTCACACTTCGAAAAAGGACATGGAAAATTAGTTGGTCACACTGTAAAACGGTTCTTGATCAGGCTTTCCCCCTGGGCAATAGGGCCTCGCGATAAGGGCGCCTGCTTGGACGACAGATCACAGAGCTGGGCCAGCGACATGGCCAGACGCATCCCCTTAGTCCAGCCGTTCCTGGCTCCATTGGCTATGTAGGCGGCTGCACTCAGTCTGCGATTGCCAGCGGGCTTGTAAACGTCCTCCGGTTCGTTGCTGTTGATATAAGAATGAAAATTCAATGAGAATACAACTTTTTTAAGTAGGTTATCTAAAACTTGCCCATTTCTATCCAACTCCTGGGTGGACTGGGCATGTCGCAGTTTTCCGGGTCCATAGCAGAGTCCTCTTCGTCATTGTCGTCCGCATCGGCCTCGTCGTCTGTGCTTAGCTGGCTGGAAGCGAAAACATGTAAGATTATAAGAGGATTCTTTAAAGCCTTGACGTGTACTCACAGCTTTTCCAGCGAAGCCTTCCGTGTGTTCTGCCTTTTAATCTTGCGCAGGCGCTTCAGCTTCTTCCCCCGCGACTTGGGCTCCTGCAGCTCCTGCTGGATCTTCTGCTCGACTGGCACATAGTCCCGACGCAACAGTCTGCCCACCAAATCCCTCTTGATGGCCGCCGGTAATGGGGTGACCGTGGTAATGCTCGTTGGCGAGTTGCCGTTATCCAGGTAGGCCAACGCCGTGCGCGTGTTTAGCTTGAGGGTGCTGCTGTTGCTGCTGACTCCATTCTGATTTCTCCCTGAGCTGCTGATGTTGCCCAACATGCCATGGGAGGCCATAAACCGCTGCATCACATCCTTGGTAGAGGCACCACCGAATGCAAACTGACGGTTCTGGGGCAGTCCGCTTAGCTGCCGTGATAAGCTTCTGCTGCGGCGGCTCCGGTGTCATGTTGAGGCAGTTGGGTCCAATGTAACGCTGCTCCTGGCGGGTGATCACGGTCAGCTTGAGCGGCTGCTGGTGCTGGTTGGCCTGGAGGTTGTTGTTGATCTGTGGGGAGGCCGAGATGCACGAGACATTCTGATGTCATCAGGGCTCTCCTCCTTGTCGCTGATCACGATAGAGGTCAGCGAGGGGGTGTTGGATAGCTCATCAATGGGCTGCAGGAGCGAAGTGGTCTGCACTGCCGCCGGCCGGACTGTGACCAGCATGACCTGGTCTTGATCCAGCTCATCCTGATCCTGTGGCTGCTCCTGAGTGCATTCACCATAACCCAAAACGTAGGAGGTAAAAGCTGCACGTGGTTTTCTGACAGCAGTTGATCGTCGCTGCTGCACATGGTTGCAAGCAAACAGCGGAAAGCCAAAGCTGTCACACTTCGAAAAAGGACATGGAAAATTAGTTGGTCACACTGTATAACGGTTCTTGATCGGGCTTTTCCACTGGGCAATAGGGCCTCGCGATAAGGGCGCCTGCTTGGACAACAGATCACAGAGCTGGGCCAGCGACAGGGCCAGACGCATCCCCTTAGTGCTGCCATTCCTGGCTCCATTGGCTATGTAGGCGGCTGCACTCAGTCTGCGATTGCCAGCGGGCTTGTAAACGTCCTCCGGTTCGTTGCTGTTGATATAAGAATGAAAATCCAATGAGAATAAAACTTTTTTAAGTAGGTTATCTAAAACTTGCCCATTTCTATCCAACTCCTGGGTGGACTGGGCATGCCGCAGTTTTCCGGGTCCATAGCAGAGTCCTCTTCGTCATCGTCGTCCGCATCGGCCTCGTCGTCTGTGCTTAGCTGGCTGGAAGCGAAAACATGTAAGATTATAAGAGGATTCTTTAAAGCCTTGACGTGTACTGACAGCTTGTCCAGCGAAGCCTTCAGTGTGTTCTGCCTTTTAATCTTGCGCAGGCGCTTCAGCTTCTTTTCCCGCGGCTTGGGCTCCTGCAGCTCCGGCAGCTCCTGCTGGATCTTCTGCTCGACGGGCACATAGCCTGCCCTCCGTGTCCCTCTCGATGGCTGCGGTGATGGGGTGACCGTGTTAATGCTCGTTGGCGAGTAGCCGTTCTCCAGGTAGGGCAACGCTGTGCGCGTGTTCAGCTTGACGGTGTTGCTGTTGCTGCTGACTTCCATTCCGATTTCTCCCTTGCCATGGGAGGCCATAAACCGCTGCATCACGCCCTTGGTAGAGGCACCACCGAAGGCAAAGTGACGGTTCTGGGGCAGGCCGCTTAGCTGCGGAGTGGAAATGGTGATAAGCTTCTGCTGCGGAGGCTCCGGTGTCATGTTGAGGCAGTTGGGTCCAATGTAACGCTGCTCCTGGCGGGTGATTACGGTCAGCTTGAGAGGCTGTTGCTGATGCTGCTTGGCCTGGAGGTTCTAGTTGCTCTGTGGCAAGGCCGAGATGCACGAGACATTCTGATGTCATCAGGGCTCTCCTCCTTGTCGCTGATCACGATAGAGGTCAGCGAGGGGGTGTTGGATAGCTCATCAATGGGCTGCAGGAGCGAAGTGGTCTGCACTGCCGCCGGCCGGACTGTGACCAGCATGACCTGGTCTTGATCCAGCTCACCCTGATCCTGTGGCTGCTCCTGAGTGCATTCACCATAACCCAAAACGTAGGAGGTAAAAGCTGCACGTGGTTTTCTGACAGCAGTTGATCGTCGCTGCTGCACATGGTTGCAAGCAAACAGCGGAAAGCCAAAGCTGTCACACTTCGAAAAAGGACATGGAAAATTAGTTGGTCACACTGTATAACGGTTCTTGATCGGGCTTTTCCACTGGGCAATAGGGCCTCGCGATAAGGGCGCCTGCTTGGACAACAGATCACAGAGCTGGGCCAGCGACAGGGCCAGACGCATCCCCTTAGTGCTGCCATTCCTGGCTCCATTGGCTATGTAGGCGGCTGCACTCAGTCTGCGATTGCCAGCGGGCTTGTAAACGTCCTCCGGTTCGTTGCTGTTGATATAAGAATGAAAATCCAATGAGAATAAAACTTTTTTAAGTAGGTTATCTAAAACTTGCCCATTTCTATCCAACTCCTGGGTGGACTGGGCATGTCGCAGTTTTCCGGGTCCATAGCAGAGTCCTCTTCGTCATTGTCGTCCGCATCGGCCTCGTCGTCTGTGCTTAGCTGGCTGGAAGCGAAAACATGTAAGATTATAAGAGGATTCTTTAAAGCCTTGACGTGTACTGACAGCTTGTCCAGCGAAGCCTTCAGTGTGTTCTGCCTTTTAATCTTGCGCAGGCGCTTCAGCTCCTTCTCCCGCGACTTGTGCTCCTGCAGCTCCTGCTGGATCTTCTGCTCGACGGCAGAGTCCCGCTCGATGGCTGCCGGCGATGTGACCGTGGTAATGCCCGTTGGCGAGTTGCCGTTCTCCAGTAAGGCCATCGCCGTGTGTGTTCAGATTGAGGGTGTTGCTGTTGCTGCTGACATCCATTCAGATCGCTCCCGGAGCTGGTGATGTTGCCCAATGGCGTGACGGGCGGCAGCGGACAATTGGGTGGCACCAGCTTGCCATGGGAGGCCATAAACCGCTCCATCACGTCCTTGGTGGAGGCACCACCGAAGGTAAACTGACGTTTCTGGGGCAGGCCGCTTAGCTGCGAAGTGGAAATGATCCTGGTGATGAGCTTCTGCTGCGGCGGCCCCGGTGTCATGTAGCAGTTGGGTCCAATGTTACGCTGCTCCTGGCGGGTGACCACGGTCAGCTTAAGTGGCTGCTGCTGCTTGTCCTGGAGATTGTTGTTGCTTTGCGAGGAGGCCGAGATGCCCGAGTGCTGGTCATCGAGGCTCTTCTCCTTGGCGCTGTTCACGATAGTGGGCAGCGAGGGGGTGTTGGATAGCTCATCAATGGGCTGCAGGAGCGAAGTGGTCTGCACTGCCGCCGGCCGGACTGTGACCAGCATGACCTGGTCTTGATCCAGCTCATCCTGATCCTGTGGCTGCTCCTGAATGCATTCACCGTAACCTAAAACGTAAGATGTCAAAGCAGCATGTGGTTTTCTGACAGCAGTTGATCTTCGCAGCTGCACATGGTTGCAGGCCACCAGCGGAAAATCGAAGCGGTCATATTTCAATGGATAAGCAGTGAATAATGAGTTGGTCACACTGCAAAAAAGTTCCCGAAATATTGGGTTGACGAAGTAGCTATTTTATAGCTAGATTTAAAGCTCCGCTACAATATAGCTAAAGGGGCAACTCTAATTTGCTGCTCTAGCACTGAAATTAATCTGCTTTCTGCAGTTTCTGTTCGCCTGGTACTTCAGATCCAGAAATTGACAATTTTATAGTAAAAAGACCAAATTGAAGGCTGGTTTTTGCCTACAACAACAATAACAACAACAATTTCAAATTTACAACAACAACATTAATAAAATATTGTAATTTAACTGCTAAATTTGAATGCAAATTTACCCGCCATTTCAGTCAAATTTGAATTTGAGCTTAAATAGATACTTGGCGGTAACTGATCGACTATTTAAATTCAAATTCAAGTTTGTCGGTTAACTGATATGGCGGGTACTGGTTGCCTATTTCAATTCAATTTCAAATTTTGCATTTAAATTAATATATTTTTTGTGCTTTGTTTTAGTAAATTGTTGTTGTTGTTAAACCGTTCTCATTGTACATGAGATGTTGTTGTAAGCCAAAACAAGCCTTCAATTTGGAAAATTTTTAGAAAAAACATTATAACTGCCAGTTTTTGACATATTTTCATAAAATTTACGATATATCGATTCAGTATTATTTTAGAATTTTGTTATTAATTTTATAAAATTCGGACAACTGTATTATATAGCTGCTATAGGAATGACCGATATAAATTATATTATAATATTATAATATCTCCGATACTTTCCCATTCGCATTCCCGAACCCAATAAAATAAACTAATACGTTTGTTAAGTACATACAATTTAAGACTGCTGCCTTTTGTTTATTAGATTTCTACACATCTCGTTTAGTAGGTTTGCCTATAACATTTCGATAAACTCTTTGAAATCTTTTGCTAAAACACACGTAGGACACGATCCATTTACATAATGGCCATGAGTGGCTGGGCTGTATCCCAGCGTTAACAACATTTAAACAATTCTACACACATCGTAAACAGGATCTAGACTTTTTCATAAATATATATATATATATATATATATATGCATATATCATATATCATTCGGTCGCTTTTTGTGCTCACATTCCTTCTTTCTTGTTTTTTATAAAAAATATACAATTATAAATATAAATACATATCGTATATAGAGTATGTACATTTAGATGTTTCAAAAAGACATGAATAAGAGTACGTCTCTCGTGATTTGTTTCATTTTGTTTTTGTTGTTCAATAAATTAGTAGAAAATACATATTTTGTTTATATAAAAATACAATAGGGTCCATAGGTTGCAAATACACGTAACACGTTTACAGCATATACTATATATAACATATATGCATTAGTGTTATATATATATATCATTATTTTTTCACTGCTTTGACTTGATTTGTTTTTAGTTTTCGTAGCGGAAATAGAGATTTGCTTAAGTTTGTTATCCATATTCTATTGCACAAAGGGGTGTTGTGTTCGTGTGTGTACAAAAAATGATACAAAAAGACTTATAAAATTATGACCGTTTTCCAATGTGTGTGTGGCAAGCATTTGGTGCATACTTTTTTGGGGTTAATCGGTTCGTTTCTATATCTCTTCTTTCACTTTCAGTTTCGCTTTCACAAAAAATTAATACAATTTCAATATCTGGTTTGAAATCTAAGAAAATGCTAAACCTTTCGTTATAAGCTTTACATATATGGCCGACACATTCGTCTAACTTTAGCTACATACATTTATATACACACATAAACAGACATACATACTTGATCAACATGAACAACAATACACATACAGGTAATATCCATTCGTTGGCTTTCCAAAATAAAAAAAATAAAATAAAAAACAAAAAACTAATTAACTGTTATCTCTGCTTACTTATAAATGTTTATGTTACATTGAAACTACACACCACACAATCTGCCTAAACATACACATATATATGTATATAATTCGCTACACTTAAAGCCACGTACTTGCATTAGTTTAGTGTTAATTATGTATATATATATCTCTTTTAGTTATTAATTTAATTTAATTTAAAATTTAGTTTAGTTAGAGCTATTAAAAAAAAGGAAATAAAAACAGCGGCAGAAGGTAAAATATGCGCATACAATATAGGGTAACTTCCGTTTCGATAAGATCAAAAAAGAAAACAAAACTGTATCGAATATAAATTCGATAACGAACTGATCTCTTCTTATCTCTTTCAAGGATCTCCTTTCTCCCTCTTTATATATATATGTATATATCTTTGCACTGTACTTGACCAACCGCAATAACAACAATCAATTAATCCATCGATCAATCGATTCATCACTAGCAACTTTAAACCGATTCTATCATTTATCGTCACTATCGTTTATCGTTTTCTATCATTTATCGCGCCCTATCGTTTATCGTTTACCATTTCTATCTATTCATATTCAATTATTATCACAAAAAACACGGTTGATGCTCAACCTCGAATCCCCCTCTTCGCCCACTCGATCTGTATCCGTTTCCTCCTTCTCTTGGTTCCACCTGCTCGGAATCTGCTCCTGCTCCTTCTTGTGAGAGTCATTAAATGCAATTTTGAAACCATGACTTGGCTTGGCTCTCCTCTCAGGTCTCCAAGGGCATGGAGTTGGTGGTGGTCACGGTATGATTGCTGCTGGTGTTTGGTGCCAAGTGATTGCCTCCATTTGCCTGCAGTGACTCCTGCGATTTGAATAGAGTGGTGGTCTCGCTGGAGTGCAGATCATCATCATCCTCATCCTCATCGTCCTCGTCGTCATCGTTCTCGGCTAGTTCCAGTTTCAGCTGCAGAGGCTTCTTCTCCGCATCCTCCTCCTCCTCCTGCTGCTGCTGCTGCAAGAGTTTCTCTTGCTGTTCCTCCTGCTCCTGCTGCTGCTGATCCTGCTCCTCATCCTGCTGCTGATTCTCCCCTATTAGAGGCACTCCCTCCTCCTCCAATGGCTTTTCTCTCCTGCCCGTGTACAGAAAGACCTCCATGTGATCCTTACCCTTTACATAGACACTGCCGCGTGGCTCGAACTCATAGTTGCTGGTGAGGAAGGGCAGACAGTCCTTGCCCACCTGTATCCGATTGGGCAGGCCGGTGGAATCCATGCGCGAGGCCACATTCACTGCATCGCCCCAGATGTCATAGTAGAGCTTGCTGGTACCAATAACGCCAGCGGTGACATCGCCCACATTCATGCCAATCCTCAGTATGAGATTAAATTCGAGGAGATCCTTATTAAAAGCATCCACCACCTCCTGCATGGCAATGGAGAACTCCATCAGCGTGTGTATGTGCTCATCTCCCAATCCACGATGCGATGGATCCAATCCACTGGCTGCCATAAAGGTGGACCCAATGGTCTTGATCTTCTCAACGGCACGAAACTCGGGACGGGACAGCAACTCATCGAAGTCACCAATCAGTTCGTTGAGGACGCGCAGGAACTCCTTGCCACCGAGATAGCTCTCATCGTACATCTCATTAAAGTTGACAATGGAGGCAAAGATGATGGCTATGTTGTGATGATTCTCCGAGTACTTGGCCGTATTCTTCAGATGCTCGGCCACATGCTTGGGTATGATGTTGTGCAGCAGCATATCCGCTTGGTTCTTCATGTTCTGCACTCGGACCTTGTCCTGGTTGGCCACAGCATTGCCATAGAAGGTTAGCCGATAGCCAATTTCAAATTCTCGATTAAGGAACCACACCAGGACCAGGATGAGCAGTAAATCCAGATAGATTTCGACATGGTAGTCCTGAAACCATTTGATTTCCTCACTGAAGTTTGAAGAGGAGGATGAGGATGAGTCCTGCTCCTGTTCCTGCTGCTGCTGCTGCTGCAGATCGTCACGATTCTGGCTGTAGACCATCAACTGGGACACAGCTATGCCGATGAAGCAGAGGGCCGCCAGAAAGGCCAGGACATTGCGCACCCAGCAGTTGAGTTGCGTAAAGTTGCAGAAATGGACGATGCACACGAAGATCAGGAAGCCATAGTGATACTCAAAGGCCTCCAGTTGCTCCAGGTCCAGCAGCAGGAAGTTGGCAATGATCAGGAGCACGGGCATGGCCATGAGCACGGCCAGGCAGATGTGCCAGGGATACCAACTGGATATGGCCTCAAAGATCCGATCCGTACAGGATATCGAAGAACCAGTGGAGTGATCTCTGCGACGCTCTCTCTCCAGCTCTTTGTCTCGATTCCGTTCCTTATCCCGTTCCTTATTCCTCTCTGCATCCCGCTCTAGATCCTCACTGATGCTCGACTTGGATCTCAGGCGATGATTAGTATTATTATTGTGGCCACTCCCGCTCTGCCGACGACACATCTGGCGGGTGAAGAGGAACAGGGCAAACACTTGGATGCCCGTGAAGCAGGAGAAGAGCGTCACCCACAGCCGAAAGCTGGGACTGACCGTGTTCTGGGTCATCAGGAACAGGGAGACGGAGATGCACAGGTAGACGGCAATGCCCACGAATATATCGATGTAGGTGTTGTACCGCGGCGTGGCCAGTGTCGGTGGTCCCTCCGTCTCGTTCTCGGCCCCAAAACGATGCGCTTTGGAGCGGAAATCTCGCTCCAGCTGCCGCGACTTGAAGTAGAGACTAAATCTTCGCAACGGTGGCTTCACCAGGTAACTTCGCTGCGATCGGGCATTGTCACGGACGCATCGGATCAGCTGGAGATCGGATTGCTTGCGCAGCTGCTGCAGGCAGGCGGCCAAGGGATCGGCCATCTGGGAGGAGCAGGCGGGCATGAGGAGGGCCGGCGGTGGCGGCTGTACGGCCAGTGGGAGTCCTCCCATTCCCATGCCCATGCCGAGGCCCATGCCAAGGCCTAGGCCCATGCCCAGTCCCTGGCCCACCTCGCCCAGGTTCGAGATGCTGGACGTGGAGCTGGTGAAGTATCCCGAGACTCGATGCTGACTTATCGCCGATTGATTCAGCGCATAGATCTGTTGCTGGATGGACGAGCGGCGGGAGTTGCTCTTGATGCCCGAATCTTTGCGTGACGTGGCCGAGGGACAGATGCTCGATTGGCGGGAGTGCGTGGGCGGGAATCCAGAGCCTCCAGATCCTCCGGGTGCCGGTAAGCAGGAGGAGCTCCCGGGTTCCAGGCTATTACCCGCTCCAGGACGTCCCGTGGCCAGCGTTGAGGCACGTGGCCTAGGCAATGGTGATTGCTCCACAGCGGGCACTGCCTGCGAGCCACCCGGTGTTACTCCACATGCTGCTCCATTGCCTCCGGTGGACTGACGTCCGCACTGGGATCGATAGCTTCCTGAACGTCCAAAGGGTGAGATATCACTCCGCGACTGACTGATGTAGGAGCGAACATCGATAATGTCATCGTACATGGAGTACTGACCAGGTGAGCAGCAACCGGTGGCAGTGCCTGCTCCTGCCTCCGGTGAACGGAGCACACTGCTGGCCAAGGCTGTCGATGTCGCCGCATGATGAAGCACTGGACGAGCAGCTGTTGGTATGTCCAGGGTCTGAGTACGCTGCTCCACGAGCACGGGCAGCTGTTGATAGCCGCAACCATTCTGCGTTTGGCTGTCCATGAAGGCCATCGTCTCCTCGTGATTTAGAGCGTGATGATGTGGATTCAGTTCCTCCTTCTCTCGCTCTCTTTCCCTTTCCCTCTCCTGCTGAGCTTCTGCTGCCGTTGCTGGTGACGAGGAGCTGCTGGCACTGTTATTCCGACTGGCCAGATCCTCGAATCGCTTAAGGAAACGCGTCACCTTCCATACCTTTAGTTTGATCTTGGCGGATGTGGTACTCGGCGGCGGTGGTGGCGGCGGCACTGGTGGATGTGGAGGCGGTGGACTGGCCGGCAACGGTTGCTCATCGGAATCCAAGCTGCCCGGCAGCGACTTGGTCGTAATGATGATCTTGGGCCGCTCTCGGACTACAATCACAGGTGGCACACCCGCTGCCGCCGGATGAATGATGCCGCGTTCCACATCACGATCTCTGTCCCTGTCTCGGTCTCGACTCTGTGACTTCTTGCGCAGCTTCATGCTCAAGGAGGTGAGACGCGGTCGCATGGAGAGCACTGGCGAGGGATTCAGCGAGCTGGAGAGCTGACCCACCGGCGAGGCGGGCGGTACATTGGGCTGCACCACGGATACATTGGTGGCGCTTTGCGACAGTGAAGCCACATGGCCGCCGGGCAGGAGGAGGGAGCTGCCAACGGGATTGACAGGCATGCTGGGACTCAGGCTATTGGTGCGGCAAAAGTCACGACGTCGTCCCACCACAAAGTAGGTGCGATGGCCTGTCAAAGGATTACAAGAGATTACAGATTAAGAGACTCCTTGGAATTATTAGAATACTCACCAAAGACCTCCTCGCCCTCCTCCAAGTAGTAGGCATCACCCAAGAAGCTGGATGTCTCCTGTGAGATGTGCACCTGCTCTGGCCTGCCCGAGGATTCCATTCTACAGGGAGAGGAGAGAAAGATATTTATTTATAACTTTTCAGGATGAGAACTCCTTCTCCCTTCACTCACTTGTTGGCCAAACTGACATCATTGCTCCACACATCGAACTTCACCCGCCGTGTGCCCACAATCCCACAGAGCACGGTCCCCGTGTGGACGCCCACTCGCATCTTGACACCCTCGTGCCGCTGGGCATCGAAGCAACGCATGGCATCGATCATGCCCAGACCCATCTCCACACAGCAGATGGCATGATCCGCCCGGGGCTCTGGACAACCGGAGACACAGTAATAGCAATCGCCCAGCGTTGAGATCTTCTCGCAGCCACTCAGCGAGCAGAGATCATCGAAACGCTCGAAGAGATCGTTGAGAATCTCCACCAGCTGCTCGGCCGTCTTTGTGGAGGACATGCGGGTGAAGCCCACAATGTCTGCAAACAGGATGCTCACATTCTCCATGCTGTGCATATGAAAGGGTCGAAACAGGGACTTCACATCGTTGGAGGCCCGTGGTCGCATGTAGTGCGACTCTGGGGGCATGCCACCCGCATCGAGGCCAGCGGTGCCGCCTTCATTGAGCAGCATATCGGCCACTTTTGGTGGCATCACCGAGTGTATCATCTTCTCTTTGAGCTGCTTCTCCATTTCCAGTTGGCGGCGCACGAGGAGATTCTGACCCACCTTCATGAAGGTGCCACGCATGCGCACTAGGTTCATGATCAGCACATGGACTCCCACCAAATGCACACTCAGATGGGCCATTATCCGGAGTACCAGGATCTTGTTGCTGGGATCTCCTGCTCCTGTTCCTGCTCCTGCTCCTGCTCCTACTGATCCTGCTCCTCCATGAATGCCACTGCAACCAATGACCATGTGCGAGACCATCTCAAAGGCAATGGAGTAACTAATGGCTATGCTGGCTCCCAACCAGAGAGGCATCGGTAGCGCCGTGTAGATGAGGAGCACAATTTCCAGGCAAATGGCAAAGTGACCCAGTGGACTAAAGGCTCTCCCCGTGTACGTGAGGAAAGCCAGAGAGGCGCCACACAGGAGCAACGCTGTCACGGCGGAGGTCACTGTCCTATGGTCACGATACAACTCCCAGTGGGTGAAGCACAAGGCCATGATCGTCACCAGTGAGAGCATGGAGAAGCTACTGGAGATGGGACGCCAAAAGTCCTCCGAACCACCATCCACCACAAAGTACAGGCACCACATCAGTGAGCAGAGCAGGATGTACGAGAGGGTGAACCTGGAAGCAAAGAAATTTATTAAAAAACTAATAAATCAGAAAGGATATTTCAATAGAGGAAATCAATAAGAAGGATATCCTGGTTAACCTCCCAACTTTTCCTTATACATTAAACAAACTAAAGGCTGGCAGAGATTTTATTTTCCATGCTGCTTAAATCTGCTTACCAAAATCAGAGCGGATTAAATCCAGGGGGAAATCAGGAGCAGCAGCAGCTGTGACCTTGAACTGAGCGGCTAAAAGAGTGCCATTACATTACCCATTTGCCCAGGCCAACTTTTCCTTGCCCCGGTCATTTGCACATTCATCCTAATTAACGCCAAACAACTGCAGCCAAGGAATTTTCCTGGTTAAAGAGTGAAAGAAAGACCGGTGGCCGGTGACCGGAGTAGAGCGGCTTACACTTTCGCACCTGTCACCATGGCAACTTTAGCAAGTGGCACTGCACTGCATTCATTACCCATTTTGTTCCGCTCCAAGGAGCTCCAAGGGAGTGATGGAGGTCAGGCCGGAACCAAACGGGTTTTCCACTCTCACTCTCACTCTCCGTCTTGAGATGAAGAGCTGTCCACTAATCTCTGGCCATTGTTGATGCACTGGCTCTAAGAGGACTTTGCAGGCATTGTTCCCCTTTTGTTTTTACTTGGATTTGTTAAACTTTGAGCCTGCTTGTGTCACAAGAAAATTAATCATTGCTAGCCTTAAAGAAGTTCTAGAAAATTAAGGAAACACAATAGAACTTGTATATTTTCATATTGTGAAAACTTTAGACAAGTTTGAAAGGGAATGCCTGAAAATTGCATTGATTTCTAGCAGTTAAATCACTTCAAGTCATTGTTAATTAAACTATATAAATACTTGTTTTATAAATATTTAAACCTCTTTATAAAAACCCTCCCAAAAAAACCTTTTGCTAAGAAAGCCAGCTGTGTTAATCGATTGCTTTGTTCTCCTGCACGCGAAACGTTTGCAATTGGCCGCCAAATGGCCCAAAATGGCATTGACCTGCAGCTCCTCTCACCTCTGACCTCTTCCCTTGTTCCCCCACCTCCTACCCCTCCTTGAACCCCCCTTAGCACACACACACACACACACACACACTCGCAAGCCAAGCGAGCATTTATGGCAGCAATTTCACCATCCTGCGCACTTGCCCAGCTAATTTGCCCTCGTTTAACCACTGCAACTCCCTGCTCCTTGCTCCTTGCCTGCTCCTGGCCAGGATTCGTGTTGATTGCATGCACGTGCAGTAGTTGGACACGTAGAGGAGCCAGGACTGCCACCATTTAGCCATCAAAGGGTTAAAGGAGAGCAGGGGAACAGGTGCCACAGGAGCACAGGAGGAGGAAAAGGGAGAAAAACAGGATCTCAGGGGGCGAGGGGTTGCAGAGTCAATAACCTTTAACCCAAGGCCTGAAAATTTACTAAATGAGAGACAAGTTCCCAGAATTTCCAATATCCCAAGCTACTTGAATACATTTAATTAATTATAAACAAGCATTAAATGCCTGAAATATGTTCAATTTCATTTCCCACATGGTTAGTACATAGTTTTGCGGGTAATTAAGGCCAAAACAATTACCAATTTGGCCTTAGGTATTCCCTATTCTAGGCTCTAGAGTAGGTTGCTCTCTTGATTGCATTGGCTGACTGCCTCGATTTGCATAGCTGAGTGGACGTGGAAGCCACGATGACGCCGGACAAGGGTCAGTCCAGTTGGCCCACATAATTTGATTTTTAACTTAGCCTCCTTTTAGCCCTTTATCGCTTCATGGTTTTAAGTTTAACTCTAGACTTGAGGTACTTTCTACGTTTTAGAAAGATACTAGAGATTTGTCTTTAATTTTAAAGAATTTCTTTATACATAGTATAAACAATTTAATTAGTTATTTCATTTCATTCGATTTTCGGGATATTCTTATGGGAGTTCTTCTACAGAAATTTGTATGGTTTTAAAAGCCTTTTACATGTGTCGTCAAATGACTGAAATGTAATTTTTTATGTACCAAAATAAGTCATTTATAGAAGACTATTTGAGATTATTATATATATAACATACTTTTTAGTAAATGTCGTAATTTGTATATCCTTCCTTTCTGGGTATTACAAATCTAGTCAGAAGCCTGAAAACTAAGTGAAGGAATTATTTCCGACCCTATAAATTATATATATTCTTGATCACCATCAACAGCTGTAGCTTAATTAATTATAATATAAAGAATAACAATAAAAAAGCAGAAAAACGGAAATATTTTTTAAATAAAAGATGTAAAAACCACACTTAAGCAATTCAAATTTAAATATTAAAAGCGTATTAAATGACTTAAATTGAAATTAACTAATTTCCTTAATAAAATATGAATATGCCTCATTCCCACTCTATGTGCCTTTCCCTCTCACTACCTCTATGGATCGGCATGCCCCTTACTCTCCCTCTTTGCATCTCTAGAGAAACCCCTTACTCTCTATCTCTCTCTGCCTAACTCTAGATTCTCTATTTCTCTCCCGCTCTCATATTCTCTATTCTCTTGCCTCGCAGCCTATAAATAGCGAGCTCTGACGCCTTGCGCACCTCATTCCGTCGGTGGCGTCTCCAGTGTTAACATCTAGAGTGATAGTGATAGTGCCTCCTCTTCGACTCGATACTTATGACGTGGCCCATGGACAACATTTGGATGATCAGGAAGAAGCCTAATTGAAGTCACCGGAAATGTAAATCTACTCTGGAAGCAATGAAGCAATGATGACAACGGATAGCCCCGTGTCCTCCACTGGGGTAAGTCTTTACCATGACATATCATATTATTAACATAGATACTAATTAAGTGATTAGGCCTAGGCTTAAAATTAAGTTATGCTGCTAGCTTTGCATTTATGTTCCCATTAATTCCCTTATTTCCGTGGATCCCATTCTTGAATTTTAATTTAAAGTAATGTATCAACAGCATAACTTAACTATATATTATACACAAATAGTGATTTCTTACCCTGACAATAATTTTAAAACTAACCCAGACCTTGGCGACATATTTTGCTATATGATTATACCCTTTCAGGGTTTTATAATTTCAGCCAGAAGCTTAAAACTCATAGAAGGAGTCATTTCCGACCCTATAAATCATATATATTCTTGATCAGCATCAACAGCCGAGTCGATCTAGCTATCTTAAGAAGGGAAATAAAATTTTAAAATTTTTCGAAATTATTTAAGGGGTTACATCGTCAAAATTGTTAAAAATTTCATCAAAAATTCGAACTCTTTTCCATTTGAAATTGAGTATGCAGATTTATTAATTTTATAAAAACTAGCACAAAACAGCTTTCCAAATTAAAATTAATGCATTTTTGGGTAAGTTATGCTATTTTTAAACTTTGATTGGTAAACAAATTTTCATATAAAAATATAGATAAAGATTGGTTTAAAAATTGTATTATAATTCCAGTCAGAAGCTTAAAAATCAGTGAAGGATTCATTTCCGACCCTATATATCATATATATTCTTGATCAGCATAAAAAGGCCAATCTTTCTAGCCATTTCCAGCACAAAAAAAATTTTTCTTTCAAAAATGTTAAATTTTTTGAAAAAAAGACAGGGGTTACATCGTTAAAATTTAAAAAAAATTAAATATTTTTAAACTTTAAACTGAGTATGCAGCTTTATAAATGAATTAAAAACTAGCACAGAACAGCTTTCCGATTTAAAATTAATGCCTTTTTAGATTAGTTATGAGATTTTTTAATTATAGATTTATCGAAAAAATGTCCATATAAAAATATTGATAAATACCGATTCAAAGATGGTGGATATTTTAAGATGATCTATTCGATGCGATCCTATAATTTAATTGCAAACTACCGGAAGCTAGCTTCCTTTCCTATTTAACATATAAAATGCAGTGTTTTTTTTTTAATATTTTCCTATAACTCATCACTCACCTGTAACGCATACGAACATGGGGAAATACACTGGCCTGATACTGCTCCTCGAGCACTGGAGAATCAAACTTGGGATCCAGCCAGGACTTGGCCGCCGCCCGCTCGAAGGCCACCGGGAGCATGACGCTGCAGCAGGAGTGCCTCCGTCCCGTCTGGCTCAGATAGGTTTGGATGTGCGGGGCCAAGGCGATCTGGATGTCATCGGTGGAATTGGCCCGGCTATCGTTGACCAGGACACCAGGCGGCATAGCCGTCAAGCTCACCGATTGTCGGCGCGACTAGAAAATTAATTACAAAAATATATATTAATCAACTTCATTTCTGATATACAAAATTAATGGGAAAGGTATTGATATATTTATATTTTTTGACTATATATAAAAAAATGAGTAAAGATATACAAAATTGGCTAATTCTAATGCATTTTGTATTAATTTTTCCTTGAATTCACAAGCTTTTGCTAGTTTATATTGTTTATCTTATAGCACTATTCATTATTTTGCTAGTTTTTAGCTTAAAAAAAATATATATTGTATTTGGGAATACAACAAAAACCATTATTGTTTTTATAATCTATACCAAAATTATAATTATACCAAAATTTTGTAAATAGTGAAAAAACCACATATTAACAACTAATTTTGTTTCAATAAATGTTTCTTATAAGAACTTTTAAGCATATTTTTAAGAGATTTGCTCTAGAAGAGCACCCTAGATAGCCTTAAATATTTATTAAATTATTTAAAGTCCCCAAAAGTTACAGAAAAGTTGCAAATAATATTACATTTATTACGTTTAAAGGGCTTTCCTTTTTGACACAATGATATTAACCAATAACAAAGGAGTTAAAGAACAAGGATTATGGGATTAGTCTCGGTCTGTTCACTCGCAGGATTAAGGGATTAAACGGAGGCTGTCAGTGGAATTGAGCGCAGGGGTCATAGGTCACGGACAAGGGACCTTAAAGCTAGGCAGTTTTGCAATTTTATATTGGATTTCTCTTTCTTTTTTGCAGTGATTTGCAGTCCTTTAATGTTGTTTTATTGATTTCAAATTAGAATTTCATATTTTTATTATTTTCCAAGTTAAAATGAAGCTTTTTTTAGCCAGTTCATAGTTCTGTAAATTATTAACCACCTTTATTGCTTTGCCTTATCAATACATAATTAATAACACTTGTAATATCGACCGATAACAGATTCATCATTCTTTATCTTTAGTTTACTTTTGAGTATTGATGGTTTTTTATCATACCCTTTCAGAGTATTCTAGTTTTATTCTGAAGCTTGTAACATAGTGAAAAAATAATTTCCGACCCCATAAATCTTATATATTCTTGATCAGCCATCTTTGGCCGAACAATTTTTTTTTCAAAATTTTATAAGGGGTTACATCGTTTAAATTTTAAAAAATTCGAGAAAAAATAAGATTTTAAATTGAGTATGCAGATTAACCTATTAAAAACTAACATAGGACTGCTTTCCGAATTGAAATTAATGTATTTTTGGGTTAGTTATGCCTTATTTAAACTTTGATTTAAAAAAATATATATATATGTCATATAAAACTATAAATAAATAGTGATTCAAAGAATGCGATTACTTTAAGCTTAGTTAATATAGATTTCCGATTCGATCCTATAATTTAATTGCAAATAGAAAGGGTATATAAACTTCTGCTTCCCAAAGTTAATTTTCCTTCTTGTTTTCATTTGAATTTATCTTTTATTTATTGTTTGTTCTACTGCTCTCTCTCTCTCTGTCAAGTTTTTAAATAAATATATGAATTAAGCAATCTTAAAGCGGTTTTTCGTTTGTGGTTCTTCAACCTCTAAGCCACTTGAACCTTTGATTTTTTAATTTTCTCAGCCTTGATTATTGTCACCAAAAAACCAAAAACAAAAAAAGTCACGAGACATTCTCTGATTTCTGATATTTGCCAGCTGATTTGCGATTTCTGTTTGGCCTTCACTCTTTTTTTGTTGTTGTATTTTTTACGGACAATCTTATCACCAAAAAACCAGGCGAAAGTGCAGCCCGAAACAGAGGAAAAAAAATATTAAAAAACTCAATCGAAAAATCGCGCATACGACCCGTGGGCGGCACACAGACAAACATACTCTGAAAAGAAGTCGCTAAGTTAATCATAAAAAGCATTCCCCCGATTCAAACCGATTTTGGTTGTTTATTAAGAAGCCGCTAAAAAGTGACAGCTAAAAATAGAAACCCACAAAACGGTCAGAGGAAAAAGAGATATAATATATATATAATATAATATACTATATATATAATAATTTATGTCTTCAAAGAATATACCAGGAATATCTAGCTACAAAAAATATTGGATAAACTTTAAGGGTTTTATTTACTAATTAAGAAATAGTCGTTGAACTCTGTTACTAATTGAGACTCTTAAATATTTCAGTAAAGTAAATGTTGTTATGGTTCCAAGGATCTATTTTTGATGAAAAATAAAAAACTAGTAAAAAAATAGTAATAATAATGAAAATATTAATGATAAAAACAAAAATTCGAATAAATAATATAACAAAATATATATTATAATAAATATATAAGGAAAGATATGTAGGTGTTTTGAAATCCTTAAAAATGTATACAAAAATTATGCTACACAAAAAATGTACTATGATTTCTGGTATTTATTTAATTTGATCATATAAAATAAGTAAATAAATAAAATAAAGGTACATCAATTGTAGAGATTCAAGTTCCATGTTTATTATATGTTTATTTATATTGTTCATAGAATTTTTTATCCTTAAATAACACACTTCAAGGGTATGCAAACTTCTACTATTCGAAGATATTTTCCTTTCTGATTATTTATATATATTTTCCCTATTTTATTTGATTTTTTTCTTGAATTCAAACTTTTGCCCCGACTTTTGGGATAAAGTAAACCAAATCTGTGGTCAAGTTGGGATTCCTTTTCTCTTCTTTTTTTGTATTTGTTGTTGAATCCTTTTTATTCCAGGGGGGGCAGGACCAAGGCAAGTCAAATATTTCATTTGGCAAATTGCTGGCTGACCCTTGGACTTGAACTGCTTTTTAATAATTACTCAAAGGGGGGAAACGGAAGGTTCTCTTACCGAAAATCAATCCACGGCAATTCCACGAACTCATTGCACATATATTTAATTATATATACAGTGTATATTATATTACAGCACTTGGAACATGGTTTCCCTTATTTGATTTGGTGTTTTTGTTAAAGGGAAATTGATTTTGAGGGTGATTTTTATTAGATTTTGTTTCGATTTTCCAGTGGATTTCGTCTTAATTTGTGGGTTAATTTCACAGCTGAGTTATTTAGATTTTAAAGCCGCGTTAAAAAAAAATGTAAGGAAAAGATTCAACGAATTCCGTTGACGCGGCGCTGGGAACTGAACTGATTTAAATTTTCGCCTCGCTTCGCTTCGTTTCGACTGTCGATCGCGAAAACAGCTGACAGCTCCGGAGAATGCGAAAAGCGGGCAGCTTATCTTTCCGCCTGATAACGCCCACCCAGGTGAGCCAGGTGAATGACAGAGAGAGAGAGTCTCTCTCTCTCTATAAGAGAGAGCGATAAAGATCCACTTGAGATCATCCATTCAGTCTCAAGTGGCCAAGGACCCTGACGATTGCCGGCAATCTATATATGAGGTCACATTCGATTACCAAAAAAGAAAACAACAAAATTTGCAAGTACAAAAATATACAAAATTTACAAAAATAAAAAGGCAAAGAAAAGAAAAAATTAATATAAATAGCGCTTGCTTATTCCGGCAGTTTTTTTGCGATAAGATAAGACACAACTCTTTGCTTTGCCAGGGAAATCGCCTTGAACTTCTTCGGTGAACGGAACACTCATTACAAAAAACTATATATATATATACAAATGTACATCTAGCTAGAAAATTATATATTTCATATACTAAATAAATATTATTTGATATCAGGGAAATATATATTTATGTTGGCTTAAAATATTACTATAAGAAAATAACATAAAATTTGTTTATATTCATAATTAGCACTGAATTAGTTGCCATTGAATACCGGACAGAGTTAATAAATTTGTTTATTACTCATTACTATTAATAAAATTATTATTTGTATGATCAACAAAGTATTTTGACTGAAATTAGAACTAATTTGAATAAACAAGGCTATTTCCTTTGTCAAGGTATTAAAATTGATGAAAAACTAAAATTAAACAAGCCAGATGGCCGAAGAAAATGTTGACAAAGGAATATAAATGTGACTAGGAACATGTCGCTCAACATTCAATTAATAACAAATGTTGCCAAGTCACCAGGAGCAAATTAATGCTTAATTTTAAATATAAATTAAACTAAGCAAGCTAATGGAATGACTAAAGTCTTGGAATGCCAAGTATATGCTATAATTATTTTCTGATATCTGCAAACCATTAAAGATGTTTATGACAACCCATGATCTTGTGTCGACGATATGTCACAGATAACAGATACGTAGATATGATAACAAGAGCTCCAAAAATAAGGCTGTATATATTTATTTATTATATTTTATTATGTGCCCTCCCTCTACTCCTTGTGACTTGGCGAGACTCGAACTGGGACTCTCTTTTATCCTTGAAGGTCTAGCAATCCAGGACCTAATCTGTCAATTAAATTGCAGACTGGCAGGATGGCAGGCCCGGCTGAGGGTATTCCTTTGATTAGCTTTCCGTTCGCCCGAGTGCCTCACACTCTATTTACATTCGATTTAAGCTCAAAGTCCGGAGAGAGTCCTTCCACTCAGGGAGTTAAGTTGCCTTGCATAATGCATTCGGCAATTGGGGAGACAGGAAATTGAAATTCCCGCCCAGATTTGTTGCCTTTTGCAAATCAAATGCCAAATATTTATTTAATTAAAGTCTCTCTTCCCCTGTCTGTCTTTAACAAAAGCGGCAAACTGTTAAGAACTTTTTGTGGAATATTAATTAGCAGGCTATCGTCTGCGAAAACTGATAAATTTGCTGGCACGGAAATTACTACCGATAAATCGATCAGTGCTGGAAATGTACTCACTCTTTACTTAATAATTAAATTAATTAGGGAATTAAGTAAAAGAAATCTTTAAAGGCAGCTGCAGCAGCAGCAGCAAGAAAATCAATCTCAATAACCAAAGAAAAGAAAAAATAAAAGTGGAGAAAGAACTCAATAACCGTTTGATTGAAGTGTGCGGTTTTATGGTGTGTGGCAGGACTCGTCTTGGCAAAGGAGTCAAACGGCTCACAGGACACACTGCCAAAGGATGTGAAGAAAACGAGTACCACTGACCAACAAAGTAATGCAATTGACCAAGCCCTGTGGCCAGAGTGTGTTGTGTGTGATGTCCGTTTCCGCTTTCGTTGGCCATTTCCCCAACCGAAATATGATTAACTGTCAAAAAACGAAGGAGCGCAGGACAACGGCAGGAGGTCCTGTCGTCCATGCTGGCTCTCATCCTTGCTGCTTCCCTGATTTTCCTTGGTGCTTCCCTGCTTTTCCTTGCTGCTTCCTGTTTACTTCTCCTTCAAAGTGTAAATATGCACTTAAATGGAAAAGTTTAAGAAAATCGGATTCAACCAACCCAAAAAATGACATAATGGCGTCGCCGAAAATGCAATCAATTCAAAGGCTTCTTAAAAAACACAATATCTCTTCACTAAACTTCACTAAAAGTAAGCAATAATTCTAGAGACCTAAATCACCCCGTTTTATTTTTATGGTCGGGGCAATTTGTATATATTTTTCACCGTCTTTCGCGCTTTTAATTATTAATGTTTGACATATGTGACATGTATGCAGTTAGCTGAAAAGTATGCAATGATTTTGGGGACTGAGGTATGCCATGGTCGGGGATCTTATTCCTTTATGTTTTTTTTGCTGGGCAACTGAAATATGCATGAGTGGACCCACCGCTCTCTTGTAAGATTTTCCGTTTGCTCGCATTCGAAATGCACAAAGGTTTGGGAAATGCGAAAAACTGGTATGGGAAATGGTAACAATAACTGAAAATGCGATTATGACAAAGCGGCCTACACAAGGACACGCCAAAGGAGGAGGAGGATGGACGAAAAAGATGAGAGAAATGCGAATGTGAATGCCAGTATGTGTGTGAATTGTGTATAATGTATAATGCATAAAGTGGAATATAATCAAGTCATATACATGCACGTACAGACTCAGACTCAGAAGCAGAAGGAGGAGACTCGCTTGTAAGCCGAAAATCCGTTGGCAACAATTGTTTGGTGGAAGCTTTCCTCTCTTCTCCTCCCTTAAAGGCCCCCTTTTGCCCTTTTCGCGTTCAAAGTCAATAAACAGTGGCCCAAAAAAAAAAAAAAACTGGCCAAGATGCAAAGCCACAAAAAGGATCTAACAAATATATGCTTTTTTCTCGGAGTCTCTGTAAACCGATTAAAATATGTCCAGAAAACAATTAGAATTAATCATAAATGACAAACAAATTGAAAGGACATTTTCTCTCTTTATGGAAAGATTGAAAGATTGACATATTTTATCGTTTCTTTGATAACATCAGCTTAAAAAAGGTAAAGACCCACAAAATACAAATAAAATGAAATAAAATGGGGATACAGGCACCGACAATTACTCCTCTCGATGAGCTGTGTTTTGTGTCTGTGTGCCGAGGGCGAAAAATCAATTTGAAAAAAGACATTGCCAAGGATAATGAGCAGTGCCAGTGCCAGTTATGGGGTGGGAATTGGAAGGCCAAATCATTGGGGCAATCATCATGGAATCCCCACTTCCATTTCCATTTCCCATTTCCACTCTCTCAGTGTCTCAGAAACCTCGCAAATCGCGTCCTCAAGGGTGCTTCCCAATCGGAATCGCGGAGGTTTCTCCACTGGCATGTATGTACATATGCATAAATACCATTTATATTGCTTCTATAACCCACTTGTTAAATACCCTACGATATGTTGAAGAAACAATTAAATATAAAGAAAATATTTAAGGGATATCTAAAAGGGTTTAATATAACTTATTTACATAAATAAAGCCAAAGGAAAATGCAATTCTTCTCCCTTAAAATATTTTAATTAGAACCCTAATTTTTTACTTCCTTCTTAAAGATAATAATTATCATATATTTTATAATAAAAAACCCCAGCAAAAAGACTTCAAACTAGGCACCTAGGCAATATTTAGCTTGAAAGTGTGCCTACTTTCAAGGAGTAATTTCCATGGAAAATGAAAATGCTCAGCTCGTAATTGGTTGCAATGAAGCGAATTATAAGAACGAAGGAAGTATTCTTCAATCCATATATATACAGATACATATATATATATATATATGGTATAATATATATGTAGATAGATGGGAAAATGAGGAAACTCAATGTGTACACACACACACACACAGACAGCTGATGACTTGGCATGAGATTATGGCATTTCCGCTCTAAAGTCAAGAGCACTTCCGCCGTTTCACGCTCCACCGCACTTGTAGCGGTGCTCTTTCCGTTGCACTTTTCCTCTTTCTCTTCGCGAATTTTCCTAGTTTTTCCCTTACAACACACTGTATCCCCGTTGCCTTACATTGTTATTTTTTTCTTCCATTTTGTTTCTGCTTTTTTTTTTTTGTTTTTGCATCCATTTTGATTTTACCATCTTTTATTATAGTTTTTTTTCGCCCTAGACTTGACGCAAATTTCGCGCACCTTTTGAACATCACATTGGCAAGTGACAAGTTATCCCTGACAGGCATTGCACTCAATATTGTTCAAGTTAATACACTATATTTAATACCCTTACAAAATATGATTCTAAAATATATTTAGAAATGAATTTAGAAATTTAATTTGGGAATACTATAACATAAATAGTAAAGGTTAAACAATTATAGATGGAAATTGATTTAAATTAAAAATTCTGGTATCTGAAAAGTTGTAGAATATATGGAATATAATTTATAATGTTTAATATTCTATATAATACTTTATAATACAAGAATTTTAGGCATTTATAGACTTCATTTACTTCCAAAAATATTTTACTTTAATATATTTATTTCTACATTGTATTATCCTAATACATCCTTTTTAAAAAGAGTATTCCTTTTCACTATATATATATTTTTTTCTTATACATATATGCCAACTTTCATCATAATTTTTTGCTGCCATCCTTGGCCATTATTTTAAGTGCTAAATGGCGTTGAAAATTCAGCTTTCAATTAGCGCCGCAACAAAACCTCTCCCAAGGGATTGCCATTCAGCATACTCTACCCCACAAGGTCCTTAAATATATACAAATATTTATATATTCACATATTATTTGCCAGGATATGTGTGTGCCGTGTGCCTTGTGCCTTGTGCCTGTTCCTGCATTTGATATTTGTGTGATGCGCTCGAAATTCTCCGATTAAAACGGAACATGTCACGAAATTTTGCCTTTAAGGGACAAGAGGAAACTGCAGGCAGAGGCAAAGATAACGAGAACGATAGAGAGAGAGAGAGAGAAATAGGTAGGGAAAATGGAAAATGGGTGTTGCAAAAGCAAGCCCGTTTCTCGACAGAAACACGCAAATGCATTCACATGGATCCCTTGCGCCAAACTGACAGACAATCCTAATGGAGACAATTTCTAAAAGTGTGTGTGTTTGTATATCTATGACAAGAAACCACTAAAAGGGCGCTAAATCGAGCTTGAAAACCTTCAAAAAATATTTATAAATAAATATTATCTATGACAAAGGCAAAGAAAGTCATTGGTACGTCTAAAAATAAGACTAAAAAGCAGATATTGCTAGAGAATTCATAATTTTCTACTGTATTCAAGAGGCAAAACTATGCAGTAGTTTCTTTAAGAAATATTTTATATAAATATATATATTTACTACCATAAATTCTAAGCTTTTACTGTGTCCGTGTGTCTCCATTGTTGTTGCTGCCACAGAAAATTGTATGGCAAGATTCGCATTACCTTTGCCGTCAGCAAAAGGCCCGAGGTTAATATCAAGCATACGCCATGTTGTGCGTCAATCCAAAAGGAAATGGATACTGTTCTCTTAGACGACAAAGATGAAGTGCATCATGATGCTTCTGTCTAAAAGGTGATATAAGCACACACACAGGTAGTAAATATATCCAAGGTAGCAGAGAGGTTTAATACTAAACTATTCAAACTATTAAATTAAACGCTATTGTTTTGTGGATTTCTAATCAAAATGGGATTTCCTAAATCTGGCTAGAAAGGTCCAACCTACAACTAAGAACAAAGAGAGTTTTAATTGAATCTGTTATGAAATTCAATAGAATGCAAAAACGATTTGCCAATATATTTATATGGATTTATATGCATACATCAAGTATACGCCACGTTGAGCTTCAATATGGTTTGAAGAACTGAGGAAAGCGGCAAAACTGAGGCTTAAGATGCAAATGTATAGAGAGAGAATGAGAGATGCTTCTATTCCATATTAATTTAATCCCTTTTTGCTTGCGCGTTATCAAGTATACGCAGCGTTGTGCGTCAACTGAAATTGGGGCAAGAAGCTCATCTATGAAGTGGCGTATGAGATGACCAATGGTGACTATTCAGCCTTTGAGTGATGTAGTAAATATTGCATAAATAATATTTAGTAAGCTAAGAAGTTGTACAAGTTAATGGAGAATTTTACAGAGGCTTCAATCCAAAGACGAAGCGATCTAGCAAACTTCAGGCGAATTTCATAGTTAATAATCCATCTTAACTAAGCTTTCAACATTCGCATTCCTTGAATCATCATTTATCAATATTTTTATGTGACAAATTTTATGTAAAAATCAAAGTTTAAAAAATGCATAACTCTGTCAAAAATTCATTAATTTGAATTCGGAAAACTGTCCTGTGTTAGTTTTTAGTAGTTTAATAAATCTGCAAACTAAACTTAAAATTTTTAAAAATTAAATTTTTTGACAATTTTAATGATGTTACCCCTTTCCTTTTTTTCACAAAAAATTAAATATTTTTGAAAAAAAAATTTTTTTGTTTCCGAGATGGCTAAAAAGATTGGCGTGTTGATGCTGATCAAGAATATATATGCATTATAGGGTCGGAAATGACTCCTTCATACAGTTACAAGCTTCTGACTAATAAAATTAATAAATAAATACAATTTTTTAACCGATATTTATCTATATTTTTATATAACAATTTTTCGACAAATCAAAGTCTTAAAATCTCATAACTAAGCCAAAAAGGCATTAAATTTAAATCGGAAAGCAATTCTGTGCTAGTTTTCAATATCTTAATAAATCTGCATACTCAGCTTTATATTGAAAAAAATCAACATTTTTGACAATTTTTTTTTGAAAAAAATTCGGAAAAAAAATGTTATTCCGCCTGAGATGGCTAGATCGACTCGGCTTTCGATGCTGATCAAGAATATATATGATCTATAGGGTCGGAATTGACTCCTTCGCTGAGTTTTAAGCTTCTGACTGAAATTATAATACCCCTGCAAGGGTATAATGAGTAAATATTCTTAATATTCAAATTATAATAAATAATTGATATAAATTGATAAAATAAATAAATATTCTACGTATCTTAAGCCTCCTTTGTTTGTTCCATTATCCCTGTTTTTTAAAGCTCTTGAAACAAGAAAGAGAACTCTACGGATTCTCTTTTACCAAACACTGCTGCTGTTAACTGGTTTTCTTTGGCTTTAGCTGGATTAAACCACTTTTGTGTCAAGCATACGCCACTCCTGCATCGCTTCTCCAGCGGAATGACGTCTCTCAACTGAAGGCGTCTGGACACAAAAGTGGTGACAGCGTCGGCCACCTTATCAGCGTCATGGCCAAAAACATATGACACGGCAGATGGCAGATGGATGGACAAGGTGACAGATGGATGCGGGGGGGAGGAGGAGCTCCCTCCCACTGCCGCCCCCTTTCCATTATCCCCTCTGCATTCCCCCTCTTCATCCAAGCAAATTGACGAGCGGAGAGGCAGACGGAGAACTGCTGTTGACTGAGATAAGCGATAAGATCACCCACTGGAAGCTGACTGCTGGCCCAGAATGTGTCACAAGAAAATATAAGAAAAAAAATATAATACATTCAGAGAAAAAAGGCAAATTAAATTAAAAGAATTTAATATAAGAAAATTATAAAAAAAATCAGTTTGCTTCAGTGCCAATCAGTACTGGAAAGTGGTCTTAACCCTAAGTAGTGTTTGAAAGTTAAACTTGCAGCAGTGTTAAGCAGTGTGGTAAAGACTTCACTACAGCTATGCAGTGTTGGTAAAAACTTTATGAAGCATGTTGTCAAGTAGGTTGGAATTAAACGGATTTGTTAAATTTATATAATTCATTTCTTTCAGTGCAAATCCACACACAACTGCAGCTAAATTTATGCGTCTTTGTGTGCTGGAGAGAGACGATGCGATGTCTGATAATGAAATTACTGAGCTCGTCAAAGCTAGCCAAATATTTGAATTGCTTGGGATTGCAGCAATTGCTGCTGCTTGGCCACAAAAGTAACAAAAAAGGGAGAGAGGGGAAGAAAAGAGAAGAGAGAGCATTGAATGAAGACAATAGTAAAATGGAAATGAGAGGGGCAATATGTAGAAATGGTTATCTATATAAACATTTCCATTAGTCACAATATAATGGTCTCTACAGAAAACTATTATTATTTCAACAAGGTATATTTTGGGTAATAATCTTTTCTTTGAAATTTATTATATATATAAAATATTTTATAAAATATATTAAAATGCAAAAAACTAATGCCAAAACATAACTCCCCGACTGCATTACATTTATAATACGATTTCTTTTGAAATGCCCAAGTAAAATGCATATATAATTAATGTTTCTCGGACAATGCACATGGCTGAATTACACCTGAAATTACCTGTCCGACCGATGAGCTAATGCGATATGACGATAATGCCATAATGCGTTTTGTCGCCAACACTTCACACTCGCTTCATGTTCACGTCACTCTCTCGAATCGGTTCGAATTGGAATCGAAAATGCATTCACTGACTGCGATTGCCCATTTTTCATATTTCATTTTCCATTTCAATTTTCAGCTTCGCTTGGCGACTGCCCGGCGACCTTGTGCCCTCCCTGCCCCCCTCCGTGTTGCCACCTCACCTGTGCCAGTGCCAGTGTTAGACAAACATCAACAAATTTATGACACTGGCGGGCAAACACAAAAAAACAAAAATAATATTACAAAAAAAAATAAGACAGAGCAAAGTGGCGCTCGTTTTTTCCTTTTTTTGTTTTTTTGTTCAATGTGGAAAATTTTGACTTTGTTTGCCCAACAACCAAACACCATTAACCGCCATACCACCCACCCACCACCCACCATCCACCACCTCCCGAGATGATGATCTTCCACCCCCCTCCACCCGCGTCAAGGCCCTCTTAACCCATGTCACCCTGCCCTGTCCTCTGCCGGTTAAACACTCTGAATGACTTTATCGCGTTTTTTATCGCTGCAGCATTTACCTGCTCGCCTTTTCATGCACTGCGAGAAAAACTAAGTGGAAAAATAAGGCATCATTTGTTAAATTTAAAATGTAAATGAGGCATTAATAGTGATAGAAATAATAATAATATAATATACATAAAAATAAATAATAATAAATAATATTAAATAACAATAAATTATAATAAATAATAATAGATAATAATAAATAATAAACATTATAAATATGTTAATAATTGGAAAGTTAACGTCGGGAAAATCATCATAACTTAGCCAAATGCATTAATTTCTATTCGGAAAGCTTTCCTATGCTAGTTTTTATTAGGTTAACAAATCTGTTTAATTAGTTTAAGTTTAAATTTTGTGTTATTTTTTGATGAATTTTTTTTTAGATATTTAACGATGTAACCCTTTATAAAATTTTGAAAATTTTGACAAGTTTTTTTTTGCCGAAGATGGCTAGAAAGATTCCCCTGTTAATGCTGATCAAGAATAAATATGATTTATGTGGTCGGAAATGACTTCTTCACTGATTTTTAAGCTTCTGACTAAAATGAAAATACCTTAAAAGGTATAAAAATAGGTATAAATTTATACAATTTTTTTTTATAAGACATCGAAGTTAAAAATCTCATAACTAAGTCAAAAGGGTATTAATTTTAAATCGGAAAACAGTTCTGTGCTAGTTTTTAATGCGTTAATAAATCTGCATACTCAGTTTAAAATCTAAAAAAATTAAATTTTTTGACAATTTTAACGAACCTCCTTTTTTGTTAAAAAAATCGAAAAATTATGAAAAAATTTTTTGTTCTGCCTAAATAAGCTGGAAAGATTCACCTGTTGATGCTGATTAAGAATTTATATGATTTATAGGGTCGGAAATGACTCCTTCACTAAGTTTTAAGCTTTCGACTAAAATTAGAATACCTTGTAATGAAATATACAAAGAAAACTCTTTAAAATATTTTAGCTAAATATATTAAATCACTATATAAATATAACATAACTTTAAACAAAAATAAAATTCAAATAAAGAGTTTAATGCTTTTAAATAAACTCCTAAAGGCCAAAGAAGATCTCTTGTACTTCGTTTTTTATGGGTTTCAAAGATTGAAAAAAACGTTGCCTACATTTTGGCGTTGCAAAGACGCAGAGTTTATTTTGTATTAAAAAATAAACAAAAATAATCCGAATTTACTGAATTTTTCTCCAGTGCACTCGCACTCGCACTCATTCTCGCTGCTGGCATTATTATTTTATGAGAATTGCTCTCGCTCTGACAGATTTATGTGGCAAAAGGTACCCTCTGTACCCTACACCTTCGCCATCTCCTTCAAAAAGCGTTGCCTAAATGCTGCTTAAATTCCATTAAATCGCCAGCTTAACTCAGTCCACATTCAGTGGCTTCAAAATAATAATAATAATAATAATAATACAACAAAAATAAATAAAGAAAATAAAAATTGAGGGGGACGCGTTGTCGTGCCAAGTTTGTCACGTAGCCGCAACGTGGAACCAAGTCGAGTCGAGGGAAGAAACAATCGGAATGCAGGAGTTCTCCTTCGGCTCTAATGAGGCAACAGCAGGGAGAGATGGAGCCGGGAGCCAGGAGCCAGGAACCAGGAGAACCAACAGTCATCACCACAGACTTGAGGAGATTGCGTGCCGCAGAACTTAATTGATTGCCCAAAGGTCGTCGTCGCCAGCAGGCATCCCAGACATCCGGATGAAGTGCTGGGCAGGCAGGAGAAGGAGCAGGAGTGGGCCAAGGAGCAGGAGGAGCCCGACCAGGAGCATGAGCAGGAAATAGCTTCTCGCTTTGGAATGCGAACATCACACACACACTCCAAGGCCATGAAAGTGTTATCTCATAGGAATTTTGTCGAAATAATATTTCTATCCTTAAAAAAAAACTCTTACAATATATTTCCCAAACTCTTTTTCATTTTGTTTGAAATATGACCCATATATATATTTAGTTTTTGCCATATTTTTCATTTGCATTTAACCCTTTAGTTTGGCAGTTATTACCTCTATAATTTGCATACACACCAGCTGGCATTCCATATTGAACTGGCCTTTGGGTTTTCCTTTTCCTTTTTTTGCCAGCTGTCTTAACTCCTGAAGCCAGCTGCTGATAATTTCCTTTCAATTTTGATTTCAATTTTGTAGCCTAGGTCATAAAAATAACCACCAATGGGGTTCTGCTTTACTTTTCCATTTCCATTAAATTACAAAACTCAACTTATGGCAACTGCAGGGAAAAAATTGTTACAGCTGCAAACGAGGCAAACAAACAAACTAATTTTCTATTGAAGGGCATAAAAAGTCAAATGCAAATAAATAATAATAGACATATATGTGAGAGGGAAAACCCAGGGAAAACCCAGTTGAAATCCCTTAGCAGGATTCTCGGACAGAAATAACTCACTAAGCCAAACAGCTATGTTTAAAAACAGGATTAGAAATGGTATACTTTAAATAAATAAATTCATATTTAAATTTCTCATAGAATATTCCCCTAAATACAAATTTAAATAATTAATTTCCCCTTCTTTATAAAGTAAATATAAATGGCAAACAATTCATTTAGCGTATCTCCCCTGTACTTGGCCAGTAGATAAAGTCCAAGGAAACCCCATAAAAAAAGTAAAAGAAGCGACCATTGGTCAGCCTGCAAGATGAGATGAGAAGTCCTGTGGAAGATGGATGGATGAATGGCCAAGGAATGGCAGGATGCCACCCTCTTTGGGGAAACCGCAAAAGGCAAATTGAAAATAATGTTACTCGGGCAGTGTAACAGGAGCAGGAAGCAGGAAGCAGGAAGCAGGAAGCGGGAAGCAAACCGAACTCGAAGCAGATCCTTTGGCCACTTGAGATTGTTGCTAATTTAATTGGATTTATTTGCTGCGTGCTTGAAATTTATGATAAGGCCGTGGGATGCCTGGTCGTTTTTATCTGCTGGCAAATCGCTGAAAGCCCCCAAATGGGGGGATAACCCAGATTGAGGTTTATGTTCCCGAAGGAAGCGTCCAGGAGGACTTTGACACATTCGAAATTGAATTTTGCGGCAGAATAAGGTATATATGTATGAGAGTTTATATTGGGAGAGAGTTAGATTTGTTTGTTATATTTCTTTATGACATTTATATGTAATATTTATAAATTAATTTATAATATTTAACTCCCACAAAGCATATGCTTTATGACAAATTTCCCTGGCTTACAAAATAATCAGCTTTTGCAAAAGGATTACAGGACAGGATGGTAGTGTGTGTGAGTGTGTCCAGGATGGGGATCTGATCCCGGTCACACTTGGCATTCCTTTTGGCTCGTCGCATTTTGCAAATGACATTCGACAAATCCCCGGCAAGTGGCAGCTGCAGGCCATAACATGCCACCCACTCTTTTTCCCCCTCGACTGACGTAATACCACCTCTATAATCTGCCCACTCTTTGGGTTTATTTTTATCGCATTTTTTGCTCCTCCTGCTCCTGCTCCTGCTCCTGCTCCTGATTATGAAATTCTTTTGAGAAAGAGTCCAAAATGCCAAAGGTGAGGCACAATGGAACAATGGAGGGCAATCTGTCAAAGGTGCCAAAGCCAAATGAGGCGGCAGTAATAATTTGGTTTTCTTTTTATTTTTTTGACAATTGTTTGCCTTATTCTCCGAACAATTTCCGGCACCTGTCACGCTCCAAATTCGACAACAAAAAAGTAGCTGTGTTGAGTGTCTTTAAGCCCAGCAAAACAGGGTCCTTCTTAAGTAAATCAAATAATTTTAAGGGGGTTTTTGGTAATGAGTAAATATAAAATATTAATTTAAAAACACTAGAAGTGAAAAGAAAAATTCATGTTGGCTAAATTCTAAGCTTAAATGCATTTTTCTTATTTAAATGAATATCTCAACATGACAATTATAAATTTTTAAAGGTATTACTTCTCTTATTAAAATAAATATTCAAAAATTTCAATAAATGTTTCATAAAGGTAATAAGAATTAACAAAGCTTAAAGAACATTAATTCCAAAAGAAATTTCACCCTTAAATTCATTTCTTTTATTTAAATAAATAACTATACCCTTAAAAATCAAACCTTTTATGATTGGAAAATCCCCCAAAATTGCTTGAATTTTGGTTCTAAACCCCCTTTAAAAAACTGTCTAGCCGTCCCACCTGGCGTATGCGTATTTATTCGCTTGCCATATGTGCGCAATTTTGAACAGGACTCGTCGTCTCCTTGTCGCCTCGAAGTTTATAGCTCATTATGCGGCTTAATTGTCGCCAAAGGAGGGAGATGAGGAGCAGGAGGAGGAGCAGGATGTGCAGGAGGAGCAGGAGCAGGAGCAAGGCGGAACTAGCAGGCAGCCAGGACCAAGAGGAGTCAGGCAGACGAAGGGGAAACAGACTTTTGGACCTGGGCGAAACTTTTAATTGGAAAACTTTCTGCATACGCACAGATAAACGCGCCTCAACGCGACAACGACGACGATGACAGCTCAAGCGGCCAGGACACTTGACAATCCATTCCATGGATGTGTCCTGGTGTCCTGACCCGCACTCTCTCTCACTCACTCTCCCTCTCTCTCTCTATACATATGCAAATGCATGCAAATCGAGGATACAAGCGGCTTAGTCCTGCCCGCGACTCGGCGACATTCCCATAAATGTTTTATGTTAATTTCGACAGCTGCTGCGAAGGCATCGCCATTCGCCATTCGCCATCCGCTCCATAATGAAGCGGAAGGATCTGGCAGGATGGCAGGATTCGGCAGGGAGCTGCACACCCCACACACATTCTGTGGAATGGCACAGGTGCTTTGTGCAGCGGAAAATTCCTCATCTACACCTGTGTTTTCTTCACACACACAAACTCACACACCTCCATGACATCCACAAAGAGTAAAAGTTACACAAAGTGTAAGCATGATGATATTTATGAGGCGACAAATATGCCCTTTATGACCAAATTAAACATAATTTTATGTGATTAATAGAAGAGAATAAAGAGTGCATAAATTGGAATTAAATTATATTATGAACTGTATAAATATTAAATAAATAAGAGAAACAGGGACTTGTATTAAAATATATATTATTAGGAAAACAACATGAATATCCCTATCGATGATATAATCAAGTCTCCCCATCTTAAGACCTCTGATTTAGAAAAACAAACAATTCTTAAACTAAAAGAAATAAATATTCTAAGCACTTTTCAATAATTCACTTAATATAAAGTTATTAAAATTATACAAATTGTTAAAAAAAACAAAAGGCAAAACGAAACTCTATTGAATAGAAACCCAATATTTTACTTATTTAATGTGAAACCAAAACAAAATTCGATTCCCACAAAAGAGGAGAGGACATTTTTGGCAGGCCAATGACTTTAAGGGAGGTTCAACGATTAGACATTTTGTGGGGGTCAGAGGTCAGGCGGGTGACAAGTCGATGAGGATTGCGGTGGGCCAAGGCTCATTACGACCTTGCCCCCAGAAGGGGGACCTCAGCCCAGAGAAAGTTTGTACAGAGCTTGTGGTCTTTGGCGGGACATTATCCTTGCTGATTCGATTGGAAATTACCACAAAGAGGGGATTTAGAGAGAAGGAGAGATGTACACAGATAAATAATACAAGTATAGAGAGAGAAGGAGAGATATAGATAAATAATAAAAATTATATACAGAGAGAGAGGGAGATAGGCAGAGAGTTAGAGAAAGAGGGAGATAATACTGGTTATTGGTCTATTTATGTGGGAAAAGTTTTTAGAGAGGCTTATTATTATTGAAACCTAAGTTGTTGACAATTATTTGAGTTCTTAAGGTATTATTTGTATATATTCCTGCAGAGTGTTTGATTTTAATCAGGAGTTTGCAATGCAGTGAAGGAATAAAATATAATATATAATAATATATATAATATAATAATACAATAATAATATATAATAATATATAATATTATTAATCAGCACTCTTCTTCCTGTGTCTCTCTGGGCCTCTTCGTCTCTCTTTCATTATCCCTACGGTCGCCATGTCCCTTACTCACCCTCTAGAGAAACCCCTTACTCTCTATTTCTCTCTGCCTAACTCTAGATTCTCTATTTCTCTCCCGCTCTCATATTCTCTCTTCTCTTGCCTCGCAGCCTATAAATAGCGGCCTCTGCCGCCTTGCGCACCTCATTCAGTCCGTGGCGTCTCCAGTGTTAACATCTCGAGTGATAGTGATAGTGCCTCCTCTTCGACTCGATACTTATGACGTGGCCTATGGACAACATTTGGATGATCAGAAAGTCACCGGAAATGTTAATCTACTCTGGAAGCAATTAAGCAATGATGACAATGGATAGCCACGTGTCCTCCACTGGGGTAAGTCTTTACCATGATTATTATATCATTATTATATCAGTATATAGATGCTATAAGAGTGATCAGACCTCAGTCTTTAATCAGCTAACTAGCTCTGCATTTCACTTCTAATAGCTACCTTTCCTTCTTTGTTTCTAAATATATTCAATGCAAGTTCTCTTTCTATATCTTAATCTAATTCTCTGACATATATATGTCTAGATATATATTTAATTGACTCTATATTTATTTAAATGCAAATAGAAAATGACAAACAGCCACGGGGAAAAACACAACATGTTAGTTTTTTCCGTAACATGTTGCTCTGTTGTATTGTTTATTTGTTTTTTGTTACTTTTTGTTTGTTGTATTTCATGTCCCTTTGCATAGCTTGTGATTACAACATTTTTCATGGCATGAACTTTGTATACTTGTTCTATACTTGCATATATTCATGTCCCTTATAGCCTTGTTCGTGTACATGGCTCACGTGTAGCGTCATTTGTTTGCCAGTTGACCAGTTGTCCTGTTGTCCCATTGTCCTGTCCTGTTGCCCATTTTTCCCCCATTTCCCCACATTTCCCCACATTTCTCTTAGCTTTTCCTCCTCAGCTTTTTTCTCCTATTTCGTAGCTGCCCCGCAGCGGCTTGTTGGCCACTTTTGTTTGCTCGTCGTAACTTTAGTGCTGTGTCAATTTCAGGCCACGACATTGCGACACTTTCTTCTACTTCTGGCCTGGACGGAGGTCGGAGGTTACCAAATGGGAACCCCTCCATTGTTATTGACTATTTATTTTTCATTTAGTTTATTGCGGATCAAGGCTCGTGGCCAGCCAAACAATGCTAGGAAAGCAAAAAAAAAAAACAGCTATAAGGAGAAGTACAAAAAATAATAATAATAATAGATAAAGAAATGGCAGAGACAGTGGCAAAAGTGTAGGACAAAAAATCGTACTAATGATTCGCGGCACCTGGCGTCGCCTTCATTAAAAACCCATCAATCAAGGGGGAAATCAATGTCTGGACAACAACAGATTTCGAGCTGTCAAAGACACCACCAACGAGGATGATGATGATCTGCGGGTGGAGCAATTGGTAGCTAGAACTATCGAGGATATCGATAAAGTGCGAAAAGTTTACTATGAAATATGGATATTGTATCGATATATTGGTTAAATATGATATGATAAGGAGTTAAATATACAATATAAAAATCTGAAATATAACTATTTATGTTATCGATTGTGGTCGATAAATTAAATAATTATATAAATTTTTTAAAGATATTAATATTTTAAGGGTTTGAAATATTTAAAGTTTTCTTTTGGAGCTTAATCTTAAAATCGATCAAGAGGAGAAAAATATACACTAAAAATAAAAGCAATTTAAGGAATCGATTGGGGGTTTCGATACTAATATCGATATTTTTGTGATACAAGTAAAAAAAAAAACTCTGTAAAGGTTTTCGTCTCACAAAAGACTTAAATGTTTTTTGTAATAATAATTAAAAAATATATATATATATTTCATAAGGTCTTTTAATATTTTCAAATATTTTATTAACCATTATTTTTACAGAAATTTAACATGAAAAGCTATCGATATATCCATGAATATCCCTGAATGTTATACGTAAAAATAATTCAATGGCAAGAACAAATTGATGGCAAATCGTCCTAATTGCCAGACACCATCATCACAATCTCCATCATCATCATAATCATCAAAATGATTCTTTATCATCATTATTCATTAGCCAATTGAGGCAAATGACCGAGGCACTCATTAAGTCCCTGTGATTGAGTCGCGTTTCGAGTGCTCCTAATCCGGCAACTTAAAGTTGGGCATTCCACGAGCAAAGTATCTCAATGCCAGACTCCGGATTACTTAATGTGAAGCACCAATTTACCATTTTCCCCATTCCCGGTAAACGATTGTCACGGCTTTCCCTTTAAGAGCCTTGCCATGTAATCTCTCTTTAAATTTCAATGTAAATTTCTCAAGAATTACGATTATATGATAAGTCTTTCATTTATATATTTCGTAAGAAATGCTATAAACTGGAAAGATTTCTTCTTATAAGTGCTTTGATTAAAGTTTATTTATAAGTTCAGGAAGAACCCTTTTGCCTGACAAAATTACCAAGAAATCCTTTTCAATTTAGATGTAATACATAAAGATATAATACCTTTAACATTTCCTTTTGCTTTTAGCAAATTTATACTTAAACTTTATGCTTTTTTAGGGGACTTTTGCTTTGTCATTCCTCACAAAACTCACAGATCAAGTATACGCCACGTGAGCCAGCGAAACCGAATAACATCGAATTTTGCATTTGCAAATTTGTTGCTGTTGCCGATGCCCCCCACAGCAACTTTTCCCTTTTTCTTTTTTTTAGAATGGGAAATGCAAATTTCCTGCCTAATAACATGCCAACTAGCAATCTGACCGAAAAGTCAAACAGAGAGAAAAAGAGGGAGGTACTTGCAGAAAAATTCAAAGTAAGCGAAAATAAACATTTTATAGCAAATAGAAAGCATTTAAAATAATATTTCCTGTAGTTTTTCTGATTTAATTTTAAATGTAGTAAGAAATACACCCATTTTCTTGCCGTGTGGGCAACATGTTGTGGCATGTTGGGATGTGGGACACGGTCGACCCACTTTAGGAGCTTGCGTTCGCCATGGAGCCGCCTGTCGAGGCTGTCGCGCTCCGTTTGCTGCATAAATCATGCGCCAAAAGCACAAGTCCTGCCAGGATAAGGGGCAGATCCTAGAGGTGGGCAACTCCTAGAGGTGACTCCTAGAGGTGGGCGGTTCTGCCTGAGCTCTAGCAGTGGCTCAAATGAATTTGTAAACAGGTGCAAATTAGGTCAATATTTATGTCTGTGTGCGAGTCGTCGCCCCGTGTTTGTTTATGGCGACAGCTGCTCGGTGGAGAGCTGAGTCGTTATTGCCTGTTGCTCGCGATGTTCCCCACCTATAAATCTATATAACCATCCCACCATCCCGTCATCCATACATAAACATGAGGAGCAAAGACGATGGCGACAACGACGACAACGACGACGTCACTGACCCAAAATTCAAATGCTCATGCGGGCCAACAGGAAGTGATGGGCTGGAAACGGAAACCCAAAGGAACGCAGCTTTGAAATGCTTAGAGATTCTCTAACAGAAGAAAGGTAAGTTGACTATGAGACAACAAAAGACATTAGAGAAAAATGGATTCAATATTAAATGTTCTACTATCGATAAAGACCTTAAAGTTTCAGGGCTGTGTTCTTGATTGGATATAAATTAAATCCGATTACATCTGTTCGAATCTTTATATCGAATATTTACGTAACGATAAATATCGAAATGAATGTTTTAAACATCATTATATTAATGTAATACATATATTTCAGTCTAAGTACGCTATTAAGTTGATATACTGAAAAGGAAGTCGCTTTCTTGGTATGTATCTTGGTATCTAGATTGATAATGAAGATCTGTTCGCAAATGTTTATCAGAGAAATCGAATATTTACGATAAATATAAATAAACATCGATAATTATTTGAAATTAATGGCCTTAAATGAAAGCGAAAAGAAAGACTCTATAATAATTAGTAACTTTATAACCAGATTGGATATAAAAACCATGGTTAATAGTAAATATCTTGTAATAATAGTATATACAGATACTATAAATGTTTATCTGTATATAATACTATATATATAAGAATTTAATTAAACCTCTACTTGCAGGGATAAAGTAATAAAATATTTAAATGTAAGTAAGTAAAGGCACATTAAAAAATTTGAAACTTTAACGAGAAACTACTACAAATACAGATAAATCTATTAATTTAATATTTTATATAACATTTACTAGTTTGCTCTGCCTTAAGACAATAAAATCTTGAGCCAAATTAATGATAAATTTTCAATATTTATTCCTCTAAATTTATGTTTTTTAAAAGTTATTAAGCTTTTCCATTTGGCATTTACTCATTATATTTATGGCCAATAATCTGGCGCTTTTAGTCAAGTTTATAAGTTTGTAGAGGAGACTTTAAACACACACACACACGCATATAGCCCCCATTTCCACACACACACACACCTTACTCACCCCACTGACTAACAGCTTCTTGTATTAGAGTGTGTGTGTGGTTTTTTGCTTTTAATGTGTTTGAAGCTCTTAAGTCTTTTGATAAAATAAACTGAAAATCGATTTTAATTCAATAAAAATGGAAATGCTAACGCCCGCCTCCTTTGGCGAGAAAAGCCAGTGTCAAGGAACCACGCCCCCTTATGCGCCCCCCTGCTTATGGGTCATACTGAGAGAAAATATTATATTCGAAATGCACTTTGAACTAACTACATTTTGACATATTTATAAAATACCAAGCAAATATTTCCCAATTTTTTAAGCAATTAATTAAAATTATACATAATATATATTTTTTTCAGTGCATGTGTTAACTTACCTCAGACATTTTGCGTTGTTTTTGTTTCGTTTCGTTCGAGTTCAGCGGAATTCTTCAACTTTTGTTGATGTTTCCAGTATTTGTTCTTGTTTTAGTTGCTCTGATGCGTGTGTGTGCCTGTGTATGTGTGTGCGTGTGTGTGTGCGCGTGTGTGTATGAGTGGCTTCAGCCTTGGCCTTGGCCATGGGCCACTGTGGCGCCTGGTTGTTCATGCAACATCCTCCGATCGACGCGCTCCCACATGGCGTATGGGTGATTTTTGCCCACCAACTTGGCTCGAGTTCGTTGTTGTATTGTTGTTCTAGTTGTTGTTGTTATTGTTGCTATATTATGTTGTTGTTGTTGTTGTTGTGGTTGCTGTTGCATCATGAGTGCCTGCAACAAGTGGTTGCCGGGCATAGTAACAGCTGGCAGCAAATGCAGTGCCGCCGCCTCATGGCTGCCACATTGCTGCTGCTGCCCGCGACTGTCTCAAGTGTGCCTGCAAAATGGAGGTACAGAGAGAGAAAATTATGAGTTAATATGATGGAATTTTTAATCAAATTATATGGTTAAAAAAATAACTAGAGTTTCTAGTATATATTTTAATTTTATACTCTTAACGGGTATTATAATTTTAGTCTATATCTTGAAACTTAGTGAAGGAGTCATTTCCGACCCTATAAATCATATATATTCTTGATCAGCATCATCAGCAAAGTCGATCTAGCCATCTCAGGCAGGAAAGAAAATTTTTCAATTTTTTTCATAAAAATGTAAGGGGTTACATCGTTAAACTTTTTTGGAAAAATTCGACAAAATTTTGATTTTTTTACATTTTTTATAGAGTATGCAGATTTATTAACGTACTAAAAATAAACATGAGACAGCTTTCCGAATTAAAATTAATGCATTTTTGACTGAGTTGTAAGATTTTTAAACTTCGATTTGTCGCTTATTTTTCCGACTATATTTTCCCAATAGAATATCGAATTTCAAATCCTATATATATTAAAATAGTATCGATAAACACATCATCTATCGATACAATACCGACTTTCACACTGTATATCGATGCAGTATTTAAATATCTATCAAGACCTTTGGGCTTTACTGCCATAAAACATGAAAATAAATCTCAAAAACTTCAATGATTATTTCTGGCAGTGCAACCAGTGAGAACTTGAGTTAATCAATCAATAATCAGGCGATCAATCAGTCAAACAATCAGTCGAACTTGTTTTGAACCGATGAGGAGCATTGTGGAAGGGGTGTCGGGTTTTATTTATTTATTTTTTATTTTTTTCATTTCGAAATGACCTTAGTGACTGGCTGCTGAGTTCAAGAATCTTTTGGGTGATAAATTTCAAGTTTTGCTGCTTTCCGCTGCTGCATTTATCGTGTTTATCGATATCGCTTTGGCGGCTGTTTGTCTGGCAAGACAAAGATAGATATATACATATATAATTATATATATATATATATATATAGAGAGAGAAAACTCGCTTGACTTTGATTTAATTTGTCGCCGTTTCTAATTAGCATCTTGTGCTAAAAGTCTCTGTCGCAGCCAGCACTCCTTAGCTCTGGCAAGTGCTTCTTATCCAATGTATCAAACTTGTTTGTCAGTTTTTATCATCGCTCAACGAAAACTTATTTTCCAAGCTATTTCCCAAACTTTGGCTCTGCGAAAACTTGCGAAAAATAATACAAAAAAAAAGAAAACATGAAAAGACAACGCCAAACTATTTCTTGGAGTATCTGATGTATGTGAGAGCCATTCGACTTGGCCAGATTGTCTGCCAAATAGTTTTCTGGAAAAACTCACTTTCCTTAAGTGTTTTTACTACACGAGAGTTTTCTTTAATTTATTTAACCTTAAATACTACTATTATATGGTAAAAATGTATTTTTAAGGGATATATTTCATCGTTTAGTTTGGGAAGCATATATTTACTTTGCCTCAAAGATTTATTTAACCTTAAATACTACTATTATATGGTAAAAATGTACTTTTAATGGATATATGTATTTCACACATTTACTTTTGGAATTATACATTTACTTTGTCTTAAAGAGGAAATAATGCCTAAGGCAGGATTTAATACTATTATTTCATTTCTAAATTGATTATATTTTTGTATATTATTATATTTATTATCAAATATCTGCATATTTTTACTTTTTAACTAAATAAAGCTATGTTATTTCATTGAAAAACCTTCCCAGACATTTAACTAATTCAATTTCTTTAAATAAAAATTGATAAATCTATAAGAAAATTGAGTAAATCCATATGCTTCAATTGGAACATTCAAATTTTCTGTCTAAAAAATATGGCCATGGCTCTATAAAAATTTAGATAATCAATTGCTGTTGCAAACAATTTATGAACATAACCATAAAAGCGGGGAGGGAATCCCCATGAAAAGTTGCGTAAAGTCCGCTTATCCTGGGTAAACCCCCCCTGGTACTTCCCCCCATCTCTGAAACAGCGGGAATCCCCTTCAGCTGGCGAAGAATGGAGCAGGGAGATGGTAATCGTGGCGGGCACACATAATGCATAATAATGGACCCAATGATAATGACGATGTGCGCACGAATCCCGCTTGTTTGGCTGCTGCTTCCGCTCGTGGGAAAGCGTGGCGGGAAATGCGGGTGTGGAGAGGGGGAGAAGGGGGAGGTGGGGGAAGGTCACAGCGGGGGGACCGGGTAATAATCATATAATGATACCACAAAACAAATTCCATTCAAGCACATAAATTGTATTGAGCCAATTCAGTGATGAAGTGTGACTTGAACTCAATCTTTGAGCTATTTTTGAAGTCACTTTTAGGCATTATAATAAGCTAGAAATTGGTTTTATATATAAATAATAGTCAAATATTATTAAATATATATAAATCTAATTGAAAATAGATTGGAAATTAAATAGGAACTGCTATAAGTATCTTTGAGTTTAATGTTTATATGGAACGAGAGGTTTGTAAAGAATATAGTTCTTAATAAATTGAAATAAATGTTAAATTAAATGTTAAATAAAGCAACATAAACAAGACGACTTGTGGGTTGAAATTTGTGATCTTTTAGTTATTTTAGACCTTATGTAGCACCTCATTTAAAAATATACAAATAAATAACACAAAATAGGATATAAAAGCAAATACTGCTTAATTACTTTAAATATTATTATGACTGCTTGCTAAAAGCTAATTAAGGAAACAAAAACTGTTAAGAATTTATGTTTAAATAGGCAAAGATCAAATACGTAAGATATAGATAAACTTCTAGTTTGTTTTTTTATTGCAAACTATTTGCCATTAACTTGGCATCAAATGTTTATTCCAAGAATAAATTTCTTTTAAAACTTGATGGATTTTTTCGGGGCTTTGATGTTTTAACTTTTTTCGCATGAATTTTGTTCTTGTTTTTAATGATTTGTTTACCTTTACTTCCTAGTTAAACCGAAAGCATAACATAAAATACAGAAAACAGCGAAAAGTTCAGCATAGAAAATGAAATTACAGGGTATTGCAAAATATAAAATCAAAAATATTCGAAGGCAATTCTCGGGTTGACATAAATAATATTTTGAGGAATTTCAACAATTCCAGGAATGGCCTGCACTCTGACCAGCTTTAGATTCGAATGTCACAAATGAGTATCTTAACCCCACCAAGGGCCCCTCACCCCCCCGCCTTCCGATCATTTGTATTTTCTTAACTTTTCATTTCTTTATATTTTTTTTTTTATTTTCATTTTCATTTTACGCCAAGTGCGACGAAATTTAAAACCAACAACGTCCAACAACGAAATTGTAGCCGAAACAAGAGTGCCAGAAAGACAAATATAGAGAGACGGACGGACGGACGGACGGACGGACGGACGGACGGACGGACGGACGGACGGACGGACAGAGTGACAGGCTGACAGAGAGACAGACACCCGAAAGGCATACAAGAAAAACTCGGAAAAGCTCACAAAAAAGTCTTTGGTGGCAAGGAAAAACCCAAAAAAGGGAAAGTGTTCTTTTTGTGGGGCGAGAAAAACTTGTGAAATCCCTTGCTTTAGCGGTCGCGAAAAATATCTTTGAAATGCCCGAGGTTTAGCCAAGGAGTTAAGCCTCATCTTGGTCCACGTTTTGTTTAAGTTTCTTGACTTTGTGTGCAAAGAATATATAATGTATAAATTATTTCATTTAAGCCAGAACTTGCTGTAATTGTTAATTTACTTTTACAACATTGGGAAAAGTATATATAAAATATAGATCATTTGTTTTAACCTGTTTTTACTAGAACCTACTATAATTTCATTATATTAATAATGTGAAAGAGGTAATTATTCATGTAGTTTTTAATAAGTTAATTTTTAAAACATTATTCAAGTATATATATTAGCGGAAATTATTTGTAGAAAGATATATGAAATATAGGGGCACTTAATGCTGATTTATGAGCTAAAGTTCGGACAGATATGGCTTTTGTTACGCCTCCAAAGGGGAGCACCTGTCCAAGTCTCAGTTTCATATTTGTTTAAATATTTTATTTTTTTTTTTTATGAATATTTTTTATTTATAGTTCCTAAAATCACTTTGGGATAAACATATCGAAAGGGAGAAGTTCTGACTGATACATAGAAAGAATTGTAATCGTTTAATTTGTAAAACTATTCGATATATGCCAAATTTAAAATTCGATATATATCGAATTTATAGTTCGATATTGCAACAAAATTATAAATTGATATATAATGTATGTATAGTTTAAAAAAAAAAAATGAATTTACTAAGCAATAAATAAGACATTTATAGCTCTGGATATAAAACACTTTTACATCCATAGCTATATATATATTAATTTATTTATATTATTTATTTTAATACAAATTCATTCATTTATTATTTTATTTATTTATTATTATGTTTTTTATTTTTCTTTTTTTATATTAAATAATATATTATATTAATATTTCTACAAACTTAATACTTATTATTCTATATTTTTATTTACTTAAGAGTTCTTTTTACTGCTATATTAAATCATTTATATTATTTATTTTAGTATTAATTCATTCATTTACTATTTTATTTATTATTATTTTTATTTTATTTATTATCTCTTATATTTCTCCCATCTCTAGTGCGTGTGTGAGTGTGGGGCGTGGACTGGAGTGAGGGCATTAACAAGTGCAAACACTTCCTTCCTGTCCGCCACTTATACACACTTGCAATCTCCGATCTCCGATCTCCAGCCTCCGATCTCCCGATCTCCCCCCCTCAGCCGCCTGTGTCATTGCCCGAGATTCATCTCTGACATTGCCAGCCGGCGGCATTATCATAATTATTTATTGTAAATCGTTTGCATGCAAAGGAGAGCGATTACTTCCTGTTTTTTTGTAGTATTATTACCCTTTTTTCTCTCACATCTGAGTACATATATACATATATTTTATGATGCAGCTGCCAAGATGCTGGGGAAGTGCTGGTGACGATGTCTCGGGTTACGGCACTTGCTCTGCCGGTTGCCCAAGCACTTGGTGGGCTTCACTTAAGATCGGTTGAGGGATTCAGAACGAGATCGAGATCGAGATCGAGATCGGTAGACCAATGTCAGGCCGAGATCGAGTACGAGTTTTGAGATCTCCCCACGCGATATATATATACTAATATATATACTTATATATATGCCGGTTGTCTGGTCTATGTCTGCGTCGTAATTAATTTGTATCAGCAGCTGATTTGCTGCTGCAATTGTCACGCCTACGTCTCATGGTAATGATGGTGTAACTTTCGTTATTCCACTCCTTTTTCTCCAAGTGTACAAGTGAATTACATTTCTTATGACGCATCGCATGGCAAGATAGAACTCAATTCCATATTGTTTATACAATATTTATAGCGGGGATTATGTCACTTTGACAAAACGCAATTGTTTGCTCATTTACAGCCCCAATGATATCGAGGCATTTGAATGAATTTCCCCTCCCGTTCCGAGGTAGCAATGACAGGAAGCAGACACCAAAGATAATGCACACCATTTACACCTTTACCACACACACACATTGCAGTACAAAAGAGCCAAAGTTCGGGAATGCAATTCTCAATCGGTAAATTGCAATTGGACACCGATTGCCAGCGATTGATAAGTGTCGATAAACGACCAGAGACTTTGATAAGTCAGTCTTTCTTCAAACGTGTATAGGGTCAATGTGATAGGCATTGGTCACGAGGATCCATTCATAACTGATAAAAGTACACAGCTCTTACAATATATATTAAGTATTTCATAATTAAAAGTGACTTATGCCTTTAAGAAGCCAACAAAATATCAATAATATCATAATATTTTAATATAGGAATGTGGTTAAATATTTCTCTATATTGTGAACATCAATATTTGCTTCAGAGGGAATGAATAAATATAAAATAAGAAGGAAAACAATCTTCGGGTTTGTAGTTTACAATTGAATTATAGGATCGAAAAGGAAAGAAATCTTATAACTATGTTTAGAATATTCAAATTCTTTGAATCGATATTTATAATTTTCATATGAACATTTTTTCGATTATATCAAAATTTAAAAATCTCATAACTCAGCCAAAAAAGGTTTAATTTCAATTCGGAAAGCTTTCCTATGTTAGTTTTTCATAGGCTAATAAATCTGTACACTCTAATTAAAAATTAAAATTTGTCGAATTTTTGACAGTTTTAACGATGTAACCCCTTTACAAAAAATTCTTAAAATTTTTGAAAAAATTTGTTTCTGCCTGAGATGGCTAGATCGACTCTGCTGATGATGCTGATCAAGAATATATATGATTTATAGGGTCGGAAATGCCTCCTTCACTTTCTTTTGAGCTTCTAACTAAAATGAAAATACCCTAAAAAGTATAAAAAAAGGTATAAATTTATGCAATTATTTTTATATGAGAATCAATGTTTAAAAATCGCATAACTAAGCCAAAAAGGCATTAATTTTAAATCGGAAAGCTGTTCTGTGTTAGTTTTTAATTGGTTAATAAATTTGTATACTCAGTTTAAAATTTAAAAAGTGTCAAAATTTGTGAAAATTTGTACGATCTTTATTTGAAAAAAAAAGGAAAATTTTGTGAAAAATTTTGTATAATGCCGAAAATGGCTAGAACGATTCCCCTGTTGATATTGATCAAGAATATATATGATTTATAGGGTCGGAAATGATTCCTTTACATTTTTACAAGCTTTTGACTAAAACTAATCTCATAGAAACATTTTACAAAGCCGCAGCTTCCTCAAAACGATTCTGTGACTGATTTCCACATTATTTGTCATGGAAAATATAGGAAAATATATATATAAAATGTTGCATTTGCAATTATACGAATGTGTGTGTGTGTGGGGAAAATGCCTGCCACATTGCGATTTCGCAGTGTGCGGCTTTTTGGGCTTTTGTGGCTTTTGCGCAATGATTATGCACAAATTGCTCATTAAAAATTGATATGATACGCATTAGTTTCCAGCAACATCATCGTCATCATCATCAACAACAGCATTGAATACGCACACACACTCGGAAAATGGGGAAAACATATTTAAATTTCTGGAAATGAAATACAAATTTGAACCCTTGAAAAGAATGATATTCAAGCGAGTTTTCATATAATAATTCAAGAAAAATGATTTAATGATTAAGAATGTATACCATTTTGTATATATATCTCTAGTAGGTTTTTACTATATTTTTTTTTAGAGTAAATTGTATAGAATAATTCACTTTAGTTGCCTGATGACTTTTTCTCACTTTGAACTGATTCCGATTTAGTTTCTAATCTCCATTCCTGCCCTGCCCGCCTCTCGGATCGCAAATCACGACAAGAAAATGCCAGAGACAGTTGAGCCATTTATAAATATTTAAAGTAAATTACATACACTTCTCCTTTGTCTCTGGCATCGATTTGTGTGAGTGTGTGTGTGTCTCAGTGTCTCTGTGCCTCAGTTTTCTCTGTTTTCCGAGCGACATGTGGGCCTATTTATATGGAGCCTGCATTCTCGTGTATAATCACTTGCTAAGCCCAGACTTGGCAGACAACTAAGAACAAAAGTCAATGCAGCTGTTCTACAAACTATGGTTCGGTTTCTGGGAGGGGGATTTCTTCCTAATTGAGGCCAGGGGCGTACTGGCAAACGGGGGGCGGGCTTAATGGCAAGCCGAGAACAATGCAAATTGTTAATTGTTAAGTAAACCCCGAATTGTAAAGCGTAAAAAACTGTGTACCCGGTCAATAGCTCTCTATAATTATCAAGAAAAAAAATAAAAATACAAAATTAATTATGGAAGAAAACTGAGCAAATAAATGGAATTCGAATTTGTAATTCGTTAGTTGAGTAAACGTGAGATATTTGGTGTGCAAATGCAGGGAGAATAATTTACCTTTTTTGTAAATTAAATGTTAATTTTTGTAAGGTTCTTTAGCTTATTTAGCTGTTGGGAAAACTTGAGATTTATTTAAGTGAATTTGAAGGGAAATACAACAAATTTAAAGCTCTGGTTATATAAAATCTCTAAATAATATATTTTAAACAACTCTGAAATATTTTATTTTATATTTGTTAACACATTTTCAATGTTTTGGACTCACAAATTAAATAAAAATTAGGCGAATATTAAGCAATAATGTCTGATTTTATTTTATTTCATATTTTTATCACACATTTTCTATAAATCTTAAATGTTTTGAGTGAAAATCGATATAAAATTTAGAGATGAGCTCAAAAGTAGGCAATGATATCTTTCAATGCCTTTGCAATATTTTAAGCCCACTTGTTGGATACTATTTAAATTGATTTGAAATCTGCATAATAAAAACTAAACAGAGTGTGTCTATTTATTACTTTATATCTATTTTAATATAGTAATTGGTCTTATTTTCTCCCTGTGCATAATATATGCGTACAGGTGCGCCGGCACAGGTCACTGGCAATGACCCCGGGGCGGAAAAGATGATCCAGTGATCATGCCGTGCGATAATTGGCGCCGAATGGGAATGGAAACATTTTTATGAGACTGAGGCACACGCTCCCTGCCTCCCTGCCTCACTGTCTGTCTGAAAGTCTGGAAACAATGTGTTTATGGATCGCACCAGATCGGTGAGCTGATTGCTTTATTCGCAGCGGAAAGTTCTCCATTGGATCCATCAGAATCATCATCATCATCAACAGCAGTCGTAATGATAAGCGGAGCCATCAACAGCTTGATTAATGCTAATCATCAGCCACATGCCGAGCTCAACGTTATTTTATGAAGAATGCAAGGGGATAGGAATTGGAATTGAAAATAAAATAGGAATCGGAATCGGAATGGAAGCCGAAAATCGGAAACAAAATTATGGGAAAATATAGGGGAAAAAGTAAAAGTTATTTCGTCAAACTATTAAAGATAAATATTAAATATCCTAAATGTAAATTGTTGTTTATTTCTATTTACCAATTTAGAAGCAGATTTATTTATAAACCCAAATTAAGTGCTATATATTTTTACAAAACTATTTAATTTCTATATCATATATTCAATTAATAATTGTATGTTTAATTATCACCTTGCAGGGTCCTTTAATTTTAGTCAGAAGCTTAAAACTCGGTGAAGGAATCATTTCCGACCCTATATTTCATATATATTCTTGATCAGCATCATCAGGCGAAACTTTCTAGTTATCTCTGGCAAAAAAAAATATTTAAAAAAAAAATGCAATATTTTTCTTCAAAAAAAGAAAGGGGTTACATCGTTAAAATTTTCAAAAAATTTAAAAGATTTAAAATTTTTAACTGAGTATGCAGATTTATTAACCTATCAAAAACTAGCACAGAACAGCTTTCCGATTGAAAATTAATGTATTTTTGGCTTAGTTATGAAATTTTAAAATTTTGAATTTTCTGAAAAATGTTCATATAAAAATATTCAATTCTGGGCTTCCGGAAGTTAACTTCCTTTTTTGTTTCATCTTATTTGGACATTATTTAAAGTAAAAATTGTATGGAAATATATATAACATTTTTGTAATTAAATAAAATAACTAAGCAAAGAATAAATATTAAAATTTAATAGTTACAAGTGTACAAAATAAAAAATAATCTTCAGGAAAGGAGAGACTACAAAGAAAGTCATTAGTAATCCAACTAAAAACGACAAAATTCAAATAAATATGAAACTTTCTTTTAGTTTTCTGTTTTTAAAAGTAAAGTAAAGTTCTGTGACAATAAATAAATCATCAGAGGAGCCACAAAGAATGGGATTCCAAATGAGGACCAAGTGTCCCATAAACTGGAATTGGTGTGTGAAGTTTTTCCCAGCGGCCTGCTTTTTTTTTTTTGGTTGGATGGAGGGAATCCCCCGAAATCCCTTAGCCGCGACCTCGACACGTCCTTGACCTCCGCGCCGCAGGCCCCAATTCCCTTTGCGGCGAGCAAGGAACAAGGACAACGGACCAAAGCCCGTTTATTGTTGGTGTTATTGTCCTTATTGTTGTTGTCGTTGCCACCACACACACAGACACACACACACACACACATTAAATGCGAATTGAAAAATTCATTTTTAAACATTTGTTTACATGGCGCCCACTTCGCTCATGAACTCTAAGCACAAAGTCGAAAAGTTGAAAGACAAATAAACGACGGCAAAGTGCAAATAGGTAACAAAAGCAAAAACAAAACCTAAAGACAACAAGAACAATAATAATAAAAGACACAGATCAACAGAAATAAAACACAAACAAACGACCCCAACAAATAGAAATAGACGATGGAGCGGGGTTAATGGTAATGGTAATGAAATAAAACAGAACAAAGCATAAATCGGGGTAGCAACGAACACTTAAGTACTCTTGATCCTTCAAATATAATATATAAATAATATATTTAAAAAAGAACAAGAATGAAAGCTAACTTCGGGAGGCTGCAATTTAAATAGATTGGAATTTAAAATCTATTTTAACTTAGTTGGCAGGCTTTTCTGTACAATTTAAATCAATTTAAATCGATAAATCTGTGTTCTAGATTTAACATTCTTTAAATTATATTTTTTTGTTGAATTTTTAAAATTTTCAGTATGAAAATTTTGTATACATATTCATATAAAGTTTTCTCATTATTTTATTATTAATTGATTATGAAATTAAATACGAATTTGAATATATATGACAATCTTTTCCTTTTTTATGCATACTTTAAATCCATATTTATAGATATCTATCAATATTTTTATTTAACAACTTTTTTAACAATTCAAAGATTATTAAAAACCACAACAATGTCAAGCCACTTAATGTATGGAAATATTTCTTCAATAAGAAATAAATAAATATGGAAAATATGTTTTGTTATTTTCCATTAACATATGAAATAATTTCGCCACATAAAAATAATTCTTATTGATGCGTTTTAACCATAAAAAATATCCCTGATAGCATGGCTTTCATCGCTGGAGAATATGGAAAATATATAATATGGCTAATATATATGTAGAAAATATATAAAAAATAAGTTTTACTGGTAAAACTTGGCGCCATTGACGAGGCGTTAAAAAACCCAGCAAACATGAGTAGAGTTAATTTTCAGGCACTCATTTCGGTTGCCTGTTTTTTATTTTTCGTTAAATTTCTGGTTGTTTAATTTTCTGCCAATCTGCCAATTAATGATGCCTTCGGTTTTTTTTCTTTTCCAACCGATTTATTTATCTGTTATTATTTTTTTCAGATTTTTTGTTGTTGTTGGCTGACTGCTCCCGCTTATTGTTTATTGTTTATTTACATTTAGCATGAGAATTGTTATTGCTACCGTTTTTTCACTGTCGAAAGTGATTAACATTGAGTTTTTTTTTGGGCTGCTGTAGGGAGATGTTTTTTTTTTGTTTTTGAGAATGACAGCTGGTCAAAAGTGTCGGCAGCAGACTATAAAAAAAAGAGAGAAAAAAAACAACAAAAAATTGAAACGTCAGTTGCAGGTTGAGCTTTCTGGCCAAGCTGTAAGCTGATATCCCAGGACAAGGGGCGGGCGGCTGTTGTCACCCCGAAAATGTTGCCCCAAAAATTCTCAAGATTCTGCGGAGTGCGGGAACTCTCTGTGTGAGAGATCTGTGGGCTATTTATAGTGCCCTATAATTTATACTCAAACAAAGTCGAAACGGGGCGAGAAAAGTTCGCAGTTGCCCACAAATCAGATATATATATATACATATATCTATCTATATATATTTGTATCTGGCGAACTCCACTCTTCGTTGTGTTTACCTCTCGTGTTAGCGCCAATAACCAAAAGCCAAACATTAAATGCCCAATGAAATGTTTTTTGCCAGAGATTTTCCTTTTCTCTCCCCCCCTGACCCACAAACTGTGTAAATCTATAAGTGTGTGTGTGTGTGCTCGACTTTTTTTTTTGTTTTGCTTATTTGTAATTGATACTTGATCTGGCGGAGCGTATAAAAGCCACTTTAGGCGTTGCCATTACGTCACCTTGAGTCAGCCTCAGATTCAGATTCGGATTCGGATTGGGAATCAGTTTTAGCGTCACTACAGATACAGCTACAGAGATACAACTACAGAGATACAGCTACAACCAAAGATACAACTACAACTGCAGAGACAGATACAGATACAGATACAGATACATCTAAAGCCACAGATTCCAATTCGGATGCGAATTCCGAGTTCGAGTTTGAGAACGAACCTCAACAATCAAGAGTAACAAATCAAAAATGGAAAGAAATCAAAACAGATTTAGGGGAATAACCCATACTCTGCCTTTAAAGAGTTACATTCTCTTTTGATCTCTATATTAATTAATTTACATAAAGCTGTATTTAAATTTGATTTCTTTTAAAAAACTCCCAGCTCTAATTTTCAATGTTTAAACAAAAAGATATAATAAAAACACTCGAGTTTCCTTGAACATATTTTGTTTATATGACATAAGTAATCAATCAACAATCAAGGTTTTACTTGAAATATATGTTGTAGATGTTTTAAAAAAATTCTAATGAAATAGTTCAAGGATTTTCACATTAAAAAGCTTAAAGATTTTCAGTATAAATAATACAAGGCATCTTTTGTAAAGTATATTCAATTATGCCCCTTAAAATATAACAAATTGCATTGCGTTTTAGGGAATATATATTTTCATATTCTTTCTTATGAATTTCAATTAAAAATCAAGCTGCATCTCAGTTTCTAAATACCCTCAGAGGGAGTGTATATCTGGGGAGTTTGTATAAAATCCAAAACGATATCTCAATCGAGCCAAAAAGCGACACCTAAAGTCGGCTCAAACTCAGATCGTGAGCTGAGATCGCGACGACAGCAGCAAAAGCAACATCAAACAACACACCAACAACTGAGACACTGAGAAAAATTGGGTAATAAATAATATAATAATAATAGTTAGGTAATAGGTAATACTGAAAGCAAGAAAGGATAGGATTGCATCATAAAATCAAATGAGAAATCCATCATAACTCAGCCAAAAATGCATAAATTTCAATTCGGAAAACTGTCCTATGTTAATTTTTATTAGTTAAATAAACCTGCATACTCAGTTTAAAATTAAATTTTTTTCTTCCCGAGAAGGCTAATCTTTCTAGCCTGTTGATACTGATCAAGAATAAATATGATTTATGTGGTCGAAAATGACTTATTCACTAATTTTTTAGCTCCTGACTGAAATGAAAATACCCTAAAAGGTATAAAAATAGGTATAAATTTATGCAATTTTTTTTATAAGACATCGAAGTTTAAAAATCTCATAACTAAGTCAAAAAGACATTAATTTTAAATCGGAAAGCTTTTCTGTGCTGGTTTTTAATTCGTTAATAAATCTGCATACTCAGTTTAAAATGTAAAAAAATAAAAAAATTTGACAATTTTAACGATATAACCCCTTATAAAAGTTTGAAAAAATATTCTCAAAATTTTTTTTTTTTTAAACATTGCTAGATCGATTCGGTTTTTGATGCTGATCAAGAATATATATGGTTTATGGGGTCGGAAATAATTCGTTCACTTAGTTTTGAGTTTCTAACTGAAATGTTTATCATAACCTCTTTATTATTTATATTTTAGTTTTTATATTACAAATATTATTATATCTCATTAAATATTGTCCCATTTTTATAGCAAAAATCCTACAAAGTAATACAATTATTTAGCAATACCTAAATTATTTATACATGGTTGCTTTAATAACATTAAACTTAATGTTCAAAAGAATATATTCACATCACAGAAGTACAACAATTTAACGATCAATAAATAATACAAAATGGCCCATAAAAAATACAATTTTCTGGTATAACAAATATATATATATATACAGAGATATTAAACGAGACAAATTGCTTTAATCTTTTCAAAATAAACATTTTTTTCAAAGAATTTGCAACAAGTTTAAGTGGCAATTTTCTACGTCTAATTGCATATTCTTTTAATATACATAAATGTTTTTTCCCTGTGTATGTTCGAGCGGCGTCTGAAAAACAGCTGTTTAAATTTCGGTTTCAGTTTCGGTTTCGATTTTGATTTTGATTTTTGTCGCTGGCTTTGGCTTTGAGCTTTGGCTGCTGTTTGACGCTCTTCACGCTTCGGAAATTTGTTCGCTGGATTTTCAACGACAAAAATCTGAAAACTGAAAACCGAAACTGGTCTTGCCGGCCATCGCCCCTCCCCTTCCCGCCTCCCTGCCAACCCAGGCCATGTGTGTGCGAGCGTTGAAATGAAAAACATAAATTTTATACGAGTAATTTAAAAATTCATACAAAAGTTCAGCAAAGTCAGACAACAACAGCAACGAACAAACAAAAAAAAACCTGCGGTATTATTTTATTTATTTGCTGCTGCTGCTTTTGCTGCTGCTGCTTAATTAATCAGTTTTAATTTTAATTTTCCATAAATAAAAGCAGCAAATTGCGGGCCATTGTGACCTGGCCAACAATGCCAGCAGAAAATGTTGAATGTCAAAATGTAGCTGCGACCCTTCAAAAGGTAGAGCTGGAAAAACGCACAGCTTGTGGGGGGAAAAACCTCAAAAAATGGGTGGCGGTAGCTTTTCCTTAGCCAGTTTGTGTTTTTATATTTTCTGGCAAGGACCAACAGCAGCAGCAGCAGCAGCAGCAGCAAATGTCCTGCGGTAATAAAGTGAAAAACGAAACTTGAGGCAAGATGCGAGCTGTGGACAAAAGGGGGGCATTTTCTGTACTAAAGGAAAACCCCAAGCCAAAGCTGCAAGGAAATGCATTTGAATGGACTGCAGCTTAGGTGGGTCCGAGGACCGAGGGAAATTCGTTCAAGGCAGGTGCAAAAGCAGCTGCACGGAATAAAACACACTACTAACTACTCTCCCTCTCCCTCTCTAGGTTACTGGGTTACTTTAGGAGAGAGAAAAAACTAAATAAATAAATAAATGACGAGGCCCCGGGGAAATCCCTGGGAAAACGTGTTAACCCAGAAATACACATATGTATATAATTATAAATATACATATGTACGTACACACATCGACAGTAATATCAAATCGTTTATCAATCGGCTTGTAATATTTATTTCTGACTCTATAAATCAAAAATGTATTAACTTTTGCAGTCGCACGCGGCACACAAAACAAATACTATTTGTCAAACTGATAATTTCAGGCGATATCTCCGATATCAGCGATAGTATAAGATTGATACGATTTTAAATCTCAAGTTGAGAAGTCAAAAAAACTCGTAAGACTTTTTGTTCCATAATCCCCAGCTAAGATCTGCCTGGCATCCCCAAAGTCTTAACTTTAATATTTAATAAATCTTACGCTTATTTCTAGCTAAGCTAAACTAAATGTTGAAAATAACATCAAAATACTTGATTTAATCTGGATAATTCCAGATGAGAACATGTGCATTCTCTATTTGTTGATATTTGGATTATATTTAAGAGGTTTTTGTAAGATGTTGTTTTTGTGTTTTTATGGGATAAACACTTGATAAGTGGGCATGGAATTATTTATGTTGATGGGTTCCAATTGAATTTGATGAGTACTTAACTGTGAAAATAAGTCTTAAATTAATTTAAATGCTGTTTTAACATATAGAGTTGATTTAAAGGTATTAATTAATGATAGATGTGGGATATATATGCAATGGGTTTACTATAAATCTGTGATATATCAGTGATAGATCTGGGATAGATTTGTCATAGATTCGTTATAGATCTTTGAAAGATCTGTGATAGTTCTGTGATTTATCTGTGATAGACCTGTAATAGATTATCGATAAATCTGCGATAAATTCTCAATAGATCTGTGATAGATCTGCAATGGATCTCCGATAGATTTGCAAAGAAAAATCGATAGATCTGCGATACATCTGCCATAAAAATGTGATCAATTTGCAATAGATCTGCAACAAATCTGGAATATATCTGCATTAGATTTGCTATATATCTGCGATAAATCTTCGATAGATATGCAATAGATTTACTAAAGATCTGCTACAGATTTGCAATAGATCACAGATGGATCTGCAATAGTTCTGGCTTTGAAATTGTTAAAATAAAAGTACAAGTGCCTTTTCAAGTAAATAAAACAAAATATATATAATAATATATAATTTATACATATTGTTTTATACATATATCTCGGACTCAAGTAAAGATCTAAGGGAGCTTAGTTACAGTTCCGCTTTTCAGCGTCTTTTGTTGCATTTTTGTTGCCTGACGTCTGCTGCTGCAATTGCATCACTCGAAACAATTTCCACTTGTCTAGATTGCTCCCCGGGAACGTTTCCACTGCCCTCGTAGCTCGTAACTCCTCCCCACCCCCGCTTAACCCATGGCTGTCGCAGCTCCCTTAACCCCATCTCGCCCATGGTGATGCCAATGCGGATGCCGCCGCCGCCGCCACTTCATGGGCTGTCAAAGCGTCAAGCGTTTTGTTTGGTATTGAAATTCTAGACAAGATTGCGCTTAACTGCACTCCGTACTCTGGGGGAATGTACTCGTGCCACGTTTTTTTCCCTCTATTATTTCCATTTTTTGCTACACAGATACACAGATACACAGATCCATGGAATGCAATTTTCCGGGCGGGAGTTTTCCGGCAAAAACGGGGAGAGAGTGTGCTGTTATCACCGCAGACAAACAAGCAATTTGGCCATAACCCAGTATCTCCACTATTTCGTCCTTCTATTTTATTATTTTTTTTTTCTTGGGGGGATGCTGCCTGGCTATTAACCCACTGAAGGCCAAGAGCAGCTGGCGAATACAATTTCGATATCGATGAGGAAGCACCACTTCAAATCCTGGCTTCCGAAAAAAAAGTGAACGAAAAATATTTAGGGGAGGGAGGAAAAACCAATGGGGAAAACTAGCACCCACCCCGAGCTTTGGCTTAAGCTTTTCCGCGGCTAGTTTATGGGCGGAATTCAGGGGCGTGGCAAAAGAGGGGGGAAAAAAACACCAACAGTGAAAACAAACAAAAATGGCAACGGCTTCGAATAACCGAACAATCCATTAATCATAGTTTCCTGGTATTAACACAATTGTGAAATTCTATCTTCAACGAGGTAGAAGCAAATAAATATTAATTAAGTGTTTGTTTAAAATCTGGATTAATTTCAGTAATGGAAGAAAGTAAGATGAGATTTTCTAAATCAAGTTATTAAATTCTTTATTAACATTAAAGTATAAAAATTGATTGTATACAGAATGAAAATAAGTGTCGATTTTTCAACTGAATAAAATATCATTGCTTATTTTTAGATATATTTTAAAGAGATTATAAATCACTAAATCCCTTTTTATCAATTTCTAATCTTAAATTCTTTTATTTTCTTTCGATTTCTATATTAATTATAATTAATTTATAAATTAAAATAAATTTTAATTGCCTTAAACTGAAGTTTCAACTGGAATTAATTTCGTGGGTGGCTTTAAGAATTATTTCTGGACTTGCAGTATTCATTATCTGTTTATTTTTATTATTTTTTTTTTTACACATTGAGCTTAAAACAGCGTGGGACAGCGAAAGGCAGAGACTGAAAGAGAGACAGCGAGAGAGAGAGAACGAGAGAGCAAGTGATCTTTAAGCCTGATTTTAAAAAGCATTAAAAACAAAGAGAGTTCCTTTTGCCGGCGCACAGTGGAAGAAAATCAAAGATTTGGTGCGTAACATTCTTTTATATGATATTATTTTTAAGGGAAATGTTTAAACTTAAAAGCAATTTCTTACATTTTTATCAATTCTATCTGAAAAAAACCGCAAGCTGTTTAAAATTAATTAATTAATTCTAAACAACGATTATGGTAAACTTTTTAGGTAATAAAAAGAAAAACTTTACCAAAATAACGGCTTAAAAGTTGTTTAAAATCAATTAATTAATTCTAAACAACGATTTTTTATATAACAAAAATTCAAACTTTGCCAAAATTATAACTTTAAAATTGTATCAAATTAATTTGCAACTCCATCTGTTTTCATTTATTCTTTTTGCACATTTTCCAAAATGCTTCCCACTGTGCGCGGAGCTAAGAAGATCGAGTGGAAGAAGAAGAAGACACAGAAGAAGAGACAGAAGAGAGGAAGAGGAAAAAAGATCGCAGTTTTGTGTATCTCCCAAGTGCTGCCAACGCCACCGCTGCCGTCGCAGTCGGGGCGGGCAGAGCAGAGCAGAGCACTTGTAGAATGCAACCGAAATTATAAGAATAACAATAACAATAACAAATGGCAAATAGCAAATGGCAAATAGCAGAGCAACAAATGAACTTGACTCTCAAACTTAGTTCTATGCACTTACTTGTTGTTTGTGGCTTTTGTTTATCTGCTGCAAAAAACACACACAAAACCCAGAGATCAGACTTGGGGGAAAAAAAAACACACACAAAATCAAAACAAGAGGCAAACTAATTAAAAGGCAAACAAACTAATACACTTGCACACACACACTCACACACGCCGGACTCCGCACACAGTAAAAAAAAGTGAAAACAAAAACCACGTTGTTTTTTCGCTTCTGTTATTATTTTGTTATTTATTATTATTATTATTATTGTTTTTTGGGGCAATGTCTGCAATGAAATAAAGCCAAAGAACACACACACGCGCCTACAATTCAAAATTTAACCCTCGGCTGCCGCTCTTATCACACGTTCTTGCCGTTATTTTTTAACTTTAATTTCAGTTTTAGTTTCGGTTGCCGTTTTTCTGCCTGTGTTTTTCTATTCGTTTCTATTTTTTCGGTTGCTTTAGTTTTCAGTTTTCTGTTTGGTGTTTTCCCGCCAAACAACGTCGAATTTTCCGTTTTTCCGCGACGGCCACGGAGCCGTGACGTCAAATTTTGTTTAAAAAAAATATTTTTTTCGAATGGCTCGCTTGCACTCGTATTTATAGGTTCCACGATTCCCTCGCAACTCGAACACGCTGCGAACATGCCAGGCATCGAGCATCGAACATAACGCCAATCGCCAGACCGGCGCACTGTTACTGCTCTTGACCACTGCCGAACTCCCTGTTAATGCCAATGTTTTACCACTGTTAGGCGGCTGTGAAGTTCACAAGTTCGAGAGCGAACAAAACACAACAGGCTGGAACGCCAGTTTGGTTCGATGCCGTACAGTTCGAAGGTTCGATGCACGGTGGGGAGTATTTGACACTGTTTGTTATTCCCTACAACGGATATATTTTTAAATCAAAAATTCAACTATAACTTATTTGTTTCTAGGTTTAATACAAAAATGTTTAAAAAACCCTTTACATATATATTATAAAAGGTTCTCTGTCCCTTAGTGTTTAAAATGTTTAAAAAATTCCCATAGTGCTTAAGAATTGCTGCACTGCCCTCGAACCAAAGTGTTGCGTGTTAAGTTCAAAGCTGTTCGAAGAGAATGGAGTTGCAACTTGCAGTTTGGAAAATGTTTAAAAAATTGGTATATTAAATAAAAATGTAAGCAATAATTTAATTTTTTGTTAAAGGTTTGAAAAAATCCTATTTTTTTGGGGTTGTCATTTTAGGAACTTGTAAGTAAAGTATAAACAAATCCTATTGATCTCATATTTATAGACCTCTGTAAAGTTCTATAATATATTAATACTTAACTAACATAAACATAACTATTTTGTGTAGTTTTGTAATGTAAATTTTAATCAATATTAAATATATTTAAAATATTTGATATTCCCTATAATGAGTACTTTAATTACTAGAATTCACAAATGAAAGGCGATTAATTATTATTTTTTTTAACTCTAACTTGATTTCCGACGAAATCCAAATCAAAATCCGAATTAAAAACCAACAAATTTTAGTCCTAAACTCATTAGCTGCCCGACCCGAATCAAGTAGCGACAGGACGTGACCCCCGAGGTTGATTGGGATTATGATTATGATCCAATTTGTGACTGGGAAAAGCGGCGAATGCTAATCAACTGCCAATTAGCTGCCTGTTCTGCACAGTTTTTCCCCCCAAAATCCAAAGGATTCAGCGGATTCTCCAAGGAGGGCATTATGCAGGAGCCTCAATGGATGCAAATTCAATTTACGGCAAAAGGGTCGTCCTTTGCCGAGTGTGTGTGTGGAAAAGTCATAACTTTTTTAGGCCTTTTTTCAGGGAAATTTTGTCTGCTTTATGCTGATTACATTATTATCTATAATATATAAGATGCTAACAATAAAGGACTCCCTTTAACCGGGTTCTTGTAAATCTGAAATATTAATCTTAAATCATATTTAAAAAAAGAGTTTTATAAACAATACAAAGCACTCAATGGATTCATTCAACTTTTGGTAAGTAGAATGACCGTTGGCCATCCATCAGAGTTTGCCTCGATTCGCCAAATCCTTCCGTTCGGATTCATCTCCCTCCCCGCAACCATTTTCCGGATCTTATAAATCTCCATGGCTGTCGAATTAAGCACTCCTCTTTTATCCGATATTGTTGGCCATAATTTCTGGAAACTTTGCCATCCTGTCAATTAGAAGCAGTCAGCAATTGCAGTTATCTCCGAGTCCTGCCGCCCGACGCCCGCTTTTCCCCTTTTTCCTGCCACTGGACAAACTCATTTCACAGTAAATTAAAAGAAACTGTTAGCGGTGGCATTTGCAGTTGCACAAACCGGGCTAGTAGGGGGGAGGGGATGGAGGGGGATTGGCGGAAAAGGCTGAACTGAAAACCGGAAAATCGGAAAATCGGGTCAGATCGAAGGGCATTCGGAGACGCTGGACTTGGCATATGTTTATATTCCCTTTAACTGAAAAACTCTTTAGCAGTGAAAACAAAAATGGTTAGGAGAAGAGCAAAAATTAAGCCCAGCTTTAACTGATGTAATAAAATTTAACAATATTATTATATATTTTTATTAATTCAATATATTTAGGCTTATTTAAGTGAAACAATTGGGCTCACAAAGGTCTTTAATACTGAATAAATCAAGATCTGCTTGATATATCTAACCAAAAAAGCATATAATTAATTAAATAACGATAATAAACATTTTTTTGGTATCTAAAAACATCAATAAAAATGTTTTCTATAATTTTACCAACTCCTTTATCGTAATAAATTGCTTTAAAATACTAGTATTAAGGCTACCTAAATGAATATTATAAAATAGAATAAGTTTATTATTTTTACACATTTTCTCTAGTGCAAACTTGCGGTTTCCCCTCTCTTTCTCTTACACTCTCCCTCTCTATCTCTGTGTACAGTCCTGCCTGTGCATATATGTATATGCTATGTATATTCCCCACTGGCATAAATAATTCAGAAAACAAAAGCCAGGCGACAGCTGAAATACGAGCGGCAAAAAAGGACACCCAGGGCATTTTAACCATGTCCTTGCGGGAGTCCCTCCTTGGCAGCATCTACCTTCTGCTCCTGCCCCTGTTCCTGCTCCTGTTCCTGCTCCTCCATACCCTCCAACCCCCTCTCTTTTTCTCCTGTGCAAACTCTGCCCTGTCCTGACAAATGACAAATGCAGTCGACTTAATTACGGCAACGCAATCCCAGCAATCTCGGGCAGAACTTCAGTGTCCATTCCTCCCTACAGCATCCTTCCCCTTCCCCTCCCCCCTGCTACTGGCCATCATCAACAGGTTTTGGCATCCGCTTTCACTTTCAGGCCCAGGTGGAAAAAAAAGGAACTGCTGGTGGGATGGAAATGGAAATGGACGCTGGGAGGTGCAAGTGGAAGTGGACGTTGGCCACGTGTTGCATCTTGCATTTCCATTGGTTGCAGGACGCCTCTGACTAATTGCTGCTTGTTAGCAGGGCCCAGAAAAGGGGTAATTGCGGAAAATTGAGACTGGAAAGCAACCGAAGCGGCACCTGGAGGCCATGTTCCATGTTCTATTCGGCCTTGCACCATGGCATTCGATTTCTGACTATTGCCACAGAGCACCTTTCACTCTAAGAAATTGGTGGGGGGAAAATCTCTTCAAGAAAATCATGGAAAATGGTTTCCGGAATAGAAATATCAAGAGGAAGCGTTATACAACAATATGGCAATCAATGTTATATGGAAAGCATTATAAATTTCAATAAACCAACTTTAATAAATCAATAAAAATATCGCTACTCTATGAGTTTATTATTATTATTATTATTACCCAAAGATGTCACAATTATCGATACTTTCAGCATTGAATGGGTTAAATAAATGTTTCATAAATATTAAGTTGTTCATATAATTGGCCTTTAGATTCTTTAATTTAATAATTTCCCAAGAATCTTGCTAATATAATTTTCTTTCACATTTATTTAGCTATTTCTTTAAAATCCCTCTTCGAAACAAGGCATGATTTTCTCCCAGTGCATCACAAAGGCGACGAAACACGACGCCAAAGTTGCACCTTTACGCATCCAAATTACAGAGTTCCCCTCCAAAACTCAATCCCCGCAAGAACTTCCCTTTTCTGTGATTTTCCGGTTAATCAAAGACCGACTTTTGATTTGAATTACAGGAAAATGATCCTATGATTGTAGGCAGAAAACCTTAGGGGGAGGGGGGAAAACTAAGAGATTAGAAGGACTAAGGACAAGGGCTTGCTTTAAAAATCAATATACAGAGAGAGTGCCTTACAGCCTGTTGACTTCTGTCAACTGACCGCAGAAGTAATGGGCGAAAAGGTCACGCCCCACGGAGCGATGACCATCCCCATTTCTATTATTTTCTGTTTCTGTTTCTGTTTTTGTTTTTGCCATAGTAATGGATATACTGTCGCCGCAGCTGGAGCTGTGATGGTAAACAAAATGTATTCTAATTACGGAGCAGCAGCAGCAGCTGCAGTGAGTGTCCTTGGGCCACATTTCAAGCACATGGCAGTGGCAGTGGCAGTGGCAGTGGCACTCCCCATCAATTGGCATCCTGCAGCTTATTTATTTACGACGCACTAGCGTCACTTCACTTCAGGTGTCCGTGTTCCCCCAGTAACCTGTCCTGGCGGTATTCCATATCCCTGTATCCCTGTATCCTGTCCCTCTGGTTGTGTGGCTTTTCAAGTATCTCATCTTAAAAAAGGGAAATGCTTTTATCCTAGTTGGGGTTTGCCCTCAGAATATATATTTTTCTAGTTTTAATTAATAAATAAATTGCAAAATATATATTTTCCATGGTTTATATAATAAATAAACTCTAATAAACTCAATCTTCTCTCAAATAAAATGTTAATTTTAACGAAATAAATCTTTAAAAGGGAAGTGCTTTTATCCTAGTTAGGTTTTGCCTTGAGTATATATGTTTTACCTGGTTTAATTAATAAATAAATTGCAAAATATATATTTTCCATGGTTTATATAATAAATAAACTCTAATAAACTCAATCTTCTCTCAAATAAAATGTTAATTTTAATGAAATATATCTATAAAAGGAAAATGCTTTTATCCTAGTTAGGTTTTGCCTTGAGTATATATATTTTACTGGGTTTAATAAATAAATAAATAGTAAATATATATTTTTCTAGTTTTATATAGTTAATAACCCTTAATTTTCTGGCAAATTAAAAGTTCAGTTTAATGAGTTATATTTTTAAAAGAAAGTTAACTCAATGTCCTCCCGTCCCTTTCTCACCTTCTCCCTTTTTTTTATATCCTTGGGCCAGCCATAACTTTTGGTTTAATGCAGTACCGAATAAAATAAAAAAAAAAAAAAAACAAGAAAATCGAGAAAAGATTATCAGAATTAAGGTGTTGGCGTTGGGGCTTCAGGATAATGAAGATGAGTGCCTGGTGGTGCATGTTGGATTTTTTTTTATGACATGGCATCGGGTGGCGCCATAAAGCGGCAAGGACAACGGATGCGGATGCAGGATGCCAAGGATTCAAGGAGCTGCTCCTTTGACAATTTCGCTTCGGTTCTTCATGTTGAAATATTTAAGGGACTCGTGAATTTGCTCAATAAAAATTCAACTTACTTGCCACTTACGACACACACACGCACACTCGCACTCACACACACTCACTCAACCGGCAACATGGCGCATACGTAATGCGTATACGTAATGTCTGGATTGCAGGCAGCGCCGAAAAGTATGCTATAAATTTCGCAAAAATTCACCAGCACCGCCCGCTGTAATTATGGCCGCCACGCCCACAAAAATGGGCCCTATATGAAGGCGGGGGCGTGGCCAAAAAGGGGTGGGGAAATGGGGGCGTGGCCTGGCAGCTATCGTTTTGATCGAAATGAGTTAAATTCCATTTTCCCCCCAGCATGTGTGTGGCTATGTGTGTGAGTATGCAAATATCTCTCCCTCTATTTTCCGGACTTTTTGCCTCCGAGAAATGTGACCGCATTTTGTTGCTCAACTTGGTCCCCATCTCTATCTCTTTCCCTCCCTCTCTTGCTGTCTCCCTTTGTGTGTCTCGGGGCGACATTAAATCAATAGACAAAGACATTAAAGGGAATATTCAACAGATTGTTGAAGCGTTTGCCCGCTCGACAGCGTTTCATTTTTGTTTTTTTTTATGGTCACATAAACATATATATTATATGTATTATCCTGCGGAAAGTGAATACTGTTCACAAAAATTATTATTGAATTTTTTTATACAAGTACATTCTTATGTACATGTAAACATTTTGTTGATGTTTTCCCAAAGCTTTTGACATTTTCATGATTTCCTTTCTATAGTTTGATGTTTCGTTTTATCACAGATACATTTTCCATAGTTTCTTTGACAATAAATAATATACAATAATATCCTTGACTGCATTCCATTTAAAAAATGCATATTAAAATACAAAAAATGATTGTGCATAAAAGGGCTGAAAATATTCTCCTTGAATATTTGCAAAACTCAAATAAATGAGTCGTCCTTGCTCTGAGAGCTTCATTACCACTGCATATGTAAACAGATACAAATATATATGGAAAAATAAGAACATTTATATACATGTGTGTGTATATATATTCATCCTGTGCCTTTATTGAATAAGTTGCAGAGGCGCTGTCTTGGGGAATCCCCTTTTGCAAAGGGATTACTTCAAAACGAAGCTAAAAAATGCATTAAACATTTCTTAGAAAATCTTAAAATACATATACAAATTCCCCCTTCTTTATATAATTTTATATATTTATAACAAATTATGATTACACCTCTGTGCACATTACATATCATTGCTGAATAAGTTTCCAATGATTTCATTGTTCTCCCTTTTTTTGGGCGAAATCACTTAAAGTTCTGGGCTTCAGCGGGGACTCGGCGCAGCCATTAGGGTCAAGGCTATAGCCAGACATGACCCCTGACCCCCTGATCCTTGAACCCTGTTCTCTGTCCCCAAAAATATGGTGTGTGCTTGAGTGCGTTAGTCCAAAGGCGAAACACAAAACGCTTCTTAATTTCCTGCTTCGAAATTAATGCCAATGATTTGTTTGTGGGGCTACCCTCAACACAGAAAAAAAACAAGAGCTGGGACCCCAACTGATGGCCCGGCAATTATCCCTGCTCCTTTTTATGAGTGTGTGTGTGTGTGTGTGTGTGTGTATGTGAGGCATTTCCTCGGTTTGTTTAGCCACCTGCCAGGCAGGTAGGCACCAAACAGCAACAAAAACAATTAACATGCCCCCTTCATTAGCATGAAAAATTAACCTAGAAGGGGGGTTTCCCCCGAAAATAAAGCATACCGTTCACATGGAGAAATATTTAATATTATATATAATAATATACAAAAAATATAGTATTATATATACTAATAAATATATTAAAGGGTGCCTGATTTATTTGGGATCTTAAAAAAAATATTTATAATCGTACTTAAAATTTAATTTCTAAATACTATACAGCTTTTACGACACGTTTTCGATATTTTTTGCAAGTACTATTTCATTTTCTTACTTTTTAAAAAATAGATTAGTATTTAAGCAAAAACTCGATCGAATCTTTAAGCATGTTTGATACTTTTAGTCACTTTTAGCCTATCAATTGACCATTGTCTAACACTAGCTCGAAAAACTAGGCATAAACAAATATTAGGACCTTTTTAAGCACGAAAATAATTAAGAAATTCTTTAATTTTTTATACTATTTATTGATAAATACCTCTGGTAAATAATCCAAGAATGGCATTACTTATTTTATATTCTAGGTTTCAATATGAAACTCTAGAAGCGTATAAATCATAAGAAAATCTATCACTCTTCTATCGTAAATAATACTACAAATATTATGGAAGAACTGAAGAATATTAAAGAACTGCAAGGAATATTATTAATTTTATGTATTTTATTACCCCACTATTCGTTCAGTGCAACTATATAAACTGGACAAAAGGAAGAAAAAAAGGTAGTACAAGGAAAAAGGGGGCCAAAATGTGAGTAGGCTCTGGAATTCCAGTCGCAGTTCGACGCAATTTGAGGTCCCTCAATGACAATGCCATTGAATAGGTCCGGGCACGTAGCACCTGGACAGGTGGAAATGGTGTGGAGTTTTTAGTGGAGGTCGGAGGCCATCCAAAAGCACCAAAATGCGTGCGTGGCCACAAACGCTGGCTTAACATTTATTATGGACACCATCGCCTTTTTGTTTTGGCCAACGGTTTATTTTCCTCCAATCGCCGCATTGCTGAGTGATTGAGCATTTGATTGCTCCTCGCATGTAAATTGAGAAAAAAAAAATAATGATAATAAAAAGGACACACACACAAGCACACACAAAAGAGCCAGCCAAAGGATCAAGGAACATGGCTAAAACTGAGCAGAAAACGACTCTCAAATTGGTTGTCAAAGGCACTGGCCAAAAATTAAAATTGGAATGTATTTAAAATATTAAAATAATACATTTTCAGTAGGAATTTGTTTCAGGCTTAATTTGATATGTCTAATTTATATAAATAAATATACATTTCAAATATATATTTATGAAGTAAATATAAATTTCTTTACTCGCTGTGTGTATGTTTAAAAATTAAAATCCATTTGGACAGACTCAATCCAAGCAGAAACATCAAATTAACTTGTAAATTGAAATTTGTTTCACGGAAAACTGCCTTCGCACATTATTTAAATATTAAAATCCAATTCGGAACGATCAATCAAAGTAACCAAAATTAACTTGAAGCCAATGATTTGGAAATTAAAAATACTATTTTAAACGCTCAATCAAGATGGGAAAAAATCCAATTTACTTTTTGATCAAAGTTTCTATTTATATTTAAGACTATCTTTGGCTTTGAGAAACTATTTTAGGTAGCGCCAAAAATCACTAGAAGTATTAAGCCCCTTCAATGCAATTTTTTAATTACTGAATTCATTGTAAATTTATTGTTTTAAGTAAATTTTCTAGCACAATTTTGAACACCTTTTTAGGGTTAGTAGTTTCCCCTAATTTCACTAATAGTTCCATCTAAAATCCCACATTAATCCCTGCTCACGCAGCTTAAGCACAGAGGGTTTTTCCGACCACTTTTCACGGTGGATTAAGATAGCAAGTTTCGGAATATGGAATATGGCAATGGGACTGCCATTGGGACTAGAAAACAAATTAATTCCAATTCCAAAATCCAATCGAAACGCAGCGCACGCACATAACAACAACAAAAATCGCAACAAAATGAATCAAAACACAAAGAAGGGGCGGAAAAAAGGAGGATGCGGCATGTTGCAAGTTCAAGGTCACAAAGTGTTAAAGCCCCAACACCGCAACAACAGTGCACTACAGGGAGCTGCCACATATTTATATAAATATATTGTATATGAATATGTCTTTATATATAAGATGTATACACAAAGGCAGGCTAGAGACACGTTCGCCAGGGAGGAGCCAAGTCGAGAATTCTCTAATCCTCAGCACTTATTCACACGGATAGATCCCAATGACCATATGGCATTGATTTAAAGCCATATATTGGATCGATAATTAATATTAATCCTACCTATATATAACTCAGTGCCTGTCCCTCTCGCTCTCTCTCATTACCCCTATGGATCGGCATGTCCCTCACTCTCCCTCACTGTGCATCTCTAGAGAAACCGCTTACGCTCTATCTCTCTCTGCCTCACTCTGGAGGTACCGCTTGCTCTGTCGCTCTCACGTTCTCTCTTCTCTTGCCTCGCAGCCTATAAATAGCGGGCTCTGCCGCCTTGCGCACCTCATTCAGCCCGTGGCGTCTCCAGTGTTAACATCTAGAGTGATAGTGATAGTGCCTCCTCTTCGACTCGAAACTTATGACGTGGCCCATGGACAACATCTGGATGACGAGGAAGAAGCTTGACTTGAAGGCAACGGAAGCAATTAAGCAATGATGACAACGGATAGCCACGTGTCCTCCACTGGGGTAAGTCTTTACCATGACATATCATATTATTAACATAGATACTAATTAAGTGATTAAGCCTATGTTAAAAATCAACTGTGCAGATAGCTATGCATTTATTATCCCATTATTTCCATGGATCCCATTACTTTATATTAATTTAATGTGCCCAAGTTAATTATATTATAATAATTATATCCAAACTAATTATTAATTCTTCACGAATATTGAGTTTTTATCCTTATGATACTTTCAAAACTGACCCTGACTTTGGTACTATAATTCTGTATTATAATTTCAATCAGAAGCTTAAAACTCAGGGAAGGAGTCATTTCCGACCACATAAATCATATATATTCTTGATCAGCATGAACAGCCGAATCGATCTGGCCATGTCCGGAAAAAAAAATAATTTTTTTTTTAATTTTTTCACTTTTTTTTGGCAAAATATTATAAATTTAAATTGTTAAAATTTGAGAAAAATTTAAATATTTGTAATTTTAAAACTTAGTATGCAGATTTGTTGGCCTAACAAAAACTAACACAGAAATGCTTTCCGAGTTGAAATTAAGACATTTTTGACTTAGTTATGATATTTTGAAAAACTGTGATTTACCCAAAAAATTAGCATATAAAAATATCGATTTAAAATAATTAGAATAAAAATATTTAAGATTTTTTGGTAGGTATAACTAATGGCTGTCAAAAGTTATATATTTATATATTTACAATCAAAATCCTAATCAATAAAAAGTAAAATATTGGGGAATAACAGTGCACATATATATATATATATATATATATATAAAGGTAGGCTAGAGACACGGTCGCCAGGGAGGAGCCAAGTCGAGAAATCTCTAATCCTTAGCACTCAGTCACACAGATAGATCCTAATGACCATATGGCATTGATTTAAAACTATATGTCATATCGATAATAAATATAAAACCTATGTATATAGTTGGAGGGAAAAATATCAATGTTTCGGTCATAAAAATCTATGTTTCTCAAGCTCTAATGTATTATCCATACATTATACAGAAATTTGCATATTCTATCATAATAAGGTACATTTTTCCAGCTCTAATACCACTTTTCTGCTTGTTTTTGCAATATTTATTATTATTTATTAGATAATTTAATTGTGCATTTATTTAATTATTATTTACTTATTTGTTTTCCATACAAGTCCCTTAAATTCTATTCTACTGAAAATTAAATTTTGAAACGATATCCTTCTCTAAATTTGAATTGAAATCAATGCGTGTAACAATTTTAAATGATTTTAATCTAGGAATCAATTATTGTTAATGAATTGTTTCAAATACACTGAGTATTCTGTATTAATTTATGTCGTACTCCTTAATTGTCTTGGAATACCTATTTCTGTCACCTTTTTGAAGTGATTTTAAGTCGACTTTCTTTCTACTTCTTAAATTGCCCAATATTCCCGTGTCCAAAGTGCTACCCTGTCAGGAGACACTCGAAATGCAAACAGTTTCCTTCCAGAATTGGGGAATGGGCCAAGGTGGGCGGGGATAGCCGCGATAATGAAACACAAACTCTCGACTCAAAAGCCCAAAACTGAAACTGACAATCAAGTGAAATGTGCACGAAAATGGGAGGGCGACATTGGGGCGTTGGGTGTTGGTCAGTGGGGGCGTGGCTGAGATGGTGTGTGTGTGAGCTCAAGCAAACAAAAGTGTCGAAACAGAGACAGAGAAAGCCGCAACAAATGGCGGGGAGTATGAGTGCCAATAAATACGTACACAGTGAGAAATGCAAGGAATTTACTTTATTTTTGTATATGAAAATGTGCTTGAAACATATATTTCAAAAGAAAAGTCTTGTCGGGTTCTAAAATCCGGAAAAATAGGTGTCTCAGGTAATGAAAAACTTCTAAATAGTAGTTTTAAGCTCCTTTTCTTATGGACTTTAAATCTCTCATGTATTATGTATACATTATCTATTATATTATTATAAAAACAATGAAAGGTGTACCATTCTTCTTTCAGTACATAGCCAAAACAGCCATGGACAATTGAGAGACACGAGACAGGAGACTGGACAAAACTGAATCGAGGACTCGGAAAACCAAGTACCAGTAAAGGGGAGAAGGATGAAGAGGAGTAGGGGGAGCAGCGTGGATCCGAGGACGTGGGCAATCAAATTTCCACCAAGGCAACATAACACATAAAAAGCCAAGTGTTTGATGTCCTTTGTCCATTGTTGCCCGTCGACGTCGACCCATTTTTCGACCTGTCCGAAAAGTTGGTCCACTAGTTAAGGTTTATGCGGGGCAAATCAAGCAAAGAAACTTATAAAGTAATATAAAATATAGTACTGAATAAATTTCCCATAATTATTAAGGAGAAAAAACAACTAAATATTCAATAATTCATATTTCAAAGCTAAGAAAATAAAGAAAGTTGGTGAATTAATGAGACAATAGGTTCGGAAAGCAGAAGTTTATATGTCTTGCACTTCGCAATTGAATTATAAGATCGAATCTTTAGCTTAAAATATTCCCAGTTTTATATGACAATTTTTTCGACAAATACAAGTTTAAAAAATGCAAAACTCAGCCAAAAATGCATTAATTTTAATTCGGAAAGCTGTAATATGTTACTTTTTTATTGGTTAATAAATCTGCATACTCAGTTTATGATGTAAAAAAATTAAAATTTTTGTCGAAAATTTTAACGATGTGACCCCTTAAAAAATTTGAAAAAAATCGTAAAAAATTTTTTTCTCCGTGAGATGGCTAGATTGACTCGCCTGTTGATGCTGATCAAGAATATATATGATTTATAGGGTCGCAAATGATTCCTTCACTGCTTAACAAGCTTTTAACTAAATTTATAGTACCCATGAGGTACTTAGATTCCTTTATTAACACATTTATGCTTTAATTTTGTTATTTTTATTTATAAATTCCGTATTAATCAATAAATTAACATCATGAGTAGGCATAATTCCACTGAAATACCGAGTTATTTATAAACAAAACGCCTGAAAAGCAACCAACTCTCCATAGCTTCCTGTCATTAAGCTATTTGTATCAAAAGAAGTATAATTAAGCAATTTACTTCATATACATACATATGACTATGTGAAATATATACATATATATTTTTTTGCTGAATATTTAGTTGCATAAACCCAATTGAGGGCGAAGGACAACTGGACACGTATGCTTGGGATCCTGGGAGCCTGAAGGCTAGTCATTCTGCGTCGCAAAATACTATTTCACCCCCTGCCAGGAATGGAGTTCATTGCCGCCGCCTGTGTCTGCCTCCCTGCCTCCCTGCCTCCCTCCCCCTTTTCTCCGCCTGTCATTCGCTGCTTCATATTTCTTCATTGCCATAATGAAGACCAAAAACAGGAGGAAAAATCCCCCAATTCCAAAAAGGGAAAACTGTACAAAACAGGCCAAGTAACACGTAAATTAATCGCAATGGCAAAAGTTATTTGTTGCCTTTTCAGGGAAATGTCTCTTTCTCTGTCTCATCTAAATACTGTGTGAAAATGTATAAAACAAGAAAAACTAACTTTGCACAACGAAATGTTAATGCTCTTGCAAATTGTATTTTGAAAATGCATCATTGAGAATGCATTAAGAACTATCAGGAGACATATTTATATACATAAAATAATAAATTAATTTTGATTGAATTCAAAATATTATTACAAAACCGTTTAAAAATAAGAATTATATCTTAAATATTAATAGCCTGTAAGGGTATACTATTACTAGTAATACTATTATATAGTAAAATAAGGCTTGAAACAGATAATATTTACTTAATTTCCCCTTGCATTTAGTTATTATCATTATTTTTAATTTTTTTAATACACAAACTTAAAAATTGGCAAGAAAAACAAAAGGTAAACAACGGCAGCTTCCCCACTTGCCAAATGCTAAGAGTAAACAACCCCAAGAGAGGATCGTACTCTTTAAGCCGCTCTGCAATAAGGAGGCAATCTCAGCGAAATAGAGGATGCGGCTATGCCGCCATTATCAGCTGCTTTGGCCATTTGAATTTGTATCTGAAGGATTTTCTTGTATCTTATATTCCTAATTGGGTGAAATTAAGAATTAAAAAATAGAAAAATTAAAAAGAAACCAACTAAGAATAATTAATTACCTAGAAAATATTTAGAAACAAAATTACAACAAAATACTTCAAACAATTTTTGCTTTTGAAAAAAATAACCAGAAAAAGTTAGCTAAAGTTTATAATATTAGGATTTCTTTAATTTAATTATATGGAAAATTATTATGAACAGGATATGCCTTGGTTGAACTTCAACTTAAGTAACTTTAAAACTCGTTTTTAATATCGATTAAATTATTTTTTATTATATTTTTACTTTATATTAATTAATCAACCGATTTCCTTATAAAATCAATGAACAAAAGACCCGTAAAAATTAAAGGCATTAAGGATAATACGAACTATAGCCAAAAAAGTTTCTTTAATTGGTGGTAAGCCGGCAGCCTATGGCCCAAACCCCCATTAGCCAGGCCAAGAGGGCTATTTCCCCGTTTAATGTATTAAAATCGAATTAGTGTGTCGGAATAGGCCAAGAAATGAGCCGATTTAACCACTAGCCTGACCAGGAAAGGACATCTGCTGTTGGCCAGCCTCAAGCACCAAGGACAAAAGTCCATCTTCAGTCTGTTTCCCTCGATTAATTTCTATTTCGTGAGTGTGTTTATCCTGCCAAAACTATGATTTCAATCTGTTACGTTTCGATATGAAAACTTTATATTATATATAGTACATAAAATATATATAGTATATAGTGTTTACATTCAAAGCAGTTGCGAGTGGCCAATGGCTAGGAAATGAAATTATAACACGCAATTTGAGTGAAACAAATAGGCTGGGGAAATATCGTCCTGGGATGGCGATAAATTCAATTATCTGGCCGAGGATAAACAGATATACTATATATACAGATATTTATCCTTAGATGGCGGCAATGGCCTGCGGTTGGCTCCAAATTAATTTTCAAGTGGCCAACGCCCCCTCCAAAAAAAGAAAGACAAAAAGCTTGGGCGAAAAATCAAAGTCAACTTGCCCGGGGTAATCCCAGGGCCAAGGGGAGGGTGGAAAAGTGCCAGGAAAAACAGTGAGAAATAGAGAACCGACCAAAAAACAAAAACAAAAAAGAAGCTGACAATTTAATTTGCGAGTGGGACGAGTCCCCAGCCTCGAGAATGCGTCACAGGACGAAGGACAATGACCCCGGTGTCCCAGTGTCCGGATGTAACCGATACCAAGGATTTGTCTCAGTCCAAGTTCCATTTTCACTCTCAATCCCACTTTCCCTATCCTGTCCTTAAGGAGTCGCAACCAAAACACACTTTTGCCACAAAAATCTGCCAAAATATGCCATCATCCCAAAGCTCCGAAGAGTTTAATTGGAAAATTATTTGCAGGCACTCAGAGAAAATTTTGGGTATTTTTAATAGAAATTTATTTTAAAGGGAATCTTAAAATTTAATTTAAGTTTTGTATTCTTTTTGAAATATTTAAATGTAAATAAATAATAAATCCAAAACCAAAAGATACCAACAAAACATTAATTATTATTTTAATAATAATTTAAAATTTAAGTAATTTAATAATATTATAAAGTTAAAGTTTGCAATAATTTCCGAAAGTATTTAACTCTGTGCCTCTCCCTCCCTCTCCCTCTCATTACCCCTATGGATCGGCATGTCCCTCACTCTCCCTCACTGTGCATCTCTAGAGAAACCGCTTACGCTCTATCTCTCTCTGCCTCACTCTGGAGGCACTGCTTGCTCTCTCGCTCTCACGTTCTCTCTTCTCTTGCCTCGCAGCCTATAAATAGCGGGCTCTGCCGCCTTGCGCACCTCATTCAGTCCGTGGCGTCTCCAGTGTTAACATCTAGAGTGATAGTGATAGTGCCTCCTCTTCGACTCGATACTTATGACGTGGCCCACGCACAACATTTGTATGATCAGGAAGAAGCTTGACTTGAAGGCACCGGAAGCAATTAAGCAATGATGACAACGGATAGCCACGTGTCCTCCACTGGGGTAAGTGTTTACCATGACATATCATATTATTAACATAGATACTAATTAAGTGATTAGGCCTATGTTTAAAATCATCTGTGCAGCTAGCTATGCATTTATTTTCCCATTATTTCCATGGATCCCATTACTTTATATTAATTTAATGTGCCCAAGTTAATTATATTATAATAATTATAGCCAAACTAATTATTAATTCTTCACGAATATTGAGTTTTTATCCTTATGATACTTTCAAAACTGACCCTGACTTTGGTACTATAATTTTGTATTATAATTTTAATCACAAGCTTTAAAATCAGTGAAGAAGTCATTTCCGACCACATAAATCATATATATTCTTGATCAGCATGAACAGCCGAATCGATCTGGCCTTGTCCGGAAGAAATAATTTTTTTTTTAATTTTTTGCACTTTTTTTTGGCAAAATATTATAAATTTAAATTGTTAAAATTTGAGAAAAATTTAAATATTTGTAATTTTAAAACTTAGTATGCAGATTTGTTGGCCTGACAAAAACTAACACAGAAATGCTTTCCGAGTTGAAATTAAGGCATTTTCCAGTTAGTTATGATATTTTGAAAATCTTTGATTTACCCAAAAAATGAGCATTTAATAATATCGATTTAATATACTTAGAATACACAAATTATAACTTAAGAGGTGCGTACAAAGACCAAATAGCCAATGACAGTCAAAAGTCATATATATTTCTATATGCAATCGAAATCCTAATCGATAAAGAGTAAAATATTGGGGAACAAAGTCAAACAATATACTTCACAAACACTTTGCATTCACTTTTTTAACACCTGCCACTGTTTTCCCGACGTAGTTTTCCGGATTTTCCATTTTTTCCGACGATCCCGAGCGCAGAGACGCTTTAGAATAATCCCTAAAATATAGCTTTTATTGTTTATAACTTTTCGCCGAGTGCCAGGACAAAGCAAGGTAAGCTTAATTGGAAAAGCAGAATCACCTTAAAAGTCACCTCGAATCACCTCGAATCCTTAACAGCATTGTGCGAGGATCCGGCAAACGTCCTGTTTCCATTGACTTTCTACACTCCTCCCCTCCCCCTCCCCGAAGGAGACGGCAAATTATCCGGTTTCCTGCAAATGGGAAATGGGGGGAAAGGGAGGCGGGGAAGGAAAAGTGTGTGGAAATGGAGCCCATTGAATGGCATCCGTAAGCGGCAACAAAGGCGTCTCTTTGGCATCTCCGTCATCATTGTCGGTGTCTATCGCTGTCATTCTCATTATTATCCCGATGCCCATTCGTATTTATCCAGCTGCCCCTCAGGTGTGACCTTGATGGTCATTATTGGGATTTTCCACCTGCTGGTCAATCGGCCAAAGTGCAGCACATGGGACATATGTATCCCCCCATTAGTGGCCGTCATAGCCTACTTTTCAGCTGATGCGAGATTCCAGGAAACGGATATCCTGCGACATGAACTTACTTTGCTGATTTTAAGTGGAATTTTTTACAAGCAGAAAATTAATGAGTGTGGGAGGGTTTCCTAATAATTATTTATATCAAAACAGATTCAATTGCATTAATAACCCTTTATTTAGCGGCACAAATCTAATTAAACCACATTGAAAGTATATTTAAAATATAATAATAATAAATCCAGTAGAATTATGCATAGAACATTCTATAATTGCCAAGTCAAGGGGCATGCTTCAAGTGCATTCAAGTATTTATACGGATATTAATGATTAATCCGCATAATCGGTTCTCACAAGTGCCACTCTGTAAATCCTGCACACCTGTGCATCCGTCGGGCGTTTCACACCCAATTAGATTGATGGGGTCAAAAGGAGCCTGAACTCATAGTTCCTACCCCCCCTACCCCCCTACCCTATTCCTGTTCTTGTCACCACCCTTAACCCTTCAGTAGAGAGTTCAATGCGATTATGAGGAGCGAAAAATAATGATGATGATGATGATGGGGGTCAGGCGAGGACAACCCCTTTGGAAGGTACAAGGAATGGCTAACAATTTCTGACATTTTGATTTATAAATTCTCCCAAGGAACCCCCCCCCCTCCTCTCTCTCCAGTCTCAAGCTTTTCCTTTTGCTCCTGTGGCACAAAGTGAAATTTAGGTGGAAAAACCGTGTGGGGAAAACTGCCGAAATTGCTCCATCGAACTCTGGGGATAACAAAGAGCAGAAGCTATGAGTTCAACGGCATTAAATGTTATTACACACTCGAGACTCTGTGTGTGTTTGGGCCATGTGAGCCAGCTTCCAAGAATCTGGCTTCTATATAATCCTGTAATAGCGGAAAGCATCAAACTTAATCTGAGCCAAGGGGTATTAAGTTTCTTAATATAATGTTTCTTAACGAGATTTACGCTCTCAAATTAGTTTTTCTACATAAATCTTTTCAAATTGATTTTAGTTATAAAGAAACATATTTAATACATTTTAATATCATATCGAAATAATCTAAATAATTCGTATAGAGTTTAAAAAAATCATTTTAAAAAGGTCTACAAGTACGCAACGATATTTTTATATATATCATAAATATTTTTATAAATATAAATATGGAAATAGTGTAGATATGTCAATATTCTTATAAAATCTTCGCTCTTAATCTTCAATTCAAAATGTTGCACACTTTCAGGCGCCGCTTTAAATAGCAAGTCCTTCGAAGTCCTACAGCCGAAATCCCACTGAATGAAAACTTGGTAAATATTTTTGTTTTTCACATGTGTACGTGTGTCTATATATAAATATATATCTTAATTTCCGTTTTAATGAACTGCACTTTATGGTCACGTATTCGGTGAACCAATTGCTCATTGTTCGCGGCACCAGGACACCAGGCGGCGCCACCTCCGCCGCAACGACTACCAATGCCATGCGGTAGATGGCGGCGACGCCGTCACTCAATCAAGCCACAATTGCCGAGTGTTTTGATTAAACGTTTCGCTTTAATTGCTCCATCATCATGGTTGATATATATATCTGTGTGTGTGTTGTGCAGTGTATGTGTGTATTTGTATGATGTTTTTGTCCCATGACCCCACGGCTTACTGGTGCAGTGACGCGAACCCGCAAAGCCAATGAACTTTGGCATGCCACGGGGAATATATCAGGATGACTTTAACTACATATAGTCAGGAGTATAATGAAGATAATGATGACATGACCATTAGCTACAGAATTGTACGTTTTTAGTTGATTGATTTGGTAAAGGAATGAAATAGGATTGTATACAAAGTGTGAGTAAGGATCACAATTCTTTAAATTGATTTGTATTTTTATTTATTAAATCACAAGATAATAGTTTATTTTAGTTAAAAATTGCCAAGAAAAACAAAGATAAACAAAGCCAGCTTCCCCAGTTGCCAAATTCTAAAAGTTAAAAAACCCAAGAGAGGATCGTACTCTTTAAGCTGCTCTCTCTCTCTCTCGCTCTTAGATTCCACATGCACCGGCAAAAACAACCAAAGTCAGTAACGGCACTTGTTACGGTTTACCTCAAAACAAAAAAAATACTCGAGGAGAAAATGCGCGCGCAGAAACAGCGCACGATGAGGATAAGCCAAAAAAGAATATACGTTTGTTTCACTCACTCGCTTGCATTGCTTGCATTGTTGTTGCTAAAAGATCCCAACGGCGACCGAGCTGGATGAAAGCACACGAAAAACAGCAAAAAATTAGCCTCCTAATATTATAAAGGTAAAGCACACTCTTTTATGCCTAAACACACACTTAAATACATAAACGCACTTATGTATTCACACACTTGTGTCCATTTGCTGCACCACACAAAAAAAAAAAGCAACAAAAAGCCGCCATGATCTTGGCTGTGTAAGAAAAAACGTTTTTGGGGCTGTTCCCCCACTTCCCCCCACTTGCCTCCACTTGCCGGACTTCACAAACACTTTGCATTCACTTTTTTAACACCTGCCACTGTTTTCCCGACGTAGTTTTCCGGATTTTCCATTTTTTCCGACGATCCCGAGCGCAGAGACGCTTGCGCGCTTTTTTTTCGATTGCTTTTGCCTTCGTCCGTTATGTTATGTTAACACTCCTGGAATTTAACAGCCGCATGTTACACTAACATTTCGTCTCTTTGGCATCTCCACCTTTGGAGATCTTTGGCGCCACCTCTGCCGCAACGACTACCAATGCCATGCGGTAGGTGGCGGCGGCGCCGTCACTCAATCAAGCCACAATTGCCGAGTGTTTTGATTAAACGTTTCGCTTTAATTGCTCCATCATCATGGTTGATATATATATCTGTGTGTGTGTTGTGCAGTGTATGTGTGTATTTGTATGATGTTTTTGTCCCATGACCCCACGGCTTACTGGTGCAGTGACGCGAACCCGCAAAGCCAATGAACTTTGGCATGCCACGGGGAATATATCAGGATGACTTTAACTACATATAGTCAGGAGTATAATGAAGATAATGATGACATGACCATTAGCTACAGAATTGTACGTTTTTAGTTGATTGATTTGGTAAAGGAATGAAATAGGATTGTATACAAAGTGTGAGTAAGGATCACAATTCTTTAAATTGATTTGTATTTTTATTTATTAAATCACAAGATAATAGTTTATTTTAGTTAAAAATTGCCAAGAAAAACAAAGATAAACAAAGCCAGCTTCCCCAGTTGCCAAATTCTAAAAGTTAAAAAACCCAAGAGAGGATCGTACTCTTTAAGCTGCTCTCTCTCTCTCTCGCTCTTAGATTCCACATGCACCGGCAAAAACAACCAAAGTCAGTAACGGCACTTGTTACGGTTTACCTCAAAACAAAAAAAATACTCGAGGAGAAAATGCGCGCGCAGAAACAGCGCACGATGAGGATAAGCCAAAAAAGAATATACGTTTGTTTCACTCACTCGCTTGCATTGCTTGCATTGTTGTTGCTGAAAGATCCCAACGGCGACAGAGCTGGATGAAAGCACACGAAAAACAGCAAAAAATTAGCCTCCTAATATTATAAAGGTAAAGCACACTCTTTTATGCCTAAACACACACTTAAATACATAAACGCACTTATGTATTCACACACTTGTGTCCATTTGCTGCACCACAAAAAAAAAAAGCAACAAAAAGCCGCCATGATCTTGGCTGTGTAAGAAAAAACGTTTTTGGAGCTGTTCCCCCACTTCCCCCCACTTGCCTCCACTTGCCGGACTTCACAAACACTCTGCATTCACTTTTTTAACACCTGCCACTGTTTTCCCGACGTAGTTTTCCGGATTTTCCATTTTTTCCGACGATCCCGAGCGCAGAGACGCTTGCGCGCTTTTTTTTCGATTGCTTTTGCCTTCGTCCGTTATGTTATGTTAACACTCCTGGAATTTAACAGCCGCATGTTACACTAACATTTCGTCTCTTTGGCATCTCCACCTTTGGAGATCTTTGGCGCCACCTCTGCCGCAACGACTACCAATGCCATGCGGTAGGTGGCGGCGGCGCCGTCACTCAATCAAGCCACAATTGCCGAGTGTTTTGATTAAACGTTTCGCTTTAATTGCTCCATCATGGTTGATATATATATCTGTGTGTATGTGTGTGTGTTGTGCAGTGTATGTGTGTATTTGTATGATGTTTTTGTCCCATGACCCCACGGCTTACTGGTGCAGTGACGCGAACCCGCAAAGCCAATGAACTTTGGCATGCCACGGGGAATACATCAGGAGGACTTTAACTACATATAGTCAGGAATATAATGAAGATAATGATGACATGACCATTAGCTACAGAATTGTACGTTTTTAGTTGATTGATTTGGTAAAGGAATGAAATAGGATTGTATACAAAGTGTGAGTAAGGATCACAATTCTTTAAATTGATTTGATTTATTAAATCACAAGATAATAGTTTATTTTAGTTAAAAATTGCCAAGAAAAACAAAGATAAACAAAGCCAGCTTCCCCAGTTGCCAAATTCTAAGAGTTAAAAAACCCAAGAGAGGATCGTACTCTTTAAGCCGCTCCCCCTCTCTCGCTCTTAGATTCCACATGCACCGGCAAAAGCAACCAAAGTCAGTAACGGCACTTGTTACGGTTTACCTCAAAACAAAAAAAAAATACTCGAGGAGAAAATGCGCGCGCAGAAACAGCGCACGATGAGGATAAGCCAAAAAAGAATATACGTTTGTTTCACTCACTCGCTTGCATTGCTTGCATTGTTGTTGCTGAAAGATCCCAACGGCGACAGAGCTGGATGAAAGCACACGAAAAACAGCAAAAAATTAGCCTCCTAATATTATAAAGGTAAAGCACACTCTTTTATGCCTAAACACACACTTAAATACATAAACGCACTTATGTATTCACACACTTGTGTCCATTTGCTGCACCACAAAAAAAAAAAGCAACAAAAAGCCGCCATGATCTTGGCTGTGTAAGAAAAAACGTTTTTGGAGCTGTTCCCCCACTTCCCCCCACTTGCCTCCACTTGCCGGACTTCACAAACACTCTGCATTCACTTTTTTAACACCTGCCACTGTTTTCCCGACGTAGTTTTCCGGATTTTCCATTTTTTCCGACGATCCCGAGCGCAGAGACGCTTGCGCGCTTTTTTTTCGATTGCTTTTGCCTTCGTCCGTTATGTTATGTTAACACTCCTGGAATTTAACAGCCGCATGTTACACTAACATTTCGTCTCTTTGGCATCTCCACCTTTGGAGATCTTTGGCGCCACCTCTGCCGCAACGACTACCAATGCCATGCGGTAGGTGGCGGCGGCGCCGTCACTCAATCAAGCCACAATTGCCGAGTGTTTTGATTAAACGTTTCGCTTTAATTGCTCCATCATGGTTGATATATATATCTGTGTGTATGTGTGTGTGTTGTGCAGTGTATGTGTGTATTTGTATGATGTTTTGGTCCCATGACCCCACGGCTTACTGGTGCAGTGACGCGAACCTGCAAAGCCAATGAGTAAATCATATATATTCTTGATCAGCATAAACAGCCGAGTCGATCTAGCCATGTCCGGTAAAAATATAAAATTTTTTGAAATTTTTTCGAAATTTTATAAGGGGTTACATCGATAAAAATTTCCAAAAGATGTAAAAAAATTTAAAAATTTAAATTTTAAATGGAGTATGCAGATTTTTTAAACGGACAAAAACTAGCAAGGAACCGTTTTCCGAATTGAAATTAACACATTTTTGACTGAGTTATGATTTTTTGAAAATCTATAATTTACCCAAAAAAGGAGCATATAAAAACTTTGATTTAATATACCCAGAACTGATGTATTACCATAACTTTAAAATAAAATAATAAATGTATTAAAGGGAATACCCTCAATATCTGCCAGCTGTTTTTCCCTGAGCGGAATTCCAGAGTTTATAGCCAGGGATCTCCTCCCTATCCTGCCCCCACCTGTTCTCCTGAATCCCCTCATCCACAGCGATAACTCCCCTAAAGCCACATAGTATGCACAACCTCAAAACCCCATGAAATATACTGATTATTATTTATCACAGTGCATACAAAAACAAGAGCCCAGATATGCATGCAAAGTAATCATAATCATGTGAAGTCGCCGACCAAATACTCTATTAAATTGAATATAATTTTATAGAGTTTAATTTAAATACACAAAATTAATGCGGGGTAGAAGTTCTGGCTAATTAAAGAAGTTCCTTTCATTTAAATTTCATAAATTCTCCCTTTCCATATTAACTATATATATATAATTGAAATAACATCATTCACCAGCTAAGTGACTCCTTGGCAGGGCGTTATACCTTCACAAAGACAAAGAAGGGAGTATAAAACAAATCCCCAGCAGTCGGAGCACCAGACCTCACACTCTCAAGCTGCTGACAGACATCATTATCTAGAGTAAAAAGCTTCCTAAATTAAATTCAAATTAAAATTAAATTAAAAGAGACCTCGACCATGCCACGTCCTGTGCTACTCATTCACGGTGGAGCCGGCGACATTCCGGAATCGCGCATCATCGGCAAGTTCCTGGGCATCAAGCAGGCCCTCCGCTCCGCCTGGCATTTGCTGCAGCCGGAGGAGAATGGCGGCGCCGGTGGTAGCGCCTTGGATGCCGTGGAGGCAGCGGTGCGCAGCATGGAGCTGGACGAGAACTTTAATGCTGGCTACGGCTCCTGCCTGAACACCAACGGCCAGGTGGAGATGGAGGCCAGCCTCATGGAGGGTCGTGATTTGCGAGCCGGCTGTATCACCCTGCTACGTGATGTGATGCATCCCATTACGGTGGCTCGACGACTCATGGAGAAGCAGCGGCACACCTTCCTGGGCGGCGATGACGCTCAAGAGCTAGCCCTGGCCACAGGCAGTGAGCGTTTGCAGCCGGGAGCCCTTGTCACGGACGGTGCTCGCTATACGCTCAAGGAGTTCCAGGAGCAGGTGGCCCAGGGCAGGGATCCCTTCTTTGCACGCACAGAAATGGCCGCCAGAGAGGAGAAGACCGCAGCTCCAGCTCCAGAACCAGTTGCAGTGCCAGTTCCCAAAACCGATCCCAGTGGCGAGACCGTGGGTGCCGTGGCAATGGATGCACAGGGCCATATTGTGGCTGGCACCTCCACAGGCGGCATCACTGGCAAGTGGCCGGGTCGCATTGGAGACACACCCATTTTGGGCAGCGGCACCTATGCGGATAATGGACGTGGTGGTGTCTCAACGACAGGACACGGCGAGACCATCATGCGTTACAATCTGGCACAACGCATCCTGGCAGCCATCGAGTACAAGGGACTCTCCGCCCAGGCCGCAGTGGATCAGGAGTGCCGGGAGATGACCAAGCGACTGGGAGGCACCGGCGGTGCCATTGTGGTAGGCCATGACGGTGATCTGGGCATCGGCTTCACCTCTCAGCGCATGGCCTGGGGCTATGTCCAGGATGGCACCATATTCTATGGCATCGAGGGAAAGGTGGTGCACCAGGAGCCTTTTGAGGTCCAGGCTTAACTTGGTGGTAAGATCACAAAATTTCTATAAAAGCAAATACAAGAATTTTAAATTATGCGGCTCAATAAATACAGTTTTCTGTTAAGTAACTTACATTTCGTATTAAAACATCATTATTATTGGAAAAAAAGTACCTCTTTCAATTTCTCTAACTTATAGCAAACTTTGATATATTTACAATATTTTCTAAAAAAAATTACACTAGAACACCAACAAGATTAGGTCTAAAGCTTAGCTAAAGAGAGCTATTGGGCTTTGTTCGTCATTCCCTTAATTTCTTGATTTATATACAAAACAAATTCATAGTAATAGAGCAAGAAGTGGGGGCTTTGTTTTTGGTATTTCCCATATAACTCAAATACTTAAATATATACAAGAAAAAAAACATGCTTACATTAAAATTCGATCTCAAATTTGCTCAAATAGCTCAGAACTGTTACAACGTACACATATATGAATGGCTTGATGCCTTAGGGTTCCCCATAAAGCTTCGGTGGTTATCCCGGATTTTCATAGACATGTAACGCGCGATATCGACTATATACCTGAAGGTGCATATATTACAACAGTCTTGCAGTAATTGAACGATCTATGAGCCTATCTAGGCGATTCCTGACCTATTTACAGTATTGCCAACAAGGAAGCCTAAAAATAGGAAATCAAATTGCTAATGAGTTACTTTTTAGTTTGCGATCACCGATCAACGCTTTGGGATCAAGGATTAGCTGCCACTGGCTCCCTTGGGTGCCACATCCCGCTGCGACTCGTGGGCCTCTGTGAGGCCATAGCAGTGCTTGGCGGCTGGGTCGCGATATTTGTTCTCGTGCGCCACGGAGTGCGAGTTGGTGCGGCACTTGACAAGGCACAGCTCGAAATGGTCCTTTACGCTGGCGAAGATATACTTGGGCGTGTTGGGCGACCGTAGGACTCGCTCCAGCAGCGGCTGCTGGCCGGGATGGAGGCAGCACGAGACGCAGTACTCGTACAGACCGCAGCAGTGTGTAGTGGCATTGCAGGTGCGGCAGCTGTAGTAGCCGATATTGGGCAGCTCTGTGTTGCAGCAACCGTTGGGCAGCACCTCCTGCCTTCGGCATACGAAACCCCGCTCGTCGGCCAGCAGGCGATGGCCTTGCACCGAGTTCCGGCAGTGCGCCTCCGGAGTGCCGCGTGTACGATTAAGCTGCTCCTCCGGGGCCAGAAGCTGCTGCGTCCACAGCAGCGGCCGTGTACGCTGCACCATATACTCATCGCAGTGCAGACACGCAAAGGTGTCCTGTGACGAGAGAGATAGCACTTTAAGCTACCAACTATTGCGGCAACCATTCACTTACCTGGTCAAAGAGGTGCCCGAATCCGGTGATGAGCAGCAGCACCACCAGCACAATGTACACGATGCGGCGTCTGAATAGGCGGGAGAGGGCGGCTGGCCACATACTGGCCACCAGCTAGCGCTCCATCACAGCCACCGGCGGCGGGAATCCCTCACAACAGACGACGAGCCAGCAGTCATGGAAATGGGTGTTAATTCGCTTCCAAACTCTGGCTGCTCCCTCACAGCGCTCCCATTGGCCATACGGAGCTCGGGCATTGGATGCAGTGGCTCCTCCAGATGTGTTTCAGTGGCTTATCCTGCAACAAGGGCGTATCCTCTTAAACTTAAACGGAATTGCGAGTAAATTTCGTTAATTGCTTCTTTTGTTTTGCTGCAGGTCATAGAGGTGGCACTCGAGCTGTTATCGATTTCTTCTCTTTCTGCGATAATCAAAACAAATGCATAAGATTGTTAATTTATTGAACCGAATTTATTTGCAATCGAATATTAATTACATAAAATATGCAGTTTCTTACCTTTTCAAACTTGCGTTCCAAGAATTCGTTTGCTTCTCGTTCGATTATTTATGTTATCGATGTACCCACTGAAAACTTTACAACCAATTAACTTGAACTTACTTTTTGCTTGTGATTTCTTTTCACTTCGTTGCCTCCTTAGCACTCCGTAAGTAAGCTCAGTAAGCTCAGTTATTCCAGTTACAATTCTCTCAAGACAAGGCCTAGCTTTTTAGACATAAGTTTACCATCACGATAGTTTCGAATTCAACCATCGATCACATTACTGTCGACGTCGAGCTCTTCCACCTCTAACACTCTGCTGGGCAAGTTGAACCTGGCCAAAAAGCGGGCCATTTTAGCCGGACAGACGGAAGAGCGCCAACGCGACTACCACTAGTTGCTCGCACCCGACGCCACAACCCCTGCCAGCTGTGCCCAGTTAGCTCCGGTCGTAGAGCACCTTCCAGCACAGCAGCCGCTCCACGTGTCCCGATCCGAGCCGATCTATTGGAGGAGAAAGCGCCATCAACAATCAGCGATGCAGGTGCAGGGGCTTCTCCTAGTATTGGCACTGCTGCCAACACTGGCCCTCGGCCTGCTGGAGGGATTGTACTGCGGCAAGGAGAACTGCTACGATGTGCTGGGCGTTACCAGGGAGTCCTCCAAGTCGGAGATCGGCAAGGCCTACCGCCAGCTGGCCAGGCGCTATCATCCGGACTTGCATCGCGGCGAGGAGGCTAAGGCAACGGCGGAGACACAGTTTAAGCTGGTGGCCACCGCCTACGAGATCCTGAGGGACGAGGAGTCGCGCACGGACTACGACTACATGCTGGACAATCCGGATGCGTACTATGCGCATTACTATCGCTACTACCGTCGCCGCGTGGCCCCCAAGGTGGACGTGCGCGTTGTCATCGTGGTGGTGCTCACCATTGTCTCCGTGATCCAGTATTATTCCGGCTGGCAGCGTTACGATTCTGCCATCAAGTACTTCGCCACGGTGCCCAAGTACAGGAATCAGGCGCTGGACATAGCACGCGACGAGATCCAGGAGCGCATCCAGAAGAAGGGCAAGAACCGCATGTCGAAGACGGATCAACGCGAGGAGCTGGAACGCATCATCCGTCGGGTGATCGAGGAGAAGATGGACGTCAAGGGCGGCTACGCGAAGCCAACGCTCTGGGATGTCCTGTGGGTGCAGCTCATTATCTGCCCATACACGATACTCTCGTTCATCGTGTGGCATGCCCAGTGGTTCTGGCGCTATACGGTGTTGAAGCAGCCCTATGGCCGCGAGCAGAAGCTTCATCTTATACGCCGGAACCTGGGCATGGGCCAGCATCAGTTCGAGGCGCAGGAGGATAAGCTAATCGAGGAGTATCTGCATCTTGAGCTGTGGAAGCGTGACAATTTCGTGGCCTGGAAGGCGGAACAGGATGAAGAGATGAAGAAGAAGCTGGCGGAGAATCCGCGCTACAAGGCCTACCGGCGCTACATGAAGAACCATGGCCCCGGGCGCATCACCTTCGAGGATTAGGCAGCTAGCTGTTGTGAGTGTGAATGCGTTCAAGTTTTATTGTTCCATGTGGAGTTCTGGATGCAATTCCTTAGCCTCGCCCCTACCGTCTAAATTTTAATCATAATATTTAATATACACATATATATTTTTTGTACACCGACTTAAATATGAGAGAATATGTAAATGCCCCGGCATCCCCCAGCCGTAGGGCGAATCGTTGACCCCGTGCCGGAGTGCTCCGCCGAAACCGGTTCAAGAACGTGGCCAATCTCGGCGGTTCACTCCGCCACAGTGGTCGCCGGCTACCATGGACTATAAATCACCCTAGAACAATTGCCCCAAACTAAATAGTGTGTGTGTATATGCGTGCGTACAAAGAGCGAAATACTAACACATGATACTTGACTAACCCGAGCCTGTAATAAACTAGATAGAATTTACATGTCGTCGCTTCCAGTCTTCTTAATGGGGTCTCCACTGTGACCCCCAATTTGCACAGTTGGTTTTTGGTGAAGCCAAAAATTCGATTTCGTGGCATTAAGCTGGAGACCTCGCTGTTGCCAGCAGCATCTCTTCGTTCTTGTTCTATTTACACAGTTTGCTTGGAAACACAATTCGGAATTTTTATGAGGGGAACTCTTAACTTATAGCTAAGCTTGTCTCTGTACGTGCCTGCCGGAAGGTAAGGTGAGACAAAAGTCGGCCTTGAAGAGCCAGCTTATCTCAATGGAAAGTGATAATACCTGCAGGTTTTATTATAAATTATAAACAAATCTATTTGAGACTGAATAATCAGTTTAGTCTGCAAATATATATATTTATATTTACATTTAAAAATATTTTAAGCCGGGTGTAAGGCTTGAGCCACTAATAGGGAGTACGTTTCTATTTTATAAAGCTTTTTAGAAAGATATATATAGATATCTCCCTAATCAGCGGCTAGATCTAAGCAGCGTACGATTCAGGTACCATAATATCTCTCTCTTATTACATGCTGATATGGGAATTCATTTCTAAAGGCATGCCTTTTACACAAGGAATCTATAATAAGACTTTTATCCAAATATCTTTTCAATTTATTTACAAAGATTGCGGGGGCCTAGAATTCTAAGATCCTAAGCACATTAACTAGCATCTAACACCTACAGGGTGTGGGGGGTGGGGTTTGGTTTTAGTGTTTAGTATAGTGGAGAGACTCGTGTAAGGGGTAATACTAGTCGATCAGATATTTAGATTCGTCGTCGAACTCCTCCGAATCGAGCAGGTCGCCCACCAGCTCCTTGACGGATCGCACACTCTGGTAGCCATCGACGTCATCAAAGTCTGGCTGCGGCGGATACGATTCGTGATGATTGGTGTCCTCCGTCGCCTCCGCTTCCTCGTTCTCATCCACAACGGCCCGGCCGTCGTCATCGTCCTCCTCGTTGAACATAAAGTCATTAGTGACAATGCATTCCTCGAGGACCTTATTCTGCTCGCCCAGCACTACGGAGTCCAGGGAGAAGGTGTCCGGCTTGCGTCCGGACAGACGCAGACTGCCAGCGCCAGCGCTGAAGCCAGATCCCATTGCTTCTCCATCTTCTTCAGTTAACTCAGCAGATCCCGAGCCACGGTGCTGGTCCATATGCGCCGACAGGTAACTTTTCTTGGTGAATCCCTTGTCGCACTTAGTGCACTGAAATTGCTTCTTCCCGGTGTGTGTGCGTCGATGAACGGATAGGACATGGGCGTAGGCGAATCCCTTGTGGCACACCTCGCACACATACGGCCGCTCGCCGGTGTGGATCCGCTCGTGCTTCTTGCTGCTGCCAAAGTCCGAGAAGCGGCGCTCACAGAACTTGCAGCCGTAAGGCTTCTGGCCGGTGTGGACGCGCATGTGACGACGCAGCTCCACGTTCGAGATGAACGCCTTCTGGCACACCTCGCACGGATACGGCCGCTCGTTGTTATGGCGTCGCATATGGGCATTCAGGGCGTGCTGGTACTTGTACGTGTTCCCGCACACGTCACAGATCTTCGGCGAGCGCTCTGACTGACGGCGCTTCGAGCTGGTCACCACCACCGGCTGGAAATCCTTATCTAGGTCGGAACTTGCATCTCTCCCACTGTCTTGCTTGACAATGGGCGAAACGCGGCGATAGGTACGCTTTCTCAGCTTGCTGGTTGCCTGGGCAGGTGGTGGTGGCGGCGGTGGTGGCAGCGACTGCGTGGGCAGCTCTTCCTCCATTATCGGTGTCTCTATTTCGTACAGGTGCTCCGGCGTCTGGTCGTTATCCCAGGGTGCCAGGGCTAACAGCTTGTCTTCCGCCTCCTCGTCACTGGAGGCGAGACTTTCTGGTCTCATTTTGATGGGATCGGTCCCATCGAGATCTGCTAGCGACAGGACCATGGCTTCATCCGGCAACAGGGTGACGGCGTCCGCCGTCGGCACCGCCGGCACAGTCTCTTCCTGCGATTCTTCTTCATCCACCTCCTCTACTATTTCCTGGTAGTATGAGGACTCGGCGGCCGTGGCCAGTGTACTGCACAGCGTGTCGCCGGACGCGCCAAGGGGTTCCATCTCAAGGCGCTTGATCTTTAGCGTGGCTGGCAGGCGCACCTGGTGCTGCTCCAGTTCCATCTTTAGCTGCATCTGCTGCTGCTGCTGGAACAGTTTCTCCACAGCGGCGCACTTCTCCCGGAAGCGATAGGCAACCGTTAGCTCGATGTAGCACTGCTGGCAGATCTTGTCCGGCCAACCCTCCATATGTGTGTAGGCGCGGCACTCCAGCTTTAGGCCGGTGCAGCTACGGATCTTCTCCAGAATGACCATGTTTGGCGGCTCCAGGTCGTGGCTGTAAACAGAGGTGCTGCCGAGCTCCTCCGTTAGGCAGACCAAGCAGGCCAGACCCAGGTCCACGACCCGCGACTCCAGGTTGTTTGGCATTGCTCGGATCAGGGGCTGAAGGACTAGCTCCTTGCTTCCTCAAGCTTTTGCCAGTTTCCGCAGAAGACGCAGACGACCAGATAAAAATCAACAACTTGTGTTTTTCTTTGCGTTAGAGATGGGCGTTGCTTGTTTTTCGGTACCTGCCCCTCACGCGCTGCAATCGCAACTATCGGCTCGATCGTATTAGAAGTGTTTTAAAGTTCATATTCAAAGATTACCACAAACATGAACACCACAGACAAAATGTTTATTATTTAGAGATATTTAAAAATGGTAATATATAGTTCTTTTAAGAAGGGAAGCTGGAATATTTGCAATATCGATAAGAGAATATCGATGTCCGGAATGGCTCTGTCAAAAACATCGATAGGGCGATAAAGACATCGGTGGTTTGACAGCTTTTATCGAACTCGTTTTAATAATTTCTGCGGATAAGACCTGATTTTCTTTTGATTTCCCATATCTTTAAATATGGATCCATCTAGTCAATTGGACCAGGTTAGTCAGCACCTTTTAGACTTCTTCACCGTGCCGGCTGGCAGCGATGCACTGCCCCCGCTACGCGTGCGCCACTTCGGTGACACCATTCGCTACAACATCTTGGGTCTGACCGATAATGGAGACCTCAGCGTTTGCGCCAACGCTCGATTCTGGCAGACCGTTGTTGCCAAGCAGAGACGCCAGCTTCGCAGCGGCACGGATGACCTGCTGCCGGAGAACGAGGAGCTCCAGTCACTGATCGAGAACGCCGCCAAGTGGCGCTTTCCCCTCAAGGATGCCACTTCGTTGTCTACTGGGCGCTACACCCTGAGCTTTCAGCGACTTCCAATCATTGAATTCGTCCTTAAGAATGTGCTGTCTCAGGGCGGTGATTATGGACGGCGCCGCAAGACTGAGCAGTCGCCCACATTGACCTTGGTTCTTGAGAACGCTGGTGAAGGAGCAGGCGGGCTGCGCCACTACCGCTTGCAGGTAATCTATGATATTGTGCGTCGCCTGGTTGAGTACTCGCCTTGGCATCTGGTCGATTCAAAGGATGCGAAGAAGGACACACTCCATGTCCATGTAGAGCTTCAGAAATGCACCCAACAGGCGCTAAAAGATCACGTCTGCCTGGTCGCTGGACCCGTAGTGGAGCCCGTACAGAAGACGGGCACGAAGCTGGCCCTGGACAGTTATTTGGAGTGAGTATGGACAAGATACAACATGTTTAGCTCCTCTTGCCATCAATAATATCATCCCGCTCATTCACACTTTGCTTCCTCTCTTTCTTTTTTGCTGGCAGGCTGCGCACTACGCACATGCGCCAAGTGGCCATGCACCGCAATGGAATTCGTCCCTCGGGCATCAGCAACATGGATACCTTGATGAAGCGTTTGGGGGCAGCTGCCGTCATTGTGGACCTGATCAGTGTGCGCCACCAAAGCGCAGTCACTCTGGTGCGTAATGGACTGGGAAGCTCCAAGGGCGCTTCGTACATACTGTACAATTCGGCGCGCTTGGAGACTCTGCTGCGCACCTTTGACGACAAGGTGAAGGCCAACGTGTATGATCCATTGCCGCCACTGGAGGCGATTGATTTCAGCATTTTGGAGGACGATGTGAGCTTGCCGGTATTCCTTTTAAATTTATTTCTAAATTCATGTTCTCCTCTTACTCCTAGTTGGATTGGCAGCTAATTTACGGGTATTTGCTGCCCTTCCCCGATGTACTCGAATCCCTGCTGGAGCAACTGCCGCAGGGCTCCTGCGGTATCCACAAGTTTGTGCGCTACATTGAGAATCTGGCCGGCGTCACCAGTCGCTACTACCGCCACAAGAAGGTACTCGTCCAGAAGCGCGAACAACTGTCACCAATCCTGTACGCCAGAGTCTATCTCATCATGACCGTGCGCCAGGTCCTTAATGTGGTGCTGGCCGTGCTGGGCATCCAGCCAGTTGACTACATCTAAATGAGAGATGCTCGATCCTGCTCTTAGCTTGTAATTGACTCGTAATGAACCGAATACTGTCGATCAGTATGAGGGGGTTACAGAAACATGAATGAAACCAATGTGATCTAATGACTAAGAATTTATATAACAACTCACCCCAGTTAAAAAAGAAGGCCATCAATGTAAACTGGAGTTTTTATGTGTTTTTAACACGGATCTCTTCTGCAAACTCCTGGCCTTCAAGAACTTCAACCTTTGCTAAATAAATACCCTTACTATTTAAACATAAATATAATCAATGTGTGAATATATAACTAGAAAAGTATTTTTTGGGAGAAACAAAAAGAATATTTAGTTTCGGCCTCCCTATTTTGAATTTCTGTTTATTTTAACGATATGTGGAAACTGCTGGCAAGTTGACAGTCCACTATTGTAACTATCGAAACCAAAACACCGATGCATTCATTTTGTACAAACATGAATATAACAAAGCTTAATACGTTCCTACATGCAAATTAGTACACTCTTCCATTTAATATTTTAACTGTTTTAATTTATTTACCTACGATATTGGAAATTTTAAAAATATCGCCCTCCAGCGGTAGTATCGATACGTTTACGATGTTTTGAAAACAATATCCCATCATCGATAGTATCGATAGTGTTTCGATGTTGCCAGCTAATACACAGTTTTCTCGAGTAATTTTCCAAGTGCGTTTAAAATAAATAAATCCTGCTTTAAAGCAGACTCAATATCTTTGACGTGGTAAGTACGCGCAATTGAAGGTTGTGTGCTTAAAAACAAGAAGTAGTTGTGGCTGTGACTGAAAGCGAAGAAAACATGTAGAAAATATGGAAGGCTAGGGCAAACAAGCAGGTCGCGGGGGTGGGAGGGGCAAGTGTGCGTGTGTATGTGTGGTAAGCTGCCTGCCGTTGTGAGTGCGAGAGTGTGAGTTCGTTGGAGCTGGATACATACAAACGGCATTTTTATGTATTCCCCCAAATCGTAAGCTTGTTTTACTGCTTGCTGAAAGGTAAACAATGCCGCAGACAGGAAATCGTGTTTGTTCGAATTAAAGGCTCATTACCGGGAGCCCAGACTAGACACTTTATCTAATCTTTGGCTGCAGAATCCTTGCCTCTGCCTCGGTTATTGTGTGTGTATGCACTCTGCGCAGCAACCGCTGCATTTGTGTGCACTCGACTCTTTCTCTCCCTCGCACTCGAACTCACGCTGACCCGCTCTCCCTCTCTCGCGCTGGCGGTGTTGCAAGTGCCAGTGCTTCGTTCTCGTTCTTATGCTTCCTATGCTCATTCGCTCTGTTACGTTTTAGCTGTTCGGTCGCATTTTCCGCTGCGCCTTTTCCGAAGCTGCAAGTGAAGCACACAGCAATTGTTTTCTTTTTTTTTTTGTATTTGTAAAAGTGTATTAAGACGAAAGAAGTGCCAAGCATAGTAATTAAATCACTCAAGGTTCGTGGCTGGAGTCTTAGCCAGGTAGAGAGACACCGCCGACATACATTTCTACCTGCGTCTAGATATCTCTTTCTCTCCTTTTAAGTGCGAGTGTGTGTGTGCTGTGAATGTGTGTGTATTTGTTTGGTATACGCAGCATATTTCGTGTTATGCTGCGGCATCCCAAAGCGGAAATGAGAAGTTTAAAGTTGAACAAGGAAAAGAAAAGCAAATAAAATCTGTGACTAGTCAGCGATTACCAGCTAGTCTGTGAGATATCTAAAAAAAAAAATGGCGCTTCGCTTTGCCCGAACTCCGTTATGTTTTACCATACATAGTTTCTTCGTTCTCTCACACCAACACACGAACGGCGTTAACTGTTAAGCAAATTACTCATTTATGTACCCTCTGTCTCTTTCTTGCAGGTGTGGTGTAAAGCGCCTTAATCACCAAGATGAGTTACATGCCAGCCCAGAATCGGACAAGTAAGTATACTCCCACTCCAACTAAGCAACTAACAGTACTCCCCCGTCCCCCGCCCCGTATTGGATTTCACTTCCAAGAAGACTTGGCATCCATTTTGCACTCTAAACGGGAATAGCGGATGGAAAAATACTTTTACGTCAAACACAAGTTTCCAGTTGAATTCAGTGTGGGGTTTCGGCTTACCGCTCTCAAATACACACACGACTTGGAGAAATTATAAACAAAATCAAGCCATGAAATGTTGACAAAAAGGATAATATTCAGATATAGTAATATTTAAAAACATAACACTGGATAAAGATGTATTTCTGAGTTATCCAGTGCGAGCTGTATAAATTATGTGGGAGATATATTACAACAATCTCCCTTTTGAATGATAATTGAAAAGGGCGGATTTGTTTGACAAATACTGCGACATCAATTATGGCCTTTGTATTGTGTCATTTGTTCTCAGTTTCTTACCCCTGCTGGTAAATGTTAGGTATTTAGGGTAACTATCATCCATCATCCACCCTGAAGGAATAATTGATGAACATTTATGTATGTACATCCACTTCTTGCAAGGTCTGCCCACATTTACATACTTGTTAATGCCCGAGCATACGCCACTTGGATGATCTTTTTTACAGCCACCACCAACAAGCGAAGGCCAAGGGGGAAACGGACTCAAAACCATATCCTTATATCAGTCAGAATTGTTCCTGCTCCTTTTGATTTTGCAATTTAACATTTTGTGCTAGCGCTGCTGAACGAAATGGAAGTTCCAGCTACCTCCTCCCTCTCACTCACTCGCTTGCCAGCGTGCTCCTTTTTGCCACTTCATTTGCAGTACCGTTACTCGTTACGGGTACCCTTTTGAAAGTTGATGCCCACCCACTCCCACTCACGCACTCGTGTACTTGCACGTGGCCAGCCCACACACTCACTCGTCCCGGCCTCTCTCCCGCTGTCCCCGTATCCCAATCTCATTTTCAACTCGGCTGCACATTTCTTATGCTTGCTTTTTTTTTGTGTGTGCGCGAGTGTGTGCAGAATTTAATTAGTATGCGGCTGAGGCAGCAACTTCCACTTAAAGGCTCCTTGTTCCTTGTTCTTTCCTCTCCTCTGCCCTTATGCTCCTTAATCCCCAAGCCTCACTCCTTTTGAGTGCGTGGTCGCACTCGAGGGATAGGAACAGAGTCAAAGAGAAAGAGCGCTTAATCGATCTGGGAAATGAAACGAAATGGGATTTACAGTGCGGTTATACAGTAGAGTCTGCTTAAAAGGGAATACATGCTATAATTAGGAAATAATTACAAGGCTTAGTGGTTAATAGTTGCTGGTAATCCTCCTTCCCAGAGGGTATGAGGATACCGTAGCTTAATAATTAATAATTCATTATCATAGCCATATTCGTCTGTCCGGTCACCGAAGTCTTAGATACTAATAGAGGGCTAGGATACCTTGGGTTTAGTGTTTTATGATGTAGTCTTGAGTTTATGTATTGCATTTCTTGCTCCTTTAGATAATCTTTGTTACAAGTCTTTTATATTATGATTATTCTTTGTATTATTAGTTAGAAATAAAACCTATTCTTATCCATTCTTCAGTTTTATAGCTTGACTGTGGCATTCAAGCAAACTCTTGCTCTTGGAGGAGGCAGGACCTCTGGGGGAGTTGCGACTCGCGAGTGCTATTTGCGAATGCAAATGCGAAAAATGCAAGAGGAGGCGTGGGCGTGGCTGTCTGAAATGAACTGTGTCCGCGCATATATCAAACAACAAAGGCGCAGGGCGGAGATGCTGAAACGAGGTCGGGGCATAATTAAGACTGAAGTGGCAAACAAAACGCCCCGCAAATCCATTCGAATCCAAATCCTTTTGCCAGGATTCTGTCATGTGTGAGCGCAACCCCCTTTTCAGCTTTTCAGTAGCCGCCACCTTTCTCTCTCTCTCAGTCTCTGAACTTTGCGGGAATATCCTGCAGCGTTCAATTTGTCACGCTTCAAAGTTTTCTCTTAGCACATTTTTTATAAATGCTGCTCGGGATGCTGCGATACTCACTTGCTCACTTTGCTGTCAGTCGCTGTCGTTTCCCATTTGGCCATCCTTTTTAGCTGAAAAAAAACGAATGAAAGAAGAAAATATGGAAATGGGTTGTGCAGCGGGTTAAAGAAGAGGGAATCAAGACCTAAATCAAATGCTGCTGGGATGCTGGGCTGCTGCACTCAGTCTGATGGCCATGCTCTGTCTATTCTTTCGCTTCAAAGGGTCCACATACACACAAAACGTTGAATATTAAAGGAGATGTAAAAGGCACAAAGAACCGATGCTTGAAATATTTTGAAGCAGGAACGGAAGCAGGGAAAATGTAATCCATTACAGCATCAGCGTCATCATCCGCGTCTTTAATCCATTGATGGAAACTCCCCCTCACTGATATATCTTTTCTCCCAAACTCACCTGCTATTGCATTGCCAAAGCGAAACCATTGTTTGTTAAACCATCTATACTTGCAGTGTCCCATAATAATCAATACAATCCGCCGGATCTGCCACCAATGGTGTCCGCCAAGGAGCAGACTCTGATGTGGCAGCAGAACTCGTACCTGGGCGACTCCGGCATCCATTCGGGCGCTGTTACCCAGGTCCCATCGCTGTCTGGGAAGGAGGATGAGGAGATGGAGGGTGATCCGCTTATGTTCGATCTGGACACTGGTTTCCCACAGAACTTTACACAGGATCAGGTGGACGATATGAACCAGCAGCTGAGCCAGACACGCTCACAACGCGTTCGAGCTGCCATGTTCCCAGAGACGCTGGAGGAGGGCATCGAGATACCTTCCACCCAGTTTGATCCGCAGCAGCCAACGGCGGTGCAACGTCTGTCGGAGCCATCGCAGATGTTAAAGCACGCGGTGGTTAATCTAATCAACTACCAGGATGATGCCGAGTTGGCCACCAGGGCCATTCCCGAGTTGATTAAGCTGCTGAACGACGAGGATCAGGTGGTGGTGTCCCAGGCCGCCATGATGGTCCACCAGCTGTCAAAGAAGGAGGCCTCCCGGCATGCCATTATGAACAGCCCCCAGATGGTGGCCGCCCTGGTGCGTGCCATCTCGAACAGCAACGATCTGGAGAGCACCAAGGCAGCCGTTGGCACGCTGCACAACTTGTCGCACCATCGTCAAGGTCTGTTGGCCATCTTCAAGAGCGGCGGGATACCGGCTCTCGTCAAGCTGCTCTCCTCGCCAGTGGAGAGTGTGCTCTTCTATGCAATTACCACGCTGCACAACCTGCTGCTGCATCAGGATGGCTCCAAGATGGCCGTCCGTTTGGCGGGTGGACTCCAGAAAATGGTCACTTTGCTGCAGAGGAACAATGTCAAGTTCCTGGCCATTGTTACCGATTGTCTCCAAATTCTGGCCTACGGCAATCAGGAGAGCAAACTGATTATCCTCGCTTCCGGTGGACCGAACGAACTGGTGCGCATCATGCGCTCCTACGACTACGAGAAGCTGCTGTGGACCACCTCGCGTGTACTGAAGGTGCTGTCCGTCTGCTCCAGCAACAAGCCAGCCATCGTAGACGCCGGTGGCATGCAGGCGCTGGCCATGCACTTGGGCAACATGTCGCCCCGTCTTGTGCAGAACTGCCTGTGGACGCTGCGTAATCTGTCGGATGCGGCCACCAAGGTGGAGGGTCTCGAGGCCTTGCTCCAGTCGCTCGTCCAGGTGCTCGGCTCCACCGATGTCAACGTGGTCACCTGTGCCGCCGGCATCCTCTCGAATCTGACGTGCAACAATCAACGCAACAAGGCTACCGTTTGCCAGGTGGGCGGCGTGGATGCCCTCGTCCGTACGATCATCAATGCCGGCGATCGCGAGGAGATTACTGAGCCGGCTGTCTGCGCCCTGCGTCACTTGACCTCGCGTCACGTCGACTCTGAGCTGGCCCAGAATGCCGTGCGTCTAAACTACGGTCTATCGGTGATTGTGAAGCTCTTGCATCCCCCATCACGCTGGCCGTTGATCAAGGCCGTAATTGGGCTTATTCGCAATTTGGCCCTTTGTCCGGCCAACCATGCCCCGTTGCGTGAGCACGGGGCCATACATCACCTGGTGCGGCTGCTAATGCGTGCCTTCCAGGACACAGAGAGGGTGAGTTTTGTATAGGAGGCCCCTTTTTTTTTATCAATCATAAGCTAATGAAACGATGATTCAATTGCAGCAACGCTCATCGATTGCCACCACTGGCTCCCAGCAGCCATCTGCATACGCTGACGGTGTACGCATGGAGGAGATTGTCGAGGGCACGGTGGGGGCATTGCATATCCTGGCCCGGGAGTCGCACAACCGGGCACTCATCCGCCAGCAGTCGGTGATACCGATCTTTGTGCGTTTGCTTTTCAACGAAATTGAAAATATTCAGGTAAGTCGTCAGTATGATATGGAAGCGAGTGATGCAGTAGCTAAAGATATATTTCGATCCCATAGCGCGTGGCTGCCGGAGTTCTTTGTGAGCTGGCCGCCGACAAGGAGGGCGCCGAGATTATCGAGCAGGAGGGTGCCACCGGGCCACTGACCGATCTGCTGCACTCACGCAACGAGGGCGTGGCCACGTACGCCGCCGCCGTGCTCTTCCGGATGAGCGAGGACAAGCCGCAGGACTACAAGAAGCGGCTGTCCATCGAGCTGACCAACTCGCTACTGCGCGAGGACAACAACATTTGGGCCAACGCTGACCTGGGCATGGGTCCCGATCTGCAGGTGCGTGCTTAGGCTAAGAGGAGGAGGAGTCTGCCTCCTCCTCACCCCCGGTTCAATTCGATTCAATCCCTTTCTTTCTTCTTGTGTTTCCGATTCGAATTCTTCTGATAATTAATTATCCCGCGCGAAGCGAACTTGTACATAAAATTGTAAATTTGTAGAAAAACTTAATCTAGTCAAGCATTATGTACTGGTATCTCTCAACCGTATCCGTATTAAGTATCGAGCTATATATTATCGCTATTACTTGGACTTGCTTACAATTTCGATAACGATTTCTTGTGGATTCTTGATTTAGAAATCGACTTTTATGTTGTATCCCACGTTTTATGTTCTTTATCGCTTCTCATCCGTTATGTATCCCACAAACTTCGATAGATCGTAAATGTTAGTCGATAAGTAGGTAGCAAGAGCATTTGGCTGTAGATGACCATTGATTACGATAACAGTGCCGATACCGATTAGTTCTCATCGTATTTTATCCCCACACAACCACACCAATCGACAACCACACCCACACCCCCCTCCCAACCCTTCTTCCCCTTATACCCCACCACACCTCCCCAACCCCCCTCGTGCAAACAACCCCCACGAAATACAAACATATTTACATCAATATATGAATTTTAAAATTGATTTTTGTACATTCTTTGAATGTTCGCTACTGCGTTTGTTTTTAATTATGATTTTGTAATTAATTCACGTTTTTTTATTTACTTTTCGTTCTTTTCTTTTTTCCTTTATGTTTACTTTGTGTGTGTAAAACAAAAACCCAATCAAAACAAAACAAAAATCCCCACCACAACCAACACAACTGCAACGGTAAATGAACCGAAAACCAAAACCAATGACGGATAATCAATCACTGCACTCACCAACATCAACAACAACGCGACTCTCTCTCTCTTTCTGTCTCTCTCTACCTATGCCCCACCACTCGATCTCGCTCTCTCCCTCTCTCTTTCTCTTCCTGTCTACCACATTCACTTGCAAACAATCGTTTGCGCGTGTCTTCTCTTTCCTAACAACTTTTCACTTCTGATCCATCCCAACAACAACAACAACAACAATTAAATGTAAAAACGAAACTGTAAAAAATACATCACCTTAACACACTCACGTACGATCACACACACATTACGCACCTCAACACACACACACCGTACACCGACCAACCAACCAAACCAACCAAAACCGATAAACGAACACGATAAATCGATCGATCACAGGATATGCTTGGACCCGAAGAAGCATATGAGGGCCTGTACGGACAGGGTCCGCCCAGTGTGCACAGTTCGCACGGAGGTCGCGCATTCCATCAGCAAGGTATGTATGTTGTCATATGCATAAGAGAAGAGACCCCAAACCCCCCAGAAGAAGAACCCCGCATAACCCATCTCTAAAACAAGAACGAGCTTCAGACAATTCGATAAATCCTTGGGCGTCCTTGCCCCAGCCCCAGGCCCAACCCCCAGCCCGTGCCCGTGCCCGTTTCTCCCCCGCATACATTTAATCGTTATCGTGTCTCATCATTCAAATAAGCACCAATTAAAATCCAAGCAACAACAAAAATAAGAAATGTTAAGTTCACACCTAAATTTGCAGTGTGTGATAATTTCCCCGACCTGACCCCTCGCTAGAATCAACATCTTTATCTCTCCCTGCTCGTCAACCCGCCCCCCGGTTTTGTTAACCCCTACTTAATCTCGGAGTGCATGCAAAGGAAGTAAAAGAAAATGACTTAATTTAGTGTGATCTTGAAAAATCCTTTCACAGGTGGTGAGGGAAAAACCTTATTAGAAACCGAACAAGAATATTTATCCTGACAGGTCCGGTTTCTCTTTCAAACGGCAACCAGCTTTCATGTATTTAAAAAAAAATACAGCATTCGTTAAATCGATTTTAATATCGTACTATTAGGTCCCGATTGTCGTCCTTAGTGCAGCGCCGCAAGACCAAGCTTACAAGTTTTGAGAACTTCACACTCACACACAAATACACACTCCCACCCACACAAACGGGATCACGAAAACAATTAAAAAACACACACTCTTTTCACTACCCACACATAACAGTAAAATGGAATCCTGAAATGATATCCTTAATATCCGAAACCAGAAGACTTCCTGTCTCGGTCTATCCTTCTTTCTCTTTCATTCTCCTGCTAACCTCCAGCCAGGATAGCGATATCATCGATTGGACCGATAATGATGAAGCAACGACTACATTTTTTTTTGATTATTTCCAAATATTTATCCTTTCGTTTACAATATATATATTTCGTTTTGGTTTCTCACTAGAAGCGCATCCTAGAATTCACGTTATCTCATCAAAAAGCAACGAAGATTAAGTTTGCATGTCACGTAGCCAGCGATTATCGCATAGAACTATTTACTAGTTACTTTTATTCATATAGATCGTGTATATATATTGCATATATCTCAATATATAGTTTGTAAGACGTGAGTGCATGCAGATTCGAACTCGAAGGCGAACTCGAATTAAATTATGTGATTATAGTTTCTAGAATATATATTTAAGCGACATTCAAAGAATGGTTTATGTTGTTCGATATCCCTAGGTTATTGTGTGGACCAGAGCTTCTGCATAACTGGAACCAAAGATGACTAAATATTAAAATATATTTATTAATAAGAAGATTGTAGTACCCCTTCATAATTATCTTGTGTTGGTTCCACTTGTGCAGAGAGCTCCGTGACTCCGGATCATCATCTGTCGACGGCAGATACACATATGAGTGGAGCTGCTAGGAAACTAACGAATCCTTTTCAAACCCCGTTTACTAATCATCAATTTTTCGCCCTATTTTCTCCTCTCTTTTTGTTCCATTTTGTCCGCAGGATATGATACTCTACCAATAGATTCAATGCAGGGTCTAGAGATCAGCAGCCCGGTGGGCGGCGGCGGCGGCGCTGGCGGAAATGCTGGCAATGGCGGAGCGGTTGGTGGTGCTGGCAACGGCGGTGGTGCTCTCGGTGCCATCCCGCCCAGCGGCGCACCCACATCGCCCTATTCCATGGACATGGACGTTGGCGAGATTGATGCCGGTGCATTGAACTTTGATTTGGACGCCATGCCGACGCCACCCAATGACAACAACAACCTGGCTGCCTGGTACGATACCGACTGTTAGACGACACCGCTAAGGGTAAGGGAGCCCGAGATTCCATTCGGCTCCCCAAACACACACAAAAACACAGACACACATGCGAATATCCCAGTCCCCTACCCCGGCATTATAGCCCTCTTCCACCGGCTGCCTTCTGGACTGAAGCAAAAGGACGACGACGTGGGATGGATCACGGTTAAGGGATCCATCGATTTGATGAGATCAACGTCATGTGTTGATTTTACTTGGCAAAGACGAAGGGGACGCTGCTGTAACTGGATGGAGGATGAGGAGGCACAGAAGGCACTGCCAGCGGTGGAAGAAGGCTATTATTCACACAACACCCACCCCCAAGCACACACTCTTACACAACGCATACTTGCAAAATACATATATATTAATTATAATGCGAATGCAGCTGCAAAAAGAAAAATATTCTATGACTACATATTATCCTCATAAACGAAATGGAAAAATTAAACAAATGTTTGCAATAGAACTCGTACATTTCCTTCACATCGTGTCCGTATTTTTATTTATTGTGATGTGAACCTGAAAGTGGGAATAGTAGTAGCTACAAAGCAGGATAGTTTAATACAGTGTGTTTCATGCATCTGATATGTGACTTAAAGAACCCTGTCCTTGCATCCCACGGAGACTGGCCAGGACATACCCCAAGAGCTCATCTAACATGTGTGTAAAAGGTGGAGTCGAACCGTTTAACAGTTTAACAAAGATTTGTTTATTAATCAGTAAAGGTTAAGGGGAACAAATAAAATGAACATCCTACAAGTGCTTGCCAAACCACTTGTGATCGACGGGCGACAGCCACCTATGGCAGCCGTTGAGGTTGTTCTGGATGACGTACTTCATCGTAAAGGGATTCTCGTTGGTTCGCGCATGCTCCTCCTCCGCCGCCTTTTGCTCGTCGAGCATCTCCTGGGAAACGACAGCGGCCTGGAAGGGCAACTGATTGGCCACTTGCTGCAGGAAGTTCTTTACCTCCACGAATTCGCACTTGCCGGCGATTTCGACAATAACGCGGCCAGCCTTGATGGGAGTTACGTAGTGATCTATGGCGCCTTTGCCACCACCCATACGCTGGCCCTGTCCCTTTTTGGTGATCGGCTGCCAGGGAGCTGGTACGCGCCAGGTGGCAAACATGGTGTTAACATTCATTTTCCGGCCGATGGTCAGACGCATCATCTCGTAATGGCCCCAACGGAGGCGGCCTCCGCCCGTGGCCACGATGGCGTACTGCTTGTGAAGCAGGCTGTTGTGCACTGTTTCTGGGCCGCGCATGTAACGCAGTCGCTTCTGCATCTTAGGCGGACGGATGTTAGGCGGCAGTTGGGGCTGGCGCTCCATGATTCTTAGCTTCGGTCGCTCCGGCTGCTCCACATCTGTGGGTAAGATATTATTACTGCATCTACGAATATACATGATATATAACTTTACTTACTCTTGTATTTAATAGGCGGAGCAAAGTATTTGAGGCCGGCCGTATTGACCACAGCAATGTTGCCCGCTACAAACCAATGGAAAACGTGAAAATTTCAATATCCTCTATGCGGGGAAGAAAGAAAAGGCATTACTTACTTGCCAGAGTCTGCTTGAAAAGCTGTGTGGCAGTTTTCAGAGCCAACATCGCGGGTTTTTATTAAAAACTTGCAATATTTCCAAAATAGTTTAATAAAATGTGTTGCATCAACAATAAGCAGGGTTGCCAGCGTTGAGGAAGTTGCAGTGTGACCGTTTCGGCAACAAGTGCCACTTTAAGTTGTAACTATCGGATCAGTACTGGAAAATTACAGTTTATTTGTTTTTTAAAAATGTGTGGAATATGTATTAAAGCTTTGCTTCAAAATTATTCTTAATTCAATTTCATAAGATCTTAAATAAAGACGTTAAGGGAAAATCTAACTTATTTCATTCATACATTTAATAAATTGCTAGTTATTCAATGGTGTAATCAACTGAGTTTTAAATAATTGTTAAATAATTTTGACCAAGAGCTGCTCTGTATATAGTTCTTTGAGCTCTCGATGTATTTTAATATATGTATTTCGAAACGACTCACCAGTATTTTCAAAAATTGAGATTTAAAAGTATGGGTACTCATGGAAACAAAAATTTCATAAAAAATTAAAAATGAATTTTCTGCATCTCACTTAATGAGCAGAATTATAGATAATATACCAAATTATATGATTGTTGTGGTAAACACTCTACACATTGGTAATTTAATAATTTCTAGCTAAATTAAGGTTTTCCCTGTACCGATAATCGAAAGCAATCGATAGTGACAGGCAGGTTCATTTAATCGATATGTGATATTATCGATAGTGTCATCAATGTTTTTTCAGCTCTACTACCTACACGAAAATAAATTTTTTTTGACAAATCGTGCATGTTTTCGCTACTTAAACCTAATATTCGCCGTGTTCGTAGTCCCATAGTGGGACGCTCGTCCGCCCCGTCCCACGTAACGCATCGCTTCCAGCGCATAGCGTTCCCACTTGTCTGTTTGTTATGAATATATCGAAGGTGACAACATCGCTTGGTGCCGCCGAAAAGGCGAAACCCGAACGTGTGGCCTCTGCGGCGGTGGCCGCCTTCAGTGCGGTGAGCATCCAAAAGCGCGGCGGTGGCGCCGATGATCCTGCGGAGGATTCGACACGCAAGAAGGCCAAGACAGAGCTGCTGCTCGGAACGCCCAGTGCAGCGCCCAGTTTGCCCGCCAAAGCGGTGGCCCCGCCACCGTCGCAGCAGATTCTCTACCAGCGCGCTGGCCAGCAGGTAAAGGCCCAGCAGGTCCAGGTCCAGTCCCAGCCCAAAATTGCGCTCGACACGCAGGACGCGCAGGCGACAGGCGGCCAGGAGGATGGCGCCTGGGACGCACGCGAACAGCAGCAGCAGATAATAGTGTGCAATTTCGGCTCTGGTGCCGAGATGAGTGCAATTAAGACGACGGAGGATGCCACCGACAAGCACAGTAAGTGTTCTCACCTTACCCATCAGTCAGAAGTGCCAACCTCACATTAACCCTCTAAATCTCGCCCTGCACAGCCTTCGCCAGCTTTACCAAAAAGGAGGCCGCCTCATCCTCGTCCTCTTCCTCCTCATCCACCGCCTCCATCATCTCAATTGAGCCCAGTGGCTCTGGCCAGGATCATACAGAGAATCCAGGCAAGGCGGAAGATCTCGACTACGTGCTAATGCCAGCCGGCGGCGGAGATAATGCGGTGGCCACGGCCTCAGCCCCGGGCACAACAGTAACAGCTGTTAGTAATGCTCCAACTGGAGCTGGAACCACATCCACCATCATACTGAATGCCAATAACAATGGCGCCACAGGTGGCGGGACTGGAGGCGCCACTACCGCCACCACCACCATTCTCACGCAGAAGCCCGGCCAGAGCAACTACAACATATTCAACACAACAGTCACGGGCAGCCAGACGGGGCAGCCCACGACGACGCTACTAAATCGCGTGAACCTGCACAATAAGATGAAGACCACCCAACTGGTGGTCAATGCCAAGAAGCTGTCGGAGGTGACGCAGACCACGGCCAAGGTGTCCATTGGTAACAAGACCATATCAGTGCCGCTGCTCAAGCCGCTGATGAGCGGCGGGGCGGCCACAGCCGGCGGAGCGACAATTGTCGAGAGCAAGCAGCTTCTGCAGCCAGGCGGCCAAGTGACCACCGTTGTAAGTGCCGCTCCGACACTGGGAGGCGGCGGCGGCGGGCAGCAGGGCCATCCGCACGTCCACCCGCATGCGCATCCACATCAGCACCACAACTTCACCAAGCTGATCAAGCGGGTGCCCAAGAACACTGGCGGCACCATCGTTTCGTTCTCCGGCCTGCAAATCAAACCCGCCACCACCAAAATTGTGGCCGCCAAGGTGGTCAACAAGAAGATGGCCCTGCCGCTGCAGATGCAACACCAGCACCAACAGCAGCAGCAGACGCACCAGCTGCAGGTGACCAGCGGCGGGGGCCTGGCTCCAGCCACCGGCAGTATAGTAACCATCACAACCACCAATCCCAGCCAGACGTTTGCGATGGTCCAGGAGGCGTCGGCCACGGCATCGGTGTCGTCCGTAGCGGGAGCATCCTCGTCCGAGGACGATGCTGCGACTCCGCGCAAGATAACAGCGTACAGTGAGAACATCCAGAAGATCCTCAACAAAAGCAAGTCCCAGGAGGCCCAAGAAGAGTTCGCCAACATCAATAGCGTGGTGATTAAGCCGCTGGACAAGAACACACTCAACTGTCCGCCCGGCTTTAACATCTTCAAGCAGCAGCAGCAGCATCAGGTTCAGGCGGCTCAAGGACAAGCAAATGCCGCTGGAGGAGGCGGGACACCCGTGACGGTGACCATGACTAGTGCCTCAGATCTGGGAGCCACCTCTTCCACCGTCTCCGTGTCGGCGGGCACCATTTGCATCAACAGTCCGGTGATGGGCTCACGACCCATTCTCTCCATTCAGAACAAGAACATATCCCTGGTGCTGTCCAAGACTACGATGGCCCAGCAGAAGCCCAAGATGATCACCACCACCACCACTATGACCAGCCAGTCGGCGCTGCAGATGCACCATGCCCTCGTTCAGGATGTCAGTGCCGCGGACAAGACCGGGCAAGGAGGAGGATCATCGACCAGCGCGGGAGCTGTTTCCGTTGCTGCTGCTGGTACTCCTTCTGCGGGTGGTGCTCCTGCTCCCATGCAGCTGAAGCTAACAACGCTGGCCAACAATGCCGCGGCCACCAAGCTTAGCGTTGGCCTGGCCACCGAGGGCGGAGCCAAGCTGGAAGAGATTGTCGGCGGCGAGCCAAAGGTTAAGCTGGTCAAGCAAGAGGTAGCGGTGAAGGAGCCAGCAAGTGCAAGTGCCACGCCCAGTGACCAGGAGCGTACCGAGGAGATGGGCACGCCAGAGAAGCAACGCCTAAATGCCAACAGCACAATGACTACCATCAACCAGGCGCAAAATCAGACTCAGAATCAAGCTCAGGTAGCTGTAGCTTCCGCACCCACTCCTGCGCCTCATCCAGTTAATCCTCCAGTGGTCGTCAGTGCTAGTGCAACGCCAACAACTGTAAACAGCAACCAGCGCACGGGATCGGAGGATTCAAATAATGCCCTGCTCAAGCAGCTGCTGCAGAACAGCAGCAGCAGCCACAGCCTCAACCAGATAAGCATCACGTCTGCTCACGTCGCCGGTGCCTCCGCCTCGTCGGCTACCCTCTCCGCCCGCAAGGTGATCAATGTACGTGCGCCCAGCATGGGAAAGGTCAGCAGTCTGGAGGATCAGCTGGCACGTCCGGTCATACCGCCGGTGCCCACGGCCACTCCACCAAGTAACACTAATACCGGTGGATCTGTGGCCACGCCCACAACTACCACCACTGGACAACAGCAGGTGGCCACCGCTTCCCCGGTGGTTGGTACTGCAGTATCCACGGTTGTGATTGCGAATGCAAGCGGAAACTCAGGAAGCGGGACATCCAGCGGGAGCGAACCGAAGCTGGAGCAGAAGAACGAGCAGCCGCAACCGGTGGTGGTGGCCACCATTCAGAATCAGAACCAGGTGCCAGCGCAACACCCACATCCTCAGGCACAGTCACATCTACAGGCACCAGCACCTCCCCAGCAACAGCAGCAGCAATTGCAGGTGCAGCTGCAGCCACCGCCGCCACCACCACCGCATCAGGTCAAGCAGACCGTCCAGATTGTGTCCAAGGAGACGTCCTTCATCTCTGGACCTGTGACGGCCAACAAGCTGGTGATTCCGGATAATACAAGCAAGCCCGCAGAACAGCTCCTGGCCCCACCATCCTACGAACTGGCCACTGCGCCTGTATCCAATGTCACCATCTCGATATCCACCAAGCAGCCGGCGACCAAGGAGCTGCAGCAGATGAAGCCCAAAGCGGTGCCGATGGACCAGGGCGAGGAGTCGCTGTCAGCGGAGCAAGGAGAGCAGCTGCCGCATCCGGAACAGAGTGGCGGAGCAATCATGGCGGCGGCGGGAGGAGCGCTTGTGACGGCAGCGTGGACAAACAGCAATCATTTGGACACAACGAATGCCCTGGGAGCAGCCACCAAGATGTCCTTTAAGCCCGGCGAGGCCCAGAAACGCAAGCTGCCCATGCATCCGCAGCTCGACGAGAAGCAGCTTCAGATTCAGCAGCATCAGCAACAGCAGCAACAACAACAACAGCAGCAGCAGCAGCAGCAGCAGCAGCAACAAGTGGAGCTCAACTCATCTATGCAAGTAAACCAACCCACGGCAGGAGCAGAAAAGGTACAACTGGTTAGCTACGTGAAGAAGTCCGCTGGAGGAGCCGAGCAGATGCAGCTACAGCCCATGCAGAGCCAGGGTCAGGTGCAGATGCAGGCCCAAATGCAGGCGGCCATGCAGGGACAACTGACGGGGCAGATGCCAGGACAAATCCCAGGACACATTACCGGACAGATACCCGCCCAAATGCAGCTCCAAGTGCAGCAGCACCAGCTACAGGTCGCCGTGCATCCTCAGCAGCATCCCCAGCATCAGCAGCAGCATTCTCAGCAACAGCAGCAGCTCCAGCACCAGCACCAACATCAGAACCAGCTCCAGCACCAGCAGGCCGGCACGGTTTCGGTGCCAATTCCGATGCCCGGAACTGGTGCCGTGCCCACCATGGAGCCCAAGGCTGGGGATCAACGAAAGCGGCGCAAACGGGAAGTTCAGAAGCCGCGACGCACGAATCTAAACGCCGGCCAGGCAGCCGGAGCTCTCAAGGACCTAACCGGCACCCTGCCGGCTGGTGCCATGGTTCAGCTAGCCGGTATGCCACCGGGAACGCAGTACATCCAGGGCGGCGCTGCCGGCACGGGTCACGTAATCAGCGGCGGCGTCACGATTGGCGGCGGCGGTGGTGGTGGATCAGGAGCGGGAGCCGGCGCTTCACCGATGCTGAAGAAGCGAGTGCGCAAGTTCTCCAAAGTCGAGGAGGACCACGATGCATTTACTGAGAAGCTGCTCACGCACATCCGCCAGATGCAACCGCTGCAGGTCCTGGAGCCGCATCTCAACCGCAACTTTCACTTTCTTGTCGGCAGCAACGAGGCGGCCGCCAGTGGCGGAGGCTCACCCTCCACCAATTCCGGTGGAGCCAACTCTGGGTCAGCATCTGCCGCTAGCGGTACAGCGTCCTCATCATCATCTTCGTCGGCTGGCGGTGCTGGAAAATTAAAGAGCGCATCCCTCAACAACCGCGGCTGGGCGCTCGGACGACACTTGGAGGGCCTGGAGGACTGCGATGGAGCCATCCTTGGACGCTATGGCCGCGTGTGCCTGCCGGGGATACCTTCGCTTTACGACAGTGACCGCTTCGGTGGAAGCGGCGGCCTGGTGGGTGGATCGGCAGCCACCAGATCGCCCTCGCCATCGCTATGTACGGACGTGGAGAAGACGCTACCGCTGTCCAGCATACAGAATGACTTCTACGACCAGGAATTCTCCACGCACATCGAACGGAATCCTCGCGAGCGCCTGCAGCGTCACATTGGCGCCGTCAGGGACTGCAATATGGAGACCATTGAGCTGGTGGAGGGCGAAACTGTGGCAGCGTGGGCGGCCCTGCCCCGGCTCTCCCGCTACCCGGGTCTGATAATCCTTAATGGGAACAGCCGATGCCACGGCCGCATGTCGCCGGTGGCCCTGCCAGAAGATCCAATAACCATGCGCGTGCCCGTGTCGCCACTGCTCCGCTCCTGTGGCGAGGAGCTGCGCAAGGCCCAGCAACTGGAGCTGGGCATGTGCATGGGATCCTTGGGCAATAACAACAACAACAACTACCAGCAGAAGAACCAGAACGTGATACTCGCACTGCCCGCCTCCTCCACGGAGAACATAGCCGGTGTACTGCGGGATCTGGCCAATCTGCTCCACCTGACGCCCGCCCTTACCTGCAAGATTATCGAGGACAAGACGGGCAGTGGCAGCGCCGACAAACTGGGCGAGGATACGGCTATGGAGCAGTCGCAGGAGTTGGACGAGAAGCACAAGGACGACTTCAAGCGGCCACTGAACATCAGCCATGGCCACCTGCGCAAGATTCTCAACGGGCGCCGCAAGCTTTGCCGCAGTTGCGGCAATGTGGTTCATGCCTCCGGTCTGCGAGTGCCACGACACAGTGTTCCGCCGCTGGAGGAGCAGCTGCCGCGCCTCGCCCAACTGATGGCAATGCTACCGCGCAAGTCACCGCCACCGCCTTTCGCCTACTTCTGCGACCGCTCTTGCTTCGCCAAGTTCAAGTGGAGCGGTGGCAAAGAGGGCCAGGCGGCGGAGGCGGCCAGCCTGCTGCTTCAGCCGGCAGGCGGTGGCACCAACTCGTCCAGCAATGCCCCCTCCTCGATGGATTCGCCCAGCACCAACAGCAGCAGCGGTGGCAACGGGTTAGCGGCTGTCGCCGAGACGGTTGTCAAACAGGAGCCAGAGGATGAGTCGGACGTAAAGCAGGGAATGTCCGGCAACCCGCCACAGCGCAAGTGCATCGTCAAGTGCTTTAGTGCGGACTGCTTTGCTCCCGAAACCACGGCCATCAAGCTGGAGTTTGACGGAGCAGCGGGAACTGGCACGGGAGCAGTTAACAACACAGTGTGGGAAACGGAGGCTAGTGGACAGCAGCAGCAACAGCAGATGGAAGACACCAGGCAGTGTGTGTTCTGCAATCAGCGGGGTGATGGCAAGGCGGACGGACCCTCGCGACTGCTTAACTTCGATGTGGACAAATGGGTGAGTAACGAGAGTCGATGGTTCTTCTTGTTCATCATCTAATCAAATCTTCACCCTTCCTGCAGGTTCATCTCAATTGCGCTCTGTGGAGCAACGGCGTCTACGAGACGGTATCCGGGGCTTTGATGAACTTCCAGACAGCGCTGCAGTCAGGCTTGAACCAGGCCTGCAGTGCCTGCCACCAGCTGGGCGCCACCATCAAGTGCTTCAAGTCGCGCTGCAATAGCCTGTATCACCTGCCCTGTGCCATACGCGAGGAGTGTGTCTTCTACAAGAACAAGTCCGTCCACTGCAGTGCCCATGGTCATGCGCACTCAGGACTGGCTGGCGGAGCGGGCTCTGGAGCAGGGTCCGGTTCCACGGCTGCCAGCGTGGCTGCTACGGCGGCCGGAACCGAGAATGAACTCAGCTCCCTGGTTGTGCACCGGCGGGTGTTTGTCGATCGCGACGAGAACCGACAGGTGGCCACCGTCATGCACTACTCGGAGCTAAGCAATCTGCTACGTGTGGGCAATATGACCTTCCTCAACGTGGGCCAGCTTCTGCCTCATCAGCTGGAAGCCTTTCATACCCCCCATTACATCTATCCCATTGGCTACAAGGTGGTAAGTAGACCGTGCTCCAAACTGTTTAGTAGATCTCTGTCTCATATCCTTTGTTCCCCTTAAACAGAGCCGGTACTACTGGTGTGTGCGGCGACCGAATCGGCGGTGTCGCTATATTTGTAGCATTGCCGAGGCCGGCTGCAAGCCCGAGTTCCGCATCGTGGTGCAGGACGCCGGCGACAAGGAGCCGGAGCGCGAGTTCCGCGACAGTTCACCGTCAGCGGTGTGGCAGCAAATTCTCCAGCCAATCACGCGGCTACGCAAGGTGCACAAGTGGCTGCAGCTCTTTCCGCAGCACATTAGTGGCGAGGATCTCTTCGGCCTGACGGAGCCGACTATAGTCCGGATACTGGAGAGCCTGCCGGGGATCGAGACACTCACCGACTACCGCTTCAAATACGGACGCAATCCGCTACTGGAGTTCCCTCTGGCTATCAATCCATCGGGAGCGGCAAGAACGGAGCCCAAACAGCGGCAGCTACTCGTCTGGCGGAAGCCGCACACGCAGCGTACGGCCGGTAGCTGCAGCACCCAGCGGATGGCCAATTCGGCGGCCATTGCCGGCGAGGTGGCCTGTCCCTACAGCAAGCAGTTTGTCCATTCGAAGAGCTCGCAGTACAAGAAGATGAAGCAGGAGTGGCGCAACAACGTGTACCTGGCCAGGTAAGACCACTCAGACCCTCTTCTAGTACATAGTCCTAAGGTTCCCCTTTCCTTCGCAGATCCAAGATCCAGGGTTTGGGTTTGTATGCCGCCCGGGACATTGAGAAGCACACAATGATCATCGAGTACATAGGCGAGGTCATTCGCACTGAGGTTTCCGAGATACGCGAGAAGCAATATGAGTCAAAGGTAGAGTATTGCCATTAATGAACTATCTAACTCCTTATCTATCATTAACTTCTCCGTTCTTATAGAACCGTGGCATCTACATGTTCCGGCTGGACGAGGATCGGGTGGTGGATGCCACCTTGAGCGGCGGCTTGGCGCGCTACATCAACCATTCGTGCAATCCCAACTGCGTGACGGAGATCGTAGAGGTGGATCGGGATGTGCGCATCATTATATTCGCCAAGCGGAAGATCTATCGCGGCGAGGAGGTAAGATTACGGAGTGCTGGTGCAAAAATCTCTAATATATCGCGATAAATCGATATTATATTGATATATACATTTCTAACTGGTCCCTTCTTGTCTCTCAGCTCTCGTACGATTACAAGTTCGACATCGAGGACGAATCGCACAAGATCCCGTGCGCCTGCGGGGCACCCAACTGTTGCAAGTGGATGAACTAAGTAGAACTAAGGAGGAGCTATTCAAACTGGAGGAGGAGCATCGAAGCTCCGCGCCCAGTGAACACAGGAATTGTTATAATCTGATCGATTAGGTAGAATCACGCTAAGCAGTATAAAGTAGAGACCGTGTACATATATATATATATATATTCAGATCCAGGTGCTCATGCATATATATATTTATATATATGAGAGCCTAGAGCCTTGTAAGTTATGTATATCAACGATAAGAATGATGATGATGATGATGTGCCCACTGTAGCTAATTTTGTAATCCAAGGAAGGAGCGGAGTCAGAAAGAGAGTGTTTCATAGTTTCAATTGAACGATTGCCATCGTTGCCCCATCTACATAAAATATATATATACATATATAGAGAGAGAATATACATAAATGTTAATGCTAGGACATGACCGCCGCGCGCCCCCTTGTAATGTAATCCTCCTCGCAATCAAAAACTCCACAACCCTCATCCACATTTTCGAAATAATCGTGAGATAAACAGACCGATCGTTGGCCAACCCAAACTTGACTTTATGCGTGTGTGCCTTCCCCTCTCTGTTTATCATTATTTTTATTATTAATATCATTATCATAGTTATAGTTATTTTATTTTTTCCCCCATTTTTTTCACGTCTTTTCTTCTATCGACGCAAGGAGCAGACATTTAAGATGAAAGCTTGCTTTGTTTCTCAAGCGGCATAGTAGTATTTGAAAAGTGTACAATCTTCTTTCACAATATATATACATATATGTAAAGATATATATATGTATATATATATATACGCTGATTGGTAGATGCATATTTTTATTTTATATTATTATTTAACTAGTTTTGCAATTACGACGTACGTTTAAGCATTACAACTAACTCCAAGCAAGTGTATTTTTCATCCCCATTAATTTAAGTAAACTTTTATGCCACCATTTTAATTAAGTACCTTTTTTTATTCTATAGCATATGGGTTTTCTTTGCTAAATCTGCCTAAACACGAAGATAAATCCTATAAAGAGCGGTTTTCCAATGCAAGAACAAAACCTATACATTGCCGGGAACTAAAACCTTATGCTCTGGATTACAAAGACGAGAGATATGCAAACTTAACTCGGGGTTGTTTATGTTCTAGACTTCAATAACAATTAAACAAATGGGAGTCTACGGCTAGAGGCTACTGTCTATGATCGTGGCTTGGCACGCGCCACAAGGCGCTGAAGCTGTACACCGGCGGCCAAAGTGAGGATGTCGAAGTTCTTGAGGTACCAGGAGATGTTGTACATCAGGTGGATGCGCCAGTTCTTGTCCAGGAACGACTTGTAGAACTCACTCATCTGGTCCGCGGAGACGTCGTCGGTGCCGGTCTCCTTGTGCAGGCGCACAAAATCGTCCTTCTCCTGTGTACCAGCGAAAAAGAAAGAGACGGCATGCATTAGGAAGAATATACATTATGCGCTCATCCCTTCATACCTCATAGAAGCGCTTGTTGTGCCGCGTCCAAAAGTCCACGTTCCAGGCCTCAACCTCGGTGCGTTTGAGCCGCAAACTCCTCGCCAACGGCGTCTCGCTGTCATCATAGTGACGCACATATGGTCGCAGGTTGGACTGGGTATCCGGTGGACCAATGTAGTCACATTTTATGTCCTGCGGATCGGGCTTGTTAGCCAGCCCACCGCCACCGATGGCCGCCGCCTTCTCGGGTCCCGCAGGTGATGACTGCGCGGCGGCATAGCAGCGGGATAGCTGCTTGGATCCAAGTAGAATATTTCAATTAGATTCCCTGGTTGATCTGTTAAGACAGGCACTCACTTGTGTAAACAGTAGCCGGCGGTGGGGCTGGCTTTTAATGCATTTGTTCATTGTATCAAGTTAATTGGAGATTTGTCTTTGTTGTTACGTTATGTCAGCAGAGGGACCAAAGCTCAGTCCCAAAAATATACCAACAAGGGGACAACAAAATACTGAAAATATTGTGGCACGAGCTTTGATTCATCGATTCTGGCTGTCCCATCTCTAGCTGTCCCGTGACAATAGGAGTTTACAAATAAAAATATAAGAAAAACAGCTGAACTGGAAAATAACAAACAAAAAGCACAAGTGGCGACGGCAGACAGTCCAGCAGGCAATATGTCACCGAAGAACAACCACGATCCCACCTCATCGGGCGAATCAGGCAGCGCCAACATCCAGGAGGCGGATCTGCAGGGTGAGTTTAGTTCGTTTTTGGTCGAAACAAAGCTTGTCGAGATTGCCTCACTTATATGGTGCCTCTTGCAGAGATGGAGGATGTGAACCAAAGTCTGGACGAGCTCAGCTGCGCCCTAGATGCCGTGGAACAACGCACGGACGACATTATGTCGCAGCTCCGCGAGCTGCTCAACTCCAATAGGGAAATCCGCCGCTTGCTGGCCGAGGAGAAGGACAATGCGGCGCAACCCGAGGACGACAACATGGAAGGTCAGTCGGGCAACGAGAACGAGGCCAAGTAGTGGCCACCTGACCACCAGTTATTTGTTTGTTTTGAGCACCCATATCCCTTATAATTGTTTCGTTTTTTGTATCATGTATTATTGTTTCTTAATCTCTAAGTAAACGTAAATGAAAGCATCTCTAAGGACTAGTTCTGGCGCGGCTTCTTTCGCTTCGTCTTGATCGCAGGTGACTCCCTCGGCGACGTCGCCGAATCATTGTTGGAGACGTACTGGAAAATGATTTCAAACATTCGCTTGGACTCCTCCTTGAGCCGTTTATTCTCCTCCAGCAGCTTCTGTACATCAACGCCATTGGCTGTCGCAGCTGCGTCCTCCACGGCCTCGTCCGCATCCTCTTCCGCTTCGTCTGCATCCGCTTCCTCCTCCACGGCGTCCTCTTCCTCCTCTACGACAGCCTCCTCATCTTCATCTGCTGCTTCGGCTTCCATATCCTCTACTACTTCAGACTCTACTTCCTCCGCATCACACTCATCCTCTGCCTCATCCTTGTCGTCTTGGGACTTGCCCACATACATAGACGCTATCAGCTGGCGTAGTATTTCCGCATCTGTGCCCGGGTAACTTTTCGTCAGGTCCAGTTCAGGCGATTTTCGTCCTTTGGCGTACTCTTCGGTGACTAGCAGTTCGATGTAATCGTCCTTGGTGCGTGGGGTGATCATTCGCTTTAGAGTGTCGGCAAACGGTTGAGTGTGTTTGTGCTCCGGCAGAAACACTGCGGGAGTAAGCAGGCGGACGCACAGGTTCGTCACTGGGCCATTCTGGGGCAGGGTTTTAATAAGCTGGCGGCTGCCCACGTCCCAAACGCACACCTGGTTGTCCTCGCCGCCGGATACGAGCGATGTTGAGCTCATATTCAGAGCCAAATTGGTGATGGCCTTACCAGCGGTGTGGCCCACGAAGGCTTGCAGCTCATCCTCCTCCACATGGTATTCCTGCGAGAAACGGGAACGACAAGAGATTAATATTAACAGGATACAGCCGACATAGTTGCACTCACCTTCATGCGCGGCGCTTTCTCCATGTGGAAGACATACACCTTGCCGTCCCCGGAGCCTGCAAAGACTTGCGTCTCTATCCGATTGACGATTACGCTGTGTAGCGCCACGGGAAAGACCACGCTTAGCAACTGGGTGCCGTCGAGAAGGTCATATACGTTGCAGCAACGATCCAGTGAGACCGTGAAAAGGTGGGAGCGAATGCCTCCCACACCCGAATACAGATCCGTCACGGCCAGACCGTGATCATTGAAGCTGTACAGCGGCTCAGTGCTGTCCTGCCCGCTACCCGTGTCCAGGGGAGCGGCTGCAAAGGTCAGGTCCCATACGAGCACAGCGCCGTCCTTGCCCCCGCTTATGAAGTGCTCGCCGTTGTCGGTGAATCGCAAGCAGGTGATTGGCTGGTAGTGCTTGGACAACGTATTCAGCATACGCCCGGTGTTCATGTGCCATAAATAGATGTTTTCCTGGATTCCCGCAGCCAAGAAGCAGCCGTCGGGCGTTAGAGACAGGGCGTTAACCTTTCCCGGCACCACAAACCGAAGGCTTGCCATCTGCTCCTGCTTGTTGATTGGCCACACATGAATCAACGGCTTCGCTGAATTGGCGGCAAACACATAGCTGAGACTTATCATCGCCAGGCCGTGGTGTTGGGCCACGCCGCCGCCCTTGTACCGCATGAGATCGGTGCCGGTTCGCAGGTCCTGGACGCTGCATGTTGTGTTGTCCTCGCTGCCGGTGCTGATGAACAAGGCCTCAACGGCATCTGCCATTTTTGGCTATGGGTTTTCCTTGTTTTCAGTACTGACTTGTAAACTTCGATATCTTCACACGTGCGCGGCCGCAACAGTGTGACCAGTTGTCATAATCAATCGATAACACAATATTTTTATAGACCATTTTTATTTTGGATTATTACATTAAATTAATAAAAATTAACTACAAAAAATGATTGAAATCATAGATAAGCATATAATGTGCTCTGTTTGCCTGTTAACGTAAGCAAACAGACCACATACAGGTTCTACTGCCTAAAAGTATGCTAAAATTATACACAATACCAATATTTTGGACGTATGCTGTTAAAAATGCAATCGGCCCAATTATCTAGTTATCAATAGTTCCGTGATTTCTGGTATATTATGCATCCCGCACTAGTGTACCGAAAGGTTTTTCTTCCGCCATATGGCAACGCTAGGTATCTTCTTAGTATATTTTCCTCTCGTCATTGTACTCTTTCCAAGTGTAACGAGACCCGGTCACACTACTCCCAAACTTGTGCAACAGAAATAAAAATAAGTGATTATTTTAGTGTTTTTGTATGAATTAAGAATTAAAAAGCATAGCCAAGAGAAATGCGGGTGACGGTAATAAACTTCTTCAAGAAAACCGTGCCGGGCCACATTTTTCGTGGCAAGCGGCGCTTGGTTAAGCCGGTTAGCCAGCGGGCCATGGACACACTAACCCGCGAGTACGAGCGACAGGAGCAGGTGATGCTGCTGCTCCGGCATCCCTACCTGACACTGGTAAGTACTCTCTGCAAATGCAGGAACAAAATATATTATAATGTAATAATAACTCAAATATATGCCAATAGGAAGAATCCTCGGGACATGCCAAGGAGCTGCAGAAGCGCGAAAAGCTGGTGGCCAAGTGGACGGACGAGCAGACGCTGCGCAAAATGAAGCCGCACGTGACCATTGAGGAGCGACTGAACCAGCTTAAGATCAAGGAGGCCTGGGACTAGATTTGGGTCCATGAGAACTTTGTTAAATCCCGCATTATGTGTTAAATAAATATAAGTTTTTAATGGATATTACGTAATGGTTAGGAAATTGTAAGATTTGTAGGATAGTAAGAGGTCAGTAACGTCAGTGATCAGCTTCTCTGAACCTCCCTTAGTAATATTAGCATTATTTACCCCAGAAACCCTTTGTTTTTCAATTTGAAATATCTATTGTTCTCTCCACTTGTTTTGTGTTTAGCTTTCGCGCTCTCATCGCCTTTATTCGTTTAATTGCGGTTCTCTAAGTGTATATATGTGTGTATATATATTTTCGTATTTCATGTATATTATGTATATGTATATGAACTGTTATGTACATATGCAAGGCATGTAACATTGTAATTCGTCGCTCCATCAATCCAGAAGAACCTTCCCAGCATCGATTCGTTAGTATGTTATATAGACTAAAACTTTATTATTTAATGGGTGTGTTTTGTCTTGTTTTGTTTTTTCATGTGTGTAAGTTTAGCTTTTGTAGTCGTTTTTGCTGTTATCCGTATTTGAGTTTGTTTAGTTTAATGCACATTTTGATTTCAGGGTTTCTTCTCACTTTTAGAAAGCAATTTTAACATTTTTCAAATTGAAAAATCTAATTTTCCAAAAACGGGCCCGTACCCCCAGCAAGGGAAGAAGGTAAAGAGGGGAATGATGGTCAGGTCATCGGAATACATAGGGGGAGTTAACTAGTTTCGGACTGGATGATCTGTTCTCTGTCTCGTCTCCGCTTCCAACTCCTCTCGTGTCTGTCCCTGGTTTCTGTTCTAGTGGCCACTGTTTTCTCTCGCTTCTCATTTATCAATAATACCAAAATTGTATCTCTAACACTCTTAGAGATTGGATATACAATAGCTACGAGGTCTCCTCGCCTCGCCTCGTGTCTCTCTCATTTGTCCTAGGTTTCGATTTCGTTATTTCGTTACTATCATTTGCGTTATTTTGTTTGTTTGTGTTTGTTTTTTTGCTTTTGGTAGATGATGCGCATAACCTCAATAAAACAGTTTTTAACAACTTTAAATTAACTTTAAAAAAATAGATATATGCATATTTTGTTGCCGCTGCTGATGCTGCTGCTCCTGCTCCTGCTGCTGTATACGAATATTGTATGCGTAATAGTTCCATCTGCTCTGGCTACTGCCCCAGCTTCCCACTCAATCGGCGGCCAGTGGCGTGGCACTGACCTTTTTCGCAGTAGCCACTGAACCGTCCCCAACAGCCTCGTCGTCCTCCTCATCGTTTTGTGGCGCCTGCTCCGCCGAGTCGCCGTCGGAACGGGAGTGCGGAGATGCTGGCAGCAGTGGCGGCGGCGAACTGGAGAGCATGGCAACGGGCGAGACACTTGTGGTGGCCGCTGCGGCGCCATCGCCCATGCCCCGCTCGGGGGCCGGTTCTGGGACAGATGTTGCCGGCGTTGGAATCGAAGCGGAAACGGCAGAGGCTGTTGCAGGCGTTGGCTCCTCGTTGGCCGTTGTTGGCAGCTCGCTGGGCGTCAGCGGCGGGGAGTCTAGCTGCTGCTGGCTAAACTCCTGATTCGGACTCTCTCTTGTGAACAGGCCCATCTTGGACTCAGATCCGGAACCGGCTGTGCCCACCGAGGCTGGGGCGCCGCCCGCCTCGCCGCTGCTGGTGCTGATCAGGGAGTGGGCCACCGTGGGGGCGGCCGGTCCGCTGACCAGATGCGGCGGCGCGTGCAGCGGGACGTGCTGGTGCTGTTGATGCTGCTGCTGTTGCTGCTGGGCGCTGTGGTAACGCGGAATGTCCGCCTTGCGCCACAGCGTGATCTCCTGCTGCTTAAAGTAGCGCCGGTCCTCGGTGTCCATCAGCACCAGGTTGAGGAAATACTTGACCGAGAACTTCTTGTTGATGTCACGCATGGTGGGCGTTAGATTGTAGCCGGCAAGGAACACCCGGATGGGTATGCTCTCACCCTTCACCGGTGCCCCGTCCATGATTTCGTACTTGGCAATGGTCTCGTTCTCATTGATCATGGTGGGTCCGGTGCCGGTGCTCTCCCGCTTGATGATTGCGATCTCCATGTGCTTAATCTTGATGCGTACTAGCAGGAAGTAGATCTTGCCAATGATCGTGTCCCGCAGGTGATACTTGCTCTTGTTGTACTCGAACTCGATGTGCAGGCAGTCCTCAATGCCCACCTCCATCTTGATGGGATTGTTCATCTCCGGGTAGCTGCACAGCGTGTGCACTGCGATGTCCACTTCCTTGGTGATGTCGCTGATGCGACGGACAATGGTGGCGCGCAGGAAGTAGCGGAGCCGCACATTGGATCCCGCGTACACCTCGAACTGCTTCTCCACGTTCGGGAAGTCGAACGGATAGCTGTTGTTCTGGATGAGATCGCCGGGCCGGGCCAAGGCCTTGGCCAGGCACTTGAACTCGTGGTGGTTGCCGCGGTCATATAACAGCTCGATCTGTCCAATGAACTCGATCTTGATGCCCTGGTGCTCCAGCTTGTTGCCCGGCTTCTTCAGGGTCACGTTCACCTAGATAAGCCGCATTATCGGGGGGTTGCAGCCGAAAATTAGAGAAGAAACGAAAGAAAAGAATGAGAATGGAAAGCAGAAGCGGACGCTGGATATGTGCTGATAATAGAAATCTCAATTCCGGAGACTAAAGACTGCTAAAGGGGACTGTGGACGCACCTTGCCGGACACCGTTTCGCCGTCGTAAAAGAGCAGCATCTTCTCCACCTTGCCATCCTCGCCCTTGACCTCTGCTGTCTTGTGCTCGGCTCCATCGAAGACTATCTCAATGTCCGCTGACTGGCCAAAGCCCAGGAAATTCATAATTGATAATCTCGAATCGGCTTCTTCTTCCTCTTCTGCTTCTACTGCCCCGCCTCTCCACTTCTTCAGGCTTACTATTACTCCTTGGGTCGGCTGGAATGTCGCTGTGCTTGGTGGCGGTGGCCGCGGTTTGGCCGTCCTGTCCAATCCAGCTGGTGTCCGTCCGCTTTCCTAACCGCTTACGGTCCGCTCGAGAAATTGATGGGCGTTTTTCTGCGGCGTTTGCTGCGCTGCTGGCGTGTGTGTTGCGTCTGTGTGTGTGTGAAATGGAAAAAAATTGCAATTTTTCACACAGTCTCAGTTGCCACCTGGTCGAGAGTTGCCGCCGTTGCCACACTGTGGGCGCATGTAAAATACTAAAATACTGACCGCTGTTCACACTGTAATGTGGAAAATACTGAAATACTGGCCAACGGACAACGTTTTGATTGGCAGGAGAGACAGTCACATTTAAAACAAACAAACTAATTGAGCACATTTGCGAAATTCGGATTAAAATGGGAAGAAAAGTTGTATTTCACAACAGAACAACTTCGAAACATCAACAGTCGACAACATGTCCTTATTTGGAGCTGACGTAGATCGAGTTTGGCCTACCGTGGCCGAGGATTCCCAACCGCTGACGGATTTCGGGCGCAAACTGCTGAAAGATTGCCGGAAGGTGAAGAAGCCAGTTGCCGGACCGGAGGAGTCGGCTAAGTTGATTGCCAAATCCAGGACTTTTCCCCTGGAGGTAAGTAATTGTTAGATCAAGTATCACCCGCTTATTCCGTGCTCCAGTTTGGCGTAGAGAGTGTCCGGGTGAAGTGCCAGAGCTCCAATAGGCTGACTAGCATCAACGAGCAGATTGCCTCCGTCTATCCAGTAATACACGAGCGCACTCTGGGTCTCTACCTGCAGTATCTGGAGCACAAGTGCCAATGGGGTGAGTGAGAGGAATCTCGTGCTGATTCTCGTTTGTAAACTACGTCTTACTCGTTACATAGGCAATTCCGTGGAGAAGCCCATTTACCAGCCACTCTCCCTCTGCGGCTTCGTACAGCGACTCCTGGAAAAGCGCTGCGCCAGCTTCTTCGCCCGAAACGACAAGTACCTGCTACTGAGCGGCGAGAAGGGGGCCAGCGGCTTTGAGAGCGTTGGCACACCGGAGGAGAAGGCACCTCTAGTCCTGGCCGAAGTTCTCAGCTACGATGACATCAAACTGTCCGCCCTGCTGTCCGTTAGCTCTCTCACCGAGTTCATCAACGAGGGCGAACGAACCAATTGTGGGCGAGTCGCTAGGGGCTCCAAGACCTTGGAGCCGAGCGGTGTTATCGTCGGCATGATCGGAGCCCGCTTGTCGCGTCGTAATCTTATGGAGTTCCAGGACATTGTAATTGCACGCACGCAGAACACCCGAGAGAAAGGGTATGGCCTGGCGCTGGATGCACCGGCCAAAACACGAACCGAAGACTACCGGCGTTTGTGGCGCGGTTTCTACGACACCCGGGATCTGCTCCACGGCCAGGCCACCATTGATAACCAGCGCTTCGGACCGTCGGGCAACAAGTTGGACGTTTTCGACAATCTGGTGATGAAGCGGCGCTATGCCATAAGCTTCGATATGCTGCTTCTGGAAGCTCAGGCACGGGCGCAGTTGGCCAACAAGTCAGCCTACATCCATGTGGTGGGCTTTGGCCTAGGCGTGTGGAAGGTGGCCGCCCAGCAGGAGCGCATCTTTCTGGAGACATTCGAGCAGCGCATGCGCACGCTGGGCAAACGGCTAAGCCATGTGGGCATTGTGCATTTCTCCTGGTTCTCTATCACCGACTGTGGCGGTCTACGCAACGGCTCCCTGGTAAAGATAAAAGGGCATCCAGACAACGGCATACGAGTGTGCATATCAAAGCGCAATCCGGCAACGAAATTGACGGGTCCAGAGCTGGAGAACATGCTGCTGGTGGTGTCCTATGCCTGGGATGGCAATGCGTTGCCGGGCAACGAGTTCTGGATGGTGAGTAGACGGGAGTCAATGACTTGACCTACCTTAAAATTATTTCAGAGCTTATCTAGCTTCAGTAACTATCAAATCAAGTCTTAACCGCAGTGGCTACCGAAACCCTGCGGCTTGGCCACCATATATTTTATATTATCTTTGGCCAAACAGAAAATAGAAGATATGACACAGCTAAATGGAAAACTTCTACAGATGATACAGTCCAGTTGGGCTTTCTACCAATTTTGGGGAAACTTTGAATATATAACCTATCAAATGCTTGGCATAATTCGCTTGTGGTATTAATTTGGTCCTGTCTTTTCTTTCAGAAAATGCTCAAGTCTACGGGCGACTCCTCCACAGCTTGCCACACATTGGTGGCGGAGCTACACAACCCTTACATTAACACGGACTTTTGTAATGGCAACAACCTGCACATTGCCTCGCCAGAGCACGGCGTCATCCATGTCGCCGAGTACGCCAAGCGGGTGCTACGGAGCGAGAGTGACAGTCAGGGATCTAAGGCTATCTAATCTTATCTAATCGCTGAAGCATTCTGGCCGCCGTGTCTTTCAACGCCGGCTGTGTAGGTCAACTATATGACCTTTCCACGGGAGTTAAGCATGACAAGAGCTTGTAAGCCATAAGATTTAACCAACTTTATGTTTATAAAACGTGTATATACAACTTTTTTTAAAGTGAAATGCAATAATTCAGTGTAAAGATCAGATCACAGCGCATAGCCCAGCCTTGCTACCCAGCTAAGACCCTCGGTCGTCGTTGTCTTGGGCTTGTACTCGCATCCCACCCAGTCGCTGTAACCGAACTCCTGGAGGGCCTTGAACACATAGCCGTAGTCGAGCTCTCCGGCTACGTCCGGCTCGTGACGGTGCGGCACCTGGGCAATCTGGAAGTGGCCAATAAGGCTCTTGTACTCCTCAAGCGTCTTGGAGACATTACCGTGCAAGTGTTGCAGGTGGTAGATGTCGGCCAGCAGCTTCAGGTTGTCGGCACCAACAGCGCCCAGCACGTTGGCAGCCTTGGCGTACGAGTTCATGAAGTAGCCGGGCACGGCGTACTTGTTAATTGGCTCTATCACGCCAATCATCTCGCTCGCCTTCAGGCTATCGGCAGCAATCTTTAGATTGGACGTGTACGTCGCCGTGTAGTCGCTCTCCCGCCCACCAGGGGGCAAGAGGCCGGCGGTTAGGTGGATCTTGCCGCAGTTCACCTGCTTGGCGAAACCGATGGTGCTCTCTAGCTGCTTGCGGAACAAGCCCTCGGCCCCTGGCACACTGGTGGAGCCAAAGCGCAGCTGGTCGCTCGTCTTGTCGAAGGCCAGGTTCACCAGGCTGACCACAATACCCGTCTCCCGCACGGCGTCCACCACGGCGCCCGTCTCGCCCTCCGGATAGGGAATCTCTACGGCCCGGAATCCGTTCTGGTGGGCCAGCCGGACCCGCTCCGCAATCGTCGCCGCCCGCTCGGTGAACAGAAAGTTGAGGTTTGCTGCGAACTTCAGTGCTGTGGCCATCTTGTCTGGTATCTCCTCCTGCGTTCGCTTCAGAAACTGAATTGCGCTCCGACTGCGATTCTATAGTTCTATATAACGACTTTTTGTTAGTTTCAATGTCAACCAGTGTTGCCGGTTTAGCTTATTTCAGGCATATAAGAAACTGAAAAAGCCCATAAAGTTTCCAATTAGGGTTTACCCTTGCAGTTTGAATTGAATTATACGATCAATTCGTAAATCGATCATTTGTGAGCTTCATATTCTTTGAATAGAATCAGCGTTATAAGCTTTTAACTATAATTATAATACCCTGCAGAGTATAACAATAGCTTAAATAAATATTAATCTAACATATGTAATGATGCCAACTTAGCTTATTTTACGCCAAGACTTTTGAGCCAGCGTTGCCAAATCAGATTAATTTTAGTATATTTTGGTATTTTTTCATACAAATTTTTTCTGTGGATTATTGCAACGCTGCGCCACGGTCACACAGCAAATTAGTTTTTTTTTTGCGAAAATATCATTAACAAACATTTTAGCAAAACGGCCGGCTTATTGACAGCAGGAAAATCTCATGAGTGGGCGGACCTGAAGCAACAACGCGCATTCTCGCTCCGGCCCAGAACCGGAATCCAACAGCACGCACTCACAAAGAGGAGCCTTGCACGAGCATTAACCGGCAACGGCAGAGGCAACGGCAACCCGGAACGCTGCTCCCTGCGGGCCAAACCCATGCGAGTGACAGAGAGAGGGCTGGCGAGAAGAGCAGAGCAGCACAGAGCGAGTTCTGCGCTAATAGAAAATAGCGAAAAAGTCATCAATTATATTTAGGCCATGAAGAGCGTGCTGATGGTGGCTGAGAAGCCGTCGCTGGCTGCCTCGCTGGCGGGCATCCTCTCCAACGGTCGCTGCACAGCCAAGCGGGGTGAGTTGGTTGAACCTCCTGTTTGTCCTCCGAATCCCATAGTAATCCGTAATTCTTTCGTTAACCGAAAAACCAGGCACGGGCAACGGCTGCTCCACGCACGAGTGGACGGGCAGCTTCCGCAACGAAGGCAACGTCCATTTCCGGATGACGTCGGTGTGCGGGCACGTGATGAGTCTGGACTTCATCAGCAAGTACAACTCGTGGGATAAGGTCGATCCTGTCGAGCTGTTCGGCTGTCCAACGGAGAAGAAGGAGACGAACCCCAAGCAGCACATGCGAACCTTTCTGGCACAGGAGGCGCGCGGTTGCAATTATCTTGTCCTTTGGCTGGATTGCGACAAGGAGGGCGAAAATATCTGCTTCGAGGTAATGGATGCCGTGCAGCATGTCATCCACAATGTGTTCAGCCGCCAGGTTACCTATCGTGCCCACTTCTCCGCCATTACCGACAAGGACATCAAGGGCGCCATGGAGACATTGGGGCATCCAAACGAGAACGAGGCCAAGTCGGTGGATGCGCGACAGGAGCTGGACTTGCGGATTGGTTGTGCCTTCACCCGCTTCCAGACAAAGTTCTTTCAGGATCGATACGGCGACCTGGACTCGTCGCTTATCTCCTACGGCCCCTGCCAGACGCCCACGCTCGGTTTCTGTGTGAAGCGTCACGACGACATCCAGACCTTCAAGCCGGAGAGCTTCTGGTACCTGCAGCTCCTCGCCGGCCAGCCGGAGTTCACACTGGAATGGGCACGTGGACGCGTCTTCAAGAAGGATGTCGCCATCATGCTGCTGAATCGTGTCAAGGAGCAAAAGGAGGCCACGTAAGACAGTATTTTCTTGACAGAAATGTATCTGTCATGGGATTCCTGACTCCTAATCATTTTCCCTGCAGGGGCTAACTATTAATCATCACCATTTTCCTTTTTTTTTGCAGCGTTGAGAGCGTGGGCAGCAAGGAGGCATTCAAAAGCAAGCCACAAGCCCTGAACACTGTCGAACTGATGAGAATATGCAGCTCTGGCCTGGGTATCGGTCCTTATCAGGCGATGCAAATAGCAGAGCGTCTGTATACGCAAGGTTACATCAGTTATCCGCGAACGGAGACCAACCAGTATCCAACCAACTTCGACCTACCGGCCGTGCTGCGTGTGCTACAGCCATCAGGTGACTTTGGAGACGAGGCGCGTATCATTCTGGGCGACCTGCAGACGCCGCGTAAGGGAAAGGACGCCGGGGACCATCCACCAATCACGCCTATGAAGCTGGGCAACCGGAGTGACTTCGATCGGGATACCTGGCGCGTCTACGAGTTCATCTGCCGACACTTTATGGGCACTGTATCGCGCGACTTGAAGTACCGCGTCACAACGGCCAAGCTGAGCGTTGGCCTGGAGACGTTCACTTGCACGGCGAACGTGCTGCTCGATGCCGGATTTACCAAGGTGATGACCTGGCAGGCCTTTGGCCGGGATGAGCCGATGCCGCCGTTTGTCCAGGGCACCCAAGTCGCTATCAACGATGTCCGGCTAGCGGAGAGCCAGACAGGGCCGCCCGATTATCTCACCGAGGCAGAGCTTATTACGCTAATGGAGCAGCACGGAATCGGGACAGACGCCTCCATTCCGGTGCACATCAACAACATCTGCCAGCGGAACTACGTGCATATCGAGAACGGACGGAAACTGATACCCACTACGCTGGGCATTGTGCTGGTGCACGGCTATCAGAAGATCGATCCGGAACTGGTGCTGCCCACCATGCGGTCCGAAGTGGAACGGATGCTGACGCTGATCGCCCAGGGGTCTGCCGATTTCCAGGACGTGCTGCGACACGCTATCCAAATCTTCAAGCTCAAGTTCATGTACTTTGTGAAGAACATTGCCAATATGGACGCGCTCTTTGAAGTCTCCTTCTCGCCGCTGGCCGAATCGGGCAAGGCGCATTCGCGCTGCGGCAAGTGTCGGCGGTATATGAAGTACATACAGGTGGGTCACTCTCGCATCTGAGCCCGCCCAAAGCTAATCTCTGGCTATTTGTGTTATATTTCTCTTGCAGACCAAGCCCGCTCGACTGCACTGCTCGCACTGCGACGAAACCTACTCCCTGCCCATGGGCAATGTCAAGGTGTACCGCGAGTTCAAGTGCCCGCTGGACGACTTCGATCTGCTAGCCTTCTCCACGGGCGTCAAGGGACGATCCTATCCGTTCTGCCCCTATTGCTACAACCACCCGCCGTTCAGCGACATGCCGAATCTGGGCGGCTGCAACACCTGCACGCACTCCACCTGCCCGCATTCGCTGAACACGCTGGGCATCTCCGGCTGCGTCGAGTGCCCCACTGGAGTGCTAGTGCTGGACTGTACGCTGGCGCCCACCTGGAAGCTGGGCTGCAACCGGTGCGATGTGATCATCAACTGCTTCAAGGGCGCGACCAAGATCACAGTGGAAGGTGGGTTTTTGCCCCTTACTCTATCTCCTGGCTATAACCATTGTTTATCTCTGCAGAGGCCAAGTGCCAAGAGTGTGGCGCGCAGCAGGTGAACGTGGTGTATAAATCCGACAAGAGCAAATTCAAAGACGGCAGCGAGGAGAAGACTGGCTGCATCTTCTGCTCCACGGACTTCTCGCATCTAGTGGAAAAGCACCGGGCAGTGGCGTCACGACCAGTACGCAGTGGAGGATCCCGTGGCGGCAAGGTTGGACGCGGCGGTGGCGCTGCCGGCGGACCAGCTGCCGCTGGCCCAGGTGGAGTCGCTGCTGCCGGCGGCGCTGGCGCTCCTGGTGGCGGGGGACGTGGCGGACGCGGTGGGCGGCAGCCCAAGGATAAAATGGCTCAGCTGGCGGCGTATTTTGTTTGAGTGTGTGGTGTCATCGTCGTTGGCACGTCTGTGGCTTGCATTTACATACATACATACAACATCCACAAAGAACCCACAAAACCGAATAAAAGAAACAAATTGTATAAAGTGAGCGTTTACTGCGGCCATCAGGGGTTAAGGTTCATTGTAAGATTGAGTAAATTAAATATACCTCAATGGCACCGAATTATTGCGTAAATATTAATGAAATGCAGTAATAAATTGGTATTCCTAATTAATAGAAAAAAAGCGAATAACTTAATTTGCACTCTTATTATTTTATTTAAAGAAAGGATGTTAAATAAATAACGTGGTGTTGAAAATTAGTCAGTATATATATTTTGTTTAAAGATAATCTGGATCCAGTATTGTGGGTATAGTCATTGTTTTAACTTTTAATCTGATGAAGTGGTTAGTTACATCACTGCTCGAAAAGCTTACATCAGCCTACATCGCTTTGATTAGTTCCAGTAAACGAACTTTCCAGATGCAGTTAGTCACGAATCAGTGTGCACACACACAAATGCGCTTGCATGCAGGTGTGTACATATATGTATGTATGTATGTATGTATATGCTTTGGGGAAATGAAAATGGAATTGGGGTCTGCCCCAATATATCTATATACGTGTGCTTGTGGGGGTCTTGTCTGAGGCTGTTGACCAAAGCGAAGACAAATCTCTCATGCAGCGTCAAAACAAATAAAGGTCGTTTAACTCGCCAAACAAAGGAAAAAAAACAGCTAGAACATATACATACATACATAAGCAGATATAATACATAAACAGACATATATACATACATAAAATGCGGCAGTGTTGTAAAAGGCCACATCGAACTTATCGATAGTTCGACTATGATGCCCATGAGAGCGAGCGAGGCAACAAATTCACTACGCATTTTGTTTTCAATGCCTAATTTTGCCAATTGCTAATCAGAAAACAAATGGTTTTTGTACGGAACTTGCTCTCCGATATCCAGATTCCGAGTTTAGCTTATTTACCCAACCGATATCTGTTCACAAATCAGCTAACAAAGCAATCTGAGCAGAACTGTCGTCTGAGAGAGAGCGAGAGAGCAGACAACCGAACGTCGTCGCCACTCCGCCTATAAATACGAGTCGCTCGCCCAGCAGCTGGCATAACTGTGAGAAAATAGTGGAGAACGGACGGAAAGAAAATAAAGAAGAAAGCAAGTTTTTAAACATCGACCAAAGTGTATTGTTAAAAAGTGCAGACCAAAAATAAATACAATTAAATTAATTTATACGAGATCAAGCCAATAAGGTGAGTAGTGGAAAATGAGATATTTGTTCGTAGTTTTTTTTTTTTTTGAGCCCCCGCCTAAGCTGCATCCAAAATGGCGTCGTAGCAACAAAAGTGCAGCTAAGAATAAAGAAAATGGGGGTTGAGTGCGTACGTGTGTGTGTATTTGCAATTCCAGGGCCATTTTTTTTTTCTTTTATTAGAATCTAAATTACTGATTACTCATTGCCATAAGTTTGACGTTTCATGGTGAAATTATTCAGTTGTGAAAACATTCGCGGAAAAACCCATTAGTACACACCATTGTGTGTGTATGCCAGGGACTGTTACTGGGTCACGAGAACTGGGTCACTACGCAGAAAATCAATTGCGCACTTCCCTTCTACTTATACACACACAACAACACTGATTTCGTTTTTTTTTTGCGTCCACAGCTAACATGCAAATCTTCGTAAAGACTTTGACCGGCAAGACCATCACCCTTGAGGTCGAGCCCTCTGATACCATCGAGAACGTCAAGGCCAAGATCCAGGACAAGGAGGGCATTCCCCCAGACCAGCAGCGTCTGATCTTCGCCGGAAAGCAGCTGGAGGACGGACGTACCCTGTCCGATTACAACATCCAGAAGGAGTCCACCCTCCACTTGGTGCTCCGTCTCCGCGGTGGCATGCAGATCTTTGTCAAGACTTTGACCGGCAAGACTATCACCCTTGAGGTCGAGCCCTCGGACACCATCGAGAACGTCAAGGCCAAGATCCAGGACAAGGAGGGCATTCCCCCAGACCAGCAGCGTCTGATCTTCGCCGGAAAGCAGCTCGAGGATGGTCGCACTCTTTCTGACTACAACATCCAGAAGGAGTCCACCCTCCATTTGGTGCTCCGTCTCCGCGGTGGCATGCAGATCTTTGTCAAGACTTTGACCGGCAAGACCATCACCCTTGAGGTCGAGCCCTCTGATACCATCGAGAACGTCAAGGCCAAGATCCAGGACAAGGAGGGCATTCCCCCAGACCAGCAGCGTCTGATCTTCGCCGGAAAGCAGCTGGAGGACGGACGTACCCTGTCCGATTACAACATCCAGAAGGAGTCCACCCTCCACTTGGTGCTCCGTCTTCGCGGTGGCATGCAGATCTTTGTGAAGACTTTGACCGGCAAGACCATCACCCTTGAGGTCGAGCCCTCTGATACCATCGAGAACGTCAAGGCCAAGATCCAGGACAAGGAGGGCATTCCCCCAGACCAGCAGCGTCTGATCTTCGCCGGAAAGCAGCTGGAGGACGGACGTACCCTGTCCGATTACAACATCCAGAAGGAGTCCACCCTCCACTTGGTGCTCCGTCTTCGCGGTGGCATGCAGATCTTTGTCAAGACTTTGACCGGCAAGACCATCACCCTTGAGGTCGAGCCCTCTGATACCATCGAGAACGTCAAGGCCAAGATCCAGGACAAGGAGGGCATTCCCCCAGACCAGCAGCGTCTGATCTTCGCCGGAAAGCAGCTGGAGGACGGACGTACCCTGTCCGATTACAACATCCAGAAGGAGTCCACCCTCCACTTGGTGCTCCGTCTTCGCGGTGGCATGCAGATCTTTGTCAAGACTTTGACCGGCAAGACCATCACCCTTGAGGTCGAGCCCTCGGACACCATTGAGAACGTCAAGGCCAAGATCCAGGACAAGGAGGGCATTCCCCCAGACCAGCAGCGTCTGATCTTCGCCGGAAAGCAGCTGGAGGACGGACGTACCCTGTCCGATTACAACATCCAGAAGGAGTCCACCCTCCACTTGGTGCTCCGCCTCCGCGGTGGCATGCAGATCTTTGTCAAGACTTTGACCGGCAAGACTATCACCCTTGAGGTCGAGCCCTCGGACACCATCGAGAACGTCAAGGCCAAGATCCAGGACAAGGAGGGCATTCCCCCAGACCAGCAGCGTCTGATCTTCGCCGGAAAGCAGCTGGAGGACGGACGTACCCTGTCCGATTACAACATCCAGAAGGAGTCCACCCTCCACTTGGTGCTCCGTCTCCGCGGTGGCATGCAGATCTTTGTCAAGACTTTGACCGGCAAGACTATCACCCTTGAGGTCGAGCCCTCGGACACCATTGAGAACGTCAAGGCCAAGATCCAGGACAAGGAGGGCATTCCCCCAGACCAGCAGCGTCTGATCTTCGCCGGAAAGCAGCTGGAGGACGGACGTACCCTGTCCGATTACAACATCCAGAAGGAGTCCACCCTCCACTTGGTGCTCCGTCTCCGCGGTGGCATGCAGATCTTTGTCAAGACTTTGACCGGCAAGACCATCACCCTTGAGGTCGAGCCCTCGGACACCATTGAGAACGTCAAGGCCAAGATCCAGGACAAGGAGGGCATTCCCCCAGACCAGCAGCGTCTGATCTTCGCCGGAAAGCAGCTGGAGGACGGACGTACCCTGTCCGATTACAACATCCAGAAGGAGTCCACTCTGCATTTGGTTCTGCGTCTGCGCGGCGGCGCTCTCTAGATTTTCTCACCAAATACTAAATTCATACTCCAAATCTCATAAATTTGATCTTACCGCCATACGGCGTAGTTAAAACACAAGTATTTAAATAAACTAAAAATTCAATTAATTACATGTATTGAATATTCGGTTAAATAATAAACCTACAATTGGTGTGCTTAAAAATATCCTTCCCATGGAATTGTATTTGTAGTTTTATATAAAACTATTACTTAATTTTTAGCCTCTGCGCTCGTTGGGTAATATAGAAATTTGTACACCCCTACAGGGTATTAGTTTTCAGTTAGAAGCTTGTAATGGGAGTGATGGAATCATTACTGACCCTAAAAATCATATATTTTCTTGATCAGCAAGAACAGCCGAGTCGATCTAGCCATATCAGGAAGAAAAAAAAAAATATTAATTTTTGCAAAATTTTATAAGGGGTACATCGTCAAATTTTTCAAAATTTCATAAAATTTAAATTTATTTTTAAATTTTAAATTGAGTATGCAGATTTATTAACCTATTAAAGACTAACAAAGAAAAGCTCTTCGAATTAACATTTATGCGTGTTTGGCTTAGTTATAAGTTTTTTTTTTTTTAAATAAGCTCTGTCAAAAAAATTATATAAAAACAGAAGAAATAGATTGAAGGAACGCGAATATTTTAGATATTTTTGAGGGCATAATGATGATGAAAAACACAAAGATATCCTTTTATTTATTTTCCGATTGATTTTCTTAATTTTGTTTATTTTGAACAATTTTGTACAATATCTTTATACATATAAATTTATAAAATAATTTTTTAATACTAATAAGGCCCGAGTTTAGTATATTTGCGACGGGCAAAAAATCCTGATTTGGCGGGAAAAAAGCTGAAGTGGTAGCTAATTTTTTGCTTCCTATGCCTTCGGTAACACTTTTTTCATTTCACCCGCAAATTTCTGTTAACTCTCATACGTTAGTGTGGCCAGCCAGACAAATTACAAATATTTTTTAAAAATATCGCAACATCGATATTTGAGCAAACAAAATATCACGATATAAAGACATCATTTTGAGAAAAAATATCGATATATATATATATTTGTACAGCAACCTTAATGCAAATCCGAAATCCGAAAAATAAATAAATATAATAGTAGCAGAGCAGCAGGTAGGCACTGTCACAGTCACAAACATGAGCAAGGAAATCTCACTGGCCACTGTTAAGGAGCACAACACGCCCAATGACCTTTGGCTGATCATCGAAAACAAAGTGTACGATGTGACCAAGTTCCGCCTGGAGGTGAGTGTGCTCGTTTCGGCTAGGAGGGACTAATCACATCACCCTATCTATCTGTTGCAGCATCCCGGTGGCGAGGATTCCCTGTTGGACGTGGCTGGCCGCGATGGCACCAAGGAGTTTAACGACGTGGGCCACAGCTCGGAGGCGAGGTGCGTAGGGCACCTGTAGAGCTAAACCTGTATGATTAGCCAAACATTTGACTTTCTATCATTTCAGGGAGATCCTAAAGAAATACTACATTGGTAACTTGGCCGCCGCCGATATCGCAAAAAAAAAGGGTCCAATTAGGTGAGCATTGCATCCCATTTGACCCCTCAAGCCATCGTCCGCCATCCGCATGTTTATCCACCCATCATCAACTGCCATGTTTATGTAAATAAAAGAGACTGCCGTCTGCCTGGCCTGGATCGATCTTGTTGTCTCCGAGGAAAGCACACTCATTCCCGATAAGGGGTGAGCATCATTTATGTCACAACCGCCAAACCAAAAGCAACCTCGCATGAGCTTGACCTGGTCGCATGGCGTAATCAATAATGCATTGAGCATTAACCCATTACTCCCGCTGCCTGTTTATGCAACCAATTAATCGACTCGAAGCCCCAAAAGTGTTGCGCATGAAACCCCCTCCCCAAACCTTTATCATTCCATGCCCTATAAACTTAATATCAAAATTACAGTTCGTCCTCGTGCCATTTGTACACTTAGGCGCCCTGTAATACTTAATTGATAAAACTCCGTTTAATATATTAGACTTCCTATTAGTTCTTATTTCATTGTAAACAAATTGCTTGTATTTCCTAACCTATCGCATCCTCTTTCAAGCTTTAAATCATTCTCGAGTACCAAAGTAAGGTTCTACAAAAGCTAGTGCTGGGGCATCTTGAATAGGGATTGCTCGTAAGTTCCTGTAAAAAGCTATGTGTGTGTAAAGTGATATAATAATACGAAGAGCTCAATTAATTATTCTTACTAATACTGCACGCTGTAGTTTTCCACCATTTGACACGCATTTTCTTCCTTTTGCTTTGATTTTTTGACTCTTGGTTTTGTGCATCCCCCTTCCAAATCTAGTGCCACGCCCACTGAAGCGAGCAATGAGACCGCCGCCGCCCCCAAGCAATGCTGCATATTGCATTAATCTCCCAAAAGTCCCGTCCTGCTAACCAAACTAGAGAAGAAACCGTCTTGGTTGATGCGAAGTTCTCCATGTATTCCCATTTGATTCTCATCATCTGCTCTCTTTGCTTTTTTCTTTCTGTGTTTTCCATATGTTTGCATCCCAAAATTGCAGCTGCCGCCACATCGGAATGGCCTTGGTCGCCGCCGCCATCGGCATCACGCTGGTCTATGTGATCAGGCGCGGAGTTGCCCAGAAGTAATCATCTACGGTTTCGAGACCTTGGGACCTGAAACAGCTTCATTCCGTGATTCCAGAGATACGTTTCCACTACGAATTGTTAATAGTTCCACACTTTGATACGAAATAAACTGGCTCTCTTTTTGAGCTCCATTTGTTAAGTCTGCAAATAGATAGATGATGAATATTTAAAATAATAATGTTTAGAAAGCATCTAGTCAAAAGGACTTCCCCGAAATAAGAACTCAACTCTTCTGGTCAGAAAAAATTCAAATTTATTTTTTGTCCTTCGCCTTCGTCACAAACTTCAGTTCAGCTTCTGTTGCTGCTGCTGCCTTTTACCTTTTGACTTCTGATTTCCGACTTTCGACTCTCGACTCTCGACTTGTCGTGACTCCTGACAATTTCAGATTATAAGTATAGAGGTGTTTGTATATATATTTATATATAACGCGATTAGTTTCGATTTGCACTTAATATTAATTATCGTTGAGGATCAATGCCAAACGCACATCAACTTACTAAGATTAGGGTGCAGCTGCCTCTCCGCCAGCTGCATGTGTATTATTGTAGGGTTCTGTGTTCTGTTCTTTTCGGTTCTGTTCTCGTTCCGTACATGCTATATCTAGTTATATGTTAGTTAGTGTTCTTTATGGTAGTTAAAGTGTGTTTGCTGCCCGGATCGCGGTCTAGTTCTCGTCGTAGAGCGGCGTGGCATCGCCCAGATTCATCGAGTGCGGCGAGGTGTTGGTGCGCGGCGTACTTCGCACGGACACCTTCGAGGATAACGCCCCCGAGCCGTGGCCATGACCATGGCCATGCCCATGTCCATGGTTAACTCCCATGCCACGATTGTGCCCGCTGCTGCTGTGGTAATCGTTGCTGGGCGTAGAGTTATAACCACTTCCGCCGCCGCTGCCGCCACCGGAACCCATTCCCATGCCCATTCCCTGCTGCTGCTGTGTATGATGGTGCTGCTGCTGCTGTTGTTGTGGTCTGCGTCTTGCCCAGGAATCATTGGCCAGCTGCCAGTCGAGGTTCTCTTTTGCACGTTGCTGGTGATGGGGCTGCATATTGCCGCCCATGTTGTAGGCATTCGAACCACCACTGCCGCTGCTAGCTCCACCTATGTCATAGTAACTCCTGGGCGTGGTGCCCGTGCCTGAGCTGCCGTAGTGATGCAGCTGGCTGGACGACGACTGGGAGCTGGGGCTCGGTACATTGTGCCCGTAGCGTGGCGTCTGCGAGGCGTGCGGCGTGTAGGGCGTCATGAACGGTGTCTGCCCACTGGGTGTGTACGGCGTGTTGATGATGGCTCCAAACGACGGCGTGGATGTCAGGCCCCCGTAGTGGGAGGAGGCGCTCGCTGACGCTGCAGCCGCCGCCAGCGAGGCGTTCGTTGTGGCGCCGTAGCTCACAATGGAATGCGATACGGAGTAGGCGCTGGAACCGCCACCACCGCCGCCGCCGCCGCTGGAGCTGCCTACACCGCCGGAGCTGCTGATGGCACTACGCGGCGTGCCGCTCATATTAGTGTTGAGGCTGTACGGCGGCTGGGATGAGGAGAGTAAAGAGGCCGAGACCGCCGGCGGAGGACGCATACTGTGCAGACCGTGACCATGCAGCGGCGTGGCACTCGAGCCCGACGAGGTGAAGGCTGGCGATGCGGTCGGGTCCAACCAGTGCTCCTTGAACCAGCGCAGGAGACTGTTGATCGAGTCAAATATCTGACCCCGGAAGCGATATCCCTCGGGCATCACAGTCACATACTCATGGCGCACCTTGGTCTTGGGCAAGTAGGATAGCAGGAACTTGCCGGGCATGCTGCGCGACGCCGTGAAGAAGTAGTGGATCTTCTTGGGGTCACGCGTCTTCTCGTCACGCAGCACCTGCTCCATGAAATCGCGCTCGTTGACGTTAGCCGGCGCCGTGTTCGGCTTGTAGTACTTGTACTGGATGAGCTCACGGGCTGCCACTGCCATCGGATTGATGTGCCGCGCTATGATCTCGTCTAGATCCTCGAACTCCTCCGTGCCAATCCAGAGGCTGCGTCCGAGACTGTACTCATTCTCCTTGCCCTCCTCGCGCACATCGATGTGCTGGAAGATATCGTCGGCCACCTTCCACGTGGCGGTCAGATGATCCTTGGACTTGCTGCTCGGTCGCATTGCTACCTCGCCCTGGTCGGCCTCCGCCAGCATGGCCACCACTTCAGCGTACGACTTGTTAAAGAAGCTCGGATGGGCAATTACCCGACGCGCGTACGTCTTGCGTTTTAGCGCCTTCGCCTTGGCGTCGCTGGCCTTGCGGTTGTCCAGCTCCTCGGTGACAAAGTCGTAGAAGGCGTCCCTGCGTGGCCGCCACTCGTTGTTCACATCCTTGAGATCCGCCGTCTTCGAGGAGCAGTCGACCGAGAACCGATCAATGTCGATCTTGATGATGCGCACGTGAATCATCTGGGAGACGCGAACGCGCTCCTCCGGATTGCGCACCTGTTTGTCGGACAAATTTTTGATGTGTATGAAGCCGGGCAGACCGTTCTCCAGCCGCACTCGCACTCCGGACGCCTGACCGGGACAGGCGTTGGCGTCAAAGTGATTCCACACCTCTGATAGCTCGGGGAAGTCGTCCTTGTGACAGAAGGGACACTGCCAGCTGTCGCTGGTATCGATCCGCACGGGATTTGCGTTGTCTAACTGTTCGCCTTGCGGCCGGCGGTAAGTGAAGCCCGTGACCATGGCTGTCACACACTTACCCACGTAAAAGGAGTCTGGTGTCTCCTTGGTCAGCATGTCGAAGAGCTCCTCGGCGCTGGGCTTGGTGTACTCGGTGCGGTAGTCCTTGTACAGACAGCTCAGCTCGTTGCGGATGTCGTACAGTGTGATGCTTTTGCTGCCGAAGCCCTGGCGCTCCAGCTCCACGGCAAAGGCGTCCAGATCGAGATCCTTGAGGCGTTCCGGCGACTCCAAAATCTCCTCCAGTGCGCCGGCCGGATTGGTCTCCTCGTCATCATACTCCATTGCATCAATGGCCATCTTTCGGGCCCACTCGTACGTCTCGGGATGCACACGCGACCCGTCGAGCACCTCCACGTACGCCTCGGTGCTGTCCCCCAGTGATGAGGTGTCGATCTTGATAAAGCCGCTGCAGTTGATGAAGACCTTCGGCCCCAGGTGGCACACGGTGACCAGCTGGGTGCGGTTCTCCAGGCGCTGGTTACTCTGCTTGAGCAGCTTCAGCAGCGCCTGGCCCTTGCGCGGACCCAGACCGCAGGTGTACTGAAGGAGGTTGGTGGTGCGCGCGTTCTGCACCATCAGGTTGATGTCCAGGCCCACCTCACTGGTCCGGTTGATGAACTCGAGGCTGAGCTGCTCCAGCAGCTGTTCGCGTGGCACCCGCTCCTGCAGCGGATGGTAGCGCAGGCAGAGAATCTCGTCGTCCGCATCGCACAGCTGCGAATACTCCACGAGCGGATCCTGCATCTTTCGGGCGAGGGAGACGGCCTGTTTGAGCAGTGCCGGATACTCCTTGAAGTCCGACTCGCCCTTCTTCGAGTTGGCATAGATTTTGGCCAGCTCGTTGTCGATAATCTCCACCTCGATCGGCGGAAACTGCTCGGACGTCTCCAACTCCTTGAGTATCTCCTTAATGTCAGCCTGGATGGTCTGGGCGTCGCGTGACTCCGCCCCGATTACCACTATGTGTGGTTTTTTCATTTTGATAAAGTCGCTCAGCTTGCGCAGATCGGTCAGCTTCTGGGCCTTCTCCTCGGCGTTGTGCGAGTTCTTACGCTTGAGGATGTTCGGGAGGCGCAGATAGTCAGATATGTCGCCTTCGACGGTGGTCACCGCACAGAAGGCGGCTACCGACTGGTCCGGGTCGTAGGCCAGGGCCAGCACCCGGATGCCGCGCAGCGTGCTCCAATCATCGTAGTTAAAGTCGGCGGGCAGCTGGGGCTTGTAGGGAGCCACCTTGAGCCACTTGTACAGCTTGGCGGTGCAGGAGCGCAGGACGAACTGCTGCGCCTCCTCATGCAACGTGGCGCGCAGCTCCTTAATCAGGTCGGGGATGACCCACTTCTGCAGCGCCAGCTTCACACAGTCCGCGCGCAGTGCATTCCACTCAAGGACGTGCTTGGAGAACTGATCGAGGTGATACAAGGCCTTGGCCTCCTCCACGTAGTCGCCGGGCGGTCCATTGGCATTGGCATTACCCTCGAACTCCTCAAGGAACGTGATCTCCAGCAGCTTCTCCTCCTCGGCCATCATCAGCTTGATAAACTGGTCGCCGAACAGGTCACCCACCGGCTTCTTGGCTACATACTTCATTGGATACACCGGCGAGTTCTCGTCAATCAGCACCATGCCGTTCTTGGTGGGCCGGATGTTGATTCGTGCCCTGTCAAAGTACACTTCCCGCATGGTCTTCCGGAGCAGGGGCTCTTGCGCCAGCTGGCGGGCCACCACATACTTGGCGGCGTGCAGCACCTCGTCAACGGTCATGAAGCGCGGTGAGAGATACTGCTTGGCCAGCTCCGTGGGGCCGAGGCTTTCCTGTGTGACCTCGTTGCGCTGGTAATTGTCACGCAGGTTCTCCGCAAACTGTTCCGGCGTGAGACCGAAGTGTTTAGCGAAGCCACAGATGCCCGCCTTGCGGAACACCGCATACGGACTGCTGTTGGGCGCCTGCTTCAGCTGATCGTCCACAAGATCCGGCTCGTCGTCTTCATTCTCTGGCTCGGGTATTGTGGCTGGCGCTCCGTCTGCCGCCGCATCCTCGCCGTTCTCAGCAGCTGCCGCCTGGCGTCGTGCCTTGGCCTCTCGACGCTCCTGGAGCTGCTTGCGTCGCTGCTCCGCCTGCATGCGCGGCAGTTCATGGGAATAGTTAAGCAAGAAGTACATGTGCACGTCCTTCAGCTCCTCCATGGACTGGACGTCCGCCAGACGCTCGAAGTCACTATCCGGCATCAAACGGACGTCGTCCGGCAGCGGCTTCTCCGGGTCTGCGCACAGCGTGTCCAGCTGGAACTGTCGCATCTTCTCGAAGAGAGCCTTGAGCTTTCGCTTCCGTTCGGTCAGCTGGCACCAGCGCTCGTCGTAGTAGTAGATCTTCCACAGATCGTCGATGTTCAACTCTGGCTTGACATATTCCTTGCGGTAGAAGGCAATGAAGGGCACTTCCAGCTGCTGGTTGCGTATAAACTCTAGGGTCTGCTTGATCTTGTTGACCGCCGTCGGTGGCTTGCGCAGCTTCTCACGATTGTCTGCCTTCTCCTGCTCGGAAACAGTCTGTTTGCAGAATGCAAACCTATAGATCCAGTCGGCCTCGTCATCCAGCTCGTGGGAGCCCTCAAAGACCGGGGTGACGGGCACCTGGCGCAGTTGCATCCGCTCGGGGATGTCTGTCTGGCGAATCTCATTGTCCAAATCGGTAAAGTGTCCGCGCTTCAGTTCACTTGGCTCGTAAATATCAAATATCGTCTTCTTCGCCACCTTTTTCTTGAGCGCCTTTTTCTTTTTGACGCGTGATTCTTCGCCAGCGCCCAGGTCCTCGTCGTACTCGTCACCCTCGGAATCATCCTCGTACTCGTCCTCCTCGTATTTGGAAAAGTCGTCGTAGTCAAAGTCCACGCCGAAGATGTCCTGGCCTTCCTGCAGCGATCTGTTATGGATATTGGATATACAAAAAAATATATATTATAACAAAAGTAAGAGCTATGTAGATAGGGTTAATGGGAACTTACGCATCTGTAAAGATGGGTCTTCTCTTCTTTTTCTTCTCGGCTATGGGGCGTCCATTGTCGTCCACAATGAAATCATCCGCATCCGACTCAGATTCGTCTTCGCCAAAATCATCCGCTTCTCTGGGACTCCTTTCGCTGCGATGTTCAACGCTCTGCCGGATTGGGTTGGTTAATATACGATTTGAAAGGCTACATTTGTTTGGACAACTACCTCGTCATTCTCGTCAAACAGCTGCTCAGCGATCTGTTCGCGGGCCAGACCTTCGTCCACATGCTGCTCCTCGCCATCACTCTCATTGTCGTGGATGCGACGCAGACGCTTAAACCGCTTCTGCGAAAAGAAAGGGAATACAATGACGGTGATTAAAGAGGATGCTTAAGGTAAGTCAAGATCATTTTCCACGTAACTCTGATTTCTGATGAAGGTGACACTTACCCTCCTCTCGACTTTAACACCCAGATTCTCCTCAATCAAATCGTAGTCATCATCCTCGAGCCGGTCGTCCAGATCGTCGTCCTCATGCTTTTTCCGCTTCTTGCCACTACCGCCGCCGCCTTCGTCGTCGCCACCGCTACCGGTGTCTGAGTCGTCGCCACTGCCGTCATCCTCCTCGATGGGATTGTCGTCAATTAGATCCTTGAGCTCTTCGCGCAGCCGCTCCTCGTCATCTGTTTTCGGTAAATTGTAAAGAACTGATTAAGCAAAAGGCGAATGCATTATGTAAGGAAGAAGGATCTTGACAATTCAAGAGTGTTGGAGTATGCCAAGTGCATTAATCTTTGGCTCAACCTTAACACTGCTTTCTTTTTATCTGCCAAGTTGTCACATTTCTATAGCTTTTCTTCGACAGCTAGTAAGCCTTCTTCCTTCGGCAGCTGTCATACATTTCGCAAGCTGCGGAAAAATAATGTTTTCCAAGAAACTGGAAGAAGTTCTAGAATAGAAGAAAGTCAGAGTAGAGATTGGAGTTCTTGGAAGCCCCCTTTTTGGTTGAGGTGTGATTCTGTTTTTATCATTTTAAACCACACTACGGCCTGTAGTAAGGATTGGACAAGTACAGAACACTCCTGGCGCATACCCGCCGATCGGTACGTGAAAATCATTAAGATTAGGGAAATTTAAAAACAAAATTGGATCCTAAAATGAAATTGCAAATTTAATTCGTGCAGAGTGCAGAGACTGTGATACATCCATTGTTGGCTGCCACATTGCGTCCATTGATTATTCCAACAGTCTTGAGACCGAGATTTCGATTGCAACTTCTGGAAGAAGCCGCGCTCGCTGCTCCTCCAATTCGCCGCATTTCGCATACATCGAAACAAAGGCACATACACTAGCGGTGCGCTGGACTAATTGTTGTTGGCTGGCCCATGGCCACGGTAGCACGGTAAAAACACAAGACATAACCTCAAAGTTGTAAACAAAAAAAAAAAATAGAAAGGGGCATAGCGGGCTGCCCTTTCCCGCGCTCCCTAAAGGCATTCGGACATTGTCCGCCACAATAGTTTGGCACATGTGTACAGCCCACCGGGAGAGCCCAGCAAGATCGTTGGAAAAGAACGATGCGGCGCGGCTGCACAATTTGTTATTGTCGGCGGCGCGGCCTCAGCTCGCCGCGCTAAACAGAAACGTACCTTCTTCCTCCTCGCTGCTGTCGGAGACTGCGGCCTTCAACTTCTTAAGTTTCTTGCGCTCGTGCACGTCCAATTCTTCCTCCTCCTGCAAAAAGAAAAGTCCAAAGAAAATGCAATATATATATATTTATATGTGTGTATATTTATCGCGCACAGATATACACACATATACACATAGTACGTACGCGCGCCTACAACAGAACGCAACGCAACGCGAAAAGTCAGCATTTGAGCGGCGAGTGTGGTCTTACCTCCGATTCCTCGGCCTCCGAGTCTAGAAATTCGGCCATCGTAATAAATTAAATAATTAAACTATATGCTTAAAAACGAATTTAACTAAAATTAATGCACAATAAACGTCTCTTTCAGTGTCACAATAAAAAAAAACGCGAAGATGAAGAAGCAGAAGTGTCAAAGTTGTGGGTGGCTTGCCAGTGTTGGATACCGCGCGGACCAGCGTCAGTCGATATCGTCAAGATGGGCTTTGGTGTGACCAGAGTTATCTAATTACTTCACGACAGTCTACTCGCAACGATGTCATCGGCGTTATCGATAGTGCTGCCATCGATGTTTTGTCATCTCTAGCGAAAATTTCATGCGCCAAAAACGTAAACTAAAGACGAGCTCGTCAAATTATAACCCATTAAGTGCTACGGACTGGCTTACTGGCCCTTTTAAGTGAATAATAAAGGTCGGGGCAGCTGGAGAAATTGAGAGCTGCCCATAAAGTGAGAAAAAGAGAGAAGAGGCAACTCATAGTACAGCCGATGCTGCGCTGCGGCAGCGGAGCAAGAAGAAGAGCGGCAACGCTGCACTGTCCACGGCTTATAAACAACAAAAGGAATAAAGTCGCAGTTCAGAATTCAATTAATAAGTGCAACGTAATAGGCATGTTCAGAAAAAGTGCATAGTTCGTGGCAATAGCAAAAGGGAACGCATAAACTCCCAAAAGATGCAGGTAAGCAGTGTGTGAGGAATCAAAACAAAACGTCAACTCGTGAAATATTAAAGCCGTGCTTTTCGTCGCAAGAAGGCTAATTACTGTTTCTCTCCCATCCCCAGCAAATGGACGATCCGCCATCGCTGCCCGTGGGCACAGAGGTGAGTGCCAAGTATAAAGGCGCCTTTTGCGAGGCCAAGGTCAGCAAGGTGGTGCGCAACATCAAGGTGAAGGTGGCTTACAAGCAGGGTCTGGGCTCTGGCATCGTCTCCGACGACGCCATCAAGGCACCCACCGGCCAGTTGCGTGTGGGCGCCGTCGTGGAGGTGCGTCATCCGGATCGCAAGGAGATTGTGGAGGCAACCATAACCAAGATCCAGGATTGCTCCCAATACACGGTTGTCTTCGATGACGGCGACATTACAACGCTTAGAAGAACGGCTCTGTGCCTGAAGAGTGGGCGGCATTTCAACGAGAGTGAGACGTTGGACCAGCTGCCATTGACGCATCCGGAGCACTTTGGCAATCCCGTGGTGGGCGGACGCCGCGGACGGCGGCGGGGTCAGCTAAACGAGGATAGTTCCGATGACGATGACGAAAGCGATGCCAAGGAAGTGGTCAACGAGAAGGAGGAGAATATTGGCAAGGTGGTGTGCGTGGAGACCGAGTCCAAGAAGAAGGACAAGGAGAAATGGTTCCCCGCTCTCGTTGTGGCTCCCACAGCTCAGGTAAGTCGTTAATTTGTCGAATATTTCAATACAGAAACTAATAAAGTTGATTGCTATCCCACACACAGGCCACCGTTCGCATCCGCGTGAAGGACGAGTACCTGGTGCGCTCGTTTAAAGACGGCCGCTACTATACGGTCCCGAAGAAGGAGGCCACCGAGTTCACCCGCGAAGTGGCAAGCAAACAGGACGTGCCTGCTGTGCAGGCGGCCCTCGAGTTCCTCGACAGCAGTATCCTGCCGCCCCACTGGGATCGCGACTCACTGTTCGGCCTTTCGAATCTATCCAGCGACGACGAGGGAGAGATCGACTCGGACTCCTCCGACGACGAGCCGCACGAGGAGAAGGATCGTTTTGTGGCGCAGCTGTACAAGTATATGGATGACAGGGGGACGCCGCTCAACAAGGTGCCGTCCATTCAAAGTCGGGACGTGGACCTCTATCGACTCTTTCGCGCGGTGCAAAAGCGTGGCGGCTACAACCGTGTGACTTCCCAGAACCAGTGGAAGCTCATAGCCGTCCGCCTGGGCTTCACGCCGTGCACTGTTAGTGTGATGAACCTAGTGAAGCAGGCGTACAAGAAGTTCCTGCAGCCGTACGGCGACTTCCACCGCAAGCTCGGCTGCTCCATGCTGATGACCTCCCGGAACTCTAACCGCAGCAAGGGTAGGAGTCTGGTGCGCGCCAATTCTGTGGCCTCGCCCAAACCCACAGAAACAACGAAGACGGAAACCATCAGCAAATTGGCCCAGCCAAATCAAACAAACGTGGTTGCGGCGTCGTCCTCAAGTACAGCTTCAAGCTCGGCAGCAGCGACATCGGCGGCCACCCCAGTCAGAGCTGCGTCCACCGCCTCCCAATCAGCGGTCGAGGTAGAGTCCGAGGACACCAGCGAGTCCAGTGTTGTGGTTGATTTGCCAGCCAAGAAGCAGAGGAAAGGCTCGGCGGCCAGTAGCAATCAGCAAGGCAAGGTCAAGACCCTGGTGGAGAAGTACGAGGAGAAATCAACCGCAGCACAAGCTTCGTCATCCGCTGCAGGAGGCGGAAGCGGAGGAGCAGCTGCTACAGCGGGCTCGGGAACCAGCGGTTCGACTGCAGCCACAACAACACCAGCTGCGACGGGAGTAGCCTCGTCCTCATCCTCCACCACCAATTCAGCGACCCCATCGTTTTCCGCCGCCACACCTGGCGGTGGCGTCTCAGCCTCTGCAGCATTCGGCAAGGACACCGAATCGGATATGCCATTAGCCAAAATCAAGGCAGCTGCAGTAGCGGCGGCTGCCGCAACCAGAAACAACAGCATGGAGAAGGAGACGAACGTCAGCTCGGGCAGTAGCGCATCCGCCTCCAGCAAGGCCAATTCAGCTGAGATGCAACGCAGTCGGGATGCCTCGCCATCAGGTGAGTGAAAATGAGAATCTTAACTTTAGTTATTTGGTTAGATAGGAGTTGGTTGGATAGGAGTAACTCAAAGGATTGAATATTCTGTCTTTTATTTCTTAAGAGTTAGAAGAATCCTCAACCAAATCTGTCTCAGCAGGAGGAGTCTTGGCTATAGAGCTAGATCTAGACAACCTTAACCTTAACCTTGTGATAGGCATTAGCCAACACACCACGCAGATTCCAGATGTGTTCAAACTTCTCCGGCTGCACGTTGTACGCCGAGTCGACGGCCTTAGCCCAGATCTCCACGTCACCGCCTCCGGCCTTGCGCTGCGCCTCGGAGATGGGCAGGCGAGCGGTCCACAAGGACCAACCGTAGTGTCGGCCATCAGGACTGTCTTCCTGCTCCAATTCGGCAACATGCCAGCTCTTACCCTCGTCACTGGTTAGGTCCACTCGAACTATTTTCCTTCCACCGCCGCTCCACGCGTATCCCCTGACCGTGATGTGCCCATCGTCATCGTCCGGCCTTACCCTCGCTCCCGGTTGTGGTGTACAGATGGCAGAGGTGACCGGCATCGCCTGAATGGCATCCGACTTCCTAAAGTCCACGGTATCCCAGTCCGTGCTCGGACTGAAGCCCTTGTAGTCGTTTTGCTGCCAGTGGGAGTCCGATTCCTTATCAGCCACCACTATCCTCGTCAGCCACTTGACATTGCGCGCTCCCACGGTTCCGGGCACAATTACCCGAATGGGATACCCATGATCCCGGCTTAGCGGTTCGCCGTTCATTTCATAAGCCAGTATTACATCTCCGCGGGGATCCAGGGCTTTAGACAGGGGTATCGATGCCCCATAGGGATGGGAAGTGGGATCCAAGTCGGCGCCCTCGAATATGACGTGCTTGGACTCATCTGGCTGCACACCCTGCTTCCGCAGGACGTCGCAGAGTCGAGCTCCGGACCACTTGGCGTTGCCCACGGCTCCGGCACCCCAAGAAAGACCTGAAGAGTTTAGAATTCATAGGATTAAGTTGCAGAGTCTTTCACTCGACCATCTTACCCTTCACCGCCTTGACCTTGGTCATCTCGGACCGTCGATTTCCGCCGCACATTATGGCCGCCGTAACCGAGTGCTTGGGCAGAGCCTTGATCCCGTCAAGATTTAATGTCAGTGTACCCTTTTCCGACGACCCACTTTCGATTTCCAGCTCATAGTCCTTCGCACTAATCAGCGGCACCGGCAGATGGTTGCGCACATAGAAGAGCTCGTTGGGCGTGAGGAACTGGTCGGCCAGGAGTCCAATCGGTGGCTCAGCGTTGAAGGGTCGCTTCGAGGCGGGCTTCAATAGGACATGGCGCTCCGGCTCATTAGCCCATGGTGAGCCCAGCTCATTCTCTACTGCACTGACTCCAGGTGTCAGCTCCGCACCCTCCAGGTTGCCAATGCGAAAGCCCTCGAGCAACTCCAGCACCTCCAGGGTGTTGTGCTGCTGATAGATGGCCCAGAACGGGTCGATGGCACTGCCGGCGGCCATCAGAATCTTGTCGCCGCCCGGATGGTTGTCGGCAAAGTCTGTGACATCATATACTCCCAGGCCGTAAGTGATCCAGATTCCCTTTTCGGCACAATTGTAATGCTCCACCTGGTCGGTCTTGTAGTTGGGCAGATCCTTTCTGTGGGTTACATGCCAGAGACGAGCCCGAGCTTCCTGTTCATCCTCGCTCAATTCCCCCTTTGGCTCGGCCAGCACGGGTGTGCGTCCGTCGCTTAGCCAGTGGAAGCCCAAGGCAAGGCCTCCAGCCCAGTAGGCGGCATATAGCAATTTTTCTGTCCTACTGCCCGGTGAGCTCCATTTGTGACTATTCTGCTTCCACTGCTGCTCTTGGTGGTCATTGTTCCTGCTGCCGCCGCCGCTGGTGGTGGTGGTTGCCAAAAAGCGTCGGTGTGGCCGGTGGTGGGGCACCAGTCCCCTCAAGCTGCGCCACAGTAACCGCATGGTTATGTAACAGCCAAAAATCCAAGAACACTTTTCGCTTCGCCAAGCGAAATCTGAATTCCTAAGCTGCCGGTGCTGTGCCTCTTGTGCGTCTGCTTTGGCCCGGCTGTGATTGTTGTGGCGCAAGTCTGGATTTCGTGGCTTTCTATTGATATAAGTGCTATTTGTTTAGTGGCGACATTGGCCCCGGCACCCTCTGGCCCCCCAGTGAGCTCAGCGTTGGTTTAATTGATAAGCAATCTGCGAAAGCGCTAATTCTGGGCTGTTTTTATGTTTTCCTCTTCCTCCTCTTCTTTCGGCACGCACGCAAGTCACACCTGTTTTGCCGGACCACCATCGATAAAGCTATCGATAACTGCCGATTTATGTACATATACATATACATATATGCGTATATGTTTCGTGTAGGAGTCGTCGTCCAAAGTAAATTTCTAAAAATGAAAGTTAATCAAAGCATTAAAGTTAATGTAATAACGCACAAAAAGTGGGTTGATATGTGTATATATAGAAGATCGATGTATATTGAGACACTGCCAAACAAACACTTGTTGCTACGTGTTTTTGTTTTGTGTATTTATTGTGATAAGGAAAATGTAGTACGGTATCTTCTCTCTCGCTCTAATTCATTTATTTACATATAGAAATAATTATATGTGAAAATATGTAAACAAATCAATTTATCAGAAGATTAGTAGATTTTCCATATACTATATCCAATACTAATTATCTCCTGTCCTTTGCTTCCGCAGTCTCTGGTGGACCGCCTTCAGTTGCGGGTAGCACCTCCATTGCACCAGCTTCCAGCGCCCAGCCGCCGTCTACGAAGAAGGAGAAGCACCAGCGTACCAAGCAGACCGACAAGGATAAGGACAAGGAAAAGGACAAGGACAACAACAAGGACAAGGATAAAGACAAGGACAAGGAGGAGAAGCAGCCGGGCAGCGGTAAGCGTAAGAAGGAGAAAATTAGCGTGGAGAAGATCGATACGGGTGACTTTGTGGTCGGGATCGGCGACAAGCTGAAGGTAAACTACCATGAGAAGAAGTCACCGAGCTCACATGGCAGCACGTACGAGGCGAAGGTCATCGAGATCAGTGTCCAGCGTGGCGTGCCGATGTATCTGGTCCACTACACCGGCTGGAACAATCGGTACGATGAGTGGGTGCCTCGTGAGCGGATTGCCGAGAACTTAACCAAGGGCTCCAAGCAGAAGACCCGCACCATTAGCACGAGCAGTGCCAACAGTGGCAGCGGTGGAGGAGGTGGCTCCCTCTCTGTGCAGGGCTCCCTGCCACCCGGAGTAGCAGAGAAGCAGCAACAGCAGCAGCAGACCGCCAAGGAGGGTGGCTCAAAGATTCCGCCCTCGTCGGGACTTTCCTCTGGACCAGGAGTTTCCCCGTTGCCCGGATCCCTAGGTGGGGCCACCTCCACTCCCTCGCTGCTCTCCTCCACTGCGGTGAAGACCCCCACATCGGCTGGCGTCAAGCGTGGACGCGGTCGTAGCGACTCAATGCCGCCGCGCTCCACGACGCCCTCATCGGTGGTGGTCTCTGGCGGGGGTCGCACCAAATCTCCAGCTGCCTCGCAACAGCACCAGCAGCAGGGGATGAAGAAGCGGCCGACGCGCGTCTTGCCGGGAACCACCACGTCCCGCCGCACCTCAGACGCCTCGATGGCCACCGAGTCGGATTCGGACTCCGATGAGCCAGTGCGCCGACCAAAGAGGCAACAGTTAGCCAAAGAGAAGGCGCAAGTGGGAAAGCAGCAGCAGGGCAAGGGCCGCGCGGCCAGCAGTGCCTCCTCTACGGCCCCACCTAGGGAAGATCCCAGCGATGATTCCGAAGAGGACGACGAGGAAGAGGAGCCGCCGAAGCAGCAGCAGCAGTCAGTTTCCGCACGAGGAGGATCCCGAGCTGGCGGCAACCGAGCCATGAGCAGTGGCGCTGCCTCCGCCAAGGGGCGTGACTACGATCTCAGCGAGATTCGATCGGAACTGAAGGGATTCCAGCCGCAGCTCCTCACAAATACCCTGCCCAACGAAGAGCGCAAGAAGGATGCCGCCATTAAGACCGAGTCGTCGTCGTCATCGTCCGCCGCCGAGCCAGCCGCTCTGCTGCAGGACGTCGTCAAGAAGGAGCCAGGAAAGCTGGAGTCCTCGGCTAAGAGTCGCAGTTCCACCGAAATGTCTTCTGAAACAGAATCGTATGCGGACGAGGACTCACAGTCCTCTGACTACCGCAAGCAACCGAAGGGAGCCGGCAAGCGGGAGCCCATAATGGGCACCACTCCCTCGAAATTGCAGCAAGATCAGCTCATGCCCAAGCGCGAACTGTCGGCTGTCAAGGAGGAGCCAGCGCTAAAAGTGGAGCCGAAAGCGGAGCCAAAAACCGAGGACGAGCCGACACCAAAGAACAAGCCACCCTTCCTATCGGGGGCGGACATTAAACCCACCACCCTGATAGCTCCAGCTAGATTTGGGAACACCTCCGCTCCCTCGGTCCAAGCTCCGGCCGCCACTGGCTCTTCCACAGCCAAATACACGTCGGTGATTGTGGAGAAACTACTGACATTCGGCGGCAAGAAGTCGGCAGGCACGGAGCAGCAGCATCTGTCTATGAAGAAGACGGCCGTGGCAGCGGGCGGCAGTCAGGAATCGAAGAAGTTCGCCGAACCGGTAGCAAGCCTGAAAGTGGAGCTACCGGCAGCCTGTTCGCCTTCATCCTCCTCCTCGTCGTCCAGTTCGTTCTGCTCGAGCGGATCGGGGAGCGGTAGCTCCAGCTCGGCCACTCGCTCCTTGCCGGACATGAGTAAGCTGGAGATCAGCAGTGGAACAACTGCGTCGGCTGTAGCAGCAGGAGCACCCTCAACGAGTACTCCGGCCAGTGCATGCGGCAGCTCCTCGGGCCCCAGCACCGGCCCCTCCGTCAAGGAAAGCAAGTACAGCAGTAGCAGTGGCGGAGCTGCAGCAGCGGCAGCAGCAGGATCGGGACTAAACATGCGCAAGCTACTGTCCTCGGACGTCTATGAGTTTAAGGACACGGAACCGTTTGAGTTTGAGAAGCGCATCTCGCCCATGGCCTCGGTGGGGGCAACAGGAACTGGTACAGCTGGAGCGGGAGCAGCTGCCCCCGGAGCAGTAGTTGCCTCGGTAATCACCGCTGTGTTGCCGCCAACAGCGGGCGCAGGAGCAGGAGCATCCGCACCGGGATCAGCCACAGCTACGGCCACATCCTCTGGCGGCGCTGCTGTTGTGGTCAGCTCGGCAGCCAGGAAGCAAGCCCTGAAGGCCAGCGCCATGCAGCATAGCCTAGAAGTGCACCAGCTACACCAGCCCTCTTCCTCCGCCGGTTATGGTCCCATTTCGAGCGGAGCGTTAACCGGATTGACAGCTGCCGCCAAGCCGAAGAAGAGAGGATCACCGCTTAAGGAAGCTTCTCTGGGTCTGGAAAAGAGCAAGACCCCAAAGCTAGACAGGGACCAAGTCCAACAGATGGACTCGAAGCCGCAACAGCTGACGCCACCCACCTTAAAGGTGCCCCAGTCGGGGGGTGGACAACTAACGCCCTCTGGTGTGGCAAATCCAGTCAAGATGCACACGCCACCAGGAGTGGGAGCAGGGTCTGCTGCATTGAGTACAACGCCGACGGCCACGAGCGCCGCCAACACTTCGTCGTCTATGGCCATTCCCGTCCAGCTGACCCCACATCATGCGACGCCCTTCGATGCCCTGAGAAAGTCGCCCAGCTTCAACCTCAACATCACCGCCCTGAACGAGGAGTTGGCGCAGACGGTCCAGGAAACCACGCGAGCACTCACGGATGCCCTGCAGCCACCGCCAACGACGCCCGTGGCTATACCAGTACCTGTGCCCGGGATTCCGACGATTGTGCCCACGGCCTCAGCCGCCCTCAGCTGTCCTGGCACACCGCCAACAGGACCTAGTTCCGCCGCCGCTGTGGCCGCCTCCCCCAAGCTGAGCACTCCACCGCAGGCGCCCAAGCAGCCTGCCGCTCCCCACATCGTGGGCAGTCCCTTCATTGAGACGCGCAACGTGTTTGAGCTGAGTACCTCCAACGAAGGCAGTGGCTATAGTTCCGGAGAGTCCAAGGACAACAAATTCGAGAAGCTGGAGAATGTGAAGATCCTTCTGGCCGGCGCAGCCGGACCCTTTGATCTCGACGCCGGCAGCTACGAGCAGAAAACAAGCTCCATTGCGGACAAGGTCCTCAAGGCTATCAGTCAGAAGAAGGAGGAAGTGGAGAACAGCAAGAGCAAACCGGCCGCGGCATCATCGGTGGTGGAAGCCACAGTTACCGCTAAGCCAGCGGCGACGGAGGATATACCTCCGCCCAAGCTGGAGCCGAGCAGCAGCCAGTCCATTAAGCTGGTTACCTTGAAGCTGTTGAGCGAGCCACTCAAGATCCAGACGGGTCCACTGTTAGGCGAGCTGTATCGACCCGGGCCGGCTACCAGTAGTCCGGAGACTAAGTCCATACTGGAATCCTCGTTGCCGGCGAAGAACAGTGAGCTGAGCGAAACTATTCAGAAGCTGGAATGCGCCATACAGCAGCGAAAGACCCCGGTAGGTGGAGCTCACTCGCTGGCCAGCTCCAACGCCGGCACACCGCCCACCGCACACACGCCTAACTCGACGGCCACCGCGGGACCGGGATTCTCCGACGACGAGTCCATAGACAGCACCGATTCCGAGCAGAGGTTGGTCATCGAGGATGTGATAGCAGAGGAGCACACCACCACCACGACGACCGGAGAACAGAAGAGCCCGGGTTCGGGGCAGGAGGAGGGTCAGACCACGGCTACTATGGTGACAGCGGGCACTTCCGCTGAGACGGAGGCCACCAGCAGCAGCAATGCCACGCCACCGGTCTCTGCACCCGTGAAGCTGGAACTTGGCGCCGCTGGGAAAGCCCTGCCCGGTATTCAGGCGCCGATTCCCCTGAAGCTCACCGATGGCGGCAGCTCCTTTGCAGGCAAGCTGACTGCTGTTGTGACTCAACCCCCGCCACTGGCCAAGCTTCAGCAATCGGAGGACTCAACCAAGACGACCCTCAGTTCTTTCGGTATTCCCATCGTCGTACCCGAGATCCCCGCCTCCGTGGTGGTGGCCACTCCAGCTCTTATGGTTGCCTCTGTCCCAAGCTCCGCGTCCTCTTCATCGGTGATGCGTCCAAGTCCCGGTTCTACTTCAAGCTCACCCGCAGCTGCAGCCGGCACACCCGTCTTGATCTCACCCAAGGCCTTCCAGTCGGCCTCGAAAGTGGGTGCCGCTGATGTGTCCGGCGGTGGACTGCTCTTAAAAACCTATACGGGCGTCGGCGGTAGTGGAGTGGTAACGACTACCGTAGTGGCACCCGTTGTGCCCTCGAATTTTGCCCAACATCAGGGACAGCAGCAGCAACAGCAGGCCACCGGTGTGCTCCAAGCAGCGCCAGAGATCCCCAGCGGCTACATAATCGATCCGGAGAGTGGAGCAGAGGTCCCTATCAACTCGCCCGTGGTGGCCCGTCCGTTTGTAATGCATGCCGTCGGCAAGGAGATCTTCAATGTGGCGGCACCGGCTGGCTCCCCCCTGATCAGTGATCCCCACAACGATCAGTCCATCAACTTGCTCTGCGAAGAGACTATTCCCGGCAGTCCGGCGCCAAACTACGGTGGCAAAGAGGACCAGTTACTGCCCGCCTCCATTGGCCCCACGTTGGCCATCGTCTCTGGGGTTACTCCGCTGCCGTCGGATGCCCCGCCAGCAGCAGGAGCTATGGCTACTGCTCTCCAGCAGCAGCCACAAACACAGCAAATGCAGCAACAGTCGGCCTCGGAGGTGGTGAACCCCTCGGCCACCAATAGTTCCCCGGACTCGGCCAGCCAGGAGGATGAGAGTGGCGAGGAGACGCAGAAAAAGAACCCAGAGCACGGACACGAGCTCGAAGACCCCACGGGACTGAGCAAGCGCAAGCGCACCCGGAAACAGGTGCCCATGAGCGCCCAGGCAACGGCTGCCGTTGCCGCTCAGCTGCAGTCCCTGGGCAAGCGGCGTCGCCAGGTGTCCGGGATGCGTAGCCAGAAGACAACCACAACGACAGGTGAGTGTAGGTGGGTTAGAAGTGAAATGGAAGAAATATTAATGGAATCTCTGTTCCCCGACCCTCTGCAGCTGGCTCCGATACGGACGACAACTCGGACAATATTATGCCCATCGCAGGACAGCAACAGCAGCAGCAGGTGCAGCAACGACAGAGTGCCCGCCACCAGCTGATGTTGCCCCAGGCCAGCACCCAGTTGCAGCAGCAGCAGCAACAGCAACTGCAGCAACAATTGCAGCAGTCGATCGTGGGCAACCAGCCCGGAGTGCGTCCCTGTCCCTACAACTTCCTCGTGGAGCTGGGTAAGTTCTTCAACTTTGCTTCTCCCATCCGTATCCTTAATATTTTCCTTTTCTTTTCAATCGTAGATCCCGCTCTTAGCTCCGACGAGTGCATCACGATCCTGCGCAAGCAGATCCAGGACCTACGAAAGGCTTACAACACCATCAAGGGTGAACTGGCCGTCATCGATCGGCGTCGCAAGAAGCTGCGGCGTCGCGAGCGCGAGAAAAAGCAACAGCAGATGCAGAGCCAGCAGCAGCAGGGCAAGCTGTGTGCCTAAAATTGGTCTCCCACCCACCACACACACACCCAGGATAAGTGCAAATAAGAAGGCAAAAGGTTAAAGCAAGCAAACAAGTGAGAGGGAGCATATACAATTGTACAATATCTTTTAACTTTTATTTTTTTTTCGCTCCTCTTGCTAATTAGTTTATAAAACAGTGATTAAGTAAACGTCGAAATTTATGTAGGGTTTTATAAAAATACATTTAACAAGATGTATACACTGTCTAAGCAGAAATAACCGAAGAGATTTTATTTATGGGACGTAACTGGTGATATTAATACATTGAGAGAAGTCCAATTGAAATCTCGAAAGTAATGTAATGTCGAAACTATAAAGCTTATTTAAAAAGAAGAACCCCCATTTACAATTAACGAAACTAATGCTAAAACCTTTTAAAATTTTTAAACTGCTTTATTTTTCATTGTAACAATTTTTGTAATCAGTTTTCGAGTTTTCAGATTTACGAAACGGAATAGCCTCCCTCGAGCAGAATGTGATGGCCATTGACGAAGGTGGACTTGCTGCTCAGCAGATAACCGGTAGCGTCCACCACCTCGTGCACCTCGCAGAAACGATTCAGCGGTATGTGGGCCAACAGGGGACCGCTTTTGGCCGGATCCGTCCAGTTGTCGCGTCCCATTTTGGTCAGCACCACAGTGGGATTGACCGAGTTAACGCGGATCTTGCGAGGACCGAGTTCGAGGGCCAGTGACTTGGTCAGCGAATCGAGAGCCGCCTTGGTGGCACTGTAGGCGGTGTGGCCGGCAAAGGATCGCGAAGATGCAATCGAGGACACGTTGACAATGGAGGCACCATCCCGCAGGCGTGGCAGAAGGGCCTGGGTTACATTGAACACGGCCTTGATGTTGACATCAAAGTGGCTGCAAAGAGAACATCATTATTCCTTTAACTAAGCTGACATGTTAATCCTGAAACTTACGTGTCAAAGTCCTGCTCAGTGAGCTCCTCAAACGGTTTGATTATGGCCACTCCGGCATTGTTCACCAATCCGTCCAGCAGTGGGACCTTGGCCAAGACCTCACGCACCTTCTGCCACTCGCTAAGGTCCAGCTGCAGCGGCTGGATGTGTTTCGGATCAAAGGAAACCAATTCCTTGAGCTGCTCCTCCTTCCTGGCCACCGCAATGACGCTGACGCCAGAGCTGGCCAGCTGCTTAACTAGAGCCTGGCCAATGCCGGCCCCAGCACCGGTCACCAGGATTACCTTGCCAGCGAGATCGGTCCACATGCTGCTTCTTTAAAATATATATATTATATATGTTGCTCCGAGTTGATTGGGATCGCTAGCAGAACTGGAAATGTACTGTTTACCTCTTATCAAAGCACTAATCTCCAGCCGGTCGGTCGGGAGCTTTCCTCGGAGATCAGAGAATTGTAGAGTCCGAGCTTTGGCTCTCCCGACTAGGGCGTTTAAGGTCGTTTCTCGATCGTGGAGGCAGGGAGGGAGGTGCCCCCCTAAAGCTATAAATACATCTGGATCCGGATTTGAGAGCACTCCTCATCTGAGCTAAACTGGATTCTTGGCTGATTAGAGGTTTAATTAAAACAATGGAAAAGTTTCAAGATGGAGACTTTAACAAATAATAAGTAATTAGCAACTTTATATTGTCCTATATAGTCTGACCGGCAATATGCTGAATGCAATGTATTGAAAGTGTTATATTACTCAAATACTTTATAGGCGCGCCATATGTGCTATCGATAACGATAAATTAATCAGTCTGGCAGCACCATGGTCATTCAATGTGACCAGTCCCATGAAAGTAATATCCTCTCTTTTTAGACTAGTTTTGGTTTTATAACTGGAAAGCCAGGCGGGCACACTGCATCTTTCGCATCAATGTTTTGCCGACAACAAATTAGTTTTTCAATGATTTACTAACTTAAAAAGTGAAAGAAATGGCGCAAACGCAACCCACAGGTACGTTCTGGCCCAGTTAGTAGTTGCTGCCATTGGAGTAATCAAAATCCCTAACTCTCTCCCCGATTAGCAGCCAAACGCGTGAAGCTGGAGAAGCCGGCTCATTCGGTAGAGGAAGATGGTAAATATAAGTGAAAATTCCGAATTAAATGAAGGAGGGGGAAACTAATCGTGTCTTCCCGCGACAGAGACGCCCTCCGTCTTCAATCCCAAGTACAGGGTATGCCCCTACCTGGACACCATCAACCGGAACATGCTGGACTTTGATTTCGAGAAGCTGTGCTCCATCTCGCTGACCAGGATCAATGTGTACGCTTGCCTGGTGTGCGGTAAGTACTTCCAGGGGCGCGGCACCAACACCCACGCGTACACGCACTCAGTGGGTGAGGCACACCACGTGTTCCTCAACCTGCACACCCTGCGGTTCTACTGCCTGCCCGACAATTACGAGATTATCGACTCCTCGCTGGACGACATCAAGTATGTGCTTAACCCGACGTTCCTGCGGCAAGAAATAGCCCAGCTAGACCAACAGCAGCCAAAGCACTCGCGCACCGTGGACGGAGTGCTCTATTTGCCAGGCATTGTCGGCTTGAACAACATCAAGGCTAACGACTACTGCAACGTGGTGCTGCACGCCCTCTCCCACGTGGGCCCGCTGCGGGATTACTTCTTGCGGGAGCAGAACTATGCGCACATCAAGAGACCACCAGGTGACTCCATGTTCACGCTCGTCCAGCGCTTCGGCGAGCTAATGCGAAAGATGTGGAATCCGCGCAACTTCAAGGCGCACGTCTCGCCCCACGAGATGCTCCAAGCGGTGGTGCTATGGTCCAGCAAGCGATTCCAAATCACCGAGCAGGGCGACCCCATCGATTTCCTCTCCTGGTTCCTCAACACCCTGCACCGTGCCATGAAGGGGACCAAGCAACCGAATTCGTCCATACTCTACAAGATCTTTCTGGGCGAAATGCAGATATACACGCGCAAGATACCGCCCGTGGAGCTGGATGACAAGGCCAAGGCGGAGCTGCTGGCCACCGACGAGTACAAGGACCAGGTGGAGCATACTAACTTCATCTATCTCACCTGCGATCTGCCACCGCCGCCGCTGTTCATCGACGAGTTCCGCGAGAACATCATTCCACAGGTGAATCTCTACCAGCTGCTGGGCAAGTTCAACGGCAGCGCGGAGAAGGAGTACAAGACATACAAGGACAACTTTATGAAGCGCTTCGAGATCACCCGCCTGCCGCAGTTCATCATTCTGTACATTAAGCGGTTCACCAAGAACACCTTCTTCCTAGAGAAGAATCCCACCATTGTCAACTTCCCGATCAAGTGAGCCATTTTTGCTAAATATTTACTGTAACGAACTAATCCAATCTGCGTTTCAGGAACGTGGACTTTGGCGACATTCTGGGCATGCGGAAACGGGACACAAACGTGAAAGATACGAAATACAATCTGGTGGCTAACATTGTCCACGATGGCGACCCGAAGAAGGGCACCTATCGTGCTCACATCCTGCACAAGGCCAACGGGCAGTGGTACGAGATGCAGGATCTGCATGTCACCGAAATTCTACCCCAGATGATCACACTCACCGAGTCCTACATACAGATTTACGAGCGATGTGCGGACACCTCCTGATCCCTCCGCCATTCAACGTACTTTAAGCTGGGTGTGTGTATGGTTTTTATTAGTAATTATAATATGATCCCGACCAGCATCCAAATAAATAAGTAGGCAAAAAGTGAAGTGAACTAGAGACGTGTGCTGCAGATTTTAATTGGTTTAGTGGCGGACCCATCCAAGGACCCAGCATCAGCTGAAGCTGAAGCTCTAAGATGCGCATGCGCCACGAAACGGGGCCACGAACATGGAAAAAAAAATCGATGCCCGTCGAATGTCAGTCGCCAGAACGGACGGACGCTAGAAGGAAGCAGCATGTCGGAGCAGCCGGAGATAAGCAACAGCTACGAGACGGAGTGCCAGCGGGCGGAGCTCCTTGGCCTCCAGCCGCCGGATCGGGCCGAGTTCGAGCGGAAGCGCCAGGCGAGGCTGGAGCACGAGCTGGCCGAACAGGAGGCCGCCGAGGCAGTGGTAAGCATCTCATCAGTTACCCATATTTATCTCCCACTACTGTCTCTCGGTATTAGATGCTGGAACAGCAGGACGAAACGCTGGGCGGTGTTGGCGGCAAGCTGGGCGAGCTCAACAGCATCCTGTCCAGCACACAGCAGAAGCTAAATCGCTTCAAGCAGACGGCCTGTGGTAGTCTGACCAATATATTTTCACGAGCCAGCTCCGGGTCAGTGGATCTAACGGCGGGTGGCTCAGGGACGGCAGGAGCAGCCAGCCAGGAGGAGCGTCCTTCGATGCCGACGCCTCAAGTGCTGGCCGCCAAGCCACCGCCGACGGCGGCCGAGGTGAGTGCTGCCAAGGCGGCCAAACAGAAGCGAATGGATTCGCAGCTGGACAAGCTGGATGCGCTGATAAATCAGGCGGACAACGCTCAGATTGCCATGAGCGAGCAGACCCAGCAGATGCGACGTATGGCCAAGTAAGGGGGTCGTGGTTTTCTAGCGGATTCAAAGCCAGGTATTCTAATTTCATTCTTTATTCGTTTCTCACTCTCATTATTGTTATCTTTCCCCCACAGTCGATCGCCGTCGCCTGATCCTGGCCAGCCTTCTGTCCTCAGAACACATGAGTTTCGCTTAAAACTAAACACACAAGTTGAGAATTACACCCACAGCGCGTCTTCAATCACATTTGTCGAGGGTACAGGACATATATAGCTCTCTCTAACTGTCCTCCCTCACACTCATCCCGTTGACTTTATCTAATATATAGTTATTATAGATATATACATATACATATATATGTGCAGTTTATGATTAACATTCGAGTTTTCAAAAGTAACCCGCTATTAAATAAGATTTCCCTCCACGTTGTCCTCGTTTAGAATTACATTGCAACTGAATTGAACTCGAAAATGTTTGACAATAATGTTCTTCCGTTTAAATAACTAATTTATCTTGATTCTTCTTCGTATCAACTAATTTAAATATGTTTTTCTTTACATTTTTATATTAATATTAGTTATTTTAATTCCTACTTAGGAAAGCTCCTTATTTTTCGTTCTTTCAAACTTTAACACTTCAAATGTTTGAAAACTAGTTTCTCTCATTCGTTTCTCTTTTCTAATTTAACCAAATGAAAGGAAAAACATAAGCAAGTGTACAAAAGCAATACATATTAATTACATACAGTGCCCATCGAGTAATCTTTGTGCTAGAAGGTAGCATTTCAGCTAATACTTGTTGCTTACTTATATCGAAAACGCCATTTCAATTCTCAGGCGATTTATGTTCGTGGCACGCCCCGTACAAAACGTAGGAAACGATTTTGAGTCAAGAAATAAAAGAAATCAAAATTTTCTTCACAATAAATAAAGATAAATAGCTTTCCATTGGAGGGAAATCGATCGACAAACTATAAACAAAGGCGTAGATATATAAATAAACTAGAAAATCCATCAGGGAAACTACAGAAATCGTTGGATACTTCAAAACTATAACAAACGGTATCCAAAGGTAAGCTACAAACGAGGACCACCACATATTAATCTTATATTTTCATTTGAAATCCGTAGCTATTTCTGTGGCTGCCCTGATGGATGACGTAGGACAGCAGGACTGTAGCTTTTTACAGCGAATAAGTTTTAAAACTAAGGCGACTACTTATCCTCTGAGGAAGCGGACGAGGTTGACGTGGAGAGGTGTAGAGAGTGACGCGGAGGTGTGGGACAACGCTTAATGACCGTTCGTCTTTCGATCGAGTGCCCCGTCGCAGCCGCCGCCGTTGCATCCTCGTCGGAATCCGAATGTTCATCGTCGCTCTCACTCTCGCTGCTGGCATGTCCGGCATCCGTTTCGTACTGATCATCCAGCTGTATCTTGCCCAGACATGTGACGCCATCACCTGCAGCCTCCGCCGCCAGCATCACGCCTTCCGGCTGTGCCTCGTCCTCGTAAAAGAAGTACGACAGCTGCAGGCCCTCCGATGCAGAGTTCAGGCGCCAGGCGTCCGGTATTAGCTGGGTATTTAACTCGAACCGCTCCTGCAGGGTTTGAAACATGCCCGGCGAGATCTCCATCTGGGGCACCGACTGCTGCGTCTGCCACTGCTGTAGCAGCGGCGGCTCCTGCTCCTGATCGCTAGCCCCAAAGACGCCGTAGTAGAGCTTGCAGGCTCGGTAGCAACGCAGCTGCTGAGAGTCCGGCTGGATGCGACGCAGCACGCGTAGCTGCGACTCTACCACGTGGATGAACATGTACTGGTGGCGGCGTCGACTAGGCAGCGAAGTAACCAGCACCGCGCGACTTGTGCTCAGGCAGAGCTGTGGCAGGGGCTGTGGCCACAGCGAGTATAGCAGTCGCTTAACCAGCTGCGTCATCGAGGAGCTCTGGAAGAAGTGACGTGGCTGGGCAACCGTGGCTCCTCCTCCTCCTCCACCGCCTTCATTGCTTGGCAGCCAGCGCACTGCATCGGCCCACAGACGGGCCGCCGCTCCATTGAACATGGCCACGCCGAGGTAACGCATGCAGCGCTTGCAGTACAAGTGATCGTCACGGTTTAGGATGCTGGGACTTGGGCCCCGATTCATACTCACCACCACATAGTTGAGGCCGTAGAAGAGGTCTGTCATACCGGGCACCAGGCTCGGCAGCAGCGGCATCTTGCTGTCGCCCTCGCATCCAGTCGGACCGCCGTGATTGTGGCAGAAGAACTCGCTGGGGTCCACCACGCAGCTGGGGAACTCGCGCAGCCTGCGGTAACTCCGTTCCTCCACCAATGTTGCCCTGCAGTCGCGGCAAGTCACCGAGATGGGCTCGTTTTCGCGGCAAGATAGGAGTAGGGGCGCCATGGCCACCTGTACGGCGCCGCCGTCCAAGGCGTCCAGATCGATTTGGGTATAGTTAAAACGGAAGCTGATGTGGTTGCCGGTGACCACGAATATGGAAATGCAGCCAATGTCCATGCCGAAGCAGTCGTGCCGGATGACCAGCGACTCCACCTCGCCTTCATCACCGTCCTCTTCATCCGTCTCGCTGTCACTGTCACTGGAGGAGCTGGCACGGCTGGCGGTACTGCCCGGCGACTTTGCGGCTATATAGACATTGTGCTCCCGGATGACGAGGCGCGTTTCGTTGCGATCGGCAATGTTGTGGTCGAACTGCAGGAAGACCACGCCGCTGCGCAGGTTCGGGCGCAGCTCAATGCACAGCCCGGTCAGCGACATCCTGGCCAGTCAGCGGGTCCTGGAGCAAGCCGGTCGTTCCAAGTCCGGAAAGTGGCCTGAAAACGTGATTTGAAGCACGGTTTAATCCAAAATCAAAGAAAAATCAACGGAAAAAAGGAAAACAAACTTTGACATAGATATGGTACTATCGATAATAAATATCGATAATTTGTCGCTGGTCGATTAAGCCTGGTGTGACCAGCTGCGGCGGTGACGGAAATCCACAATCTGGCTAATTTTAGGGAAATAAACCGAAAAGGCCGGCGGGCACACTGCACAAACAGGCATAAACGCGATAAAATGCGAAAAACAAAGCCCCGTGTAAAACTCGTCGAAAATCGCGTATAAAGTCAAGGAAATAGCTTCTCGGGCTCCTATTAACGGTTCCGGAGCTTGGGTGACGGGCGTGCAATTGTGGATGAGTAGGGAGATCGACGAAAAGTTCTTTTTCGACGTTCGCCTTAAACGCATTTCGTTCGTGCAGTACACACACACATACATAGATTCAAATACAAACAAATACACGCAACGCGCAGCGCATATACACAAAGAAAGAAGGCAAAAAGGCAGCAGTGAAAATCGACAAGCAAGCGCACGCATGCACACACAAACACACACGCGAAAAAGTGTGGATATATATCCAATATATTGATGTTGTGTGCGCCGTTGTTGCTGCTGCTGCTCAGTGTGTGAGTGGAGTGAGTGAGTAAGTGAAAGAAAGAAAGAAAGAGAGGGCGGCAGAGAACAGAGAATAGAGCCCGCGCAGGCAGGATAAAGCAGGAGCGATGACGAAGATGAGCCAAAGCATAGAAGTGAAAAAATAATTAAAGGTTGCCCAGCGGCGGCACCAGCAGGCGAAAGGAAAAGACGACCGAAGAGCGAGAAGACGGGCTGAGCGGAGCGGACAGGCGCAAAGGCAAACGGAACGGCAAAGCGGAGCAGTTGCAGCAACAACATTAGCAGAAGCAGTAGCAGCAGCAGAAGCTGAAAATCCAAAAGCAAACGCCAGAGTCGTCCCCTACACAAATTGGCCATCCCGGTGTCCCTCGCCAACGACATTCCCCAACGCCATCGCCCTCCCGCTCTTATTTTTGGCAGTCGTCGCATCTCGCTCTCTCTTATTCGGTGGGGGGTACGAAAAGTTCACATGCAACAACAACGACAACAAACAATAGCAGTCGCAGTCGCAGTCGACGCAGGCAGAGGCAGAAGCAGTGGCAGTGGCAGAGACCGAGGCAGTGGCGCACTGAACGTATTTTGTACATAAACATAAAAATAGTTTTTAAATCAATTTAAAAGAAACCCTTAAGCATAATTATACAGTAATAACTAATTTAACGAAAGCAAATCAAGAAGACAACGGGAGATAACAGAAAGGCGAAGAACCGAGAACCGAGAACCGAGAACCGAGAACCGAGAACGGAGAACTGAGAACGTAGAGGAACATAGAGAGACAGAAGAGTACGCTACGCAAGAGAGAAATTCGCGAAACGCTCAACGAAATTCGCCTTTTACACGATTTTAAATTGAGCGTTGGCACATCCAGAGATCCGTTATACATCCATCCAAAACGAAAAGAGAGGGAGAGTGAGCAGAGAAAATAAACAAAACACACGGCGGAGGAGAGCAGAAGTGGAAGCAGAAGAAGAAGCAGCTGAAGGAGCAACTGTAAACACGGTCCCACACACAGCCAGGCGACACACATACCCGCAGTCACTCACTCGCACTTCACACAACAACATACACACACACAGCGGACACATATAATCTCAGCCTCACGCTGGCGAATCGCAACGGCAGCAACAACAGCAGAGGAGGCGACGCAGGTGGAGCTGGCGGCGGAGGGGGCGGGGCAGTGGCCGCCGCTGCCCGTAATAACAACAACAACAACAGCAACAATCCTGGCGGAGGCGGAGGAGCGGCTGCTGTCGGCGCTGGCGCCGAAGGAGCTGGAGGTGGAGGAGGAGGAGGTGGCGGCGGTGGCAATAACAATGCTGGCGGAGCGGCAGCCAACGAATGGAATCAGGAGGAGATGGACCGCTTCAGCTTCGACGACTCGATCCGCTTCGAGGAGGACTCGCTGTGCAGCTGGAGCTCTGAGCCGGAGTCGTTGTGCAACAACTGGCGGGGCTGGAAGAAACCAAGCAACGCTGCGGGCAGCGCTGCCGGCGGCGGAATAGGCGGTACTGGACCCGGCGCCGGTGTCGGATCTGGAGCCAATGGCCTGGGCATCGCAGCGTCATATGGAGCGGCGGGCCTGAACGGAGCAGGTGCCACCGGATCGTGTACGGCGGGCGGCAGTGCAGCGGCTATGGGAACACTCTCCACCTGCGGACGATATTATGGTGAGTGCTAGAATCTAGAATCTTATTCTACTCTTAATTAAGAATTTAGATGAAAAGGACTATGTATTTCGATTTTTTATGAGTAAGCATACGATATCCTAGTTTGTTTTTCCAAATCTTGCTTAGAATTTGTTTTTTAACTAATATTTTTCTTCTTTTTTTTTGCGAATTTCGAACTTCTTAAAACATTTCTAAACAGTAGATCTTTATTTCAAAATACTTTACTGTGGTGGAGGATATTTTTATGATGATAGGTGTAGATTTTTAATAATGAAATGTATTGGAATTCGCTTTTAATCTAAAGTAGTTACTTTGTCTGATATCCAAGTTTCGAATGGTTCTTCTCTTCTAAAAGATTCCTACCTTATAACTAATCATTTGTTTCTCTGTAAGCAGCTGATATACCTTAAGAGGTTTCAGTGTTTGCAAGCTGTTTAAGCCTTGTTTTTAAGTTTCTTTAAGCCTTGTTTGTGTTGGTAATTTTTTCAAAGATTGAATATCTTTCAAATCTATATCTATTAAACCAGGGATGCTATTGCGTTTTGGATCCCTTAGGTCTTTTTGTATCTCTTTATTATTTCATTGCGTGTAAATAGGCCTTAAGTGCACTGCAGTCTGGCAACACTGTGCTGCCTGAAATTATACGCATGACCTTTTCGCTGTTGGTAAATTCTGTAAAATTGGCTTAAGGGCAGTGCAACAACAGTGCTGTAATTGTTGTTGCTTTGTCTGCAATTGTCTTTTCTTGTCTTTTACTTTTTGCCTTGCATTGCCCTGCTTTGCCTTGTCTTTCCTCGATATCCTCTGCTTATCGTTAAAGTCAAAATCACGACTTTTTAGCCTGGCTACGTTCTCGTTTTCCTTCTTTTTTTTGTTTGTCTGTTTTTTAGTTATTTTTTGTGTTGCTTCTCCTTTGTCTTTTTGTGGCTTATTACTCGTGTCTTTCTGCGTTTTGTTTTTTTGTCTGTATGTGCCTGTAAATGCATTGTTTTTGGGCCCGCTGAAGGAAACGTTTTTTACACGTCCTCAGGTCGGCGGTCCGGTCGGGGGTTTTCGGTCGGTATCCTGTTCTCCGACAATGACGCGTCGCAGCATTATCGTGTTGTAATATCTGGCTGCGACTGCGCAGTTTATCGTCCTTCTCTCCTGCTCGTTTTTCTCCCTTTTCCCTCGTTTGCCCCATCTATACAGCATTCGTTTAGTCTCTGCTTCGTTGCCTTGAAGGCAATGGAAAATACACATGTATATATATCCACATACATATGTAGGTGGAAAGGGGCGGCAAAAGGAAGGAAGGACAATGTACAATGAGACGTTGTGCAGCACTGTTTTGAAGTTAGAAAGAAGAATTAGTCAATTGATGTATATTTTTAAACATTTTCTTTATACTAAAGGGTTTTAGTATATTAAATCTATTAGATCTATGCTTTATATAGAAACTAGTTGATGAGAAAATAGCTAAAATTACAACCCTGTTTGTGTAAGATTGTGTGCAAGGGCAAAGCCAGCTGCATTTTCATGCTCAAAAGACATAATAACCGCAACGAACAAAAAATATATACATATATAGCCTTAAAACGATGTCGCTGCCAGCTGAACGACGCAGACATCGTCTTCTAGAGCCCCGTTTTGTTGTGTGTCGAAGAACCTTTTCAAGGATACCTCCACCATGCCACCATGCCACCATGCCACCATGCCACCACAACCTGCCTGAAGGGGGATGTAATAAAACTGAAGCCACCGACATGGACGACAGTCCATTATTTTCTTCGCACCTTGCGGCCGTCTATCAGCTAGCACTCACTGTACAAATGTATGTCCTGGTTAAATGTATGAATTAGGGCAATATTTAATACAATTCCTGTCACTGACGAATTTGTGAGAGTTAACTAGAGAGCTGGGAACCGCCTGAGGAGACTAAGAAAACACTTATCAGGCTGGTTTCATCAGAACAACCCCAGAAATCACTTATCCCTTGGTTAAATATACCCTAGATTGGAGAGATTCAATTGTATACAGCAATCAAACCCATTCTTGGACCAACAAATATCATTTATAATATTACTTTTTAGAGTTATAGAACCCCTACCCCTAGATGGGAAGTACGAACGGCATGCAATGACCCCGAATAAACTGTAACCGTGGAATGTTCACGCTGAATGGCTGACAATGCAATTAAGCGGTACAGGTGCACTGGTATGTGTGTGTGTGTGTGTGTTTTTGTGTGTATGCTTGCTTTTAATGCCCGGCAGCTTTGGCGTTGCCACATGTCATCATCTAATTAGTGGGTCGAGGCTCGCTCGATGTCAATATTCGAACTGAAGCTGCGACCAGTCGCGGCAACAAGCCGAGCGAACAATTTAATTTAGCATTTGCCCTGCATATCAGTTTCATGCACTTCCGCAGTAGCACTAGAGCATATGCAACACACACCATACACACATACGGGGGGCAGAACTGCTTGTTGGCATTTCGACCCCTTTTCTGTGTCAGTTTATTTCGCTTTTGAGCGAACTTTTTGTGCCGACCAACCTGAAATATGAGGCATAATATAAATATAAATTTCTGCACATTAACACTTGCAAAAGGTTGACAAAAGTTAATGGAAAGTAAGATGTACTTATAAGATATAAGGTATTAGTTTGGAAGTCAGGATCTGTTTAATCCTTATGGTACAAACACTTAACAGACAAATTTCGTTGTTTAGTTCTGCTTTAATGAAAAACCTTTAATCTAACAAGGCGAAAGGATCAAGAAAATGTTGCTAGAAACATGTTGAGCAACACAACATCCACCATTAGCCGGAGACCAACTGGGGATTCGCTTGAGGGCAAATTGTCGCCATCAGGGGGCTCTTAACACATGGTACCCATGTTGGTAAGGCCATAAAGCATATTTTACCAGTTAAAACAAAGCAGTATGTTAGAGTGTGACGAATGCAGTTACCGAGGAAAAGTTCGGCAACTCGACAGCTCGTCAACTCCGGCACCTCTTGCTCAACTCAACGCAACTCAACTGAACTCAACGCAACGCAAAGCGAGTTTGCTCAGTAATAACAAAAATAACTGGAGCATGAGGCTTTGGGTTATATATATTCTCATCTTTATTGTTACAAGCTCAGGTAGTGCGCTGCATGGAAATGGAAAACAAATTGAAATGCAAACAAAATGTGTCGAAAGGAGAGAGGGGGAAAATGGGAATGCCAGGGAGGCAGGCTCAAGCTCAAAGCAAACGAGCAAAATGGCCAACAAACAAAGCTAAACGTGAACCTGTTTGAAGGGGAAGCAATAGCCTTGAATATACACACGGATCGGTTATTAAACCTTCCTCTTCTCCGATCAAATCAATCTGACTCATTCAGCGACGATCTGGGGATGTGGGGATCAATGCCCATCACTCTGTTATCAACGTCAGCTAAATAGGATATAAGATACTTTAACTACGACTATAGCAATTATCAGAAAATAAGCATTTTGGGGTTTCTTAAAAACAAAACAAAAAAATAAACAAACATTGGGTTCCTGAGTCCTCCCTAAATCTAATCTCTCAAGTCTTGAGCTATCTGATTTCAAATTTCCACATACCTAGCATTATTTATGGTGTAGGGAGGTATGGTACTATATCTAGTTGCTTTCATTTAAATTATATTGAATTAATAGTTAATTAATTACACTTGCCAGTGGACCTAACTAGGCAACCTCTGCTGTATTTGTGTGTATATGCATATAGGACAGGCATGAGCAATAAGTTAACGCTTGCGGAAAATGACTTTGAATAAAATGGTGCCAAAGTGTCTGAAAATTAAGCGACGGCAACAGTGAGAGAGAGAGAGACATCGTCGATGGGGAAAGAAAGAGAGACCCAACGGAAGAGTGGAGCATGTGGGGGGACGGGAGGGGGCGACGAATGAGAGCAAGCAAACGGGCCGACGAACGAGCGAAAGAAAACAAACAAACAAACAAAACAATGAGAGCTTCCCCTTAGTTCACTGTTAAAAATTTCACTCTTTGTGGGTTATTTTAGTTTGCAAATTATTCGATACAAGAATATATTAAAAATATATATAATTAAATAATTATATATTATTAAAATCAATCTAAAATTAAGTTTAAGAGCTGTTTTCCTTCATGCTTTTTTATTCCCTTCCGGGGTATTATAATTTCAGTCAGAAGTCTAAAATGCAGTGAAGGAGTCATTTCCGATCCTATATTTCATATATATTCTTGATCAGTATCAACAGGCGAATCTTTCTAGCCATCTTCGGCAGGAATTTTTTTTTTTTTTAAATGTTCAATTTTTTGAAAAAATAGGAAAGGGGTTACATCGTTAAAATTGTCAAAAATTGGCAAACAATTTCATTTTAAACTAAGTATGCAGATTTAATAAGGAATTAAAAACTAGCACAGAACAGCTTTCCGATTTAAAATTAATGACTTTTTGGCTGAGTTATGAGATATTGAACATTCGAATCCATGATCCTATGGGTAGAACAGGCAGAAAGAAAACCAGTTTCAAGTTTGACTTCTAGGAAATCCCAATAATTTCCAAAAAATGTTTATTAATTTGCTTCTTACGCTTTTAAATGTTCTGCGAAATATATATATTTAAAGCTGGGATTCCCCTTTTGGATTCTACTTAATTGATAAAATATCGATTCAAAACGATAAGGAAACCTGTAATTAAATTGTAACAACTAAAACTGGAACTCTTTAGTTCTTGTCGTAATGCAATTATATGACTCACATCACGTCCAGGTTGATTCTACAATTGAAATCGAAATCTCCGATATCTGGTTGTGGCGAATATTTGATTCTGCAAACAAAAATTCGCGTGGGCGAACTTGAACCTTTTGTTCCGCGACTGCAACATCATCATCATCATCATCATCGGCCAGGAGGAATACTATACACAGCCGTATACACCATATAAAATAATAACGCCCGATGTTCTTTGTTTTGCTTTGACTTTGGTTTGTTTGTTTGTTTTTTTGCGTTTTGCGTTTAAAAGGCAATGGGAACGAGACCTTTAAAATGCAGGCCACTGCTCTGGCTGGTCTTGGTCTCTTGGTCCTCACCCCTTTGGTCTTTGCCGCCATGGCCATTTGTTTATTTGCAAGCCAATTCGATGGATTTTTGTTTATCTACAACTCAATGGTGCTGCAAAGAAGATAGTGACAGGCAGCAGCAGCAGCAGCAGCAATGGGAACATCAGTTTACGCAGATATAAATTGCTTACTCCCAGGCTTCAGCCTTAATCTATTTATTTTTTTATTTTATAACTTTACTGATTGATCTGGCCATGTCTCATGTTTCTGTGGGAACCGTGTTTATCTCTGAGGTTTTTTGGGGAATAAACTAAAAAAACGCTGATAAAGGGATTGAGTTTAAAAGGAGAAGGGTATCCCAGTGAGCTAGAGCTTAAGGCAGACTGTTGAAAATGGATAGAATTGAAGGTACTTGAAAGCTAGTACTCATGATATTCCCCTATTACAGATATATCTCTGTGTGCACCGAGAACGAACAGCAAACAAGTTGTAAAAACATAGCTGGGTGACCTCTCTTCTCTGGTCATTGGCCCTTCGTTCCTTATTCGCTCGGTTGTCGCACGAAAAAGTTCTTTAATTAACGAAATGCCCATGTGGTGTATCTTGTGGCTGTGCGAGTGTGTAATGAGTGTGATGTGGTGGTGTTGTCCCCTCCTACCGTGCATCGTTTGTGTTTAATTATTGTACTAGAATTATGGAATTAGTCACTTGGCTTTGACTTTTTGAATAAATCATGGTGTTTATGGCTTGAATTCAAGGAAATTCCAATCGATCACTTACATTATAACCTTCTTCAGTAATCATTTGTCTAATGTGTTGCCCTTTTTATTTCCCAGAAGTTTCCACATTGGCCGAACTGGCCGCTCGCTGTGTGGCCTCTTACATACCGTTCGAACTGGTGGAGCATGTGTATCCCCCGGTGCCCGAGCAGCTGCAGCTGCGCATTGCGTTCTGGAGTTTTCCGGACAACGAGGAGGACATCCGGCTATACTCATGCCTGGCCAATAGCTCGGCAGATGAGTTCAACCGCGGTGATCAACTGTTTCGGATGCGGGCTGTCAAGGATCCGCTGCAAATAGGTAAAGTTAAATTAACTTGGCTTCGAAAGGAGGATATTAATGTTGATGCCATCAATTTCAGGCTTTCATCTGTCGGCCAGCGTGGTTAATCAGACGCCAAGAGCCTACTTCAATGTGGCCGTGACCTTTGACCGAAGGCGCATCTCATCCTGCAACTGCACCTGCACCTCGTCCGCCTACTGGTGCTCCCACGTAGTCGCCGTTTGTCTGCATCGCATTCATTGCGTGAGTACCTTGTCGTAGATAGAGGAACTCAATTAATAGCACACTCTTCCCTTACTCCTGCACAGCCCCAGGAAGTGTGCCTGCGAGCACCGGTCTCCGAGTCGCTGACTCGCCTCCAACGCGACCAGCTGCAAAAGTTCGCCCAGTATCTGATTAGCGAGTTGCCACAGCAGATCCTGCCAACGGCCCAGCGTCTACTGGACGAGCTGCTCAGTGCCCAGCCGACGGCAATTAATACCGTGTGCGGTGCACCCGATCCTACGGCCGGGGCCTCGATCAATGATCAGACCAGCTGGTATCTGGACGAGAAAACGCTGCACAACAACATCAAGCGGATCCTCATTAAGTTCTGTTTGCCCGCTCCGATAGTTTTTAGGTAAGAAACTCTTATTCTTAATATATAAATGAGTATACTTTAACTAGATTTGAAGCGAGAAATCTATATACTGTTTGATGAAACGAATTTAAATAATCGGAAAGAGTAGCAAATAATATTTGTATACCCTTGCGGGGTATTATATTCCTCTATTTTTGACGACAGGTATATGATACAACAGTCCGATTTTCATTAAATTTAACACAAAATTCTAGATTAATATCTAATGGCTACATATTCAATTTTATGAAAATCTGTTAAAAACTGGAAAAGCTAAACATTTTTTTTCTTAAAATTTTCAAATCGTTCCTATGGCAGCAATATATATGTATATATATATTTCACACATTCGGTTCTTAAATTTGTGCCAAAACAAATTTCGCACATCTGTGCATATGATTCCCAACTCGTTCTAACATCCCCGGAACGAAGTGACTGCTGCCGACCAAGTCTTAGATACGTGTTGTGTTACAAAAGTTGCAAGTCATTGTTTATTAGTGTTCAAAGTTAATTAGTATCGAAGGTAACCTGCTGATCAAAGTTAATTACAGATCATAGTTAATAAGTGTTCAGAGTTACTTAATTTGCATTGATACTTCCTGGTCAAAGTTACTTTATATAGAGACTTACTGTTGAAAGATACTTCTGATTATAGATACTTACTGTTCAGAGTTAATTACTGATCAGAGTTACTCACTGGTCATAGTTACTTGCTGGTCATAGATACGTACTGTTCAGAGTAACGTTTTGTTCTTAGAAGCTTACTGAGCGTAGTTAATTACTGGTCATAGTTAATTACTGATCATAGTTCTATAAATCGTCCGATTGTTCCTAGGGCAGCTATATATATGTATATATATAGTCCACCGATTCGGCATGCTCCGATTTATTTACCAGTAAAATTATATAGAAGAAAAACTCCATAGTTTCGTTCAAATAGCTTGCTCTTAAATGTGCTCCAAAACAAATGCCGCACATCTGTGCATATGATTCCCAACTCGTTCTAACATCCCCGGAACGAAGTGACTGCTGCCGACCAAGTCTTAGATACGTGTTGTGTTACAAAAGTTGCAAGTCATTGTTTATTAGTGTTCAAAGTTAATTAGTGTCGAAGGTAACCTGCTGATCAAAGTTAATTACAGATCATAGTTAATAAGTGTTCAGAGTTACTTAATTTGCATTGATACTTCCTGGTCAAAGTTACTTTATATAGAGACTTACTGTTGAAAGATACTTCTGATTATAGATACTTACTGTTCAGAGTTAATTACTGATCAGAGTTACTCACTGGTCATAGTTACTTGCTGGTCATAGATACTTACTGTTCAGAGTAACGTTTTGTTCTTAGAAGCTTACTGAGTGTAGTTAATTACTGGTCATAGTTAATTACTGATCATAGTTCTATAAATCGTCCGATTGTTCCTAGGGCAGCTATATATATGTATATATATAGTCCACCGATTCGGCATGCTCCGATTTATTTACCAGTAAAATTATATAGAAGAAAAACTCCATAGTTTCGTTCAAATAGCTTGCTCTTAAATGTGCTCCAAAACAAATGCCGCACATCTGTGCATATGATTCCCAACTCGTTCTAACATCCCCGGAACGAAGTGACTGCTGCCGACCAAGTCTTAGATACGTGTTGTTTTACAAAAGTTGCAAGTCATTGTTTATTAGTGTTCAAAGTTAATTAGTGTCCAAAGTAACCTACTGATCAAAGTTAATTACAGATCATAGTTAATAAGTGTTCAGAGTTACTTAATTTGCATTGATACTTCCTGGACAAAGGTACTATCTAAAGAGACTTACTGTTGAAAGATACTTCTGATTATAGATACTTACTGTTGAGAGTTAATTACTGATCAGAGTTACTCACTGGTCATAGTTACTTGCTGGTCATAGATACTTACTGTTCAGAGAAACTTAATGTTCTTAGAAACTTACTGATCATAGTTAATAACTGGTCATAGTTCTATAAATCGTCCGATTGTTCCTATGGCAGCTATATATATGTATATATATAGTCCACCGATTCGGCATGCTCCGATTTATTTACCAGTAAAATTATATAGAAGAAAAACTCCATAGTTTCGTTCAAATAGCTTGCTCTTAAATGTGCTCCAAAACAAATGCCGCACATCTGTGCATATGATTCCCAACTCGTTCTAACATCCCCGGAACGAAGTGACTGCTGCCTACCAAGTCTTAGATACGTGTTGTGTTACAAAAGTTGCAAGTCATTGTTTATTATTGTTCAAAGTTAATTAGTGTCGAAGGTAACCTACTGATCAAAATTAATTACTGATCATAGTTAATAAGTGTTCAGAGTTACTTAATTTGCATTGATACTTCCTGGTCAAAGGTACTATCTAAAGAGACTTACTGTTGAAAGATACTTCTGATTATAGATACTTACTGTTCAGAGTTAATTACTGATCAGAGTTACTCACTGGTCAAAGTTACTTGCTGGTCATAGATACTTACTGTTCAGAGTAACTTAATGTTCTTAGAAACTTACTGATCACAGTTAATAACTGATCATAGTTCTATAAATCGTCCGATTGTTCCTATGGCAGCTATATATATGTATATATATAGTCCACCGATTCGGCATGCTCCGATTTATTTACCAGTAAAATTATATAGAAGTAAAGTTCCATAGTTTCGTTCAAAAAGCTTGCTCTTAAATGTGTTTCAAAACAAATGGCGCACATCTGTGCATATGATTCCCAACTCGTTCTAACATCCCCGGAACGAAGTGACTGCTGCCGACCAAGTCTTAGATACGTGTTGTGTTACAAAAGTTGCAAGTCATTGTTTATTAGTGTTCAAAGTTAATTAGTGTCGAAGGTAACCTACTGATCAAAATTAATTACTGATCATAGTTAATAAGTGTTCAGAGTTACTTAATTTGCATTGATACTTCCTGGTCAAAGGTACTATCTAAAGAGACTTACTGTTGAAAGATACTTCTGATTATAGATACTTACTGTTCAGAGTTAATTACTGATCAGAGTTACTCACTGGTCATAGTTACTTGCTGGTCATAGTTACTTGCTGGTCATAGTTACTTGCTGGTCATAGATACTTACTGTTCAGAGAAACTTAATGTTCTTAGAAACTTTCTGATCATAGTTCTATAAATCGTCCGATTTTTCCTATGGCAGCTATATATATGTATATATATAGTCCACCGATTCGGCATGCTCCGATTTATTTACCAGTAAAATTATATAGAAGAAAAACTCCATAGTTTCGTTCAAATAGCTTGCTCTTAAATGTGCTCCAAAACAAATGCCGCACATCTGTGCATATGATTCCCAACTCGTTCTAACATCCCCGGAACGAAGTGACTGCTGCCGACCAAGTCTTAGATACGTGTTGTGTTACAAAAGTTGCAAGTCATTGTTTATTAGTGTTCAAAGTTGATTAGTGTCCAAAGTAACCTACTGATTAAAGTTAATTACTGATCATAGTTAATAAGTGTTCAGAGTTACTTAATTTGCATTGATACTTCCTGGTCAAAGTTTCTTTATATAGAGACTTACTGTTGAAAGATACTTCTGATTATAGATACTTACTGTTCAGAGTTAATTACTGATCAGAGTTACTCACTGGTCATAGATACTTGCTGGTCATAGATACTTACTGTTCAGAGAAACTTAATGTTCTTAGAAACTTTCTGATCATAGTTCTATAAATCGTCCGATTGTTCCTATGGCAGCTATATATATGTATATATATAGTCCACCGATTCGGCATGCTCCGATTTATTTACCAGTAAAATTATATAGAAGAAAAACTCCATAGTTTCGTTCAAATAGCTTGCTCTTAAATGTGCTCCAAAACAAATGCCGCACATCTGTGCATATGATTCCCAACTCGTTCTAACATCCCCGGAACGAAGTGACTGCTGCCGACCAAGTCTTAGATACGTGTTGTTTTACAAAAGTTGCAAGTCATTGTTTATTAGTGTTCAAAGTTAATTAGTGTCCAAAGTAACCTACTGATCAAAGTTAATTACTGATCATAGTTAATAAGTGTTCAGAGTTACTTAATTTGCATTGATACTTCCTGGTCAAAGTTTCTTTATATAGAGACTTACTGTTGAAAGATACTTCTGATTATAGATACTTTCTGTTGAGAGTTAATTACTGATCAGAGTTACTCACTGGTCATAGTTACTTGCTGGTCATAGATACTTACTGTTCAGAGTAACTTAATGTTCTTAGAAACTTTCTGATCATAGTTCTATAAATCGTCCGATTGTTCCTATGGCAGCTATATATATGTATATATATAGTCCACCGATTCGGCATGCTCCGATTTATTTACCAGTAAAATTATATAGAAGAAAAACTCCATAGTTTCGTTCAAATAGCTTGCTCTTAAATGTGCTCCAAAACAAATGCCGCACATCTGTGCATATGATTCCCAACTCGTTCTAACATCCCCGGAACGAAGTGACTGCTGCCGACCAAGTCTTAGATACGTGTTGTGTTACAAAAGTTGCAAGTCATTGTTTATTAGTGTTCAAAGTTGATTAGTGTCCAAAGTAACCTGCTGATCAAAGTTAATTACAGATCATAGTTAATAAGTGTTCAGAGTTACTTAATTTGCATTGATACTTCCTGGTCAAAGTTTCTTTATATAGAGACTTACTATTGAAAGATACTTCTGATTATAGATACTTACTGTTCAGAGTAACTTAATGTTCATAGAAACATACTGATTGTAGTTAATTACTGGTCATAGTTAATTACTGATCATAGTTCTATAAATCGTCCGATTTTTCCTATGGCAGCTATATATATGTATATATATAGTCCACCGATTCGGCATGCTCCGATTTATTTACCAGTAAAATTATATAGAAGAAAAACTCCATAGTTTCGTTCAAATAGCTTGCTCTTAAATGTGCTCCAAAACAAATGCCGCACATCTGTGCATATGATTCCCAACTCGTTCTAACATCCCCGGAACGAAGTGACTGCTGCCGACCAAGTCTTAGATACGTGTTGTGTTACAAAAGTTGCAAGTCATTGTTTATTAGTGTTCAAAGTTGATTAGTGTCCAAAGTAACCTGCTGATCAAAGTTAATTACAGATCATAGTTAATAAGTGTTCAGAGTTACTTAATTTGCATTGATACTTTCTGGTCAAAGTTACTTTATATAGAGACTTACTGTTGAAAGATACTTCTGATTATAGATACTTACTGTTGAGAGTTAATTACTGATCAGAGTTACTCACTGGTCATAGTTACTTGCTGGTCATAGATACTTACTGTTCAGAGTAACGTTTTGTTCTTAGAAGCTTACTGAGCGTAGTTAATTACTGGTCATAGTTAATTACTGATCATAGTTCTATAAATCGTCCGATTGTTCCTATGGCAGCTATATATATGAATATATATAGTCCACCGATTCGGCATGTTCCGATTTATATACCAGTAAAATTATATAGAAGAAAAACTCCATAGTGTCGTTCAAATAGCTTGCTCTTAAATGTGCTCCAAAACAAATGCCGCACATCTGTGCATATGATTCCCAACTCGTTCTAACATCCCCGGAACGAAGTGACTGCTGCCGACCAAGTCTTAGATACGTGTTGTTTTACAAAAGTTGCAAGTCATTGTTTATTAGTGTTCAAAGTTAATTAGTGTCCAAAGTAACCTACTGATCAAAGTTAATTACTGATCATAGTTAATAAGTGTTCAGAGTTACTTAATTTGCATTGATACTTCCTGGTCAAAGTTTCTTTATATAGAGACTTACTGTTGAAAGATTCTTCTGATTATAGATACTTTCTGTTGAGAGTTAATTACTGATCAGAGTTACTCACTGGTCATAGTTACTTGCTGGTCATAGATACTTACTGTTCAGAGTAACTTAATGTTCTTAGAAACTTTCTGATCATAGTTCTATAAATCGTCCGATTGTTCCTATGGCAGCTATATATATGTATATATATAGTCCACCGATTCGGCATGCTCCGATTTATTTACCAGTAAAATTATATAGAAGAAAAACTCCATAGTTTCGTTCAAATAGCTTGCTCTTAAATGTGCTCCAAAACAAATGCCGCACATCTGTGCATATGATTCCCAACTCGTTCTAACATCCCCGGAACGAAGTGACTGCTGCCGACCAAGTCTTAGATACGTGTTGTGTTACAAAAGTTGCAAGTCATTGTTTATTAGTGTTCAAAGTTGATTAGTGTCCAAAGTAACCTGCTGATCAAAGTTAATTACAGATCATAGTTAATAAGTGTTCAGAGTTACTTAATTTGCATTGATACTTCCTGGTCAAAGTTTCTTTATATAGAGACTTACTATTGAAAGATACTTCTGATTATAGATACTTACTGTTCAGAGTAACTTAATGTTCATAGAAACATACTGATTGTAGTTAATTACTGGTCATAGTTAATTACTGATCATAGTTCTATAAATCGTCCGATTTTTCCTATGGCAGCTATATATATGTATATATATAGTCCACCGATTCGGCATGCTCCGATTTATTTACCAGTAAAATTATATAGAAGAAAAACTCCATAGTGTCGTTCAAATAGCTTGCTCTTAAATGTGCTCCAAAACAAATTCCGCACATCTGTGCATATGATTCCCAACTCGTTCTAACATCCCCGGAACGAAGTGACTGCTGCCGACCAAGTCTTAGATACGTGTTGTTTTACAAAAGTTGCAAGTCATTGTTTATTAGTGTTCAAAGTTAATTAGTGTCCAAAGTAACCTACTGATCAAAGTTAATTACAGATCATAGTTAATAAGTGTTCAGAGTTACTTAATTTGCATTGATACTTCCTGGTCAAAGGTACTATCTAAAGAGACTTACTGTTGAAAGATACTTCTGATTATAGATACTTACTGTTGAGAGTTAATTACTGATCAGAGTTACTCACTGGTCATAGTTACTTGCTGGTCATAGATACTTACTGTTCAGAGAAACTTAATGTTCTTAGAAACTTTCTGATCATAGTTCTATAAATCGTCCGATTTTTCCTATGGCAGCTATATATATGTATATATATAGTCCACCGATTCGGCATGCTCCGATTTATTTACCAGTAAAATTATATAGAAGAAAAACTCCATAGTTTCGTTCAAATAGCTTGCTCTTAAATGTGCTCCAAAACAAATGCCGCACATCTGTGCATATGATTCCCAACTCGTTCTAACATCCCCGGAACGAAGTGACTGCTGCCGACCAAGTCTTAGATACGTGTTGTTTTACAAAAGTTGCAAGTCATTGTTTATTAGTGTTCAAAGTTAATTAGTGTCCAAAGTAACCTACTGATCAAAGTTAATTACAGATCATAGTTAATAAGTGTTCAGAGTTACTTAATTTGCATTGATACTTCCTGGTCAAAGGTACTATCTAAAGAGACTTACTGTTGAAAGATACTTCTGATTATAGATACTTACTGTTCAGAGTAACTTAATGTTCTTAGAAACTTTCTGATCATAGTTCTATAAATCGTCCGATTTTTCCTATGGCAGCTATATATATGTATATATATAGTCCACCGATTCGGCATGCTCCGATTTATTTACCAGTAAAATTATATAGAAGAAAAACTCCATAGTTTCGTTCAAATAGCTTGCTCTTAAATGTGCTCCAAAACAAATGCCGCACATCTGTGCATATGATTCCCAACTCGTTCTAACATCCCCGGAACGAAGTGACTGCTGCCGACCAAGTCTTAGATACGTGTTGTGTTACAAAAGTTGCAAGTCATTGTTTATTAGTGTTCAAAGTTGATTAGTGTCCAAAGTAACCTGCTGATCAAAGTTAATTACAGATCATAGTTAATAAGTGTTCAGAGTTACTTAATTTGCATTGATACTTCCTGGTCAAAGTTTCTTTATATAGAGACTTACTGTTGAAAGATACTTCTGATTATAGATACTTACTGTTCAGAGTAACTTAATGTTCATAGAAGCATACTGATTGTAGTTAATTACTGGTCATAGTTAATTATTGATCATAGTTCTATAAATCGTCCGATTTTTCCTATGGCAGCTATATATATGAATATATATAGTCCACCGATTCGGCATGTTCCGATTTATATACCAGTAAAATTATATAGAAGAAAAACTCCATAGTGTCGTTCAAATAGCTTGCTCTTAAATGTGCTCCAAAACAAATGCCGCACATCTGTGCATATGATTCCCAACTCGTTCTAACATCCCCGGAACGAAGTGACTGCTGCCGACCAAGTCTTAGATACGTGTTGTGTTACAAAAGTTGCAAGTCATTGTTTATTAGTGTCCAAAGTAACCTGCTGATCAAAGTTAATTACAGAACATAGTTATTAAGTGTTCAGAGTTACTTAATTTGCTTTGATACTTTCTGGTCAAAGTTACTTTATAAAGAGACTTACTGTTGAAAGATACTTCTGATTATAGATACTTACTGTTCAGAGTTAATTACTGATCAGAGTTACTCACTGGTCATAGTTACTTGCTGGTCATAGATACTTACTGTTCAGAGCAACGTTTTGTTCTTAGAAACTTACTGAGCGTAGTTAATTACTGGTCATAGTTAATTACTGATCATAGTTCTATAAATCGTCCGATTGTTCCTATGGCAGTTATATATATGTATATATATAGTCCACCGATTCGGCATGCTCCGATTTATTTACCAGTAAAATTATATAGAAGAAAAACTCCATAGTGTCGTTCAAATAGCTTGCTCTTAAATGTGCTCCAAAACAAATGCCGCACATCTGTGCATATGATTCCCAACTCGTTCTAACATCCCCGGAACGAAGTGACTGCTGCCGACCAAGTCTTAGATACGTGTTGTGTTACAAAAGTTGCAAGTCATTGTTTATTAGTGTTCAAAGTCGATTAGTGTCCAAAGTAACCTGCTGATCAAAGTTAATTACAGATCATAGTTAATAAGTGTTCAGAGTTACTTAATTTGCATTGATACTTCCTGGTCAAAGTTTCTTTATATAGAGACTTACTGTTGAAAGATACTTCTGATTATAGATACTTACTGTTCAGAGTAACTTAATGTTCATAGAAACATACTGATTGTAGTTAATTACTGGTCATAGTTAATTATTGATCATAGTTCTATAAATCGTCCGATTTTTCCTATGGCAGCTATATATATGAATATATATAGTCCACCGATTCGGCATGTTCCGATTTATATACCAGTAAAATTATATAGAAGAAAAACTCCATAGTGTCGTTCAAATAGCTTGCTCTTAAATGTGCTCCAAAACAAATGCCGCACATCTGTGCATATGATTCCCAACTCGTTCTAACATCCCCGGAACGAAGTGACTGCTGCCGACCAAGTCTTAGATACGTGTTGTGTTACAAAAGTTGCAAGTCATTGTTTATTAGTGTTCAAAGTTGATTAGTGTCCAAAGTAACCTGCTGATCAAAGTTAATTACAGATCATAGTTAATAAGTGTTCAGAGTTACTTAATTTGCATTGATACTTCCTGGTCAAAGTTTCTTTATATAGAGACTTACTGTTGAAAGATACTTCTGATTATAGATACTTACTGTTCAGAGTAACTTAATGTTCATAGAAACATACTGATTGTAGTTAATTACTGGTCATAGTTAATTATTGATCATAGTTCTATAAATCGTCCGATTTTTCCTATGGCAGCTATATATATGAATATATATAGTCCACCGATTCGGCATGTTCCGATTTATATACCAGTAAAATTATATAGAAGAAAAACTCCATAGTGTCGTTCAAATAGCTTGCTCTTAAATGTGCTCCAAAACAAATGCCGCACATCTGTGCATATGATTCCCAACTCGTTCTAACATCCCCGGAACGAAGTGACTGCTGCCGACCAAGTCTTAGATACGTGTTGTGTTACAAAAGTTGCAAGTCATTGTTTATTAGTGTCCAAAGTAACCTGCTGATCAAAGTTAATTACAGAACATAGTTATTAAGTGTTCAGAGTTACTTAATTTGCTTTGATACTTTCTGGTCAAAGTTACTTTATATAGAGACTTACTGTTGAAAGATACTTCTGATTATAGATACTTACTGTTCAGAGTTAATTACTGATCAGAGTTACTCACTGGTCATAGTTACTTGCTGGTCATAGATACTTACTGTTCAGAGCAACGTTTTGTTCTTAGAAACTTACTGAGCGTAGTTAATTACTGGTCATAGTTAATTACTGATCATAGTTCTATAAATCGTCCGATTGTTCCTATGGCAGTTATATATATGTATATATATAGTCCACCGATTCGGCATGCTCCGATTTATTTACCAGTAAAATTATATAGAAGAAAAACTCCATAGTGTCGTTCAAATAGCTTGCTCTTAAATGTGCTCCAAAACAAATGCCGCACATCTGTGCATATGATTCCCAACTCGTTCTAACATCCCCGGAACGAAGTGACTGCTGCCGACCAAGTCTTAGATACGTGTTGTGTTACAAAAGTTGCAAGTCATTGTTTATTAGTGTTCAAAGTTGATTAGTGTCCAAAGTAACCTGCTGATCAAAGTTAATTACAGATCATAGTTAATAAGTGTTCAGAGTTACTTAATTTGCATTGATACTTCCTGGTCAAAGTTTCTTTATATAGAGACTTACTGTTGAAAGATACTTCTGATTATAGATACGTACTGTTCAGAGTAACTTAATGTTCATAGAAACATACTGATTGTAGTTAATTACTGGTCATAGTTAATTACTGATCATAGTTCTATAAATCGTCCGATTTTTCCTATGGCAGCTATATATATGTATATATATAGTCCACCGATTCGGCATGCTCCGATTTATTTACCAGTAAAATTATATAGAAGAAAAACTCCATAGTTTCGTTCAAATAGCTTGCTCTTAAATGTGCTCCAAAACAAATGCCGCACATCTGTGCATATGATTCCCAACTCGTTCTAACATCCCCGGAACGAAGTGACTGCTGCCGACCAAGTCTTAGATACGTGTTGTGTTACAAAAGTTGCAAGTCATTGTTTATTAGTGTTCAAAGTCGATTAGTGTCCAAAGTAACCTGCTGATCAAAGTTAATTACAGATCATAGTTAATAAGTGTTCAGAGTTACTTAATTTGCATTGATACTTCCTGGTCAAAGGTACTATCTAAAGAGACTTACTGTTGAAAGATACTTCTGATTATAGATACTTACTGTTCAGGGTAACTTAATGTTCTTAGAAACTTTCTGATCATAGTTCTATAAATCGTCCGATTGTTCCTATGGCAGTTATATATATGTATATATATAGTCCACCGATTCGGCATGCTCCGATTTATTTACCAGTAAAATTATATAGAAGAAAAACTCCATAGTTTCGTTCAAATAGCTTGCTCTTAAATGTGCTCCAAAACAAATGCCGCACATCTGTGCATATGATTCCCAACTCGTTCTAACATCCCCGGAACGAAGTGACTGCTGCCGACCAAGTCTTAGATACGTGTTGTTTTACAAAAGTTGCAAGTCATTGTTTATTAGTGTTCAAAGTTAATTAGTCTCCAAAGTAACCTACTGATCAAAGTTAATTACAGATCATAGTTAATAAGTGTTCAGAGTTACTTAATTTGCATTGATACTTCCTGGTCAAAGTTTCTTTATATAGAGACTTACTGTTGAAAGATACTTCTGATTATAGATACTTACTGTTCAGAGTAACTTAATGTTCTTAGAAACTTTCTGATCATAGTTCTATAAATCGTCCGATTGTTCCTATGGCAGTTATATATATGTATATATATAGTCCACCGATTCGGCATGCTCCGATTTATTTACCAGTAAAATTATATAGAAGAAAAACTCCATAGTTTCGTTCAAATAGCTTGCTCTTAAATGTGCTCCAAAACAAATGCCGCACATCTGTGCATATGATTCCCAACTCGTTCTAACATCCCCGGAACGAAGTGACTGCTGCCGACCAAGTCTTAGATACGTGTTGTGTTACAAAAGTTGCAAGTCATTGTTTATTAGTGTTCAAAGTTGATTAGTGTCCAAAGTAACCTGCTGATCAAAGTTAATTACAGATCATAGTTAATAAGTGTTCAGAGTTACTTAATTTGCATTGATACTTCCTGGTCAAAGTTTCTTTATATAGAGACTTACTATTGAAAGATACTTCTGATTATAGATACTTACTGTTCAGAGTAACTTAATGTTCATAGAAACATACTGATTGTAGTTAATTACTGGTCATAGTTAATTACTGATCATAGTTCTATAAATCGTCCGATTTTTCCTATGGCAGCTATATATATGTATATATATAGTCCACCGATTCGGCATGCTCCGATTTATTTACCAGTAAAATTATATAGAAGAAAAACTCCATAGTGTCGTTCAAATAGCTTGCTCTTAAATGTGCTCCAAAACAAATTCCGCACATCTGTGCATATGATTCCCAACTCGTTCTAACATCCCCGGAACGAAGTGACTGCTGCCGACCAAGTCTTAGATACGTGTTGTTTTACAAAAGTTGCAAGTCATTGTTTATTAGTGTTCAAAGTTAATTAGTGTCCAAAGTAACCTACTGATCAAAGTTAATTACAGATCATAGTTAATAAGTGTTCAGAGTTACTTAATTTGCATTGATACTTCCTGGTCAAAGGTACTATCTAAAGAGACTTACTGTTGAAAGATACTTCTGATTATAGATACTTACTGTTGAGAGTTAATTACTGATCAGAGTTACTCACTGGTCATAGTTACTTGCTGGTCATAGATACTTACTGTTCAGAGAAACTTAATGTTCTTAGAAACTTTCTGATCATAGTTCTATAAATCGTCCGATTTTTCCTATGGCAGCTATATATATGTATATATATAGTCCACCGATTCGGCATGCTCCGATTTATTTACCAGTAAAATTATATAGAAGAAAAACTCCATAGTTTCGTTCAAATAGCTTGCTCTTAAATGTGCTCCAAAACAAATGCCGCACATCTGTGCATATGATTCCCAACTCGTTCTAACATCCCCGGAACGAAGTGACTGCTGCCGACCAAGTCTTAGATACGTGTTGTTTTACAAAAGTTGCAAGTCATTGTTTATTAGTGTTCAAAGTTAATTAGTGTCCAAAGTAACCTACTGATCAAAGTTAATTACAGATCATAGTTAATAAGTGTTCAGAGTTACTTAATTTGCATTGATACTTCCTGGTCAAAGGTACTATCTAAAGAGACTTACTGTTGAAAGATACTTCTGATTATAGATACTTACTGTTCAGAGTAACTTAATGTTCTTAGAAACTTTCTGATCATAGTTCTATAAATCGTCCGATTTTTCCTATGGCAGCTATATATATGTATATATATAGTCCACCGATTCGGCATGCTCCGATTTATTTACCAGTAAAATTATATAGAAGAAAAACTCCATAGTTTCGTTCAAATAGCTTGCTCTTAAATGTGCTCCAAAACAAATGCCGCACATCTGTGCATATGATTCCCAACTCGTTCTAACATCCCCGGAACGAAGTGACTGCTGCCGACCAAGTCTTAGATACGTGTTGTGTTACAAAAGTTGCAAGTCATTGTTTATTAGTGTTCAAAGTTGATTAGTGTCCAAAGTAACCTGCTGATCAAAGTTAATTACAGATCATAGTTAATAAGTGTTCAGAGTTACTTAATTTGCATTGATACTTCCTGGTCAAAGTTTCTTTATATAGAGACTTACTGTTGAAAGATACTTCTGATTATAGATACTTACTGTTCAGAGTAACTTAATGTTCATAGAAGCATACTGATTGTAGTTAATTACTGGTCATAGTTAATTATTGATCATAGTTCTATAAATCGTCCGATTTTTCCTATGGCAGCTATATATATGAATATATATAGTCCACCGATTCGGCATGTTCCGATTTATATACCAGTAAAATTATATAGAAGAAAAACTCCATAGTGTCGTTCAAATAGCTTGCTCTTAAATGTGCTCCAAAACAAATGCCGCACATCTGTGCATATGATTCCCAACTCGTTCTAACATCCCCGGAACGAAGTGACTGCTGCCGACCAAGTCTTAGATACGTGTTGTGTTACAAAAGTTGCAAGTCATTGTTTATTAGTGTCCAAAGTAACCTGCTGATCAAAGTTAATTACAGAACATAGTTATTAAGTGTTCAGAGTTACTTAATTTGCTTTGATACTTTCTGGTCAAAGTTACTTTATAAAGAGACTTACTGTTGAAAGATACTTCTGATTATAGATACTTACTGTTCAGAGTTAATTACTGATCAGAGTTACTCACTGGTCATAGTTACTTGCTGGTCATAGATACTTACTGTTCAGAGCAACGTTTTGTTCTTAGAAACTTACTGAGCGTAGTTAATTACTGGTCATAGTTAATTACTGATCATAGTTCTATAAATCGTCCGATTGTTCCTATGGCAGTTATATATATGTATATATATAGTCCACCGATTCGGCATGCTCCGATTTATTTACCAGTAAAATTATATAGAAGAAAAACTCCATAGTGTCGTTCAAATAGCTTGCTCTTAAATGTGCTCCAAAACAAATGCCGCACATCTGTGCATATGATTCCCAACTCGTTCTAACATCCCCGGAACGAAGTGACTGCTGCCGACCAAGTCTTAGATACGTGTTGTGTTACAAAAGTTGCAAGTCATTGTTTATTAGTGTTCAAAGTTGATTAGTGTCCAAAGTAACCTGCTGATCAAAGTTAATTACAGATCATAGTTAATAAGTGTTCAGAGTTACTTAATTTGCATTGATACTTCCTGGTCAAAGTTTCTTTATATAGAGACTTACTGTTGAAAGATACTTCTGATTATAGATACGTACTGTTCAGAGTAACTTAATGTTCATAGAAACATACTGATTGTAGTTAATTACTGGTCATAGTTAATTACTGATCATAGTTCTATAAATCGTCCGATTTTTCCTATGGCAGCTATATATATGTATATATATAGTCCACCGATTCGGCATGCTCCGATTTATTTACCAGTAAAATTATATAGAAGAAAAACTCCATAGTTTCGTTCAAATAGCTTGCTCTTAAATGTGCTCCAAAACAAATGCCGCACATCTGTGCATATGATTCCCAACTCGTTCTAACATCCCCGGAACGAAGTGACTGCTGCCGACCAAGTCTTAGATACGTGTTGTGTTACAAAAGTTGCAAGTCATTGTTTATTAGTGTTCAAAGTCGATTAGTGTCCAAAGTAACCTGCTGATCAAAGTTAATTACAGATCATAGTTAATAAGTGTTCAGAGTTACTTAATTTGCATTGATACTTCCTGGTCAAAGGTACTATCTAAAGAGACTTACTGTTGAAAGATACTTCTGATTATAGATACTTACTGTTCAGGGTAACTTAATGTTCTTAGAAACTTTCTGATCATAGTTCTATAAATCGTCCGATTGTTCCTATGGCAGTTATATATATGTATATATATAGTCCACCGATTCGGCATGCTCCGATTTATTTACCAGTAAAATTATATAGAAGAAAAACTCCATAGTTTCGTTCAAATAGCTTGCTCTTAAATGTGCTCCAAAACAAATGCCGCACATCTGTGCATATGATTCCCAACTCGTTCTAACATCCCCGGAACGAAGTGACTGCTGCCGACCAAGTCTTAGATACGTGTTGTTTTACAAAAGTTGCAAGTCATTGTTTATTAGTGTTCAAAGTTAATTAGTCTCCAAAGTAACCTACTGATCAAAGTTAATTACAGATCATAGTTAATAAGTGTTCAGAGTTACTTAATTTGCATTGATACTTCCTGGTCAAAGTTTCTTTATATAGAGACTTACTGTTGAAAGATACTTCTGATTATAGATACTTACTGTTCAGAGTAACTTAATGTTCTTAGAAACTTTCTGATCATAGTTCTATAAATCGTCCGATTGTTCCTATGGCAGTTATATATATGTATATATATAGTCCACCGATTCGGCATGCTCCGATTTATTTACCAGTAAAATTATATAGAAGAAAAACTCCATAGTTTCGTTCAAATAGCTTGCTCTTAAATGTGCTCCAAAACAAATGCCGCACATCTGTGCATATGATTCCCAACTCGTTCTAACATCCCCGGAACGAAGTGACTGCTGCCGACCAAGTCTTATATACGTGTTGTGTTACAAAAGTTGCAAGTCATTGTTTATTATTGTTCAAAGTTAATTAGTGTCGAAGGTAACCTACTGATCAAAATTAATTACTGATCATAGTTAATAAGTGTTCAGAGTTACTTAATTTGCATTGATACTTCCTGGTCAAAGGTACTATCTAAAGAGACTTACTGTTGAAAGATACTTCTGATTATAGATACTTACTGTTCAGGGTAACTTAATGTTCTTAGAAACTTTCTGATCATAGTTCTATAAATCGTCCGATTGTTCCTATGGCAGTTATATATATGTATATATATAGTCCACCGATTCGGCATGCTCCGATTTATTTACCAGTAAAATTATATAGAAGAAAAACTCCATAGTTTCGTTCAAATAGCTTGCTCTTAAATGTGCTCCAAAACAAATGCCGCACATCTGTGCATATGATTCCCAACTCGTTCTAACATCCCCGGAACGAAGTGACTGCTGCCGACCAAGTCTTAGATACGTGTTGTTTTACAAAAGTTGCAAGTCATTGTTTATTAGTGTTCAAAGTTAATTAGTCTCCAAAGTAACCTACTGATCAAAGTTAATTACAGATCATAGTTAATAAGTGTTCAGAGTTACTTAATTTGCATTGATACTTCCTGGTCAAAGTTTCTTTATATAGAGACTTACTGTTGAAAGATACTTCTGATTATAGATACTTACTGTTCAGAGTAACTTAATGTTCTTAGAAACTTTCTGATCATAGTTCTATAAATCGTCCGATTGTTCCTATGGCAGTTATATATATGTATATATATAGTCCACCGATTCGGCATGCTCCGATTTATTTACCAGTAAAATTATATAGAAGAAAAACTCCATAGTTTCGTTCAAATAGCTTGCTCTTAAATGTGCTCCAAAACAAATGCCGCACATCTGTGCATATGATTCCCAACTCGTTCTAACATCCCCGGAACGAAGTGACTGCTGCCGACCAAGTCTTATATACGTGTTGTGTTACAAAAGTTGCAAGTCATTGTTTATTATTGTTCAAAGTTAATTAGTGTCGAAGGTAACCTACTGATCAAAATTAATTACTGATCATAGTTAATAAGTGTTCAGAGTTACTTAATTTGCATTGATACTTCCTGGTCAAAGGTACTATCTAAAGAGACTTACTGTTGAAAGATACTTCTGATTATAGATACTTACTGTTCAGAGTTAATTACTGATCAGAGTTACTCACTGGTCAAAGTTACTGGCTGGTCATAGATACTTACTGTTCAGAGTAACTTAATGTTCTTAGAAACTTACTGATCATAGTTAATAACTGATCATAGTTCTATAAATCGTCCGATTGTTCCTATGGCAGCTATATATATGTATATATATAGTCCACCGATTCGGCATGCTCCGATTTATTTACCAGTAAAATTATATAGAAGTAAAGTTCCATAGTTTCGTTCAAAAAGCTTGCTCTTAAATGTGTTTCAAAACAAATGGCGCACATCTGTGCATATGATTCCCAACTCGTTCTAACATCCCCGGAACGAAGTGACTGCTGCCGACCAAGTCTTAGATACGTGTTGTGTTACAAAAGTTGCAAGTCATTGTTTATTAGTGTTCAAAGTTAATTAGTGTCGAAGGTAACCTACTGATCAAAATTAATTACAGATCATAGTTAATAAGTGTTCAGAGTTACTTAATTTGCATTGATACTTCCTGGTCAAAGGTACTATCTAAAGAGACTTACTGTTGAAAGATACTTCTGATTATAGATACTTACTGTTCAGAGTTAATTACTGATCAGAGTTACTCACTGGTCATAGATACTTGCTGGTCATAGATACTTACTGTTCAGAGAAACTTAATGTTCTTAGAAACTTTCTGATCATAGTTCTATAAATCGTCCGATTGTTCCTATGGCAGCTATATATATGTATATATATAGTCCACCGATTCGGCATGCTCCGATTTATTTACCAGTAAAATTATATAGAAGTAAAGTTCCATAGTTTCGTTCAAAAAGCTTGCTCTTAAATGTGTTTCAAAACAAATGGCGCACATCTGTGCATATGATTCCCAACTCGTTCTAACATCCCCGGAACGAAGTGACTGCTGCCGACCAAGTCTTAGATACGTGTTGTTTTACAAAAGTTGCAAGTCATTGTTTATTAGTGTTCAAAGTTAATTAGTGTCCAAAGTAACCTACTGATCAAAGTTAATTACTGATCATAGTTAATAAGTGTTCAGAGTTACTTAATTTGCATTGATACTTTCTGGTCAAAGTTTCTTTATATAGAGACTTACTGTTGAAAGATACTTCTGATTATAGATACTTTCTGTTGAGAGTTAATTACTGATCAGAGTTACTCACTGGTCATAGTTACTTGCTGGTCATAGATACTTACTGTTCAGAGTAACTTAATGTTCTTAGAAACTTTCTGATCATAGTTCTATAAATCGTCCGATTGTTCCTATGGCAGCTATATATATGTATATATATAGTCCACCGATTCGGCATGCTCCGATTTATTTACCAGTAAAATTATATAGAAGAAAAACTCCATAGTTTCGTTCAAATAGCTTGCTCTTAAATGTGCTCCAAAACAAATGCCGCACATCTGTGCATATGATTCCCAACTCGTTCTAACATCCCCGGAACGAAGTGACTGCTGCCGACCAAGTCTTAGATACGTGTTGTGTTACAAAAGTTGCAAGTCATTGTTTATTAGTGTCCAAAGTAACCTGCTGATCAAAGTTAATTACAGATCATAGTTATTAAGTGTTCAGAGTTACTTAATTTGCATTGATACTTTCTGGTCAAAGTTACTTTATATAGAGACTTACTGTTGAAAGATACTTCTGATTATAGATACTTACTGTTCAGAGTTAATTACTGATCAGAGTTACTCACTGGTCATAGTTACTTGCTGGTCATAGATACTTACTGTTCAGAGTAACGTTTTGTTCTTAGAAGCTTACTGAGCGTAGTTAATTACTGGTCATAGGTAATTACTGATCATAGTTCTATAAATCGTCCGATTGTTCCTATGGCAGTTATATATATGTATATATATAGTCCACCGATTCGGCATGCTCCGATTTATTTACCAGTAAAATTATATAGAAGAAAAACTCCATAGTGTCGTTCAAATAGCTTGCTCTTAAATGTGCTCCAAAACAAATGCCGCACATCTGTGCATATGATTCCCAACTCGTTCTAACATCCCCGGAACGAAGTGACTGCTGCCGACCAAGTCTTAGATACGTGTTGTTACAAAAGTTGCAAGTCATTGTTTATTAGTGTCCAAAGTAACCTGCTGATCAAAGTTAATTACAGATCATAGTTATTAAGTGTTCAGAGTTACTTAATTTGCATTGATACTTTCTGGTCAAAGTTACTTTATATAGAGACTTACTGTTGAAAGATACTTCTGATTATAGATACTTACTGTTCAGAGTAACTTAATGTTCTTAGAAACTTTCTGATCATAGTTCTATAAATCGTCCGATTGTTCCTATGGCAGTTATATATATGTATATATATAGTCCACCGATTCGGCATGCTCCGATTTATTTACCAGTAAAATTATATAGAAGAAAAACTCCATAGTTTCGTTCAAATAGCTTGCTCTTAAATGTGCTCCAAAACAAATGCCGCACATCTGTGCATATGATTCCCAACTCGTTCTAACATCCCCGGAACGAAGTGACTGCTGCCGACCAAGTCTTAGATACGTGTTGTTTTACAAAAGTTGCAAGTCATTGTTTATTAGTGTTCAAAGTTAATTAGTCTCCAAAGTAACCTACTGATCAAAGTTAATTACAGATCATAGTTAATAAGTGTTCAGAGTTACTTAATTTGCATTGATACTTCCTGGTCAAAGTTTCTTTATATAGAGACTTACTGTTGAAAGATACTTCTGATTATAGATACTTACTGTTCAGAGTTAATTACTGATCAGAGTTACTCACTGGTCATAGATACTTGCTGGTCATAGATACTTACTGTTCAGAGAAACTTTCTGATCATAGTTCTATAAATCGTCCGATTGTTCCTATGGCAGCTATATATATGTATATATATAGTCCACCGATTCGGCATGCTCCGATTTATTTACCAGTAAAATTATATAGAAGAAAAACTCCATAGTTTCGTTCAAATAGCTTGCTCTTAAATGTGCTCCAAAACAAATGCCGCACATCTGTGCATATGATTCCCAACTCGTTCTAACATCCCCGGAACGAAGTGACTGCTGCCGACCAAGTCTTAGATACGTGTTGTGTTACAAAAGTTGCAAGTCATTGTTTATTTGTGTTCAAAGTTAATTAGTGTCGAAGGTAACCTACTGATCAAAATTAATTACTGATCATAGTTAATAAGTGTTCAGAGTTACTTAATTTGCATTGATACTTCCTGGTCAAAGTTACTTTATATAGAGACTTACTGTTGAAAGATACTTCTGATTATAGATACTTACTGTTCAGAGTTAATTACTGATCAGAGTTACTCACTGGTCATAGTTACTTGCTGGTCATAGATACTTACTGTTCAGAGTAACTTAATGTTCTTAGAAACTTACTGATCATAGTTCTATAAATCGTCCGATTGTTCCTATGGCAGCTATATATATGTATCTATATAGTCCACCGATTCGGCATGCTCCGATTTATTTACCAGTAAAATTATATAGAAGAAAAACTCCATAGTTTCGTTCAAATAGCTTGCTCTTAAATGTGCTCCAAAACAAATGCCGCACATCTGTGCATATGATTCCCAACTCGTTCTAACATCCCCGGAACGAAGTGACTGCTGCCGACCAAGTCTTAGATACGTGTTGTGTTACAAAAGTTGCAAGTCATTGTTTATTAGTGTCCAAAGTAACCTACTGATCAAAGTTAATTACAGATCATAGTTAATAAGTGTTCAGAGTTACTTAATTTGCATTGATACTTCCTGGTCAAAGGTACTATCTAAAGAGACTTACTGTTGAAAGATACTTCTGATTATAGATACTTACTGTTGAGAGTTAATTACTGATCAGAGTTACTCACTGGTCATAGTTACTTGCTGGTCATAGATACTTACTGTTCAGAGTAACTTAATGTTCTTAGAAACTTTCTGATCATAGTTCTATAAATCGTCCGATTGTTCCTATGGCAGCTATATATATGTATATATATAGTCCACCGATTCGGCATTCTCCGATTTATTTACCAGTAAAATTATATAGAAGAAAAACTCCATAGTTTCGTTCAAATAGCTTGCTCTTAAATGTGCTCCAAAACAAATGCCGCACATCTGTGCATATGATTCCCAACTCGTTCTAACATCCCCGGAACGAAGTGACTGCTGCCGACCAAGTCTTAGATACGTGTTGTGTTACAAAAGTTGCAAGTCATTGTTTATTTGTGTTCAAATTTAGTGGGTGATCATACATTCTTATTGGTCATAGAAACATACTTTAATATAAATCTTTATATAATTATTTATCGTTCCGCTTACAGTGATGTCAACTATTTGACGAATTCTGCACCGCCGGCGGCTGCCGAGTGGACGTCGTTGCTGAGACCGCTGAGGGGACGCGAACCGGAGGGCATGTGGAACCTGCTATCGATCGTGCGAGAGATGTACAGGCGCTGCGACCGGAATGCAGTCCGATTGCTGGAGATAATCACGGAGGAGTGCATGTCCTGCGACCAGATCCTAATCTGGTGGTTCCAGACCAAGCTGGCGCTAATGATGGGCTCCCACGGACACTCTGGCGGTAAGCACTCGAACACGCACTCCAACTCCACAGCACTGCAGCATGCCTGCAGTTCGCTGTGCGACGAGATCGTGGCCCTGTGGCGTCTAGCGGCCCTGAATCCTGGCCTGGCGCCGGATGAACGCGACATGCTGCACGCCCAGTTCACGGCCTGGCATCTGAAGATCCTCGATCGAGTGGTCAAGAGCCGGATGATGCCGTCGTCGTACACCAATAAGCACCAGCAGAACTCACGCTCCGACACGGAACTCTTCATCGGCTTCAAGCCGGCCATTGAGGCGTGCTACCTGGACTGGGAGGACTATCCCATTGCGGGCGTGACGCACACCCACGACACGAATCCCATCTACTACTCACCCTTCACCTGCTTCAAGCACACGGACCCCAAGTCCGGCGAGTCGGTTAATCCCGGCCAGCTGAACGCAACCCAAGCGGTGATGACAAACAACAAGCACTACAACTACTTCAGCTCCTCCAGCGACCATGGCCTTCATCCGGGCGCCTTTAAGCAGCGTTTGGAGCGACCATTCCGGGAGTCACGCTTCTACAACAATCTCGGCGACCTCGAGGGACCGGGTATGTTGTCCGGAGCAGGAGCATACAGCAGCAGACAGCTTCCTTCGGGGCTGGGCAGCAGCGGCGGAGGCTCTGTGGGTGGAGGCCACGCCACTTCCGGAACTGGAGGCATCGGCCAAATGACCGGCGGAGTTGGAGTAGCTGTCGGAGCGGCATCTGGATCCGGCGACGTGAATCATTCCGCACAGCAGCAGCTGCTGCCCAGTATCTTGTCCGGAGTCAGCGCGTCAGTGGCCAATTCCAAGGGAGGAGGCGGTGGAGGAGGAGGAGGTGGTGCTGGAGTAGTCACTGGCGGCGGCGTCGGCGGAGCCGGAGCTGATGGCAATCGGTCGAGTGCCAGCAGCGAGGGATTTTGTGAGAACGACGATTTCGGCGGAGATACCAGCAGCAGCCACAACTACTGTCCGCCCGGACAGGCGGCGACATCGTCTGTGCCTGGCCAGAAATCCTCCGCGCTCACCGAATCGGACTCGCAGAGCAGCTTCGATGCCGTCTCGCAGCAGAGCAAGGACGACCAGCCAGTGGGAGTCGGCGCAGCAGTTGGCGTAGAGCAGGCATGCTCCACCTCCGACACTTCGTCCGCCTCCTCAGCATCCTCGTCCGCTTCGACGGCATCCGGGAGCTCCAACAGTTCCACGTCATCGATGCTGATGGCCGGACAAGAACTAGCCGCTAGTGCAAGTGTCGGTGGCGGTGTCGGTTCCGTGCAGCAAACGCCGCGTCGCCTGAGCAAGGATGAATCCTTCAGCAGTAGCAGCGATGAGTTCAACCAAGGATCTGGCAGCGGAGCGAGAGGAGAAAGCGCAGCTGACGGCGCAGGAATAGACGGAATGGCTGGCGCAGGAGGAGGAGGAGCAGGCTCATCGGCTGGCGGAGACCTCACGCCAGTGCCCAGCACATCTGCGGCAGCACGAGCTGCCCTGGCAGCCGGATCCTCTGCTGCGATGCCGGCAATGATGCCTGGTACACCACACCACCATCACCATCATCACCACATGTCGTCAGCCGGCGCCGCTGGAGCATTATCGGTGCTGGGACTGGCTGCTGCTCCATCGCTGGATCAGCCCAGCGGTAGCGCCTCGTCGTCATCGTTGGCAGCAGCCCGGGCAGCCGCTGTGGCCGCTTGCAGCGACAAGCCACACGTCTTCTCCAATGTCCGACCGACGGAGGATGCCTGGGACATACTCCTGGCCCGAGCCGAGGGCCTGCATGCCCATGGCCATGGAAGCGAGGCCTGCATCCTGGCCGTGCGCCTGGCCGAGCAAATGCTGGCCAATCCGCCCAATCTGCTTCTGGAACTGCCGCCCGCACCGAAGCGCAAGGGCAAGAAACAGAACGTGAATCCCATCTCGCACCAGTTGACCGTGGTGGCCTCCGCTACGCTGTCCAAATGCGCCTTCCTCTGCACGGTGCTGTCGGAGAACTCGGAGCATTATCACATCGGCTTCCGGATATGCCTGTTCGCCCTAGAGATGCCACGGCCGCCGGCTAGCACCAAGCCGCTGGAGGTGAAGCTGGCAAACCAGGAGGCGGATATACTGGCGCTGCTCAAGCGCCTGCCCCTCGGCTCGGCGGAACTGCAGGTGATTCGCGAACGTGCCGAGCAGCTGCGCAGTGGAACCTTCAAGACGCGCGGAGAAGCCCTGCTGCCGATTAACCTGGCCACATTCATATTCGACGCCCTCGTTCTCCTCAGTCCCGTGGGTGGAGGAGGAGGATCTGCTGCAGCCATGCCGGGTTCAGGAGGACTAGGAGCTGCATCAGGAGCCGGTTCTGGAGCGTCTGGCAAATCCCTGGTCACATCCGGCGGCCGGCTGCTCTTCTACAAACCGCACAGCGATGAGAATCTAGGATTTGATGCTGCTGTGGCCGCCTTGGGACTCAAGGCGAATGTCTCGGAGGCAGAGCATCCATTGCTCTGCGAAGGCACACGGCGGCAGCGCGGAGATCTCGCGCTGACCCTGCTCTCCCACTACAAGGACGAGCCACGCAAGATAGCCAAGATCATGGAGAAGCTGCTGGACAGGGATATACACACGCTGCTCAAGGCACCGCTCCTGCCCGCCTACTACTCGAGCAACCCGCCGGTGAGGACGCCGAGCAACCAGCCTACGCGCAGGGAGGAGCATCACGAGTACGGTGGCAGCGGTAGCTCCGCCGGATGTCCCTCATCCAACTGCAATCCCGTGGCCAATCTGTGCGAGCTCCTGCCGGCGGACTACGGCAGTGTCGGTGGCAACAGTCGACCCCACAGCTCTACGAGCGCCGAACTGGAGCTGAGCATGTGCGCCCTGAGCATGGCCAGCAGTGGCAGCCAGTCGGGGCAGGGCATGGTGCCCACACCGAATGCGGCCGGAGGCGGAACCACTGGGACACCCAACTCTGGCAGCACCACGGCCATTGGAGGCCAGAATCCGAGCGGTAATAATCCGAGTGGCAATGGCGCAGGAGGAGGAGGCAGCGGCGGCGGCGGAAACGGTGGAAATGGAGGCGGTGCCAATGGCGGCAGCTCCAGCAGCAGTCGCAGCAAGGAGAGCCGGTACAAGGGCAAGAGGGCATACCCCTCGATACCCAACCAGCCGTCGGAGGCCAGTGCCCACTTCATGTTCGAGCTGGCGAAGACCGTGCTGAACAAGGCCGGTGGCAACAGCTCCACGTCGCTATTCACGCAGGCGAGCACCAGCCAGAATCACCACGGACCGCACCGAGCCCTCCACATGTGCGCCTTCCAGCTGGGCCTATATGCCCTCGGCCTGCACAACTGCGTCAGTCCCAACTGGCTGTCGCGGACGTACTCATCGCATGTCTCCTGGATCCTGGGCCAGGCGATGGAGATTGGAGCGCCGGCTATTAGTTTCCTGATCGACACCTGGGAGGCGCATCTGACGCCACCGGAAGCAGCTGGCATGGCGGATCGTGCGTCTCGCGGCTGGGACAGCAACATGGTATACCCGGCGGCGGAACTAGCCCTCTCCGTTCTGCCCCATGCCGCCGCCCTGAATCCGAACGAAATCCAGCGCGCAATCCTGCAGTGCAAGGAGCAGAGCGATCTAATGCTGGAACGGGCCTGTCTCACGGTGGAAACGGCCGCCAAGGGCGGCGGCGTCTATCCAGAGGTGCTGTTCCAGGTGGCCCGCTACTGGTACGAGCTGTACATGCGGAATACGCCGAACAACAGTGAGCACGAGCCCCACGACGACGCCATGGATCACTCCGCGGTGAGTCTAAGCGCGTTGATCGAGTCGCAGCAACAGCACGAACTCCAGCAGCAGCAACAGCAGCAGCAGCAGGCGGTGCAGCAGCAGGTGCAGCAACAGCAGCAGCAGATGGGTATGCCGAATCCGGGTGTGCCTGGCGGAGGCGGTGGTCCCGGCGGACCCGGACTTCCAGTGGCCGTGCCACCGCCCGTTGGCGTTGGCTCCGCCCTGCCCAATCCGCAGGGCCAGTTCCAGCCCGTGGGCGTAGCCGCACTGGCTCCTCTCGGCCTGGCCCCGTATCCGCCATACAGCTTCTGCCAGGGCCTGTATGCCCACGCCCACCACAACCTGAGCTATCCGCCCGGACAGATGCAGATGTACATCTCGGCTGGACCGCCGCCGCCGCCACAGGCCTACGGTGGCTACCAGCAGGCGCCGCCACAGCAGCCGCCCAATCCGCAGCAGCAGCAGCAGCAGGTTGTGCAGCAGCAGGTCGTGCAGCAGCAGGTTCAGCAGGTGCAGCAACAGCAGGTCGTGCAGCAGCAGGTCCAGATGGCGGGACAGCCGCCGCCGGGGCACCCCGGTCAGCCGGGGCATCCGGGACAGCCGCCATCCGCCTTCCAGCCACAGCCGCCGCCGGGAGCCTTCCAGCCGATGCCACCGCAGGCCTACCAAGCGCTCCAAGCAGGTCCTCCTGGACCGCCGATGGGTCCGCCTCAAGGATACTACGGTCCACCGCCTCCACCACCGCCAAACGGACCACCCGGAGTGGGCGTCGGTGTTGGTGTAGGTGTGGGCGTGGGCGTCGGCGTGATGCCCATGCGGCAGCACCAGCACCAACATCCCGTGTATCCGTTCATGCAGCAGGCGCCGCCGCCTCCAGTGCAGCAACAGCAGCAGCAGGCGCCGCCCTCGCAGCCACCAGTTCGACAGCGACAGCCACACCAGTTCACGTGAGTAAATCCAGAATTAGTGATCCTTTCGTCAGCTTCCCTTGGTTAATAACTCTTTTCCTATAGACCAACCCAGCTGAGGTATCTGCTGGCGGCCTATAATGTGGGCATGCTGGCCATGGAGACGCTGGCTCGCCGCGTCCACGACGACCGGCCGCAGGCCAAGTATGCCCGGAATCCGCCGTACGGCGAGGACGTCAAATGGCTGCTCCGGATCAGCAAGAAGCTGGGCACTCAGTATCTGCATCAGTTCTGCATTTGCGCGGTCAACTCGATCGTGAGTCCGTTCGTCCTCCACGACGTGGCCATCGAGTCTGCCCACTATCTGGGCAGGAACAACCACCAGCTGGTGATGCAGCATCTCCGCTCCGCCCTGACTCCGCTCGTCCAGAAGTGCCAGCAAATGTGAGTATTTCCAGAAGGAGCCGAGATCGAGTTCCCAACGAGACTAATGAGATGGCATTCCATGAAACAGGTACATCCAGTGCATCCACCAGAAGCTGTATCATCTGACGCAGGGCGATTACGAGGAATTCGCTAGCATTGTGGTGGCCGCCCGCGCCGCCTTCCAGATTACGCCCGAGGGCAGTGCCCAGTTTAAGGACTGGCTGCAGTCCATCAAGCGGTAAGTGTCGTTAGAAGGTATTGTATTGTATCCAGCTTACAAGCATCCTTGTCTTGATTTGTAGGTCGAAATCCTGCAAGAAAGAGCTGTGGACACAGATTAATGCGGCTCTGCAGAGCAACTCCAAATGACAAAGACTTGACTCCTGCAATCTGATGACGGCAGTGGCAGCAGCAGCAGCAGCAGCAACGACGAGTGACGCAGCGACGGCGGCGGCTGAGTGCAAATCCACGACAGCGTCGGTGAACGGCAGCGGCGGCATCAGCAACAGCAGCCTCATCATCCCGCTGAATGGCAACAACCACAACAGCATTGCCAGCAGCAATACCAAGAACGGCAGCATCGGCATGAGCAGCTTGGGCGACAACCATCATCATCACCATCATCACCACAGGCATCATCATCTGCTGGAAACACCAGCAGGTAGCACGGGGGCATCTGTAGCAGCAGCAGCAGCAGCAGCTTGTCAGCCAGCAACAGGAGGTGGAGGCGGAGGAGCATCATCATCAGCTGCAATAGCATCAGTTGCTGCAACAGCTACTAGCTACGATCGAACGGAGCGTGGAGAGCGACGTCCACCGCTGCTGGGGGCACCGCCGCTTTTTGCAATAAGTAACATCACCAACAACAACAGCAGCAGCAGCACTAGCGGCAACAGCAATGGCAGCAACGACAACAGCAACGTCAACAATCGATCGGCAGGAGCAACAACAGCAGCGATTGCTTTTCATCACTCGCTTATGCCGAACTACTATCCCAGCACGACGCGTCAGTTGCATATGCACAGCCATGCCCGGACACATGCCTCACATCCTCACCAGCATCAGCCACATCCTCAGTCACAACTACATCCTCAGCCACATCCACACGCACACTCACACCCACACCCGCATCCGCACCCGCATCCACATCCACATCAGTACCAGCTGCAGGCCCTGAGCCATTACCATCAGCAACTTTAACAACGTGTCGGGCCCAGCCCAGCAGCGACTGGTGCGTTTATTGCTGCAGCTCCTGCAACGTCGTCGTCGCTGTCGTCTGAGGAGATTGCCTGGCGGCGACGACGACGCTGTCCCAGCTGCGAGTAATAATCGGCCAGCTGGTCCTGGCACTGGCTTCTGGCTTTGGCTCTGGTTGATGGTGTTGCTGATGCTGTTGCTGGTTCTGGGCCTGCCGCTGTTGCTGCTGATGCTCCTTTGAGCCACCCATACCCATTTTATGCCCCATTTACGAACCTCTATGGATGAGAACCACCGCCACCGCACTTAGTTCATGTTAAATTTACAAATTTCGAGTTTCATTTGGAAAACTTTTGATTATTTCTAAGATTTTTTTTTTTAATTAAGATAATTTTAATTTTATTTTTAATCCTCTTTGTGTATGTGTGTGTGAGTGAATGTGAGTGTGCGTGTGTACTTCTTTAGACTGATATATCTGCCAACAACAGCTGCAACAACAACAACTGATCCACACACACACACACTCTCATCCGCACTAGATCTTGGTTAATCGATAAATTTCGATAGTTTTCCAGCTAGCCCACACACACATGCATACATACATACACTCTCATACCCAGACAGCATATATATATATATATATATATATATATATATATATATAGAGCACAGAGGGAGAAGGAGGAGGCTCTGGTGACTCTGTTTGATCATTTTTTCAGAAATATAATGTGTTCAGTTAAATTAACGTATTTATATAGGCGATCTATCAAATAGTTATCTTCAGCTACATCTCTATGCATAAATATCAACTTTGACCCACTAAATATTTGCTTAAAACTAATACCCTTACCCTTACCCTACCCTAACCTTACTTACATTATTGTAAAATTTTTTTTTACTTCAACCTTTTATAGTTTTAAGTTTTAAACTAACTGCTTTTGATTATATTCATTGTTTCTATGCATATTTATATTATTTAGTCTAAGCGAAAACCGATTTATACATAAAATTTTACTTATTTAGTAATTCTTACGGGTTAAGTGAATTTTTTAGGATTTTCAAATTTAAACAAACACAAAAAATTATAAAAATGTAATCGACAATCGAGAGACGAAGAAGTTCTCACCGTAAGGTAGAGCAGTTTGTTTCAAATATTTTAAGCTAGCAAAAGATCTCAAAAACAATTCGTAATCGAAAATTGTTAATCAATATTTCAATTGCATTGGCGAAAAAGCGACTGGAACTGTTTCTTCTTCCAGAGAAATTCCAAAAAAAGAAATTTCTTGTGGAAAGCCTAAACGGTTTCCTTCCAAGTGTTATCCCCTCGTGGAAATGATCCATTCCCGGCTGGAAAGAACTTCCTGGCCTGGTTAGTATGGATCATTCCCCGGGGGATTCCAGCCTGGAAGGGACTGAGCGGGAAATGTCTGAACAAGCTTAATATCATCTCTTGACTGACTTAAGAAATTGATTCAGCAAGAAATAGTAACTTTTTCGTAAATATTCCAATTGGAGAATAATTTCGAAATGGTTTTCTTCGATGGAAACCTGAGGGATATGTGTGCGTGGATCCAGGAAGCTGACTAAGCTTCAACGGATACTCACCCACATGGATAGCAAAAATATTTCGGACAAACTGTTGGAATTTCTTCGGCTTCGACTTCTACTTTGTATTGTTGACACACCCAAACACTTTTTATTAATATGTAAAGAGCTATGAGAAATAGTTTTTCAAAACAGAGTTTCTATTTTTACAATGAAATACAAAAAACAATTGCAAAAAATATTTTATTTCTAAATTGTATTCTTATTTTGAATACTTTTTTCGAATTAATTTTTTTTTGTTTGTATCTACTTTTATGAAACATAAACATATTTTAAAAAACCATAAATTCTTTATATTTATACACACAACAAAAAAAAAAGAAAAGATGAAAATGAAAAAAATATGAACAAAATAATTTTTTTTATATACACACAGAAAAAATGATGCTGTTTTGAATAAATATGGTTTTTTGGATTTATATCAAAACGCAAATGAAAAGAACAAAAAAAGACAAAAAAATGAGAAAAAACTAAACAAAAACACTCAAAATAATTAATGCTTGTTTTAATTTTCTTCTGTTGGTTTTCTTTTCCAGAATATTTGTGTCAACATTATTTCCGTTTTGCATAATTTAAGATGTATATTTGTGAACCCTTCAACCGATTCCTCCCACAACACTCACGCCCAATTGAAACTAAAAAAGGAAACTGCCACTTTCTTGAGGATTCATTAAATACGTTACATATTATAATATAAATATGATATAATTGAATAGTTTTTACACGATCGCGGATCCCGGAAGCACCTCAGTCTCAGTCTTAGTCCCCGCTTGGAGGTTGTAAATATACGCATTGGATTGACGATAATGTCTTATATATATAAATATTGTAACTATTTGTGTTTTTGTACTATCACCGACGTATGTACATCGAGTCCAGAGATCGGATTCGAGTTCTGTAAGCAATCGCGTAATTTGTAAACTTTTAGTAGCCAGTTTTATACAAAAGAGAAATCCCAAACAAAAAAAAATCGAAAACTAAATCTATATATATTTATAAATATACATAGTTAACGAAACGCATTCTGTAAATTACACTTAACGAGAGAAATGTTTTTAAATTACATTATAGTTGACTTTTTCCATGAAAAACAAGAAACTTAGCAAAGATTTCACGCTTTGTTCACGAAAACAATTTTTGTAAAATATGAAATACCGTATAAAATAATAACCCATTTAGTAGCAACCATTTACCCATTGACTTGAGCCACACTCAACAATAAAAACAATAACTGAAGAGCAAAACGAATCGAAACGAAAGCGGGAATGCAAGAAACAAGAAAATTATACAATTAAAAAAATAATAATAAATGCAAACATAATGTTAACGTAGCCGATTTAGCCTTTAGATCACATTTAGCGCATATTTTACACAAGCGTAGTGAACCAATTCCAAAAACTAAACTTAGAGAAGAACGCCGCACAAGCCAACCCAAGACCCAAGAGTCCAATCCACACAGCTAACAATATAGCAAAAGGTAAAATTTTTAATAAATTTCAACACATATATGTATATTTCAATCGGGGCGAGATCAACAGTGTGTTTTATAAAACTCTTGAACTTTTCCCAACCGGAAGTCATGTTTGTAATCGAAACAAGTTTAAACACGGAGCGAGCTCCTTGATATCGATGACAAAAGATATCCTGTCAGAGTTCCAGAGGTTAATCGACTGGATCCTCTGGAGTTAAAACTACAATTTCAAGTTATTTACGATTCTTGATCTCTAAACCAAACATGTTCCATGATCTTTAAGGAAATACAACCCTATATCATTTAACTGCCACTGATATTCTTTCGAAACTCCAAGCCTAGAGTTATTTTTCCAACCGAATCAGAATCAGTATCAAGATATAGAACACACCCACTATAGAGACGTGTATATAGTCATACGCACGGCGGAGAGGCGAGATCTGGTTGCTTGCCGTATATATTTACAGATTTACAGATAGAATTAGACTATTGACGCGGACATAATATAATGTTAATTGTAAGTCGGAAATAAAGCATTACCTCATACTTTAAATACTTATGATGACAACAGTTACCAGTAGAACGACAAAAACTCTGAATATATAAATATATATATATATATATATATACAATATATACACACACACGATATATGTATATTCAAATATTTATATACATATATAGGACATTTTTTTGTAGCAATCGAACTTAGGCTTTATGAAATTCTATCATTTACGAAACGAATTCCCAGTGCTGCAAAGCGATATCCTCGCTGTGCCAGAAGAGATCCTCCTCTCCACGCGGTGGCCTGGCAACCCTGGAATCTATGAGTTGTTCGCTCTTTGTACATTTTTGCACTGTATAAAAATAAAACCAAAAACTATAAACTAAACTAATAAATATATATTAATTATATATATATATATATATATACATATAAAAATTGCTTGCTAAAAAAACAAAAAAAAAAAACCGTTTAAACGAACGAAACGGAAAACGCGCAAAAAAGTTTATCATAAAAAATATAGTCATACATATACATAAATATATGTATATAATATATATATATATATATATACAATGGAGCGTTATTTATATATATGCCTACAGAAAAAAACCAAAACAAGCGAAAAACAAAAACTATTATATACAAAAAAAATATATATACATACATATATATATATATATATATATAATATATATATTTATATATATATTTATAAATATATATATCTATATATATATATATATATATATTATATATATATACAATACTTATTTACATTGCGTATTTTAGCGTTTTATTCGACATCGGAAAATAAAAACAACAGAAAATAAAAACCAATTGTAGAAACGCTACAAAAGTGTTCTTTTTAACGAAAAAATGAGAAAAATAAAACAAAAAAAAAAAATATATATATATATAAAAAACATAAATAAATTCGGAGAGCGAAAAAATAGTAAAAAAAATGAAAGTAAGAGGGCGACAGAAAAAATATTTATACACTGAGAAGATGCAACGTGGCATGTTGAAGGCTTAAATATAAATCAGAGATAAATCGACAGGAAAAAAGAACGATATAAATATTTAATTCAATAATTATTGAATAATAAAAATGTTTTTTTTTTTACCAATCGCTGTAAATAAAAAGCAAAGAATAAAAAAAAACCCAGACACACTTCTCACGCGTTTCCTTTCCGTTTTCAATGATTTGTGATTTTTCTCGGTCGCAAAAATCCCCAAAAAACAATGCAAAGCTTTAATTCATTGCCACACACACCACACACACTCACACACAGCGATGCTAAAGTGCTTTAAACACGTAAATAAATACATTTCTCTTAAGTAAAAAGTGCTAACAACTTTTTAAAAAACAAAAACATAAACAGATGACGATGAAGAACAGAAACTCTGCCAAAAACAAGCTACTCTTAATAACTAACAACATATAAATGAAAACCAAGAATAATAATATTAATAAAATAAAAAAATAAAACAGAAGAAAAGCGAGAATATTCTTTACAAAAATAGCAACAAATTGTAAACAACAAATAATACGGCAAACTAAATAAATAATTATAATTATACAGGCATAAACTCAAAGCAAAGCAGAATGAATTAAGAGACAAAACGGAAATTAAATAAAAAAGCTTATTTTATATATTCGAACATACAACAATAATATAACAGAAAACAATGACCATTAAATGAATTAAATTATATATGAACAGAACTATGCATACACACATATGTATATAGTATATATATATATATATGAATATGAATGATTTTTAACCATGAGATGTAAAGAGAAATTGAAGAAATCATTTTCGAATTTTAATAGTTTTCACGAAGCGGAAAAGCGGAAACGGAAAAGCAGCAGGCAGGCTTGAGTTGTGGTGGTTGCGAGGAGAGAGAGAGAAAGCTAGAGACGCGCATTATTATTAACTAATTTAATATGCAATATATCTACTATATTAAAAGGAAACAAAAAAAAAAAACAAGAAAAACCAAAAACTTCAATACGAATAAAATGAGAAAGAGAAAAATTAAAGTATACACAGCAAAAAGAAGAATATAAAAATGAACACATTTTAAAACAATGAAAATAAAACGGGGAAAAAAATACAACAAAAAAAAAACACAAATAAAAACCAACAAAAAAAAAAAACAAAAGAAAACAGAAAAAACATAAAAGCCAACGATTTTCCTTAATATCGGGGGAGTACTAGTATATATTTTTCTCACCGCTAATCGATTAATCACGATGCCGATGCGATAGCCCACCACCGAAACATCGATAGGCGAGCGAGCATTTTCGATACGAAACATCGATAGGCGAGCGAGCATATTCGATACTGTGTGTTTATAAGCGAGAAGGAAACTTGCTTCGGCGACAATTTCAAAGCGCCCAAAAGACGAGCAAGGCGTCCGTGCCTGCCAGCGTCCAGCGTCCAGCAAATCCTTGCCGGAAATCCAGTTACAACAACAGCCACAGATCCCTATTCTGAGCAGCAGGACACGCAACCAGTTTCAAAAGTTGAAAAGTGCGCGCCTCCTTAAACGCCGTTTGTTTCCAGTTTAAAACCAAGTTTTGTTCAAGTTCGAGTTAAAGTTGAGTCGAAATGCCTTTCGCCCACGAATCGCAACTGAAGTCGGTGGCCAGCGAACAGCTGACCAAGACGGAGACCATCAAGCTGCGCAACCAACACATCGGGTGAGCATAATCCTTTCCTTTCCTTCCTTACTTTCTTGATTGATTAAAAATATTTCAAAAAATATATAAAACTTCTAAAATGTAAACTGCCATATTAAGTATACGTCACATTACGTATACGTATCCCAAGCCTCCAACAATCCGCCCAACTGGGTCGAGTGAGCCTGCGACCTTGCCTTGAATTCGCTTTGGCTGTCAAGGTCAAGTGCGGCGGCGGCATCCCCAAAACACAGCCCACTCATCGCCTGCCGCCCTGCCCCTCTGCCTCCTCTTTATTCTTGGCACTGTTGCCACCTGCAGTCGCTGCCTCCCAAAAAGAATGATGAAAGAGCGACAAAGAGAGAGAGAACAAGAGAGAGAAAGTGCGAGCGCCAAAAATTGGCTATTTATTTTCGTTTTTTTATTGATTATTCAGTTTTGAAGCGGAAATGTAACTTACATTAGCCTGGTTTCAAATATCTAAATGTCTCTCTCGTCCTAGTTACTTTACTTTGAAAATCATTTGAATACTATATATAATCTCTATAGGCTTTCTGTTGAATTATAATTAAATTATATAGATAATATATATCTATATTCTAAATTCATTTATCAATAGCAATAGAACACATGACATATATTCCCATTTTTTGGTTTGTTTTAAAAATAGCTGCCACGGGTTTGCTCTAATTTCTAAATAGTTAAATTAGTCAGCTTGCTTTTGTTGATTGTTTTATGTACTATATATTTTATTTTAATTGAAATAATATAAACACTTTCTCACCTAGTTCAAATCAATCTTTGTCCCCTTTCATTAAAATTGAAGAAGAAAACAAGAGTTTCCTTGAAAAAAGTTCCCCTAAACATCAATTTCAAAGGTTAAAATTCATGATAAATTGCTTTACTTAAAGAAAACCCCATTGCTTCTTATTTAAATCATATTTCTTGTTTCGAAAGTATGCCTTAAATATATTTAAAAACGTATTTCTTTGTCAACACACCTTCCAAATCGTCAAGAATCTATATATATATTTAGAAAATATATACATAAACGATCAAAGTGCATTAATTTGTGCACTCTCCCGCTCCTCCTCCTCCTCCTCCTCCCATTAAATGTTTATCAAACATTCGCCGCCTTGTTTTTGTCTGGCAAACAACAAATGCAATAACCATTAGATTGGGAGTGTGGAGTGGGTTGGATGGATCGGACGTAATCGGAGCGGTTAGGCCCCGGTTTATAGAGTCCCTCCCCGGAGTACGTCATTGCCGTCGCCTGGCCTTACCTTACATTGTAACCCAACTATCTAGCTTTATGGGCGGTGTGCTTTCTTTTTATTATATGTTATTTTCACTAATTATTTAATGCTCTCTTACAGGCAAGCCTGTCAGCTGTTCTACCGCTCTGATCCCCTGAAAATCGTACGGGGCCAAGGTCAGTACATGTTCGACGAGGAGGGAACCCGGTACTTGGACTGCATCAACAATGTGGCCCACGGTAAGTCCATCTAACATATTTTGTAATACTAGAATTTTAGTCAGAAGCTTGTAAAGCAGTGAAGAAATCATTTCCGACCCTATAAATCGTATATATTCTTGATCAGCATTAACAGGGGAATCTTTCTGGCAGAAAAACAAATTTTCAAAAATTTGAAATTTTTTGAAGAAAAAGGAAAGGGGTTACATCGTTAAAATTGTTGAAATTTGACAAAAATTTACCTTTTTTATTGAGTATGCAGATTTGTTAACAAATTAAAAACTAGCACAGAACAGCTTTCCGAATTGAAATTAAGGGATTTTTAACAAAGTTATGAGTTTTTAAAGTTTGATTAGTTGAACATATAATGCCCTGTAACCAATTATATGAGTTGTTTTTCCCTTTTAACATCATCTATTGCGACTTTTTATTTAAATTAATAATTAGGTAAATACGCAAAAAGGAATGGTATAGTCTTTAATTATAAAAATATACCTAAAAAGCGACTAGAAATGCTATAATGTGAAAATATATAGATTTCTAAAAGAGGTATGGATGTAGAATAGATAGCATAACAATGAAACTTTTCTAAAATCTCTTAAGAACTATATAAATATTTGAATATATTTAAGAATATATTTTATGAGAGTTGTAGGATTTGAAATTTGTATAGAAATAATAAAATTAATATGAGTACAATGATAGGAAACCTGCAATTGTCATAATGATTTGCATTTCACTAGGAAACATATTAAAAATTGAATAGAACTAATTAAAAACTAACTAAAAATTCGATAAAGCGACCTCTGTTAACGATAGAGGTTCAATTTTTCAATATTTGTTGGTTAGTTAATGAAATATATATATATTTATATATAAAGCCAAGGCCAGTTGTCAAGTTCAATTCGCTAAGGCGGCAATTCTGGAACCGGGGCCTGATGACGACAAACGCTGGACCCCCGTCCGGCCAGTCGGACGTCGACACCTATCCCAGATCCTATATTTCTATTTCTATTTCGGTTACTGTTTCTGTTTCTGTTTCTGTTTCTGATTATGCTGATTAGCAAAGGCAAATGGCACACGCCGGATGCAAAGTGCACTCTGGCCGAGAGAAGGGAGGGGTGCGGGGAGAGGGGGCCCGACAGTTTGGCAACAAGTTCAAGGCCCATATAGATACAAGTGGCAACCAGCGGGGAGCAGTTAGCAGTCAGCAGCCAACAGACGGCGGCGGCGGCATGTTCAGGCCCCGATTGGGGAACCAGCTGCGCCGGCTGGCGACTGAGTCAGCCTTATCACACATCGCCCACCGACGGACCGACCTGTGGGTAATTTTTTTTTTTTAGATGCTGCCTGACGGAATCGGATGACGGGGCGGCGGGCCCGGGCCCGGGTCCGGGTCCGGGAGTGGCCAGTTGGATCTGATTTCAGATTTCAGATTTCGGATTTCGGATTTCGGGCCCCGACTCGACACAGACGCCCAGAGCAATAACTGACGATTAAAACAACAGTCGTCCCATCAAGACAATCACTCATAATAACAATAACAATAACAATAACAGCATTTGCGTATAAAATGTACACCGAGTACACACACCGGGTATTACGTGCATAACAAAACATATATCATCGCCGGACATCGAGGGGGGTCGCCTAAAACCATATCAACTTATCAGCTGAATAACATCAACAACATCAACAACAGGGAGGAGGAACTGACGTTGTCTGGGTTCCAATTTGCCAATTTGCTGGGATTTATATACATACATATATATATTTTTTCCTAAATGCTTCCTACAACGGAATTTTCCATTTACAATAATCTGTGTAAGGAAAATATATTAAATTTTATGATTCTGATGGGTTCAGAGTTACGTTTTGGGTAGCTCTAAAAAGATATGATATAGGTCTAAGGATCCCACAGTTCAGTGAAAGATAAGGAGTATGCCTTATAGTTGCCTTGATTAGTTAATTAATTAAGTACTACTATATTAAGGCATATTTATAGATCCAAATTCTATATTAAACAAACTTCTTGATTTGTTTACTTTTTGCAAATTCCAATCATTAACAAATTAGTTGGACATTTAAAGTTGACCTTTCTAAATTTAATTTTAAATTCTAGTGATTTATATGTTGTTTTTAATGTTGTTCTTGCTCCGGTTTTATGCTGATAAGCTGAGGCCATTGGCATTGCGAATCTAATGAGAAATCATGGAATAGAAATGGAAATCCAATGGGGACGGACGGATGAGTGATAACGTTGTGCTCTATTAATTTGTTCGTATTTATTTATAAATAAGTTTTAGTGCCTAAAACAAGGGGGGGTCAATCCTAGAAACACGTACTAAAGGGGCCTGATAGTCATTTCCACGGGGACAAGTGGTGAAATTGTTGTCGGGGCCCGACTATTAATAGTTTGCAACTCACTCTTTGTAGGGGCTATCAGGGAAGGTACCCTTTTTTCAGTGCGATCTATAATCGAGATTATTATGTATTAATTGGAAATAATTCCAGCTTATTTAAGTGCACTAGAAGCTACATAATATATTGAATAATATATAGATCCTAAGATCAATTCAAATGGGGGGTTCTTGAAAAGCTTCTTTAAGCTATCATAGGTAACTCTTCCGCCTTCTGTCCTTACTTCCTTGGTATTAATTCTAAATAAATCTTAAAAATATCTTAAATTACAGATCATAAGCATTACTAATGATCAAATCAAGATGCCGTCTTTAGGCCCTCTCATAAAATGTTATAGAAATGAGATCGTCTTCAATGGTGACCTATATAGGCATTTGCAACGCTCTATTTTCGATCACGCCATCGATTGATACTACCCAGAGACCTTTATGTAATGCCCTCTGACCATATATATTGACACTATATAATCAATAACAATGTAGGAATTAATAACAAAAAACTACCCCATTGCAAACGTGATAAGGCAGTGCACGTGTTGAACGATCGTTGGAACTGAACAACATGTTATTTCTATTGCTGCGACGCTTTATTATTATGAAATGGAAATGGAAATGGAACCACGTTCCGTGTAATCTCGTGCTACTTTTTCCACTCCACTCCAGGGCAGTCCACAAACCTTATCGGTGCTCTGGAGGAGAGGGGGTACAACATGTGAACGTCTCGTGCCGAATGGAAATGTACTCGAGATAGCTCCTAAGCATGATCCCGTCCAGCGTACAGTCTAGCGTCCGATCTAGTTCCAATAGAGGAGGAGGAGGAGGCGGAGGAGGCGGAGGAGGTCCAGGGTTCTGAGGGATCTGAGCAATCAGCTGTGCCACACATTGCGAGTGGAAAATTCTGTTGAGATAAGGGGAAAAACAAACGGGCGGTTGGACAAAACAGAGGGAAAACCATGGGGTGCGGCAGTGGAAGTGAGAAAAATCATGTCAACTTGCCAAGATGTTGCGAAAAATAGGAAACTCAATTCACATGTTTTGTTTCGAGGGAAACTCTACCTCTTTGTTTTCTTTCATGGGTGATTCCCCCTTGTCGTTGAGCAACTATTTACAACTCAACTGTACTTTTGTGGCACTTGAATCAAGTTACAAATATAATAAATACTACTGAATAGACGGAGACTACCCCATGGTCATGCCCCAGTGCAAAGTGCCTAATCAGTGGCCACCACCACCACTACTCATTACCCACTGGACTCGAGACTCGACTCGAGACTCTCTGCCCTATCAGAAACTACAAACGTGAAGGCATCGCGTGTACTTCACGTGATCCCATGGCAGACGCTTATCAAGGGGCGTGAATCCGAAACCAAATACGAATCCGTGACAGAATTAGAGGCACAATCGGAACGAGTAGTTGACCCCCAAAGCGACGCAATCTTGCCTCGGAACGGGACGGTACGGGAGCGGAGTGCTCTAAAGCCGGGTGCCGCCAGCCCCGTTTTGCTTATCGCCCATCCGCCGGGGCCTACTGCTCTGGATGGGCTGATGATGGGTGCTTGGAGCACTTGGACCCGGGCCTGTCTGGACACACAGCAAATAAATGGATGAGTGGAATGGGTGTGTGTGTGTGTGCAAGCCCTGTGATAACGCCCCCAAAGGTGGGATTTTTGGAGGAGCTGAACCGAGGCTAAACCGAGAGGAGGGAGAGATCACGTGCGGGTTCCAATTTATTTTTGGGGGTAAAGTTTTCCCCCGGTTCTAATCGGAACTTTGCCTGATCTATAAATAAGAATTAGAAGCTAATCTTTCACCGATATGGTCAAGTGTGGGGGCTGCGAACAAAGGTTCTATTTTTGGGGCCAGTGAGTCTTAATAATCTACCCAGATCTACTTTTTTTTCCCCTAATCTTTAATCGAAATTCAATTAATAATGATCTTAGCCTCATTCGTTCTCATTGCTATAAATCTCAGTATTTTGAATCGAAAACTAACAAGTGGACTTTTACTTTCCAGTTGGCCACTGCCATCCGGAGGTGGTGCGAGCTGGTGCCCTGCAAATGGCCACCATATCCACAAACAATCGCTTCCTACACGACGAACTGGTGCAGTGCGCCCGGACACTGACCAGCAAGATGCCGGAGCCGCTGTCCGTGTGCTTCTTCGTCAACTCCGGCTCGGAGGCCAATGATTTGGCTTTGCGACTGGCCCGGAACTTTACCAAGCGCCAGGATGTGATCACCCTGGACCAGTGAGTGCCACCTAAAACTCTCTACCTAAATCCCATCTCTAATCCCTGCCCCTCTCTCTGCTTGCAGCGCCTACCATGGCCATTTGCAGTCCGTGATGGAAGTGTCGCCCTACAAGTTCAACCAGCCGGGCGGAGAGACAAAACCCGACTATGTCCATGTGGCCCCCTGTCCGGATATCTATGGTGGTCAGTTCACGGACAAAATGTATCCCGATGCCGACATGGGCGCCCTGTATGCCCGGCCCATTGAGGAGATATGCCAACGTCAGTTGGCCAAGGGTCATGGCCATGGTGTGGCCGCCTTTATAGCCGAGAGCCTGCAGAGCTGCGGTGGCCAGATCCTGCCGCCGGCTGGTTACTTCCAGGCCGTGTACGAGGCCGTGCGTTCCGCCGGTGGCGTTTGCATTGCCGACGAGGTTCAGGTGGGATTCGGACGTGTTGGTAGCCATTACTGGGCCTTCGAGACCCAGAATGTCATACCCGATATTGTGTGCGTGGCCAAGCCCATGGGCAATGGACATCCCGTGGGTGCGGTGGTCACCACACCGGAGATTGCCCAGGCCTTCCATGCCACCGGAGTGGCCTACTTCAATACGTACGGAGGCAATCCGGTTTCGTGTGCGATTGCCAATGCCGTGATGCGGGTGATCGAGCAGGAGGGCCTGCAGCAGAATGCCCTTGTCCTGGGTGACTATCTGCTCCGCGAGTGCAATCGTCTCAAGCAGGACTTTGAGTGCATCGGCGATGTGCGTGGCGCCGGACTTTTTGTGGGCATCGAGCTGGTCCGGGACCGGGCGGAGCGCAGTCCGGACAAGAAGGCCGCCCATTGGGTGGTCAACCGGATGAAGCAGCTGCACCGCGTCCTCGTCTCCTCCGACGGACCCAACGACAACGTGATCAAGCTAAAGCCGCCGATGTGCTTCAGCCGGGAGAATGCCGATGAGTTCCTGCTCGCCTTCCGCGAGTGCCTCACCACCCTGATGCAGGATCGTTTGACCAGTGCCACCAGCAGCGCCGCCGCTGTGGCTGCCACCAGTGGCGTCATTGCCACCGCCGCCGAGACGCTGGCCAACAAGACGAAGCTCTTCGAGCGGCAGGATCGCCTCATCAAGTCCGTCTGAGGCAGTGCCTGCTGGTTGGCCAGCAGCAGCTCCACCAATGCCTCTCCGCCCGGGCACAAAATAGCTTTAGCCTTAGCCGCCAAGGATATTTAAATTATTCCATGATCCCCATGTCCCCATGTCCCCATGTCCCCCTACCCACCCCCTCTCCAAAAATATATATTTTTTGATTAGTTCTTAGTGTCATTTGTAGCACATGCATATGTAACCATTGTAACCATTAATCTGTTCGTCAGATATCTTCTAGTATCTAGAAAAATGTAGGGCGCCCAACGCGAATTTCTTCCATTGTTATGTGTACCTTTTCCCCATTATTACAAATATTATTATTCCTTTTTTTTTATGTATTTTAAGCACAAAATTAAAAAAAATGTTATTAAAATGTTAAATACATATATTTTTTTAACCGCAAAAGCGCGTAACGTTTTATTTTTGGATTTCCATTTCGGAAATAAATCATACTAGGGCTCTTAAATCAACAAAAAATGTACACATTCGTCGATTTCTCAATTTTAAAAATTTAACATTTTAAATTTAAAATTTTGAAAAAATTGTATTTTCTGCCGAAGTAGGGTAGAAAGATTCGCCTGTTGATACTGATCAAAAATATAAAAGATATAAAGGGTCGGAAATCCCTCCTTCTAATTGAAATTATTGCATTTTTAAACTTTGACTGTCCCAAAAAATATTTAAAAAATTATCAATTATAAATTTAGATTTCAGGAATCATTCAGAGGAAAATGTAATTTTAATCAGTGAAGCAGCCATTTCCGACCCTATAAATCATATATATTATTGATCAGCATAAGCAGGCGAATCTTTCTAGCCATCCCAGGTACCAAAACAAACTTTTCCAATTTTTCAAAAAAAATGAAAATTTATAAAATAAAATTTTCAAAAATTTCAACAAAAAATTGAATTTCCTAAAAAGTTAAATTTGGTATGCAGATTTTTTAAGAGCCAAGCATCTAACACAGGAACGCTTTCCGAATTGAAATTTATGCATTTTTGACAAAGTTATGCGATTTTTTAACTTTGACTGTCCAAAACGAATGATATAAAAAATTCGTTGGAAAAAAAAATTATCAAATAAAAATTATTAACCTTCAAAAAACTAACAAAAGAACAAATTAAACGTAAGAAGATATTTTTATATTCAATTATTAATATATAAAGATCCCCAAATCCCCTAGCAAGAAAGGCAGCTGAATTCCTCAACCCGAAGGTGTTTATACCCTTCCAATTTTCACCTTAAATCGTTGAGAATTGATTCCCTTTCCTCAAGTAAAAACAAAAACTAACTAAAAGCTCTTAATATAACGGCTTGGATAAAATGTAAACATTCGAACATTCTCGATTGAGGACAGTTATCAGAAATGCAAAACGAAGAAGGGAATAAGAAAAAATAAGATGAAATGATCTTCACTCACTCTGTTCGTAGTTGTAACTCTGTTCGTAGTTGTAAAAAGTTCCCACGCTGGTAACGTTTGCCTCTTCTCTTTGCCGTTAAAATCCACGCAAATACACCGGGCGAAAAATTGTTAGTCAGGCAAAATATGTGTGCTAGAACCAAAAAAATATTATAGAAAATACAGAAAATAAAATAAATGCGAAGCCAAAAATAAATAACTTTGTAATAAAATATAATTAAATAATAAATAAAAAATAAATCAGAAGAATAAAATAAATATAATAATAATATATAATACCACAAAAATAATATACATCAAAAATAAAAATACACAGAAAACACACAAAACAACACTCATAAATTCTCAGTGTACACTACCTAGTCGTAAATGTTCCAATTTCAACACACAAATATTCACACTTTTACCTGTTTCCGAACACTCCGATGTGCTGATTTTTCACAACAGAGCACAAAATCGGCGAATATGTACATTTTCCTGCCGTTTTCCGAACTTTCCTAACTTTCCAAACTTTTCTGATTGAGCTGCAACCGACCTTCGACCGACCTTTTCAACCGAACAATGCGAAATGCAAAAATGCAAAGAGGAGAGGGAAGAACTTGAGAGGGGAGAGCTTGAGGGGGGAGGGAGGGGCAGTTCAAAGAGCGACACCTTCTCTCACCTGATATTAGAAGCTGATAACGAAAAAATAGCTCTCTCTCAATTTTCGAGGGCTCGTCTGGAACCACGATCTATTTTATTTCTTTGGTTTTGTCTTATAAAGTAAGGTAAAGTAAACAGTATATACTCTATAAGGTTGGAAATTAAACTATGCAACATTTTTGACAAAGTGATGCGATTTTTAAATTTTGACTGTCCTAAAAAAATCGTTGGAAAAAATAATTATCAAACAAAAACGTTAGAAGATATTTTTATATACAATTGTTAATATATAAAGATCCCCAAAACCCCTAGCAAGAAAGGCAGCTGAATTTCTCACCCCGAAGGTGTTTATACCCTTCCAATTTTCACCTTAAATCGTTGAGAATTGATTCCCTTTCCTCAAGTAAAAACAAAAACTAACTAAAAGCTCTTAATATAACGGCTTGGATAAAATGTAAACATTCGAACATTCTCGATTGAGGACAGTTATCAGAAATGCAAAACGAAGAAGGGAATAAGAAAAAATAAGATGAAATGATCTTCACTCACTCTGTTCGTAGTTGTAACTCTGTTCGTAATTGTAAAAGTTCCCACGCTGGTAACGTTTGCCTCTTCTCTTCACCGTTAAAATCCACGCAAATACACCGGGCGAAAAATTGTTAGTCAGGCAAACTATGTGTGCTAGACCCAAAAAAATATTATAGAAAATAAAGAAAATAAAATAAATAACTTTGTAATAAAATATAATTAAATAATAAATAAAAAATAAATCAGAAGAATAAAATAAATATAATAATAATATATAATAACACAAAAATAATATACATTAAAAATCAAAAATAAAAATACACAGAAAATACATAAAACAGCACACATAAATTCTCAGTGTACGCTACCTAGTCGTAAATGTTCCAATTTCAACACACAAATATTCACACTTTTACCTGTTTCCGAAAACTCCGATGTGCTGATTTTTCACAACAGAGCACAATATCCGCGAATATGTACATTTTCCTGCCGTTTTCCGAACTTTCCTAACTTTCCAAACTTTTCTGATTGAGCTGCAACCAACCTTCGACCGATCTTTTCAACCGAACAATGTGAAATGCAAAAATGCAAAGAGGAGAGGGAAGAACTTGAGAGGGGAGAGCTTGAGAGGGGTGAACTTGAGAGGGGAGAACTTGAGAGGGGAGAACTTGAGGGGGGAAGGAGGGGCAGTTCAAAGAGCGACACCTTCTCTCACCAGATATTAGAAGCTGATAACGAAAAAATAGCTCTCTCAATTTTCGAGGGCTCGTCTGGAACCACGATCTATATTATTATAAAGTAAGGTAAAGTACAGAGTATATACTCTATAAGGTTGGAAATTAAACCATGCAACTTCTGACTTGGATTATAATTCGATTCGTTCGTTGATACTGATCAAGAATATATATGATTTACAGGGGCGGAAATGATTAGTTCACAGCGTAACAAGCTTTGATGCCTCCAAGGGTATCGATGTTTTGAAAAAAAAGGGATACGCCGATAGTATCGTTATCGCTAGTATGTTTTTGCATCACTAGTTCTTACCTGTTTTGGGAATTTCTTTTGTTTTGTAACCAGTTGGCGCTTCATTTGTGTGTTTCCCAAAGTTTAGATGAAAGTTTCCCCTGGCAAAGCGTAAATCTGAAGCACCTCTCAGTATGTTGCATATGCCGCCTAGACAACAAAAGAGCCTGGTTGGGCCTACCTACGCAGTGACCATCGGTATGCTGGTCATTGGACAGATCCAGGTCTCGGCGGTCATGGAGATGTGAGTAGCGCAGACATTGTCGCACACGCTGGGATCTTTAATGAATTGAATTGAATCCCTCTGGCCGGCAGCAAGTCCATGAAGGATTACCTTGCGAAGCGCTACTTTGTCAGCCTGATCCAGTTCTTCATCAGCTTCCTGTCCATCCAGCTGTACGGTTTCTTCTATCGCATGATTGTGGAGAAGTCAATATGGGTGCGCATTCTGGCTGGCCTGTGGACGGTAAGAACTGGGATTGTGAGCCACGAGTAATTACTTGCATTATCAATTACAGTACCAAGTGAATACGTTGTCCATCATGAAGCCCGCCCAACAAGCGCCGTACTTCTGCCTCGCCATATCCTTGGGCGTCACCTATATGATGATGGGGCTCGGTGCGATTTATGGCCACGCAGCGAGGCGTCACGAGCGAGGTCTCTTTGTATGTACATAACAGTGCTCTCCTCTCCTAATTGGGCCTCCTCCTTGTTACCCATTGATCCACAGATTTCGCGGCACAAGGTGATCCTTTGGAGCGAAAGGCTATTTGTGGTGACATGCTTCGGGATCATTGTCAGTGCCGAATTGAACAACGTTTACATCGAGTTTCCCACCTTGGTCGTGTACACGCTCATGTCTAATGTGGTAAAAAAAAGATATATGTACGTATCTATCTGATAAATGTGTCTCATAATACTCGCATTCTACAGTTCGTCATCATGTTTGGCGCCTCCCTGCGAAGACCGAACTTTTATCACCGCAACGGCCCCGGCGACTATATATTGATCGGTCAGCTCTACTATTTGAATTTTTTCGCTTTGTATATGAGTATTGTGTGGACGACAGCGTCGTTCTTGGAAATCATGGATTTTGACATTGACATCAAGAGATACATTAAGGATTCTAACAAAAATGCCACCGTAAAGGTGATTATCTTGTAAGATCCATGTGAATTGCTGCTGTTATATTTTATTTGCATATGTTTAAAGTAAATAAAAAATTATGTTCATGACTTCTGGTAAGCCAATTAATAGTACCTGAAATGGGAGATAAATTCAAATCAAAGCAGATTTTATTGTATATTTCAATTGATATTGTAAATAATAATTTGATAATTTGAACTCAATGGAAGAGAATACCGTCAAGCTTGAAGATCAGGAAATGTTATTATTTTTGATGTCGCTATTCATTCAACCAGGCCAGGAGACGGGCGGTACGGTAGGTCTCCCTGTGTTCCGGCGACAGCATGCTCACATATCCATTAGGTTCGCACAGATCCAAATGTGTTCCATGGAATGAGTTATAGCCCTTGTGCAGCAAATAGAGCTCAGGATAGTTCAGTTTCGGATAGTTTCGATAATGATGGCTTCGATCATGGTTGCGCAGGTAGCGCATTATTCTGGATCCCCTCATCGCGGAGAACTCGCAGTAGAAGATATAAATGAGACGCTGAGCAGCCTTCTCCTGATTCTCCTCTATTATGCTAGGAAAAGTCTTCCGGATTTGGTCGAATGAATAGATATTCCAGGCACCACGAATGTGACCGGCATCAAATTCGAATGGATACCGGCAGTCGATGATCTGATAACCACCGCCAGGACCCAACTCCTTGGCGAATTCGCCCTGCATGAGGCGGGCCAGGGTATCGCTCGAAATGGTCTTCAAATCACGATGACGAGTGCCTTCCAGCAGGAAGGGCAGAGCATAGGGCTTGCTCAGATCCCCGATCAGGTGGGATTCCAGTATATTCAGCTTGCTATACATCTGCAAAAGGTTACGAGGGGTATTATTTATGGTATATACTTGGTTCAACTCTAATTGGTTACTTTTTCTAATTTATTTTTGGTAAAGAAACTTACTGTGGCTTTTTTTTTCTTAACGATTCGTTTCGGTCAGAAGAAAAATCTGTAGTCAACGTTGGACAATCAATGACCCAAAAGTCAAGGCAACAGGATGGGACAATGGTTTGGCGTGGCAAAAAATTGTAAAGCACACTTGAAAAACAACACTTTCCAACACAGACAAGTTCTGAGCAATCGTGTGTGCCTAGGGAAATCCCCATTACTCGTATTGGAATGGAAAATCTTAGTTGGCGAGGATCTTATTGACCTTCTAGAAGCTGTCTCCTCATAATTTTGCCAATTTTAACGATGTAAAGGGGTTAAATAATTTTTTTTTAAATAGATGGACGATTTTTTAATTTTTTGTGTACCCCGGAGTCGGCTAGAAAATTCGCCTGTTTATGCTGATCAAGATTATATGACTCCTTTACTGTGTTTTAAGTTTTTGACTGAAATTATAACATAAAAGGGTATACAATTAATAAGTATTATTTAATACAATTATAATATGGGGAAAATTCCATTTAAAATGCATGTAACTGGGGTGTTTAGTGTTGGGGTTTATTAATATTTGGTGTTTTTGATCTGTTTATCAACGATGAACAAAATATATATAGAGTACCTTGAAAGTGTAAGCATGTGAGAAGCACAGGAACATTAGGAGCATCTCTCATAATAAAAAATATAGTGATGAAGATCAAATTTAGTTGGGGGTGTAGCCTTCGCCGGGAGTCTTGTCCATGTAGAAGGTACCCTGGTAGGTCGGCATGTCCTCGGTGGTTCCCGACATTCTGCGCTCCCGTCCTGCCCTCTGCCTGGCCTCCTGGGCGGCGCTGGCCGCCTTCTCTACGGCGGCTTTGGTGCTCTTGTAGTCCGCACGGGCCACCTCTGCCTGACGAATGAGTAGCTGCAGGCGCCCTTTGGCCTCGGCCACCGCCTGCTTCTGTTCGGCCACCGCCTTTTGGGACCCAGCAATCACGCTCTCCGCACGGGTGACACCCTCCTGGGCCTTCTTTATCACCTCCGTGAGAGACTTGATCTCCTCCACCACCTGGTTGACTCCCTGGCGGGCGTCGGCAGCAGTGGCCTTGGTGAACTGCAGGCGGGCTCGCTCCTTCTGCACCACCAGCCTGCCCTCGCGCAGTTCCGACTCGATCTGCTCCACCAGCTGCTGCTTGCCCACGCAGGCCGCCTCCGCCGCCTTGGCAGCACAGGCAGCCTTCTCGGCCAGCAGCCTCTGCACCTGGCGGGCAGCTGCTGCGCCGGCCTCTACCTGGGCATCGGAGGCCTCCTTGGCAGCCTTGGCCGCCTTTTGGGCAAAGCTATTTGGCTTGGGTCGCACCATTGTGGGGCATCTATCGTCTTGGCAGTTACCACCCGATTGTCCCTGATTGTCCGACACTAGGCCGTTGTAATCATCGGCATCGGCAATCGGCATCTGCCAAGTAATGTATTTTAAGTTATTGGATATTTGTTAAAAAGAATTTGTTTAATTTATTACCGTTTGCCAGCCATCACCAAAAACGAGAGTTATGGAAATAATAAAGAGCACCAAGCGTAGGATCTCCATGACGAACGATACTATACTGAATTGAACTAGGGGGTTTCAGGGGCTCGTAACTGTGATGTGAAAGTTAAGGCCTACTTGGGATTCCGTTCGGACTAACTCTCTTACATTCTTTGTTTATTATTTTAGGTAATTCGGTTTACAAAGACAAACACCGGAGGACACTCAAAAGGAGCATGGATAAGATGGTTAATAAATACAATTAGCTATATAAATATTTTGATTAATAACAATAATACTTGCGCCCTATTTACGACACAAGTCGTGCATGCGCATCATCGCTGCCGTTACATCCGCCGAATTGTCCTCGCGCGGCATCATTGTCAATGTCTGCCACCAGGATGCGCGGCACCTGCCGTCCGTCTCCGCCTCCGTTTCTGCCGTCCATTGAGTGTAGGTCGGTGCTTGCCTGTGGACAAAAGTTTATTTAAAAGTGTTTCCTGAAGAAATATCGTGCATTCCACTCTTACTCTGGGGCTTTCGAGCAGCATCTGGGTAGCCATCGGGTCGTTGGACGACTGACGTGTACGGAGTAGTCTTTGGAGAACAGTCGGCACACCAAACTGCGTCGATGAGGCGCTGGCTGTTTCTTGGCTGGACGATATCGATTCCGTGGTGAATGCCACTCCGGATTCGTCCCGTTCGTGCTCCAGAAAGGCTTTGGTCGATGAGGCGCCGTCACCACCGAGCGTCGCCAGTGGATTCTGGAAATGCAGGTTTATGTTGAGATCCGTGTGACCCCGCTGGCGGTACTTGTAGTACTTGTAGCCCATTCCGGCGACCAGCAATACGGTGGCCAAAACAACAAGTGCCATTAGCCAGTGATTGCCCGACTGTTGCTGTTCGAGCTCTAGGCTGTTGGATGATCCCAAAGCCACCTCGTTGCCGGATCCATGGGGACACGGTTCGCCTTCGGACACCAGCCGATGGCCGCACATGCACTCGTATCCAAAGTCGGCCTGCAGGCATAGTCCCTGGCAATGGGCATGGACGCAGGCGTGGGCCGCCGGCTGGGGCTGACGCGATGCGGCTGCCACCACAATGTCCTCGGCATTCATCACGTTCAGATTGATGTTCCTACAGATCCGGGATCCGTACAGGGCGCACTGATGCGCCTCCTTGGCGCCCAGGTTAACGATGTACGCATTATTCTCGAACACACTTAGCCCGGAGGGTTGAATGAGGGCATTGGACTTTTGCAGCATTATCTCTGGACGCCGTTGGGGTCCCGACGACGACTTGGGTTTATAGGCCATCCGCTCAAGCGTGCGCCGGTGCAGGTCGACATAGTAAAGCTGCTGCTGGTGAGGATCAGTGGTCAGGGCCGTTAGGTAACTGTCGCTTCGCTGCAAGAGTATTTCCCGACGACTGCCGTCCAGCCGGGCCATGTGCAACTCCGACGTGGAATGGCCAAAGCCCTCCGTGCGTATGGCTATGTAGAAGATCCTGGCGTGATAACCATCCACTGCCACGTGCTTGAGACGCTTGTGGTTCTTCGCCAGCACAATCCGGCCGCACATGCGCACCTCGAAGCTGCATGCCTGGATTTCCTGCTGGGCAGACACCACGTACACATTGCCGGTGGCCCAGTCCACCGAGAGCTTTGTGGGTCGGGGTAGGGTTAGTGCCCGGGTTACCTGCTTCTTTTGCAAATCAATCTGGTAGATAACGTCCTCTTCCTCCACGGAGAAGTAACCCATTTGCCGGTGAACATCCACATCGAAGCCCGATATCCGTGAGTCGTTTGCCGACCAGGCCACCGTTAGCATTACAGGATGTTCGCTCAGATTCCTCACCTGGTTAAAGCTGCTGAAGAGAATGGCGGCTCCGGACTCGAGGCTCTTGCAGCTGACCCGATCCTGGCGGAGCATAAAGTCTGCGTGGCACTGGCACTGATAGCCGCCCAGCGTATTCTCGCAGAGCTGGGCGCATGGCTGCTGCTCCTGTTGGCACTCGTCCACGTCCACACAGCTCGATTGGTCAGTATCCAGGCGGTAGCCATCTCGGCAGGAGCACACGGCGCCGGCGGGTGTGGCCCGGCACTTGTGCTGGCACAGCTTACGACCATCCGCCGGTCGGCAGGCTGTCGCACATTGCGGACCCTCATCCTGTCCGTTGGCACAGTCCGGGAAGTTATTGCAGACGCGCGACATGTCCACGCACTCTCCATCATGGCAGTCGAAGAGATGGGGGCGACATGCCCTCCTCGCAGTACTCCACAACTGAGGGTGCATACCGGTCTGCGTTTGGTTGCGATTTTTCTCCTCCTCGCAGCTCAACTCGTCACTGCCATCCAGGCAATCTCTTTCGCCATCGCAGCGGAACTCCTGGCGGATGCACTGTCGGCCCGAGCGGCACTGGAACTCGGAAATGCTGCACATGTCTCCACAGTCTGCCTCGTCCTCACCGCGGGAACATTCGGCGGTGCCGTTGCACCTGGCTGACGCTGGTATGCACTTTCGTCCGGGGCTTGTGCACTTGAACTCGTCATGGGCACAGGATATGTTCACCTTGGCCAACTCCTGGTCGCAGTTCAGCTCGTCTGACCTATCACCACAATCGTTGTGTCCGTCACAGACCAGACTACGGTCCAGACACTGACCCAGAAGGCAACGGTGCATGTCAGGTGGACAGGTGCGCTGTCCGCACTTGTCGTGCTCGTCGGAGGCATCGCTGCAATCAATCCGGCCATCGCACTCCCAGCTTCCCGCAATGCATGATCCGGTGCTGCACTGGAACATACCCTTGTCGCAACCGGCAAGCTTCTTGCACTCCACCTCGTCCGAGTTGTCGCCGCAATCGTTGGTTCCGTCGCAGAGCAGGCTTGAGTCCACACACTTGCCGTTGTCGCACGCATGCTGGTGGGCATGGCACATCTTGGTCTTATCTGCGGGTATGGAAAGAGTTGGATTAATATTGCTGGTTTTACAAGTGACTTGTGTTGCCTTCTCTTACCAAACTTCTCGCAGTGCTGCTCATCGGTATGATCCAGACAGTCCTTGATGCCGTCGCAGCGTCGTTCGATATCCACGCACTGGTCTCCGCTGTGGCAGGCGAATTTCTTGTGCGAGCACATAACCTTCGGCTTCCGGCGGTGCTCCTCATCACAGCCCGTCTCGTCCGAGTTGTCAACGCAATCCCGATGTCCGTTGCAACGGTGTGCCATCGTCAGACACTCACCGCTGCCGCAACGGAATTCGCAATCCAGGGCCTCCATGCAGGTTCGATTGCCCGCATCGCGGTACACGAATCCGGCTGGGCACAGGCAGATGGCATGGATGGGTCCCTCGCCCACACAGATGTGCGAGCAGCCGCCGTTCTGCTGCTGGCAGGGATGCGAGTCGAGACTGGCGGGCAAGCTGCCGGCCAGCGGAATTCTTCGGGGTGGGGCGATGGGCACAAAGGGCATAATGGCATCAGGATCACCTCTGGCCTCGATATCGATTCGTTTACGGGGTCCCATGTTGCTCTTGTGCGTCCAGTATATGGCCGACGAGCCCAATTCGCTCCAGAACAAATCCTGCTGCACCAGGGCCAGGCTATAGGGTCGCCGCAACTTGCCGCGGAAAGTCTGGGCCAACGGTTGCCGGTAGTCCGAGTAGCTGATCCTGCCCAGGTCGCTGTCTGACCAGAATATATTGTGTGTCTCTTGATCGGCAGCCAGTTTGATGTCGTCATCCCCTAGATCATCTTCGAAGACATGCACTTGATCACCTTTGCCGCTCAGCGGAATCCGGTCGATATGCGTATGCCTCCTGGCCTTAAGCACCACGTACAGGTAGCCCTCGCTGGGCATCACACTGAGTCCAATTGGCCACTCCTGGCCCGGGAAGAAGCGAATCAAGGCCCTGTGCTGGGTCTGCAGGGAGATCAGTTCCACTACGCCCCGCTCGGCGTCGGCCCAATAAAGATTCCGGCTAAGATGGTCGAAGGCCAGGGCACTAACGTTGCCCAAATTCGCGCGAACCAGGATGCTTGTCTCGCGCGTATCCGGCTGGTATTCTAGAATCAGTCGCTGGTCGTTGTCCGCTATGATTAGGCTGCCATTTATCCGATTGTAGACCATCTCGTCGATGGAGCATGGCAGCGTGTACGACTTGCTCACCACGTGGCGTCCGAATGCGGTGTGCTCGATCTCCAGGAGCACCTGCCGCAATCCAACGAACAGCCGCTGACGCTTCTCCGTCAGCATGCAGCGTTGCTGATCCGGTGCCAGTCGCATCCCGTCGGGACAGGCGCAGCTATGGCCGCCAGACTCTGGTTCAGCGAGGAGGCACAGGTGCGAGCACCTGGCGGTTCGGCAGCCGTGGTTAGGGTCGTCTGGCTGCTTGGCCGGATGGTAGATGTGAACGGCATATATAGTGCGATCACGGGCCAAAACGCGGTGATCCTTGCCCGAGAACTTGTGACACGCATGGATACTCTTAGTGGCCCAGTCCGACCAATACAGCTGATCCTCAAATATGGCCAGGCCGTACGGATGCTTCAGCATCCCATCCAGCACAGTTCGCCGGTCACTGCCATCGGGTTTGACGGTCTGCACACTTCCCAGCTTGGCGTCCACCCAGTAGATCCTCTGCTGATGCATGTCCAGGGCAATGCCGTTTGGCCAGTGGATATTATCGCTCACAATGGATCGGGATCGACTGCCGTCCATTGAGGCACGTCCGATCATGGGCTTGGCTCCCCAATCCGTCCAGAACATGAGGCCACGCTGCGGCCACAGGGCCAGGGATCGGGGCTGGTGCACGTCCTGGGTGACCAGCACCGCACAGTTCAAGCCGTCGTTGGAGCACACTGCTATGTGGCGCATTATGTTGTCCGAGAAGTAAATGTTCTGCGTCAGCCAGTCCACGGCCAGATCCTCGGGGGCATCCAGCCCGGAGGTCAGCAGAATTTCGGAATGCGATCCATCGTTCTTGGCTTTGACAATGCTTTCCGCTTCATTCTGGATGTTTGTCCAATAGATGTGGCTGCCATCGTAGGCCACGCCTATCACCTTGCTCAGATTCCCTGCCACTTGGTAGACGTGATTCCGTATATTGTCCTCCTGCAGGTGCATTCCCATCACCGTCACCTGTGTGGTGTACAAGAGCAGAGGCTGGTCATCAGCGGAGCCGTGGCCTGTCTTGGAGGCGCGACAGGTGCGGTTGTCATTGGCCAGCAGGTGATAACCCTGATCACAGACGCATCGGTAGCTGCCCGAGGTGTTCTCACATCCCTGGCTACACAGATCCTTCCGCTCTTGACACTCGTCAATGTCCTCGCACTTGTCCGCGAACTTGGCCAGCCTAAATCCAGCGGGGCAGTGGCATTCGGCTCCGCCGAAGGGCATCATGTGACAGGTGGCGCTGGGTGCACATTTCTTGGTTTCACAGTCCGGTTTGAAGTGACAGCTGTCTGACTCATCGCTGCCATCGGTACAGTCGTTGTGGCCATTGCAGACTTCGCTTAGCAGGATGCAGTTCTCATGATTGTGGCACAGGAACTTGCCCATCTCTGGTTGGCAGAAATTCGCTGAAAGTGGGAGTGAAGGAGGAACTTTAATTAATGAAAAGCCTTTTTAAATTCATGGAAAAGGTGTACAAAAGTAGGCAATGATTAATTTTAACATATTCTGAAGCATACTTATGGTCCAACATGTCTTACGGATTTCTTATTGGTCTTATCGAGCTTAAATTTAACAAATTGGGCAATTAGGAGGCTTGGTTTAACTGCCACAAGCCAGTCTTTGACAAGATCTTGAAGGGTTTTTAGAAATTCGATACCTTTCCTAAGATTACAATGTGTTTTGGGAAGGAGTATTGACTCACCGCATCCTTTCTCATCGCTACCATCTCCGCAATCATCAACGCCGTCGCATACCCATTGCTTTCGCCGCAAGCAGCGTCCATTCGCGCACAGATGACCCTCGCTGGACGAGCAGGTGGCCTCCGCTTGCTTGCATCCGTCCAGCTCGTCCGATCGGTCCGGACAGTCGGCCCGTCCGTTGCACATGAAATCTATGGGAATGCATGAGCGGTCCACCTGGCACATGTACTCCTGATCAGTGCAGTTCCGTCGCTTCTGTCCAAATTCGCCAAATCGGAAGCCAGAGAGGCCTGGGCAATTGCGCTCATCTTCGCCGCCGGGACAGTTATCAATGCCGTTGCACATTAGTTCAGCTGCCAGGCAGGCACCGTGTGGCTGGGCACACGGGAACCAATGTGGCGGCCGGCACAGTCGGTAGTCTGGTAGATGGAAGATGGCTTAGTAATCTTAACCCATAAAAGGGATCTATTGCCTCTTACCGCAGTGTAATTCATCCGAGCCGTCCTTGCAGTCTCCGCGTCCGTCGCACATCTTCGCCTGTAAGATGCAGCCGCCGTCTCCGCACTGGAATTGTCCTGCATCGCACCGCGTGTCCTCTGATCCCGACGTGGCGGCGCAAATCGGACCGCAAAGGCCCAGGAGCAGCAGCAGCAGCAGCAGCGCTGCCACATGCCACAGCCCAGGTCGGCATCCATTTTGAGGTCCCACCTTTCGCTGAAGGGAAGCGCGTGTCTGGGAGGTTAGGTTGAATTCCTGCCGGCCGACGATCATCATCGTCTCCTTTTGACGGCTATTTCGGCTCTCACGCACACTGGTGGGCTGAAGCGAATGCTCCGCCTCGCACATTCAACACAAATCAGTTATTAATTAGACGACAATTAACATATATGGTACGGTTCAAGTACAGAGAACAAAAATTGCACCTTGCAACTTGAAAAGCTGAAGACGAATTGATCGAGAAACGTGGCGGCAAAAGCGCCGTTACTTCGCATTGGTGTGACCGAGTGCAGGAGCTGAGGGCATGCTGCCTAACGCGTCAAGTTTTTTTATAGCTTATTTTTTATTTTACATTCTATTTACTTTATAATTCATATAATGTTCATATGTATGTATGTTTGCATGTAACATGTAATGTTTGGATAGCATTGAATAGCTACTATGGAAGCTCATTGAGAGGCTGCAGAGTTCTGAAAGCCCGTGAGCTTGTAGGCTTATCTCTGGCCGGAATCAAGGGATTCTTCTTGACCACCTCGTCCGCAAACTTTTGGAAGAAGACCGTGCCGCTGGCAGGGTCCATCGCCATGAGCTTGTCCAGCATCTCCCAGGTGATGTTCTTCTCCAGTATCTGGCGCTTGAAAATGTACGCCGGCAGGTTGATCATGAACTTGGTCAGCTTCCAGTGCGGACGCAGGCGCGGTATTCCCAATTTATGCGGCACCACCTGGTGGTCCGGCAGAGTATCGATATCTACGTAATTAAATTTGACCACCGCAGGATTGTTCCGCTTCCGTGGAGCCCACTTGCGTGGCTTCTGGGCTGGCGGCGGTGTTAGCGGACGTGGATTGGGTTCCGGACGATGGGCCTCCGCGTTGAACTTCCTCGACCACAGGCTCTCAAGGCGAACGAGTGACTTGCGGTCCTTACGGGTCAGATTGTCGGTGTCCGAATACAGATGCTGCAGTATGTCATCCATTACGGACGTGGAAAATAGGCGAGACTCCGGAATCCATGTTGGCAGATGCGACAGCTGGGGCTTATTGAGTTTCGACTTCGGCTTGGGGTGCGACTTTGGCGGCACAATCTTGGTTTTTGGACACATTGCCATTGTTTCGGAGAAGTTGTGCTGCTACTAAAACTAAACTGTGCGACCGCCAAAGAGAAGCTTTTTAAGGTGGCCATATTTTGAGTTCAAGTCAATGGTGGGGACACACTGTTTTATGCGCCCGGGTGGCAGCGCTATGTGGACTACGTTAGGAACTTGAAAGTTTTTTTATATTTAATTTGAACAAAGCTTTTAATGTTTAGAATTTATGATCGTTATTTTTCGTTTGCTTTAAAAAGAATGAGGTATTATAGGAGGTTTTAAATTATAAGACGTATCCCAACTATTAAAGGACTTTAAATATTTATTAATTTCTACAAGTGTATGCTGATCAACTAAACAGAAAAGGCTAATCGAAAAAAAGTCAACCACAAAAAACATCGAAATTCAAATCTCTGAACGAATATCGCAAAAGGACTGCACCAAATACAGAGTGATTAATTGGCGGACCATCATGATGTCAGCACACTAGAAATTCCAATATTAAACCAAAACAGTGCAGTGTGAAACAGAAACTGAAAGCCGAAAGCTGAAGCGCAAACATCTAAGCCGCCAGTTTTGAGTGAGCCATTGCAACAATTAATAACGGTTGTGCCGCGAGATTTATGAGCGACGACATATAAACAAGACCAAAGCGCTGTAGCCGTCGACCGCGAAATGTCATAAAACAGTCTCGTCTCTCGGACTGGGCGTCCGGTTAGAGCCAAAACCCGACGAATTGCTTAGAAACCAGAAGAGGGCACTCACAAATTGGATAATTAGGGGAAGGAGCGCGAGAGGGCGACTTCACACGCCGTAGGGGGCGTGCCGCAATCGTAAAAATAAAACTAAACTGACTAAACTAAATTCAAACACCTGGGAATGCACTGGGAGAAAAGAAGCATGATTCAATTAGCAATTATTCAAGGGAGAACCATAGATTAGAAGGATATTATAGCTGCAAATAAAGCTAATCTTTTACATATTTTTGTTATAAACCCTATTCTTTCCCATTTTATAAAAATAATAACCTATACATACGCTTGCAGTCTACAATTGGATACAACGATCGAATGGGAAACCGATCTAATAAACTTAAAATATTCTCATTCTTTGAATTAATATTTATAGACAATTTTATAAAAATGACATTTTTGTCGAAGTTTAAAAATCTCATAGCTAAGCCAAAAAGACTTAAATTTTAAATCGGAAAGCTGTTCTGTGCTAGTTTTTGATCCATTAATAAATCTGCATATTCAGTTTAAAATAAAATAAATAAAAAAAAATTTAGCGAATTTTTGACAATTTTAACGATGTAACCCCTTTCCTAATTTTCAAAAAATTGAACATTTTTGAAAAAAATAATTTTTCTGCCGGAGATGGCTAGAAAGATTCACCTGTTGATGCTGATCAAGAATATATATGATTTTTAGGGTAGGAAATGACTGCTTCACAGCGTAACAAGCTCCTGACTAAAATTATGATACCAGTTATTACTCCAACTAAAATCTTCAGATTTTCTTCGAGTGTATATGTCATATATATACAATATATCGGCGAACGTGGTTTTTCCACGACCATACAATTTCGGGGTTCCTCTGCCAGATGAGTCGTGGGATATCGAACGACTCTGCTGCCGCCGTGACAACCAAACACAAGCTCGGCTTGGGAGTCTTCTTCTCCGCACTGTCCGGTTCCCTGCCCCGTTCCGTTGAGTAATGGGCCCTGTCCGGCGACATGTCCGCGCCAAGGCGTTAACTTGGCTTGTAGTTGTAAAGTAGCTCGGGTGCGCTAAGAAGCGTATAAAACCTAGAGTCGGCAGCTTAATCCGCAACAGTTGATCGTCAGCGTCCAGTCGGTGCATATACCAGCCAAAAAACGAATCCTTAATCCTGCCTAGGACCACACAGAACTTGATAAAAAATATACTAAAAATGGTGAGTTGAAAGATCTATGCTATGTATCGCATAAAATATTATTTTTTAAGTGTATGTATGTAGAATGGTTTTCTGTTTTATGTATTATTTTTCAAATGCGATGTTCTATAAGTTTTTAACGTACAGTTTGATCCTTTTGCAGTAGTGTGGCAACGCCAAAGTCGTGTACAGTTTACACAAAATATTGAAATCTATGTATAAGATACTTGTTTTAAATACTTGAATATAATAAAAACAAATGATTAAGTTTTAAGAATACTACGGCAAGGTTATAATAAAATAGTGCAATTAATAAATTATATGTTAATTAATATTAATTTTTTCTAGAACTCAATCACTGTGCTCGCTATCTTCGCTGCCTCCCTGGCCTTCTGCGCCGCCGATGTTTCTCACCTGTCGCGCACTTACCTGCCTCCTGTGAGCGGCGGATATGGCGGCTACTCCTCCGGATATCCCTCGTATCCATCGTACTCGAGTGGAGCTGGTTATTATTCTGGTGGCCTTGCCGGCAGCTATGCATCGCCAGTGATCTCGTCCAGCTATCGAAGCTATGCGGTGCCACAGTACACATCCTATGCCGCACCCTCGAGCACCTACTTGCCGGCGAATACGGGTTACTCTGGTTACTCCGGATACTCGGGCTACTCCGGCCTGGACACCAAGTATGGCAGCAATGGAGGCTATGTCTATTAGGCGCGGGACACACAACCTAGAAGCAATGGAGCAAGCAGACATCTTTATATATAACTATATATATCTATCTCTTTTTTGTTTTGCTTAAGAATTTTTTTGTTCATCTTACGGATATTAAAATATTGTACTTCGAATGCTTTATTAAAATAATTAACAAAGTTGATTGTGACTTTTAAATGGGAAAGGGGAGTCAATATGGAGAAATACTTTATATATTATTATATAATACGCCTGAAAGTCAGCTACAAATAACAAAGGCATTATTGCCAGTTGGATGTGCGGTTTGCAGCATTAACAGATTTGTATAATTTATATGTAATCCATTTTTCCCAGTCTCAAACTTTTATAAAAAGAAAAGGAAGCTAATTTCGAGAAGCCTTGCCATTTGAATGTGCAATCGGATCATAACAAAGCCAAAAAGGCATTAATTTTAAATCGAAAAGCTTTTCTGTGCTAGTTTTGAAGTAAAGGTTATAAAACTACCAAGTATTTATTAATGCAATTACAATTACAATTGCAGAAATTCGATTTAAAATAATGTTTGTTATTTTTGAACTATTCTTTCGCATCACTACATCCCGGCTTGGAGGCGGCCGAGAAGGTAGTCATGCTCGTAACCCGGAGAGAGCATTTTCACATATCCCTTGGGTTCGCACAGATCTAAATAGGAGCCCTGGAAGGCGTTATATCCCTTGTGCAACAAATATAGCTCCGGATAATCCTCATTGAGATCATGGTTGCGCAGGAAGCGCATTATCTTGGCTGCCCTCATGGCGGAGAACTCGCAGTAGAAGACATAAATGACACGTTGAGCCACCCTCTCCTGCTTCAACTCCTCTGTTAAGTCAGGAAAAGCCTTCCGGACATGGTACAATGAATAGACATTCCAGGCATAACGAATGTGACCTCCCTTATACTCGTAGGGGTACCTACAATCGATGATGTTATATCTACCACCAGGTCCTAGTTCCTTGGCGAATTCGCCCTGCATGAGACGGGCCAGTGTATCGCTCGAAATGGTCTTTAGATCACGATGACGAGTTCCTTCCAGAAGGAAGGGAAGAGCATAGGGCTTGCCCAGATCCCCGATCAGTTGCGATTCATTGATAAGAGGAGTCTTGATGTCGGAGGAGGAGGAAGATGTCTCCACCTTGGAGATGGACGACGATGGGTCGATGGAGGATGTTTCTACCTGACTGTCCTCCTGCTCCACCTTGGCATTCAGTTCCTCTGGTGTGACTATATTCAGCTTGCTACACATCTGCAAAAGGTTTCGAGGTGTATTATGTATGGTTTATACTTGTTTCATTCTAGTTGGTTGTTTTTTCAATTTTTATTTATTTTTTGTAAAGAAACTTACTGTGGCTGTTTTTTCTCAACAATTCGTTTTTCACTTTGGTAGAGCTAATATCTGTAATGAACGTTGGGCAATGAATGACCCAAAAGTCAAGGCAACTAGATGGGACAATGGTTTGGACTGTTGGTTTTAATTATATATTTGATTTATAGCTCTCTTTTATTATTATAGAATTTCATTTTTATTTTTATGAAAATCGGAATACTATATAAAATAACTGCCTAAGAAACGGTTATTAAATGTAGAGGATCAGAAAGTATCTTTTAACGGTAAGTAATTAAGTATGAGCAGTAAGTCTCTTCGAACATTAATTAACTAGGATCAGTAATCAACTATGATCCCTCAGTATCAATTAACATTAAGTAACTCTGATTAGTAAGTAACTATGACCAGTAAGTATCTCTGACCAGTAAGCATGTATGATCAGTTACTAACTTTGAACACTAGTAAACAATGACTTGCAACTTTTGTAACACAACACATATCTGGGACTTGGCCGGCAGCAGTCACTTCGTTCCGGGGATGTTAGAACGAGTTGGGAATCATATGCAAGGATGTGCGAGATTTGTTTTGGAACAAATTTAAGCTATTTGAATGAAAATACGGAGTTTTTCTTCTATATAATTTTACTGGTATATAAATCGGAGCATGTCAGATCGGTGGACTATATATATACATAAATATAGCTGCCATAGGAACAATCGGAAAATGATAGGCAAATATTATAACTTTTCCAGTTTTCAACAGATTTTCATTAAATTTGATATATGGCCATTATATATTGTGTACATTTTTATGAAAATCGGACTACTATATCACATAGCTGCCATACATACGATCGTTAAAAAGAGAAACTGAATAGAACATTTTAGCCAATTTTGACAATTTTAACGATTTAACCCCTTTTCTTTTTTCAAAAATGTTCAAGTTTTGTGTTTTCTGTCGGAGGTGTATAAAAAAACTCTCCTGTTAATACTGATCAAGAATATATATGATTTTATAGGGTCGGAAATGACTCTTTCACTGCTTTAAAAGCTTCTGATTAAAATTATAACACCCTGCAAGGGTATAATAATTCCTTTCCAATCTGGCTTTACATTCTTAATTTTATTTCCATTGATTACAAAAAAAAAAGGTATTGTACAAAGTGTCGTTAATTCGTTGTTTTTTTTTTTGTGTTGCTTGTTTTTGCTTGCATTAGAGATCTTTTTTAGTGCTTCAGGCGGTACTCATAGCCGCCGTTGGAAGCATATCCACCGGACTTGTGTCCTGATCCGTAGCCAGATCGCAGGCCGGATCCTTGGAGAGAACCATGACCGGATGCAGATCCATAGCCATGGCTAGAGCCCTGGCTAGCAGCGTAGCCGGAGCCATGGTTGGAGCCGGAATAGCTCACATGAGAGACGGCTGCTGGAGAGGCATAGGTCTTCCTGGAGGCAGCTGGGGCAGAGTACGAGCTGTGGGAGACACTTGGGGCAGAGTAAGAGCCATGAGAGGCAGCTGGAGCGGAATAGGATGATCCTCCGACAGCACTGTAACTATTCTGGGAAGCAGCTGGAGCTAAATACTGCCTGGAAGGAGCGGCCACAGGTGCCGAGTAGCTGGTATGAGAGGCGGCTGGGGCAGAATACGATCCATGGGAGGCACCTCCAGCCGATGAGGAGTACGAGCCATGAGCTGGGGCAGCATAGCTCTTGTGGGAAGCAGCAGGAGCAGAGTAACTACCATGAGAAGCGGCAGCTGGAGCCAGATACTTCCTGGAAGGAGCAGCCACAGGAGCCGAGTAGCTGGTATGAGAAGCAGCAGGAGCAGCATAGCTGCTGCTAGAGGAAACGCCAGAGGAGTACGATCCATGGGATGCAGCTGGAGCCGAGTAGGATCTGTGAGATGCAGCCGGAGCCGAGTAGGATCCATGAGATGCACCCGAGGAGTACGATCCATGGGATGCAGCTGGAGCCGAGTAGGATCTGTGAGATGCAGCCGGAGCCGAGTAGGATCCATGAGATACACCCGAGGAGTACGATCCATGAGATGCTCCCGAGGAGTACGAGGACCCACCCGATGAGGTATAAGTATTCTGAGAGGCAGCTGGGGCCAGATACTGCCTGGAAGGAGCTGGAGCTGCAGCTACCGAGTGACTTTTCCTGGCATAGGAAGCAGTCGCCGGAGCAGTTGCATACGAACCCGAGGAGCTAGAGGCTGCCGCATTGTAACTACTTGTGGCACCCACCTTGGGCGGCAAGTAGGAGTTGCTCAGCGGAGTGGCCACCGCCACAGAGGCCAAGGCCAGAATCACAACACCAAAGGAGCGCTGAATTAGGAAAAGTAAATTGATTAAAATGGAATCTACAAAGCAGTTGCCATTTGAGTTGAATGAATAAATAATAGATCAATTAAGGTAGCAAATAGAAAGGTAGCACTCGCAGATGCATTAATCAATAAAAGAGCATCTTAAATCAATTCGAAAATAAATCTTAATCAGGGATTAAACCTGAAACACTCACCATTTCAATAGATTTTTCGTTTCTAGCTGCTGTTTCGGCCTTTGGGGGTTCTTGGGAACTGATGCTCTAGCCGATGCTGGCCAAGACTTTTATAGGAGACTCCGGACAATGGCTGTGCCGGTGAGTCTTCCAATCTACCAATTCTCCCATCTACCAAATCCCCCCAAGACGCACACATAAAGCAAAAAATAAAAAAGAATTTAAGCAAAAAATAAAAATAAAGCCAAAACAACAATATTAGAAACGCATAGGAATGGTGGGGAGGCAAAGAGTTTTGCTTAAAGCTGATCGTCATCATCGTACATAGTTTCAGCTTACACTGAGCTACACGATTGGGGTTTGGGGGAGATAAACGCTTTGGAATAATAAATTATAATTAAATAATAAAATAATAAAATATTATTGAGGGTTTTTAATAAAGTTGAAGTTCTATTCTATTCCTATAACTCTTGAGAACGTTCTTGGTTTCATTAGGAATATAACAAATATTGGTATGCTGGGTATTATAATTTCTGTATAAAACTCTTTAAAAGCTTCGTTTTCTATTGAAAACTAGGACTAGATCGAATGACTATATCACATAGCTTTCATAACAAAGATTGATAAAATAAAATGGAAGGTTAATAACATTTGCTGCCTCTCTCTTTCCTTACACTCTCAAGCATCCTGTATCTCTGTATCTCTCTATCTCTGTATCTCTCTATCTCTGTATCTCTATATCTCTGTATCTCTATATTCTGTATATTCTGTATCTCTCTATCTCTCTATCTCTGTGTCTCTGTATCTATGTTACTCTCTTACTCTGTTAATCTGTAAATCTGTTACTCTGTTACTCTGAGTAACAACTCTGTAACTCTGTTACTATGTTACTCTGTATCTCTATTTATCTGTATTCCAGCATCTCTGTATATCAGTATCTCAAGGTCTGTATCTCAGCATCTCTGTATCTTTGCATCTTCGTATTTCTGTATCTCTGTTACACTGTTACTCTGTATCTCTGTATCTCTGTATCTCTGTATCTCTGTATCTCTGTATCTCTGTATCTCTGTATCTCTGTATCTCTGTATCTCTGTATCTCTGTATCTCTGTATCTCTGTATCTCTGTATCTCTGTATCTCTGTATCTCTGTATCTCTGTATCTCTGTATCTCAGCATCTCTGTATCTTTGCATCTTTGTATCTCTGTATCTCTGTATCTCTGTATTTCAGTATCTCAGTAACTCTGTAATGATATATTTATATCTTTATCATACATAGCTGAAACTTTGTTTATCAGTGTGCCTAGTGCCATGGCTAAGAATGGCGCGTTTGGTGTGGAATATGTCGTAGACTCTATTTATTTGGCCGTCTTTATTTTTAGCCCTGTCCATTTCGGAAGTCGCCGAGAGTCGAGAGTAATTAATGATGTGCCAGTGCCTTAGCCAGTGCCTTAGCCTGTTAAGAGGGTGCGAAGTTCGCGGATAATCCAAGCTCACGCCGTTGCTAACGGTTTGAGAGCGACCCGGGATCGCTTTATTGGATTTGTATAGGATCAAGTCCGGACCGAAAGAGACCACCCTCGCCCGAGCCCGCATCTAAAAGCAACCATTACTCACCACACACATTAATTATAATCCACACAGCCACAGATATCGGGCTTAATGGTTGCGGCCCCTCGAGTGTTTATATCTTTTTGCGTGCGTTTATATAATTAAAACGAAATGCTAAGGGAAGAGGAATTAACAACAAACAAAAAAAATATATACATAAAAACTGCAAAAAACAATACACAAAAAAGAGGGAATAAATGATTGTGGAAGTTAAAAATACTCTTGCAAAGACCATAGAGTTTAGCGATTTGCATAAAAATGATAAAAGTCATTGCGGGGAATTTACTAATGAGAAATATTTATGGTCATAACTGTTATAGAAGCCAAGTTAGTTATCATAACCTCTCGATAGCTTCTTTCTTTTCTAAAGAAAACAAGTATAATGGAATTTTTAAAACAGAAGAACATACAGCCAATAAATACATCCATCTTTAAGTAATAATTCTATCACTTTCATTTGTTTAAAGATGTTATTATTTATATTCTATTATTAAGCTATAATGGATTGCCTTTTAAAGCTGATATACCCGCTCCTTCAAGAGTTAAAGACAAGATCAGAGAGAAGACAAAGCAATTTATTTTTCGAGGTGCGTAGTTTGGGATTGGTCTGGAATGAGTTTTTGGGAATGGATGAGTTAGCTTTACAACAATCAGTTTGAGTTTAGCTTTCAACAGCAAAGGAAGTAAGTCAGGATTTAAGAAAGATTCATTTAGAGTTCACTTAGGGTTCACTTAAGGTTCACTTGGGAGTGCTAGAACATTTTAAATATGTTATAGAAGAGGTTTTAAAGGTATAGAATATTAAACTAAATGGAAATAAATTCAAAAATTTGAAAAAGTTGAAACACCACTGAACACTTAATAACAAAAAACCAAAAGGAAATTCAATACCAAATTCTCTAATGAATAAATGATTCAATATTAATTTGGAAATTCAAAAGAATCAAAGAGAAAGGAAAGGTTTTAAATGATATATTATTGTAATAATTTATATATATAAATTATATATTGAAATTACTATTTAAATCCTTTGCAGTATATCCTGGTCGCACCTATTTCCTTCGGAGTCGTGTCTTCTCGGCCATATCCTTGGCAATGGCCACAAAGAGAATATTGTGCTTGCTGACCACCGGCTTGGTCATGGGATTCTCCTCATCATGCCGCACTTGCAGGGTATCAGAATCCAGGGTAATGCTACCAACCACCTGGCCGGGCTTTAAATAATAATTCTGGCCCAGTGAAGTGGGTCTATGTTCGGTGATGAAGTGATATCTCATCGGTTCCAGCTCCTCAATGATTAGCTTGGGACGGGTGGTGCTTGGTTGAGCGACACATGAAGCTATCAACGCCACCATGATGATGATGAGTATCCACTGGTAGGGCATTCTTGAGTCTAAATCTGAATCTTATTCCTTCTGCTGGTGCATTCACAATGCCATCCGGATGCATCTTGGATCATTCTTTTATATCCTCAGCTGGGATTCTTGATTCTGGATGCTGGACATTCATGAGGAACACAAGGAGAGTGCGAAAGAGAGCTCTCTCCTCTCGAAATCCGCTCTTGATTGGTGGATTTTTACCTGTCCCGTTTTGGGCATAACAAGTTTTTTTCTTTAATTTTTTTTGGACATTAACCCGATTTCGATTTCGCACTAAGCGATACAATTTATAAATGTATGCATGCTTGTGTGTACATATCGAAGATATATATATATTATGCATATATTGGGGTGTATATAATGGTCCATTCACAACACAACAGAAATGCAAATTTCAGTTGTGTTTTCTGTTTTGGATATATCATCCAAAAAACCGACTATATATGCACATTATATCCGTATGGAACTTGGACTTGCCTGACAACGGTGGCTAGATTTTGGGATTGGTTTGTTTTTAATGGCAAATAAATGTTTGCTCGGATTCGTTTATTTATCATTCTGCTCGATATATACTTATTTATGACTTGTTCAAGTATTTATGGGTAGATTTGGGGGTATAGCATTTTTCTAGCAACTTTTCAAGGGGTTTTTGTGGAAAGCCATATAGAAAAAGTGGTTTATTAGCTGTGATCTTGCTATTTGTTTGAGAATATAGTATTAAAAGAATTAAAATCTTTGTTTAAGGTGCCTTTAAAGTTAACTAACAAGTGTATTTTGTGGTATATATATGATACCAACTCATTATCTCTGCCAGATTGATACCTATCTGGGAAACAGACATAACAAAAGTCTCTCTGAGTATCTCAGGAACAATAGCTGGCAATCAGCCTTAATTTCAACAGAGTTCCGGATTGATTCGACAGTGATTAATGGTGTTCCACAGGACAGAAACAAAGATGTGCAAAATATAGTGCTCCTGCATGCAGGAAGCTCTTTCTAGAGATTACAAAGAATATATACTTAAGGCTACATATGTACCAAAGTCAGGGTCAGCTTTGAAAGTATCATAAGAATAAGAAATCAATATTTGTTGATAATTTATAATGAAGTTAAGCTGTTAAAATATTATTTAAATTAAAATTCAGTAATGAGATCCATGGAAATAAGGAAATAAATAAGAAAATATATGCATAGATATCAGCACAGCTTAATTTTAAACATAGGCCTAATCACTTAATTAGTATCTATATACATAATATAATTGTCATTGTAAAGACTTACCCCAGTGGAGGACACGTCGCTATCCGCCTACGTCATTGATTACTTCCTTCCAGTGTTGATTTCCATTTCCGGTGCCTTCAAGTTAAGCTTCTTGCTGGTCATCCAGATGTTATCCATGGGCCACGTCATAAGTTTCGAGTCGAAGGGGAGGAACTTGCACTATCACTCTAGATGTTAACACTGGAGACGCCACCGACGGAATGAGGTGCGCAAGGCGGCCGAGCCCGCTATTTATAGGCTGCGAGGCAAGAGAACAGAGAATATGAGAGCGGGAGAGAAATAGAGAATCTAGAGTTAGGCAGAGCCACATAGAGTGTAAGGCGTATCTCTAGAGATGCACAGAGAGGGAGAGGCACAGAGAGTGGGAGCGAGTGGGAGTCCGAGAAACAGAGGCATATTGATATTTTATTCAGGAACTTAGTTAATTTTAATTTAAATCATTTAATAGGCTTTTAATGTTTAAATTTTTATTGCTAAAGTATTGTTTTTACATCTTTTATTTGCAAAATACTTAAATTTTTATGTTTTTTTTATTTTCATTTTTTATTTTATAATTAATTAAGCTACAGATAAGTTTCAAATGCAATTCCTACTCCCATTGCATTTCGGAAATGACTCTTTCACTGCCTTACAAGCTTCTGACTAAAATGAAAATATCCAAAAAAGGTATAAATTTAGCAATTATTTTTATATGCCAATCGAAGTTTAAAAATCTCATAACTAAGCCAAAAATGCATTAATTTTAAATCGGAAAGCTGTTCTGTGCTAGTTTTTAATTCGTTAACAAAACTGCGTACTCAGTTTAAAATGTAAAAAATTGAGTTTTTCGCAAATTTTTATGATGTAACCCCTTTGATTTTTTTCAGAAAATTGCAAATTTTCAAAAAATTTATTTTTCTGCCGGAGATGGCTAGAAAGATTCGCCTGTTGATACTGATCAAGAATATATATGAAATATAGGGTCGGAAATGCCACCTTCACTGTGTAGCATGCTCCTGACTAAAATGAAATTACCCTAAAAGGTATACAAATAGGTATAAATTTAGCAATTATTTTTATATGCCTATAGAAATTTAAAAATCTTATTGCTAAGCCAAAAATGCATTAATTTTAAATCGGAAAGCGCTCCTAATTTAGTTTGTATTAGATTAATAAATCTGCAGGGTCGGAAATAACCTATTCACTATTTGGAAAGCGTCTGACAACAATGAAAATACCCTTAAAGATATAAAAATAGGTATAAATTTAGCAATTATTTTTATATGCCAATCGAAGTTTAAAAATCTCATAACTAAGCCAAAAATGCAATAATTTTAAATCGGAAAGCTGTTCTGTGCTAGTTTTTAATTCGTTAACAAAACTGCGTACTCAGTTTAAAATGTAAAAAAATTGAGCTTTTCGCAAATTTTAATGATGTAACCCCTTTGATTTTTTTCAGAAAATTTCAAATTTTCAAAAATTTTATTTTTCTGCCGGAGATGGCTAGAAAGATTCGCCTGTTGATACTAATCAAGAATATATATGAAATATAGGGTCGGAAATGCCTCCTTCACTGTGTAGCATGCTCCTGACTAAAATGAAATTACCCTAAAAGGTATACAAATAGGTATAAATTTAGCAATTATTTTTATATGCCTATAGAAATTTAAAAATCTTATTGCTAAGCGAAAAATGCATTAATTTTAAATCGGAAAGCGCTCCTAATTAAGTTTGTATTAGATTAATAAATCTGCAGGGTCGGAAATAACCTATTCACTATTTGAAAAGCGTCTGACAACAATGAAAATACCCTTAAAGATATAAAAATAGGTATAAATTTAGAAATTATTTTTATATGCCAATCGAAGTTTAAAAATCTCATAACTAAGCCAAAAATGCAATAATTTTAAATCGGAAAGCTGTTCTGTGCTAGTTTTTAATTCGTTAACAAAACTGCGTACTCAGTTTAAAATGTAAAAAAATTGAGTTTTTCGCAAATTTTAATGAAAATTGCAAATTTTCAAAAAATTTATTTTTCTGCCGGAGATGGCTAGAAAGATTCGCCTGTTGATACTGATCAAGAATATATATGAAATATAGGGTCGGAAATGCCTCCTTCACTGTGTAGCATGCTCCTGACTAAAATGAAATTACCCTAAAAGGTATACAAATAGGTATAAATTTAGCAATTATTTTTATATGCCTATAGAAATTTAAAATTCTTATTGCTAAGCGAAAAATGCATTAATTTTAAATCGGAAACCTGTCCTATGTTAGTTATTTTTAGTTTAATAAATCTGCATACTTAGTTTTAAATTTTAAAAAATTTAAATTGTTCTTGTCAATTTTTGAAAGTTTTAACGCCTTTCCTTTTTTGCAAAAAATTTAAGATTTCGACAATAAAAATTTTTTTCGGCCGGAGATAGCTAGAAAAATTTGCCTGTTGATGCTGATCAAGAATATATATGATTTGTAGGGACGGAAATAATTTCTTCACTTTAGTTTTATGCTTATGACTGGAATTATAATACAATTTTTAAACCAATCTTTATCTATATTTTTATATGAAAATTTGTTTACCAATCAATGTTTAAAAATTGCATAACTCACCCAATAATGCATTAATTTTAATTTGAAAAGCTGTTTTGTGCTAGTTTTTATAAGACTAATAAATCTGCATACTCAATTTCAAATGGAAAAGAAATCGAATTTTTGATGAAATTGTTGATAATTTTAAGGATGTAACCCCTTGAAAAATTTTGAAAAAATTTTAAAATTTTATTTTTCTTCTTGAGATAGCTAGATCGACTCGGCTGTTGATGCTGATCAAGAATATATATGATTTATAGGGTCGGAAATGTCTCCTTCTATGAGTTTTAAGCTTCTGGCTGAAATTATAATACCTTGAAGGGTTATAATAATTTTGCAAAATATTTCGTCAATGTCTGGGTTAGTTTTAAAATTATTGTAAGGGTAAGAAATCACTATATGTGTATAATTTATAGTTAAGTTATGCTGTTGATACATTACTTTAAATTAAAATTCAAGAATGGGATCCACGGAAATAAGAAAATTAATGGGAACATACGTGCATAGCTAGCAGCAGAGCTTAATTTTAAACTTAGGCTTAATCACTTAATTAGTATCAATGTTAATAATATTATATGTCATGGGAAAGACTTACCCCAGTGGAGGACACGTGGCTATCCGCTGATCCCAGAGTAGATTGATCCCAGAGTAAATTTACATTTCCGGTGCCTTCAAGTTAAGCTTCTTGCTGGTCATCCAGATGTTATCCATGGGCCACGTCATATTTTCCGGTTCGAAGGGAAGGCACTATCACTATCACTCTAGATGTTAACACTAGGTACCCCTAGGACAGACTGAGGCGCGCGGGCCGCTAGCGCCTCTATTTATAGTTCCCGAGTGAAGAGAGGAGCAGAGAAAGTGAGCGAGAGAGCGCTAGAGAGTAAGCGATGCTGTTAATACATTACTTTAAATTATAATTCAAGAATGAAATCCATGGAAATAAGTAAGTAAATTGGGAAAATAAATGCAAAGCAAGAAGCAGAGTTGATTTTAACCCTAGGCCTAATCACTTAATTAGTATCTACATATATACATAATATAATTATCATGGTCAAAACTTACCCCAGTGGAGGACACGTGGCTATCCGCTTTCGTCATTGCTCAATTGCTTCCAGTGTAGATTTCCATTTCCGGTGACTTCAATCTTCTTGCTGGTCATCCTGGGCCACGTCATATTTTTCGGCTCGGAGGGGAGGAACTTGCACTATCACTCTAGATGTTAACACTGGAGACGCCACCGACGGAATGAGGTGCGCAAGGCGGCCGAGCCCGCTATTTATAGGCTGCGAGGCAAGAGAACAGAGAATATGAGAGCGGGAGAGCAAGAGGTACCTCCAGAGTGAGGCAGAGCCATATAGAGTGTAAGGCGTATCTCTAGAGATGCACAGAGAGGGAGAGGCACAGAGAGTGGGAGTCCGAGAAATAGAGGCATATTCATATTTTTTTAAGAAAATTAGTTAATTTTAATTTAAATCATTTAATACGATTTTAATATTTAAATTTGCATTGCTAAAGTATTGTTTTTACATCTTTAATTTTAAAAATACTTCAGTTTTTTTGTTGTTATTTTTTAATGTTGTTATTAATTAAGTTACTGATAAGTTTTAAATGCATGTCCTACTCCCATTGCTTTTCACCAAGGAAAAAAATAAATTCATGCATAAAAATATAATTACATATTGTTAAATAAAATATATATTTATTAGAAATATTGCAAATATCGGCGTTTGCTATATCTAAATATATATCATAAAAAATATCTTAAAGCAAAATAGTTTATACATTTAGAAATATTAAATAATGTTATGAATTTTTTACAATTTCCCCTTATGAAACATTATTAAATTCAGTTAAATATTTTGTAACTTTCTTCCAAAATATTTTACTTTTTATTGATTAGGATTTTAATTGCAAATATAAATATATCTGACTTCTGACAGTCATAAATTATTTAATCTTTTTATACCTACCAAAAAACCTTAAACCTTATTTTTATATGCTCATTTTTTGGGTAAATCAAAGTTTTACAAAATAGCATAACTCAGTCAAAAGTGCCTAAATTTCAATTCGGATAGCTTTTCTGTGCTAGTTTTTATTTGGTTAAAAAAACTGCATACTTCGTTTTAAAATTAAAAAAATTACAATTTGTACCAAATTTTTAAAATTTTAATTTAAAAAATTACGACAAAAAAATTTGAAAAAAAAATTAAAAATAATGTATTTCTCCCGGACATGGCTAGATCGATTTGCCTGATTATGCCGATCAAGAATTTATATGATTTATACGGTCGAAAACGACTCCTTCACTGAGTTTTAAGCTTCCGACTAAAATTATATTACCAAATTATACATATATTCAACGAATATTAATCAATATTCTGTTTAATCTTTATTCATAGAACTACTTGTATTTATTAACCACCTTATCCACGCTCCTTTTGAGTGTCCTCCGGTGTTTGTCTTTGTAAACCGAATTACCTAAAATAATAAACAAAGAATGTAAGAGAGTTAGTCCGAACGGAATCCCAAGTAGGCCTTAACTTTCACATCACAGTTACGAGCCCCTGAAACCCCCTAGTTCAATTCAGTATAGTATCGTTCGTCATGGAGATCCTACGCTTGGTGCTCTTTATTATTTCCATAACTCTCGTTTTTGGTGATGGCTGGCAAACGGTAAACAAAATCATAAAATTTCTTTTTAATTAATATCCAATAACTTAAAATACATTACTTGGCAGATGCCGATTGCCGATGCCGATGATTACAACGGCCTAGTGTCGGACAATCAGGGACCATCGGGTGGTAACTGCCAAGACGATAGATGCCCCACAATGGTGCGACCCAAGCCAAATAGCTTTGCCCAAAAGGCGGCCAAGGCTGCCAAGGAGGCCTCCGATGCCCAGGTGGAGGCCGGCGCAGCAGCTGCCCGCCAGGTGCAGAGGCTGCTGGCCGAGAAGGCTGCCTGTGCTGCCAAGGCGGCGGAGGCGGCCTGCGTGGGCAAGCAGCAGCTGGTGGAGCAGATCGAGTCGGAGCTGCGCGAGGGCAGGCTGGTGGTGCAGAAGGAGCGAGCCCGCCTGCAGTTCACCAAGGCCACTGCTGCCGACGCCCGCCAGGGAGTCAACCAGGTGGTGGAGGAGATCAAGTCTCTCACGGAGGTGATAAAGAAGGCCCAGGAGGGTGTCACCCGTGCGGAGAGCGTGATTGCTGGGTCCCAAAAGGCGGTGGCCGAGCAGAAGCAGGCGGTGGCCGAGGCCAAAGGGCGCCTGCAGCTACTCATTCGTCAGGCAGAGGTGGCCCGTGCGGACTACAAGAGCACCAAAACCGCCGTAGAGAAGGCGGCCAGCGCCGCCCAGGAGGCCAGGCAGAGGGCAGGACGGGAGCGCAGAATGTCGGGAACCACCGAGGACATGCCGACCTACCAGGGTACCTTCTACATGGACAAGACTCCCGGCGAAGGCTACACCCCCAACTAAATTTGATCTTCATCACTATATTTTTTATTATGAGATGCTCCTAATGTTCCTGTGCTTCTCACATGCTTACACTTCCAAGGTACTCTATATATATTTTGTTCATCGTTGATAAACAGTTCAAAAACACCAAAAATTAATAAACCCCAACACTAAACACCCCAGTTACATGCATTTTAAATGGAATTATCCCCATATTATAATTGTATTAATTAATACTTATTAATTTTATACTCTTTTATGTTATAATTTCAGTCAAAAACTTAAAACACAGTAAAGGAGTCATATAATCTTGATCAGCATAAACAGGCGAATTTTCTAGCCGACTCCGGGGTAAAAAAAAATTAAAAAATGGTCCATCTATTTTAAAAATATTATGTAACCCCTTTACATCGTTAAAATTGACAAAATTCTAGGTCAATTAGAACCTCGCCAACTAAGATTTTCCATTCCAATACGAGTAATGGGGATTTCCCTAGGCACACACGATTGCTCAGAACTTGTCTGTGTTGGAAAGTGTTGTTTTTCAAGTGTGCTTTACAATTGTCCCATCCTGTTGCCTTGACTTTTGGGTCATTCATTGCCCAACGTTCATTACAGATATTAGCTCTACCAAAGTGAAAAACGAATTGTTGAGAAAAAACAGCCACAGTAAGTTTCTTTACAAAAAATAAATAAAAATTGAAAAAACAACCAACTAGAATGAAACAAGTATAAACCATACGCAATACATCTCGAAACCTTTTGCAGATGTGTAGCAAGCTGAATATAGTCACACCAGAGGAACTGAATGCCAAGGTGGAGCAGGAGGACAGTCAGGTAGAAACATCCTCCATCGACCCATCGTCGTCCGTCTCCAAGGTGGAGACATCCTCCTCCTCCGACATCAAGACTCCTCTTATCAATGAATCCCAACTGATCGGGGATCTGGGCAAGCCCTATGCTCTTCCCTTCCTTCTGGAAGGAACTCGTCATCGTGATCTAAAGACCATTTCGAGCGATACACTGGCCCGTCTCATGCAGGGCGAATTCGCGAAGGAACTGGGACCTGGTGGTAGATATAACATCATCGATTGTAGGTACCCCTACGAGTATAAGGGAGGTCACATTCGTTATGCCTGGAATGTCTATTCATTGTACCATGTCCGGAAGGCTTTTCCTGACTTAACAGAGGAGTTGAGGCAGGAGAGGGTGGCTCAACGTGTCATTTATGTCTTCTACTGCGAGTTCTCCGCCATGAGGGCAGCCAAGATAATGCGCTTCCTGCGCAACCATGATCTCAATGAGGATTATCCGGAGCTATATTTGTTGCACAAGGGATACAACGCCTTCCATGGCTCCTATTTAGATCTGTGCGAACCCAAGGGATATGTGAAAATGCTCTCCCCGGGTTACGAGCATGACTACCTTCTCGGCCGCCTCCAAGCCGGGATGTAGTGATGCGAAAGAATAGTTCAAAAATAACAAACATTATTTTAAATCGGATTCCCGCAATTGTAATTGTAATTGTATTAATACATACTTCTTGTTACTCTTCGCAGGGTATTATAATTTTAGTTAACTCTGAACAGTAAGTATCTATGAACATTAACTAATTATGATCAGTAGATAACTATTATCAGTAATTCACTATGATCAGTAAGTAACTCTGATCCATAAGATAACTCAGGAAAAACCAAAAACTTAATTTTCTTTAGCACATTATTATCGATTTATTAAAAAAAAAAAAGGTTTCGTTCTATGATTAGCATCGATTTAGAATCCCAGTCTCTCTAGTAGACGTATCCACCATTGGAACCGTACACGGTGCCGGAGGAGGATCCAGAGTAGCTGGACACAGCCGGGGCCGAGTAGGTCTTGGCCACCACGGGAGCAGAGTAGCTGGACACAGCAGGAGCGGAGTAGTGGGACACAGCTGGAGCGGAGTAGTGGGACACAGCTGGAGCGGAGTAGGTCTTGACCACAGCAGGAGCGGTGTAGGTCTTGGTCACCACGGGAGCGGTGTAATGGGACACAGCTGGAGCGGTGTAGGTAGAGACAGCTGGGGCAGAGTAGGACTTGACCACAGCTGGGGCAGAGTAGGAGACGGCAGGAGCAGAGTAGGTCTTCACAACAGCCGGGGCAGTGTAGGTCTTGGCCACCACGGGTGCGGTATAGGTGGAGACAGCAGGAGCGGTGTAGTGGGACACAGCAGGAGCGGAGTAAGTCTTCACCACAGCGGGAGCAGAGTAGCTGGACACAGCTGGGGCGGAGTAGCTCTTGACCACAGCTGGGGCGGAGTAGCTCTTGACCACAGCTGGGGCGGAGTAGCTCTTGACCACAGCGGGAGCAGTGTAGTGGGACACAGCCGGGGCAGTGTAGGTGGTCTTCACCACGGGAGCCACATAGGAAGCAGCAGGCTGGGCATAGGTCTCCTCGGCAGCGGTCTCGGCATACGAGGTGGTATCCACAGCAGCAGCAGCAGCTGGAGCGGCATAGGACTCGCTGGTGTAGGAGGCAGCTGGAGCAGAGTAGGACTCAGCCTCATAGGTGGACGCAGCGGGTGCCTCATAGGTCTCCGAGGCGGCGGCAACGGGGGCAGCCTGGTAGGATTCGTAGCTGCTGGAGGCGGCACCAGTGCGAGGAGGCAGATAGGTGTTGGCCAGGTGACTCACATCGGCCGAGGCCACAGCCAGAAGGGCGAGCGAAAGGACAGCGAAGAATTTCTAGGGAAAAGAAAGGGATTAAATGGGGTTGAGTGGAGTGGGATCTCTTTGGGGAATGTGTGGAAGGAATGCGGATCTCTTGTTCTGGAAGTTTGAAACTCTCTGAAGGAGGAATTGAACTCGGGAGGAGGAAGAATTCTCCAGAGTGAAGGAGGAACTGAACTTTGGAAGAGGAGGAAAGGTATTCCGAAGGAGGAGGAACTCAACTCTGAAGAAGTAGGAACTCTACTCTCAAAAAGCAAGAACTCTTCTCTGGAGAAGGAAGGAATTTAATAGGAAACTCCTCTCCTGAGAATTCCTCAGCGAGAGGGTGAATCTCCTCTCTGTCCCAAAAGGAACTCTCTTAATGTCTCAAATCTTACCATGTTGCTGGGTTCGAGGTTGGAAGAACACTAGTACCTTTTGGACGTCTGTCCAACCTATTTATAGCCGCCGAAAAATGTCTACCCAACTTGATACACGAATGTCAAAAGGCGCTACAATAAATAAATAAAAAAAAAAAACAAAAACCAGAACAAGCTCACAATCTCTGAAAGCCACACGAACTATATTTCCATCGAGTATAAAAGCGACATAATAATAATGAAGCATCTCGTCCGCGAAACTCATTAAGTCGCCCATAATATTCCGACTTTTCTTCATTCTCTTCCCCCGATTCCCGGATTCTAAAAGTCTCTCTCATTCTACATATATATCCAAATCTGATACCCATGGAGATCTCGTCGATAGGTTAGAAATGCTATCTACATGAAACTCGTTATTGGAGGAGAGATCCATTCATAAGTCGGTTGGTTCCGTCATTTACTCAGTTCATCCATCAAAGCTTTTGGACGAGACAAAGAGGAGCTCCGTCTCTGATCGAATTCTAAGCGGTTACCTCATTAATCATTAAGACGGAGGGGTTTTACCCGGGAAAACAAAAGGCTTTACAAGGAGGGGAAAATTTGCTTACCGCACGGATATCCGTTAATTGGGAATTCGTATTGATGAACTTTTTACTTAAGTCAAGAAATCACTTTACAAAATAAAACGAACTCTTAAACTTTTTGAGGATTCGAAAAGAATCACTTTGAAGACAGTAATTTTTATATAATATTATAATATACTGACAATAGCGTACGGCTCTATATCATATCAAAAGTATTAAATATATAAAAATCTATCGCATTACCTATTAACGTTAAGAAAATATAGATTTTTGGGCAAATTAAAATTTTTCAAATCTCATAACTAAGCCAAAAAGGCATTAATTTTAAAACGGAAAGCTGTTCTGTGCCAGTTTTTAATTCGTTTATAAATCTGCATACGCAGTTTAAAATGTAAAAAAAATTCACATTTTTGAAAATTTTAACGATGTAACCCCTTTCCATTAAAAAAAAGCTTACAATTTTAGAACATTTTTTTCTTACGGAGATGGCCAGAAAGTTTCTTCTGTTGATACTGATAAAGAATATATATTTAATATAGTATCGGAAATGACTCCACTGCATTTAGACTTCTAACTTATATCATAATACCCTGGAAATTAAAATTAAAGTTAATCTAAGAAAATACAAAGAACAATTTCGAAATGCCAAGGAGGAGCATAGCCTCTCCTCAGATCAATGACTCTTGATTTGTGTTTCAACAAAATCTATAAATTTCCAAAAGCCAAGAAATGCAATTGTATCTTATTTATAATTTATTATAACGTGGTAGTAAAACCACTTTCAAATGACTTGAGAATGAATTTATTATTGTTATGCTGAGATGGGGAGATTGATGATGGTTTTAATTTCAATTTATTGCATTTTAGTTTACTAATATATTTTCTAGTAGTAAAAGTGCACTTTGTAACTTTGTAATAATTGTTTCAACTTCCTTTTAAACCAATTAAATCGATAAATTCAAACAAATATAGATAGATTTATTGGCCTGTCAGTGGCGCGTGAGGAGATGCGCTTCTCAAAAATCAACTTTCCTTCCTCGTTAATTAAGTATTTAAATGAAGACACGTTTGCTTTATATGTATGTATATATTTTTTATGGGTTAACAAGAGCGTAACAAAAATTGTATAACAAAAAAAAATGGTGCTAAAAATTGGCTAAGTAACATTAAGTTCAAATGAACCGGGATTGGGTCCCCAACTCGATGCGAGTTCGAACCTCTGCCGGGGTTCGTTCACGGGCATCCTCCCGTTCCTAGTAGAGGTAACCACCATTGGCGGCATAGTTGGTTCCCACCTCAACGGGAGCGGGAGCGGGAGCGGGAATGGAGACGGGAATGGGAGCTGGAGCGGGAGCAGCCACCACCTCAGTCTGGTGGACAATGGGAGCGGGCTGGGTGTAGGTCACCTGCTGCTGCACCGCTGGCTGACTGTACTGGACAATGGGTTGGGGTTGGACCTGCTGGACTTGGTGGATCTGCTGGGTCTGCTGCTGCACCTGATGGACCTCCTGAACGTGCTGCACCTGCTGGACTTGCTGGACCTGGACAGGAGCAGGTGGAGCAGGCACAAAGGACTGCTGTTGCACTGCCGGCTGGGAGTACTGGACAATGGGTTGGGGCTGGACGTGCTGCACCTGCTGGACCTCTTGAACCTGCTGCACTTGCTGCACTTGATGGACCTCCTGGACCTGCTGGGTCTGCTGCTGCACTTGGTGAACCTCCTGCACCTGAACTGGAGCTGGTGGAGCGGGCACAAACGATTGCTGGAGCTGAATGGGAGCGGGAGCAGGAATGGAAACGGGCACAGGGGCAGGAGCTGAGATGATAATGGGAGCTGGGGCAGGAGCTGGTGCCTGAACTGGAGCTGGCTGCGGAGCAGGAACGGGAGCTTGAACTGGAGCTGGAGCCTGGTAGGCATAGCCACTGTACTGAGGCTGCTGGACAGGCTCTGGGATCGAGATGGGCTGAGCCACTGGAGCTGGAACGGAGTAGGTCTGTTGGACAACTGGAGCTGGAGCGGAGTAAGTTTGCTGGACAACTGGAGCTGGAGCAGAGTAGGTTTGCTGAACCGCAGGGGCTTGATGGACCACTTCCTGGACAACAGGAGCTTGGTGAACGACTTCTTGGACCACAGGAGCCTGTTGCTGAACAACTTCCTGAACCACTGGAGCCTGATGGACCACAGGAGCAGGCGCTGTGTAAGTCTGTTGGACCACAGGGGCCTGATGAACCACTTCCTGGACTACGGGAGTTTGTTGGACAACTTCCTGGACCACCGGAGCGGGTGCCGAGTAGGTCTGCTGAACCACTGGAGCCTGCTGGATCACTTCCTGAACCACTGGAGCTTGCTGGACGACAGGAGCAGGAGCTGGGTAGGAGTACGACTGCTGCACCTGAACAGGAGCAGGGGCGGAGTAAGTCTGTTGAGCCACCGGTGCAGGAGCAGTGTAGGTCTGCTGTTCCTGGATCTGAACAGGAGCAGGAGCAGGAGCTGAGTAGGTCTGTTGGACCTGGACAGGAGCAGGAGCGGTGTAAGTCTGCTGTTCTTGAACCTGAACGGGAGCAGGAGCGGTGTAAGTCTGCTGAACCTGGATAGGAGCAGGAGCCGGAGCACTGTAAGTCTGCTGAACCTGGACAGGAGCTGGGGCTGAGTAAGTCTGCTGCACCACCTGATGCTGCTCATGGACCACAGGCACAGGAACTGCCACTGGAGCAGGGGCAGGAATGTGAACAGGAGCAGGAGCCGGAGCCGGAGCAGGAGCAGAGTAAGTGGTGGTCACGGTTTGCGTCTCCTGCTGCGGGGCAATGGTCTCCACGACAGGCGCAGGAGCGGGCACGAACTGCTGGACAGGAGTGGGTGGCAGATAGGAATTCCTCACCGCCGTCTGAGTGGCAACAATGGGCTTGGGCGCTTCATAGATCACCTGAGGAGCTGGCTGGGAGATCTCCACGGATGCAGGAGCTGGTGCGGGAACGGGAGCAATAACAGGAGCTGGAGCAGAAATGGCAACAGGAGTAGAAACAGCAACTGGAGCGGGAGCAGAGATCACCACAGGTGCCGGAGCAGGGGCAGCTTGGTACTGCTGCTGCTGTTGCTGATGTCCACCGGAATGAATGGTGAAACTGGCCAGCGGAATCGAAGCCTGAATGGACTCCACATGAGCCTGGATCTGTGGCTGCAACTGATGGAGCACCTGCTGCAATTGTGGCTGCAGCACCTGCTTGAAAGTCGGTGCCTGCGACACCTGCGACACCTCCTTCACCGGCAACGGGGGCAGATACTGACCACCGGGACGAGCTTGGGCCACGGCCAGGCACACGGCCAGTACAACAAGGGAAAAGGGTTTCTGGAATGGCACAATCACTGGGTTTTAGACAAAAGGTCACTCGAAAAAAATAAGAGTAAGCTTCCCTGCGATGGTCACTTACCATCTTCACGAGGGGTCACAAAGCAAAACTGAAGGCAGTGGTGCACCCGGCGAACGTAAGCGATTAACTGATGACCAACTTGGCAGACGACTCTGCATTTATAGTTGGCCAAAAGCTTAAACCCCTTAATTGGTGCGATCCGCCAGATGTCCACGCCGGCCACGGAATGCTAATGCAGAGGGCCAACAATGAAATCATGCAAAACACATCTCATTTCGCTGCGGATTCGGATTTAGATTCGGTATCCGGACTATGTCTTCGGATTCGGATTTGCTTTATTAACCAGCAGCAGCAAATACATGGAAATTGTTTATGTGCATTTTTAATTTGCTTAGAGGACTTTATAAATATGCAATTTTGATGGAAATCCTATTAAATTTGTCATTCATAACGTTATTAAGGGTTTTTTTAAGAAGTATCTGTATTTATTTCTTAGAGAAAACTATATCCCTCAGATCCTTGTTATATCTTTGAGGCTTAATTCTGAATACCTTGTAAACCTCATTAAATAAATTAATACAAATATTTCATATAACTTGATGCTTTCTTTCAGTGTTTGTCTCTGCTCGTGGCCAAAGTTAAACAAAACTCAAAGACAAATCACTGAGGGTTTGAAAACTGATCAAATATTTATCATTCGCTTGTTGCATGGTCTTGTGTTCACCTGACCAATTGACACCTTGGCCACTTGGCCACCGGAAATCCAAAATTGTAAAGAGCCTGAGAGTACATTGATCCCTTTGAGATCTCCATTATATTATATCATATTGAACCATTTAATTAAGAGAACAATATAGACTGAAATTATAGAGGTATACGTGTTTTCTTCAGTAATTCTCTTCATTGTTAAAAATATTTCAAAAATACTTTAAACGTATACTTGATATTTTTTTACGTATACCTTATAATTTGTATAAATACGTATACGTAATATTTTTGTAACAATTGTTTAGCCCTTCTTTCAATGCATTAAATACTAAAAAACACAAAGGGAAACTAACATCGGGATTCTAAAACACAACCATGCAATTATATGTATTAGTAAAAATATTAAAAAAAAGTACTTGAACGTATACTTAATATTTTGTGTATCAATACGTATTCGTAATAAATTACGTATTAAATTACGCATTCGTATTGATAAACGCATATCTTTCGGCTCTTTTTTAAATTTAAAAAACATTCAACAATTGCTAAATATTATGAAAAGCTGCTCTCACACTTCAACAAACAATATATAAATTAGGTATCAATAAATTACAAATAAGGTAATAAATTAATATTAAAAAAAAACATATTAAAATATAATAAAACATAAGTTTAATTAGATGTTTAGGGAGTAGTTTCTTTTTTGAAATTCCTTCCATTTAAAAATATATATTGTTCTTTATATACTTGAACGTATACTTAATATTTGCACATCCATACTGGAACGTATACTTAATATTTTGATTTCAGTCCCTAATTTAATATATATAACACAAACATAGATAAAGAGAGCTTATAAAAGAAACAATTAGATTTTTATTTATTATATGCATTAGTACAAATATTTAAAAAATACTTGAACGCATACTTAATATTTTCAATACGTATACTTAATATTTTTTATACCAATACGTATACGTATTGATATAAAATTACGTATACGTATTGATATACCTAAAATTGTTTTAATAAATCTTTCATCTCTTCTTAAATAAAAATAAAATACAACACTTTGCTAAATATTATGAAAAGCTGCTCTCACACCTCAACAATCAATGTATAAATTAGGTATCAATAAATTACAAATGAGTAATAAATTAATATGAAATAAATCATATTAAATATATAATAAAAAATAAGCTTAATCAAGTGTTTAGCCAAGAGCTTAATCTTGAAACTGATGTTGACTTTCGCCCATTGTTTTAGTTCGAAAATAAGAAAAACAAGAAATAAGAAAGCAAGATATCTTCGAGAAGTCGACGTTTTTATACCCTTTGCAGTTATATTCTTCCTGGTCAGGTGATATTTTTGAAGGGCGAGTGGAGAGAGCAGAGAAAGTGAGAACGAGAGCGAGAGAGACAGAGTTCCCGCTGGAAATGGGGAGGGAGTTACAGAGAGCAAGAGATGTCTCTAGAGATATGGAGCGAGAAAGAGACTTCCCGAAGTGGAGTCTGAGTTAGAGAGGGGGGAAGAGAAAAGGGGAGTCTGATTTAGAAAAGGGAAAAGAGAGAGAAAGGAAGTCTGAGTTAGAGAGGGGGAGAGAGAGAAAAGAAGTCTGAGTTAGAGAGGAAGAGAGAGAGAGAGAGAGAGAGAAAGGGAGTCTGATTTAGAGAAAGGGAGAGAGAGAAAGTTATTCACTGCTTTTACAATATTTTATAATAATAATAACGTAAGCTAACACTCCCAGTTTTGCATTTCCCCCTGATCAAGAATATATATACATTATAAGATCGGAAATGACTTCCTTTAGTGCGTTACCAACTTTTTACTAAAATATAATACCCTGTAAGGGTATACAAAGTGGGAAATTTACAGACTGATGCTTATCGGTGCGACCAAGATGATTTCCCAACGAGGAGGAGCTCTTTAGAGATCACAGACGGTGGCAGACATGTGTCCAACCTTCATCCAAACTCAATGGGCCATAAGTTATGGTCAATCAAGGGCCAACGATTGTTTGCCGGGAGATCGTGATCTTAGATATTCATATTTTTCTTTTTGGTACAGAGAAAAGAAAATATCTGTCAATTATAACAAATAAAAAATTACTTAATGGACAAGTTATATAAATTAAAGATCATCAAAATCTTATGAGTACAATATATATTTGTTTTAGTTACAAAATTATATAAAAAATATATAAGATTCATATTTTTCTCCAAGTGTATGACACATTTCGTAGGCGTGTGTCGCATGGCTTATGATAAGCGTGTTATAGGCTCAAGATTGGAGATAATACCAGCCCATTATGCCGGATAATACGAATCTTCGGAGGTCGAATGCAAACTTCATTCTGCACCTGACACACGCGCTCCCAAAACAAAGCAAAAAACAATAATAAAAAATAAAAAATAAAATACAAGTGAAATAGTGTAAAAAAAAGAAGAGTGACAAATCGAAAAACGAGGCTCACAAAAGAAAATGTCAAGTTGAGGGCCTCTGACGACCGGCGGGCACAGTGTGGCTTAATTATGACTAATTGCTGTGCGAACACCACGATCGTCTGAATATTCAACTATATAGCTAAAATATATATGTATAGCTTCCCTTGGAGTAAAAAATCACTCAAAAAATAAAATAAAGAAAACTGCAACAAGCTTGTGAATCGAGCAAAACGGGAGGCAGTCAGCCAACTTTGCTTCATTTGCATAAATGGCCAAAAAAGGTTAAAAGCGGTTAAAAAATGTGGAAAGGTGTCAGCGGTACAAGATTTACAGCTTAAAATATAGCTAGATCATTTTAATTAAAGCAAAGCATAGAGAAATATACATTTTATGTAACTAAAGAAGTCAGTCAGTCGCTCTATGAAATAATATTTAAGTAATCCCCAAAAGATATACCAAAAAGTGAGTGGGTGAGCCCCAGATTGTTGGTGGATCTTCGCCCTTCTCAGACTACAAAAGAGCATAGTTTTTGTATCTTTCGTATATATTTTTTTAGTTTTTGCAGACATAAAAGACATGTCATAAAAGTTTGTAAACGCGTTAACTGATTTTAAGGCAACAAAACCAAAAGCAGACAATAAATAATTCAGTGAGGAGACATACAAAAAGATGAATAGAAATCAATTCCAAATCTCGTTTAAGCCCAAGACCGAAACATATTTATTTTGTTTTGTTACAATTCCCCACTAACTAACATATCTTTTTTAGTTTTTTCTTTTTTCAAATGAAACAAACGCCCAAAGATGGAACTTGAATAGGTCTGGAATTAATCGATGGAAAAATCCCCTCGTTAATACCGATTCCCATGCATAAGAAAAAATGTATGTCTATATGCTTAGAATTAGCATAAAAGTTCTTTAAAGGAAACTCTCTTTGACGTCAGCAGCGGGTTTTGTGAAAAAAAGAGAAAGAATAGAAACCAAAAACTAAAAATAACCAAGATTATTCTGTTGCTTTTATATGAAATTGATGTTTCTTTTGGTTTCGAATATTTAGTTAGAAGCTAAAAAGAAATTAAATTAAATATATAATTAGTATATATTAAAATTCATTCAGAGAGACACTTGATCTTGTAATAGGATCGAATCGGAAGTCGATCGAAAGCAAAACTTATGCACAATCTTTGAATCGATATTTTTATGTTAATTTAAAAAAAAAAGCAAAGTTTTTTAAAACTCATAACAAAGCTAAAAAGGCATTGAATTTAAATCGGAAAAAAAATGTAGCTTTTATAGAAGAAATTTGTTTCTTGCCGGAGATGGCTAGAAAGATTTGCCTTTTGATACTGATTAGGAATATTTATGAAATATAGGGTCGGAAATGACTCCTTCACTGATTTTCAGGCTTTTGACTAAAATGAAAATACCCGAAAAGGTATAAAAATAGGTATAAATTTATGCAATTATTTTTATATGACATCGAAGTTTAAAAATCTCATAGCTAAGCCAAAAATAAATTAATTTTAAATCGGAAAACTGTTCTGTGCTAGTTTTTAAGTCACTAATAAATCTGCATACTCAGTTTAAGCTAAAAGAAGTTTAAAATTTTTGACCATTTTTGAAAATATGAATATATGAAAAAATTGGATAAAATTTTCAAAAAAAATTAAAAAAAAAAAAATTTATTTCTAAGATGGCTGGATCGATTCGGCTCTTGATACTGATCAAGAATATATATGAAATATAGGGTCGGAAATGGCTCCTTTATGCCTTTTCAAGCTTCTGCCTGAAATGAGAATACCCTAAAAGGTATAAAAATAAGTATAAATTTATGCAATTATTTTTATATGACTATCGAAATTTAAAAATCTCATAACTAAGCCAAAAATGCATTAATTTTAAATCGGAAAGCTGTTCTGTGCTAGTTTTCAATTCGTTAACAAAACTGCGTACTCAGTTTAAAATGTAAAAAAATTGAGTTTTTCGCAAATTTTAATGATGTAACCCCTTTGATTTTTTTCAGAAAATTGCAAATTTTCAAAAATTTTATTTTTCTGACGGAGATGGTTAGAAAGATCCGCCTGTTTTTGCTGAGCAAGAATATATATGATTTATAGGGTCGGAAATGGCTCCTTCACATTGTTATAAGCTTCTGACTAAAATTGTGATACACAACTAATTACAATACAATAATTATAATTTATTGATTATATGTATTTACTTAATGAATCCCATCTTCTCCAATAAATCACAAGTAATTTAAAAAGTTGAATAAACTTTTAAGGATGCCCACCCATGCTATGATCTCATAAACAATATCTACTTTTGGTCCCAGTTTTATCGCCTTGTCACAGACAGGCAGACATCATAATTTATGAAACCGATTGGATATGTAGTATATACATATATATGCATAAAACATATATAGCCACCAAGATGTGTATCAATCTCGGCGATCGATTCTCTCGTTTATGGTTATCAGTCAGTTTTATGCGATTTGCATAAAGACAATCGTGGTGTCTGTCCACGGTTTTATCACCGCTAACAAAACAAAATATAAATAAAATACAAACATAAAAAAAAAACACACACTTGGTTAATATTTATAAACAAAAAAATGAATGATAATTTATAATGAACTTGTTGATCGTCGATCTGCCAAATTGGGGCTATAAAACCATGGGTTCACTTGGCCCTCTGATAGACATAGCCACCATTCGATGCGTACACGGTATCCGCTCCGCTCTTGGCATCCTCAGCCACAGCCGCGGGCACTGGAGGTGGCTCAACCTTCTCCTGGTCACGCACCTGCTCCTGTTCCGGCTGTGGCTCTGGTTCATCGGAGTAACCAGGTGGCGCTGGTCCTCCGAATCCAGGTCCAAATTGCTGATACGGATTCTGGCCAGGCAGGGGTCCACCAAAGCCCACGGGCACATTGAAGCCCGCTGGGTTGGGTCCCTGGAACGGACCCTGGGAGTTGGCCAAGGGTAGTCCTTGGTTGGTTAGGAAGTCTGGGAATTGACCACCTGGGAAATTAGCTCCTGGGAATGCATCTACGGGTCCTCCATGTGGGGGGAAGGGTCCTCCCTGAGGTGGAAAAGGTCCATTTTGGGGAGGGAAGGCACCTTGTGGAGGGAAACCAGCTCCCTGTGGAGGGAATCCTGCTCCCTGGGGAGGGAATCCTGGTCCCTGAGGAGGGAAACCTGATCCCTGAGGGGGGAAACCAGCTCCCTGGGGAGGAAATCCTGCTCCCTGAGGGGGGAAACCAGCTCCCTGGGGAGGAAATCCTGCTCCCTGGGGAGGAAATCCTGCTCCTTGAGGAGGGAAACTAGGTCCTTGTTGCGGGAAACCTGCTCCCTGAGGTGGGAAACCAGCTCCCTGAGGAGGGAATCCCGCTCCCTGAGGTGGAAAACCTGCTCCTCCTCCGCTAGGAAAAGCACCAGGTGGACCAGGAGGTTGCTGTATAGCTGCGCTGGGAGGACCCGCACCCGGAAAGGCTCCCCCACCATTGGGATAGGCTGAGGGCACAGGACCTATGCCTGGTCCCTGCTCGCCAGGACCTCCGCCAAAGCCAAAGAAGGGCGGATAGATGGGCAGCGGAAAGTTGGGCGGTTGGGCAGGTGGCGGCGGTACATTGCCTCCCGTGGGAATGGCATAACCCGGTGGCAGGGCCAAGCCAGGTCCCACAGATGGATAGAAGCCCGACGATGAAGGATCCTTCTGAATGTCCTGGGAGTCAGCCTCGGACTCGGTGTGAAGGTGACTGACATCGCCAGTGGCAAGTGGCAGAAGCAGGACTAGAATGACCCACGGCTGCATCTTAATCCGGATTTTGGCTAGTGAATATAGTGAATGGGACTGTAACTATGAGGCCACGGGCCTCGAAGCCGGCACTTATAAGTCACCTAAGTCCAAAGATTACATAAAAACCCGGCCGGCTCTCATTTCACTTTCCCGCTTTCGTCGAACGGAAATTGCTTTGCATCACACTCCACAAAAGGTTCCATAAATAGTCGCAAATTCGAATCTGAATCCGAATCCGCTATGAAGTGCCACCTGAGAGCGTTTGGGAAGTTGGAAGCTGCGAGGAGAAGTGCCAAAACTGAACTATAAAAATTAATTAGTCGGTCAGATTTTACATAAATAAACTCACGTCGAAATCGAAAGACCAATTTGGCAAAAAGATATGAGGGAAAGAGATATGAGGCTCTCAAGAGAGAAAAGTAGAGGCTCAAAAGTAGTCAGAAATATAACAATATTAAAATTCCAAAAGTTCTGGTAACTTATATTTAAATCTATATAATTAAAAATAAAATATTATGAGAAGTGCTATATATTCAAAAAGTGAAACTCAGTCAAAACATTGACTAAACATTGCTTAAATAAAAAATTTAAATAAAGTACAGTGTTGCATAGTTTGCCTTGCAAGAAAAGCAGTGTTGGTCAGCGTAAAGAGGGCTAAAAAAATACAAACAATTGGAAAAAAACACAATTTAACCTGCATTTGTTTAATTAATCCAGAAAATTAAAAATGTTTGTAATAGAAATATCTTTTTAAGCCAAGATTCAGTCCAGGCAGTATTGGTTAGTTAATATTCAAACAAAAGCCTTTTTGGAGGTACAAAATGAAACATAAACTTTATGTAAACTACATAAATACATAAACTTTTTATATATATATAAAGCTGTTTGATAAAACACTGAACTTTCACTAAATAAAAGCTTATAAACCGCCACAGCTTCCAAGCTTAATCAAAAGGGGTTTATAAAAAGCTTAAGTGCTAAACAAAAGCCTTATGTTAATAGCGCCAAGCTTAAATATAAATATTTACACTCTTAGCTAAATTTTAAAACATAAATAATATGACAACAAGCAGGCAAACTAGCTTCGGGAAACCAAAGTCTGTATACTCTGACAACAAAAGTTGTACACAAGTTTATCAGACTCCCAACTTAAATTATAATACCTTTAGGAAGGGTATGAAAAATGCCAGACAATATTAAAGGCTTTAAAAGACATTAATGTGGACGGAAAATGTATGTTTTTGTTTGTTTTTTTATTTTTTGGTAATAGTTTAAATAGTGTCAGAACCAAGATATTATCAGATGTGATTAAAATTCTATGGATTGATTCAGTTATTAAGATTAAAAGTTTAATCCTAAATCATGCTATGAACATTTTGCAGAAAACTATATATCTCGGCTGCTACTTAATTTAATTTAACCTATCCCAAAGCATTTTCAAATAATATATCTATAATATTTTAATTATGATATTTATTTGCCTACATATATATGTACATATATACACCTAGATTTTTATATTAAAAAGTGTTAATATCTTAAACTAGATAAATTACTAATAGATCAAGTTTTTTTTAACCAAACCCAAATGTATTGATTAAATTAGAAAATTAGCATTAGGCGAGAATATTCCTTTATACGTTTTTCTTGTAAAATTTAGTGCTGATAGAGAAACAACCAGTTTAAAGTCAAATGAATAATATAATTTACATCCATTAACAATAACAATAACCATTCATTAGCATGTTTGCTTTGGTTTCTTATTCGATTTATAGATTCGATTGAAAGGTTTTGCCCTTTTGATACAAATATTAGTTACCGGTTTTTCCATTAAAGCCAATAGGCTTCTGGTTAATGGTGTTATTTGTATAATTTTATTTATGATAAATCAATCAATTTCCTGATTTGTTTTAGGAATTTAATTAAAATTGTTGGAAATCAAAAGAAATATATATATCTATATAAAAAGATATATACCACGCAGACCTTAAATATATTTTTAAATTGATTATTTCTTTCATAATTATAATGTATTAAAATAATATTTCTAGGAAGGACTTTAAGAGCAGATATTAAATAAATCTATCTTATATAATATTTAATAATATATAGATACCAAAATATAGATCTTATTAAAATAATCTATCCAAATTTTAGTCTAAATTTTTTTATAATTAAAAAATTAGAATAACAAACGTATTCCCTTTACGTTTTTGGGGTTTCTTTAACCCCTTAAATCCCCTTCAAAACCTAAATCCCATTAAAAATCCACATATCTTCGGGTTATTGTTTTCTTTTCGTTTACTTTTCGTTGTTTACAAAGTTTACAATACAAAAAAAAAAAATATATGTATTACATATGGTAATTTAGGGCAGTTTGCTTGTTATTTACACTGGGATCAGATGCTGAGACCCCATTTACTTCCTGTAGACATAGCCACCGTTGGAGGCATACTGAGTGCCCACATCCACGGCGGGGGCGGAGTACGTCTGCTGGACGGGAGCGGAGTAGCTCACCGAGGGAGCAGCATAGGTCTGCTGAATGGGAGCAGAGTAGCTCTGGACAGGAGCGGAGTAACTCACCGAGGGAGCCGAGTACGACTGCTGGACAGGAGCGGAGTAGCTGACCGAGGGAGCAGAGTAGCTGTGCTGGACAGGAGCGGAGTAGCTGACCGAGGGAGCAGAGTAAGTCCTCTGAGCCACAGGGGCGGAGTAGGTTTGCTGAACGGGGGGCAGGTACTCATTGCTGGGAGCAACATAGCTCTGCTGGACAGCAGGGGCGGAATAGCTCACCGAGGGAGCAGAGTAGCTCTGCACAGGGGCGGAGTAGCTCTGCACAGGGGCGGAGTAGCTCTGCACAGGGGCGGAGTAGCTCTGCACAGGGGCGGAATAGCTCACCGAGGGAGCAGAGTAGGTATTCTGGACAGGAGGCAGATACTCATTGTTGGGGGGCAGATACTTGGTCAGGTGGCTAACATCGGCGGCCGCGCAGGCGATCAGGGCGAACACAATCAGGAATTTCTGTAAGAAGGATACGAATCACGGCACATTAATAAAACCAAATCACTTGATAAAAAAAATTAAGAAAAATTTAAAAATATATAAAATAACTTCTTTGCACTGTACACTTCTTTCAAGCACTGTTTTGTTATTTTAATTGCAATATTTATATAGTTTTTGTAACTAGAATCCTTCACTGACCATTTTGACTTGGTTGTTGGGGGGCGGCTGTGACTGAGCTGGATGAGCTTGGGGCTGCGACTGATGCCGGTCCCTTGGAGCGGCTCTCAATTTATAGCCGGCCGGCCGGGTGAATCCGAAGATTCAAAGATTCGAAGATTCGAAGATTCCGAAGATCCGAAGAAAAGCTTCAACTGCAGCGGCTTCAAAGCCGGCCAAAAGCCACAAGCCGTTGAACATAATAAATGCGAGGTAAACAGTAATGGACAACGGACTAGGGCTAGGGTAGGGTTAGTGGTGAGAAGATGGAGGTATTAAAATTAAAACTAAAATTATAAATTGTATTTTTAATATATAAATCAATATTTAGATCTATTTAATGTGTAGATCCATATGCAGAAGATATAATATAGTAGTAAAAGTAATTGTAAGCAAACATAGTTATGGGTAGAAAGTGGTGCTTATGGCTTTGTGGTTTTATTTTTATACCTTATTTTATAATCTATTGTCCTTTCCTGTATTTAAAAAGATATTTTTTTATTTATATTTTTTTTTAATATTTTAATGTATTTATGAATTTACATATATGAGATTGCCTTCAATCACATATCGATCTCAATCGAGAAAAACTTAGCTTAAATATTGTAATTTTTTGAACCAATATTTTAAATTTTTTGATGGGCCAATTTTTTCAATTAATCAAAGTTTAAAAATCTCATAACGAAGACAAAATGGCATTAATTTTGAATCGAAAAGCTGTTCTGTGCTAGTTTTAAATTCGTTAATAAATCTGCATACTTAGTTAAAAATGTAAAGAAGTACAATTTTTCAAAAATTTTAACGATGTAACCCCTTTCAAAAAAAATTAACAATTCTGAAAAAAAAAAAATTTCTGCCGGGGATAGCTGGAAAGATTCGCCTGTTGATACTGATCAAAAATCTATATAAAATATATAGTAGGAAATGCCTCCTTCATTGTGTTGCAAGCTCCTGATTAAAATGAAAATACCCTAAAAGGTATAAAAATAGGTATAAATTTATGAAGTTATTTTTATATGACGAATCGAAGTTTAAAAATCTCATAACAAAGCCAAAAAGGCATTAATTTTAAATCGGAAAGCTGTTCTGTGCCAGTTTTTAATTCGTTAATAAATCTGCATACTCAGTTTAAAATGTAACAAAATTATAATTTTTGAAGATTTTAACGATGTAACCCCTTATAAAATTTTGAAATTTAAAAAAAAAAAATAATTTTAGCTGGACATAGCTAGATCGATTCGGCTTTTCATGCTGATCAAGAATATATATGATTTATTGGGTCGGAAATTACTTTTTCACTGATTTACAAGCTTCTGACTGAAATTATATTACCCTAAAAGGGTAAAATTAATATAAAATTTAACACAAACAAATATTGTTGTAGACTTCCAATAACCTTGCCAAATATTATTCTTTAGTTTTCAAGTCAATGAAAATGATAGTTGTATTAATTTATACCTCTTTATGCACTCCCCACGTAACATAGCTACTTAAAACAATAAAAATCTAAATCTAAATACTATTTTAGATTAAAATTTAGTATCTTTACCACCTTCATCATTTTATTACATTTTTATTTTTTGCGTTCAGAAATTAAAAGGCTAAAAAGGCAACACTAACCTGGGCGGGGGGTGATAAATAAATATATAGCGAAACTACCAAATGGAAAATCACATAATAATTAAATTTAACATAAGCCGAACTAAACGGGTTTTCGCTCATTTACAATATTTCTTCTTTTTTTTTTGTTTCTTGTATTAATTCCTCTTTTCTTTTTATTTTTTGTTGTTTTCTGGTTTCAGTTTCGGTTATCGAACTACTTTGGGACACCTTTGGTGGGGTCGTCAATCAAACTGCGAGGGGGTTCCACTAATTAACATTCAATTTAACACAATACACGCGGCTTTTTTTTCTCGTTTTAGCCGCATTTCGTTGGTTATCTTTCGGCCAGCTTAAGATTTATTTCCAGATCTGGCCTCGTTTCCCCTCTGGCTAGATTGATGGCCCCACCATAGAATGTCGGATATGTGAATATATATATATATATAGGTATACAGATGCATACTCGCACTTTCTAAAAAGCCATAAAACCATCAGAGGAGTCATCCGACGGCCTTGAGAATACGATGGCCCACAGAGTTACGACTTCCACAGCGGGTTTTACATAATAAGTAACAGCATGTGTGCAGGTCCCAGGCCAGATCAACTTTTACCCGTTGAAACCGCATCATGTCCCTGAACTTGAAATGCAGTAGACATTTCAAGGGATGCACAGAGAGAAAATTACCCTACTACATATATATATATGAGAGTGTATTTTGACGGTTTTACAAAAAGAACAAGCTAAGTAAGCAAAAGAATGAGCTTTGAATCTATTTTTTTATCATTGTTAAACCCTACTTAAAAGTATATAAAAATTTTAGTAAAGTTTCATTTAAATACACATGTAATTCCCGCTCTTAAATACTCCCCTATTTCCCCCAGTGTAACTCTGAACACAGGTTGAAACAGGACAAGTTGCTGTAACCAGTGGAGGCTTAAGGGTTCAGGGACTCACAACCATTCTAGGAATCACAATTGGGCAACAGTGAATGGGAAATGCTTAAGCCCATAACCGGTTTCTCTCCTCACACTCATGAGGAAATAAAATCAAAATTAAATATAATTATTAAGCACACACATATAATATTTAAATAAAAAAAAAGGTAATTATATTTATTAGACTTTCGGGGGGCTCTTAAAGACTATGCTTAGTAGACATAACCACCATTGGCGGCATACTGGGTTCCTTGACCACCGGTCCTCAGGTGGGCTGGTGTAATGGTGTCCGCTCCAATGACCACTGGCACATGGGTCTCCGGATTGAACTCCTCGATGCCATTCGAGGAGGGTTCCTCGTACACACGGCTGGCAACAGCAGCGATGGGAGCCTGCAATTGGTTGCTGATCGCAGCGTGTCCCTGGACATAGGAGTGAACCTGGTTGACTGTGGGCACAATGGCCTTTGCCTGGCTCTGAACGTAGGTGGTTTGCACCACAGTGGAGGTCTTCAGGTTCTGGGGAGTGTATTCAGCTGGCTGATAAGAGCTGGAATCACCTCCAGGCACAACAGTTTGCTCCTGCTGAATATACCTATAGTGAGCTTCACGATCAGCTTGGGGAATAAACTGCTCTGGGGTGTAAGTGTCAGCACCAATAGGAGCGGGAACAGAAGTCTTCAGGTGAGCTGGGGTATATTCAGCAGGCTGGTAGGAACTAGAATCTCCACCAGGGATGACCTCAGTGGCCACAGCAGCAAAAGATGCCTTCTTCAGGTGAGCTGGGGTATATTCAGCGGGCTGGTAAGAGCTGGAATCACCACCAGGAACCACCTCAGCAGTCCTTAGGTGTGCAGGAGTGTATTCAGCGGGCTGGTAGGAGCTGGAATCACCACCAGGAACTACCTCAGCAGTCTTGAGGTGTGCGGGAGTGTATTCAGCGGGCTGGTAAGAGCTGGAATCACCACCAGGAACCACCTCAGCAGTCCTTAGGTGTGCAGGAGTGTATTCAGCGGGCTGGTAAGAGCTGGTATCACCACCTGGAACGACCTCAGCAGTCTTGAGGTGTGCGGGAGTGTATTCAGCGGGCTTGTAAGAGCTGGAATCACCACCAGGAACCACCTCAGCAGTCTTAAGGTGCTCAGGAGTATATTCAGCTGGCTGGTAAGAGCTGGAATCACCACCAGGAACCACCTCAGCAGTCTTGAGGTGTGCGGGAGTGTATTCAGCGGGCTGGTAAGAGCTGGAATCACCACCAGGAACCACCTCAGCAGTCCTTAGGTGTGCGGGAGTATATTCAGCGGGCTGATAAGAGCTGGAATCACCACCAGGAACCACCTCAGCTGTCTTAAGATGCTCAGGAGTATATTCAGCGGGCTGGTAGGAGCTAGAATCACCACCAGGAACCACCTCAGCAGTCTTCAAGTGCTCGGGAGTATATTCAGCGGGCTGGTAGGAGCTGGAATCACCACCAGGAACCACCTCAGCTGTCTTAAGATGCTCAGGAGTATATTCAGCGGGCTGGTAGGAGCTAGAATCACCACCAGGAACCACCTCAGCAGTCTTCAAGTGCTCGGGAGTATATTCAGCGGGTTGGTAAGAGCTGGAATCGCCACCAGGAACCACCTCAGCAGTCTTAAGGTGCTCAGGAGTATATTCAGCTGGCTGGTAAGAGCTGGAATCACCACCAGGAACCACCTCAGCAGTCTTGAGTTGTGCGGGAGTGTATTCAGCGGGCTGGTAAGAGCTGGAATCACCACCAGGAACCACCTCAGCAGTCCTCAGGTGTGCGGGAGTATATTCAGCGGGCTGATAAGAGCTGGAATCACCGCCAGGAACCACCTCAGCAGTCTTCAGGTGTGCGGAAGTGTGTTCAGGGGGCAGATATGAGCTGGATAAGGATGAGGAGGAGGACGCTGAAAGTCCATAGCCTCCATCGACGGACTGGCCCAACTTCAGGTGACTGACATCGGCGGCAACAAGGCCGACAAAGGCCAGAGCAATGACGTAGAACTTCTAAAACCAGAGCAAAGACTTAGAAGGAGAGTCGATGGGAGTGGAATGGACCAAAGAAAGGTCCGCGGTGGTTCCCCCTAGAACCGAAACTCACCATGTTTGGGCCGAATCTGTTGATGTGAGGAGGGGTCTTTCAGGTTTTTATACCCCCAAAAATATTATGGGCCTATGCTAATTGGAGTTTTGTTTTGATCTTCGATCGAGTTGGTTCCTACAACATTTCTGTTTGACTATTTTTTATTTTATTTTGTTTTGATGCCGAATTTGCATAGACAACATAACAAAAGCAAAGATCTTATCGAGTTGATTAGAACCTCTACGGGCTTCGACCGCCATAGACTTTTCGTCAATTAAACTGTCATTTGGGAATTTCACAGTGAGAAATAGCAATAAAGATTTGTGTTTGATTTGTTATAAAATTATTATGGTATAATTATATATGTAGAAGTATGAAAACAAGAATTTATATTATGGTTTTTAACAGGTTCTTGCTTTAAAAGCATTTCAAAATATATAAATTTATGGGAATACTTATAATGAAATGTTTTTCCTACTATTTAAAGTTTGTTATATGATTTCTCTCTGTGTCTAAACCCATCCTTCCGATGGGTCGCTAAATGGAGTCACTGATTAGCGCCTGCCAAGTTCAGCCGGGTGTCATAATCGGCTTGCTTCGACAACCAGTTCCCTCGTCTTTGGCCAACAATCTTAGATCTGCCAATGTGTCCGCTAATTGGGCCCAAAGAAATCAATCGATGGATGTTTAAAGCCCACATCTATGCTGCTTACTACCCAAAATTATATATATATTTTATATATTTCTATATCGGGACAGAACGCCCTAACTTTATACCCTGTCCAAGTAATAAAATAATTCAATATAAACCATTTAAGCTGAAGTGATTCAGTGTGCCAACTTATATGTTGTGCCAATATGGCCTGCTGCATCTATTATTAATCCAAACTTTACATAAAGATAAAATTTATACGCTTAACAAATAGTTTAAGCCATTTTGTTGAAATTAGCTTAAATTAATACATTTTTGCTGAATGTTCATAATGAACGATGAAGGCGTTCAGCATTTCATTTCATTATAAACATATATAGGGTATATATATTTAATGATTGCTGATTTATAATAAATCTTTCTGATAGAATCAACGATCATTGAACTGGGCAGGGAGAATTCCGAAACTGGAAATTTTCTTTATTGATTTGTTAAAGCTTTAATTGTTTGAAAAATGAGTAAATAAATGCGAGTATCTGTCGTATTATTAATGAGGATTTTATGATGCTGCCTTAGATGATCATAATTTGTGTTCTTTAAATGTTCTTTTTCTAAATATAGCAGCTTTTTTTTGAATTTCTTTTATTTAAATGTTATTCTTATTTATTTATTCATAGAAAATATTCCTCTTATGGCTCAAATTAAACCCAATTCCATTTTATATATTTTTCCAAATGCAAATTTATTCTCTGCTTTTTTTCTATCCCAATTCCCAGTGACGTCAATTCAATATATTTTTAGCCAATTCTCGCATCTGAAACTGGCCAAGATTTTGTCTGTCTGGGTCTCCTCATTTGGCTGAATCACTCTTGGCCACATCTTAAACTGGTTTCTGGCCCATAAACTCTAGGCCTGCAAAATTTTTGCTGTCTTGCTTTTTGTTTTGCTCTTTTGCGCTGATTAAATTATGAAAATTTATGCTTTGTGTTCTGTAATTAAAAAAAAAAAAAAAATCATATCTAAAAAAAAAGAAAACACAATAAAAGACAAGCAAAATATTGGCCATTAAAATATTTATGGACTGGACTTTATGTAAAACAAATGTCCAAGTCTGGCTCAAAATTCAGGTTGGGCGACAAAGGCTTCTATAATTATGGTTAAAAGTGTTTCTATATATTTGTATATGTATATATATTGTATTTGTTTTCATTCTTTCTCTTTTGTGGTCAAACAATAGATCAAGCCTGGTACACAAGTGTCTATAGTATATAGATTTGTTGATATTGATTGTGCGTTTTGTATGGCAAACTTGTTGATGACTTAACAGAGGTGTGGACTACTCCCCAGATGCCATTTAAGTCCTCGATTTATTTTAGTTTCACAGAGAGAAAAAATCTGGTTATTGTTATTTGATTAAATCATTAATTTTTAATGTTTTCTAATAGGTTTTTAAGCTGGAATTTTGCCTAAAAATGTTTGTTTTAAATATTAAATTTCTAACGAAATATTTCTTACACTTTACACATTTATTTAATCAAATATATATCTTGGATTATTATTATTGTTTCCCAATAGCTTTACAATTTTGTTAAGATTTTTTATACTTTGATAAAGATGATAGCGTCGGTGGCTTCTTTCAATATTTAAACCGCCTCCAAGACGAGCTTGTGTGTTTGCGTTTGGCAAATGTTTGTCCGGGGTCTCGGCCCTCGGCAGCATTTGGCCATAAAACAATTGCGGAACAACGCCACAAACGCGACAAATTGTTTTGCCCAACAGCACAAGTTCCCCCCTTTAAATGGCCGCCTTTTTGAGACCCCCTTTTTCGGCACGCCTTTGGCGATAGACGACGCATGCATGTTGGACACAGTTTTTTTTTTGGCCAAATGTACGTGTATCTTGGCCACGTTTTGAGGAATACAATGCTTAAATAAGACAAGACACGGCAATGGTGTCGGTGAGCTCTTAAATAACGTTTGCCAAATTGCATTTCTGTTTAACATTTTTGCAAAAAACAAAACCTACAAAACGTTGTTTGCATGTTGCAGATGCTCCTCGGTACTCTTGGGCAACTTTTTCCATCTGGCGATCTTGAGATCTTGGGCTCTTTGTGGAAGTTTAAGTTAGATATGTACTATATGCTTTTATTATCATATTGAAAATATTCAAAAATATGAAATTTAATGATAAAAAAAAATGAATATTATTCATAATATAAACATAAACCTTAGATATGGTATTTATTTCATATATAATTTGAATCGATCTTATTTATAAGATATTTAAAATTATGATATATAAAATAAAATCTTAATTTTATTGATTTTATTAATAAGATCTTAATAATTAAATAATTGATCAGCTATTTATTTAGTTTTTTCCAACCGTAATAGTTATAAGAAAGTTTAGACTCTCTTTTAAGTCATTTCGATATACCAAACAGAAAGAAAAACTTATCGCAACCTAAAAATATCGTTTTAAGTATCGATATATCGAAATCTTGTGCCATCCCTAATGTAAGCCCGCATCTGAGCCAAGAATCCTCAACTGCGGTCAACGGATCATAAATTTGATGAGTGGAAAATCCCAAATTGATCTCATAACCCGTAAGGTTACTCGTTGACTCAACTTATTTATGACCACAAAAAAAGAGATGTTAATTGAATTATTAAGACTAGCTATATATATTTTTTTAGGATTCATTTGGTTAATTTTTATATTGCTAAACACACTTATTTTTTACTATTGTAAAAAAACATAGACCTCGTTGCAGTTCTTTTATTTGATTTTTACGGCCTTGTTTGATGTTTTTTATGGGACTTAAATCAATTGCATAGACTTAAAGCTTTAAAAATCGATTTCTTAAAGGTTAATAAGCCATGAATATATGAAAAGAAGCTACTGCATTTGTTACCTCATATTTAACTAGATTCTGGCCGCAAATATATGCTCAGATCTCAATGCTAAATCGGCATGAATGCGAAAATGCATTGACTCGACCGCATATTTGTTCCGTAAATTCCCCCAGAGATGCTATGCCAAAAGGTAAACATTTTCACGGCCTAATCGGCAAGGTAAACTCGGAATTTGTGTAATATATTGCAACGATGAGAAAAGCCAAGAAAAAAACTGGAAAAATCCATTACACATGCAAAGCGGGGGAAGCTCTCTTGAATATAAATATATATACATAGTGAAGAGCGGTACATTTCCCTGCTAATTTGTTAAAAACGAAATCAAATCAATCAATCGAAGGCTGTGCTATATCTGGCATTTCACGTTTTCAGCAGAAAAATAAGAGTAAGTGAGCTAAATTCAGAGCAACGGCCTTGACCTTCTCCAAAAACCAAGTGCGAAAGACGAAATGTTATTAAATTTAATCATTGTTTTACGGCCATAATCCGGCAAAAAACAAAAATAAAAGTGAAGGGCAATCGAAGCTGAAGATGTGGTAGCTTAATGGCTTCATTAAAAAATGTTATTATTTAGCGAAATTAATTTGCTTTCGAGCCAAAGGAATAGACAGTAAAGGCCTCACCTGTGCTGTGACAACTTCCATAAATTCCAACAAAACTAGTTTCCAAAAGGTAACAACATCACGTAAGAGCGATCTTTTCCTCTCTGTCACTGTCTCGTTTATTACAAAATCAAGTTTGAAGTGCAATCAATATCGATATAGGTAGATCGAACGAGTCTCAATCCCCTCTGATTGGCATAATTAGCGCCATTTCAGCTGTCATCGCCAATTGTGCCGCAAAATGTCATCCCAATTTGTCAAATGATTTTACGATCGGCGCAATTGGGTGAAGCAAATCGGGAAGTGAATGACAAACTATATAGCAGACTATAGCCAAGACTCTGGCAGGTGTGGGAAACCGTAGCGAATCTGGTGGCAGCTTCTTCTCTAATGGTTTCAGATTCATTTTCAATAAGATTCATTTTCAATAGATGACAACAGAAGCTTATTATGGCTTTTCCATTTCAGTTAGTGCGGGGGTTTTTTGTTCGATTTTTGTTTATTCTTTGATTATTTTTAAGGTGTAAAAACTACAAAAGGCTTATTATGGCTTAAGACTCGTGCTGATAGTTTGGTCACAAAGGCACGCAGTGATATAATAAATATAAAAGAAGCCTATTAATATAAAAAGGTGAGAAAAATAAACAAAAGTAAATTCTTGGGACTACATTCTGATTTGTATTTATTTTAAAAGAATAGGAAGGAATAGTTTTAAAATTAAACATAACTCTATAATAATCATGGTAAATATTATAAGAGTATATATGTATATATTACAAAAATTCAAGAAAACACACCATATTTTGTACGTTTTCTATGTATTCTAATTTTAGTCAAAGGCCAGCAAATCGGTGAAGGAGTCATTTCCGACCCTATATTTCATATATATTCTTGATCAGCAATAACCGGCGAATCTCTTTAGCCATCTCCGGCAGAAAAAATTTTTTTGAAATTTTTTGTTGAAAATTTTATCAAATTTTTTCATATATTCAAATTTTCAAAAATGGTCAAAATTTTAAATTCTCCTTTAGCTTAAACTGAGTATACAGATTTATTAGTGAACTAAAAACTAGCACAGAACAGCTTTCCGATTTAAAATAAATTTATTTTTGGCTTAGCTATGAGATTTTTAAACTTCGATGTCATAAAAAAATAATTGCATAAATTTATACCTATTTTTATATCTTTTCGGGTATTTTCATTTTAGTCAAAAGCCTGAAAATCAGTGAAGGAGTCATTTTCGACCCTATATTTCATATATATTCTTGATCAGTATTAACAGGCGCATCTCTTTAGCCATCTCCGGCAGCAAAAATTTTTTTTGAAATTTTTTGTTGAAAATGTTATAAAATTTTTCATGTATTCAAAATTTTAAAAATGGTCAAAAAATTTAAATTTCTTTTATCTTAAACTGAGTATGCAGATTTATTAGTGAATTAAAAACTAGCACAGAACAGCTTTCCGATTGAAAATTAATGCCATTTTGGTTGAGTTATGGTATTTTTAAACTCTACTAATTTCCAAAAAATTATCGATAAATATTGTTATTATTTAAGTCCTCTAAAATTCGTCTGCTGGACAATAATAAAAAAAATCTTACGTCATATTTATTTGGATTCATCGTAAAAATTTTATTATTTAAGAAATAATAAAAAAAAAAGTTTGTACAATTTTTAATAAGGGAAACATCCTCAAAATTTTAGAACAAAGTTTTGTTTGAGAAATTTTAAGTTTATTATGCAGATTTATTAATTCAATAAAAACGAATATAGAAAAGTTTTCCGAATGAAAAATTGTAAGCTTAGTTCTGAACGTTTTCGAATATGAATCAATTTATTCAATTGCTAACTTGAAGGGTATACAAATTTCTGCTTTCCTACTTTAACTTTTCTTGTTTTGTTTAATTTTTTGTACCTTTATTTTTTGTGGTTACTTGTGTTCACACTTGAGTTCTCTTTTTTCGCGTAGTTATAATGATTTATGATTTATTTATATTATGACTATGAGTTGGTCACTTGTTCGCTTTACGGTTGGGGAATCCCATTGACGTAACCTCTAAACCCGCGTTCTTGTACTCCCAACGGAGATTAGCATAATTTGGCCATAATTATGTATATAGTTTTTGACTATGAATCGATGGGTTTTTAGTTAGTTAGTTCTTGGAAAATGATTTAAATAAATGACCTCAAATTTAAAAAAGATTAATGAATTTGTAAGTAGAGCGAGTATAGAAGAGTGTTAGCCCCAAATAATGCTTACAATTCTGTATAATTTGAAATGCGAGGTGATTAATTGATTTGGCATTATAATTTATTGATTTTTTGTCTGGGTTTTTATCAGTTTTTTTTTTTTGGGTTATAAATGATTAAAAATTGTTTATTGATAAGATTTGATTTTTATTGAAGTAAAACATATACAATATTTTTGAAAACGCTAAATATATCAATAAAGTATATGTAATACGATCTATTTTGAAGAATATTTGTTCTAAAATGGACGTAAATCTATTAAAAAGTCTGCTGAAAGCAGCTGAATTTTCTCCGCCAACTAAAATTTAAAACAGGAAATGTGAAAACCCAAGTAGACCTGACGATAATCTATAAAATTTATATATTAAATCCCCAATATAGTATGCCATGACTTTAAATTCCCTCTCATCTGTCAATTACAACTAGTCCCAGCCAAATTCTCAATAGTCAGTTCATACCTACACCCGAAACGGTAAACATCTAAATATTTTGTATATTTTCCAAAGCCGATAAAAATTGTATTTTTCAAACATTAAGTGAAAACCAAATTTAAAGTGTACAACTTTTTGAACCCTATTTTCTTTTTTTTTTTCTTTTTCTGATTTGATTTAATTTTGTACCTAAATCGCGATGTCGTTCAGAAGGGTTCCGCTGGGTTCCGCTCTTGGCCCGGATCAGAAGCTTTTACAACACAAATTGATCCACAATATGGACCGCTTTAAGCCCTCTGATGCCAATCCGATACAGTTTTATAATTGTGTCCGGGAGTTGTGCCTCACGACAAGCTGTAGCATCGATGATGGCTTGGAGGCGGCCCAATTCCATTGGCCGAGTATGGAAATTGGCCTGAAGGATTATTACAACTCGGTAAGGGTTTTTAAAAAGATTGCGAATGGTTTGTAGAAGATTTTCGTTGTGATTGTGATTGTCAATTCTAGCAACATCTTTCTGAGCTGTTGGATTCCTTTCCCATTCCGGTGACTGCGAGCAATTTGCCAGAAGCCACCTTGCGCAAGGATGGTTCCAGCAATTTATCCTTGAACTTCTCTTCCGCCGTTGGCGGCAGGCAACTTCCCACCGCCGAGTCGCACAATTGGATGCCAAGTCCTGGGAGGCTTTCGGAGAATCACTCCAAGGATGACAATCATCAGGTGGTGTGGCCTTCCGCCACGGTGGCACAGCAACCACCTAGGCTATGTGGCAGGCACATGCCCACATTTGAGTCTCACTATTCGATGCCAATACCAACGAAATATTTGGAGAACCTCTTCAAGGACGACAGTCGTCCGCTGGTTTGGCCTTCCCCGTTGGCACAGCTACCATCTAGGCTGGAACCCATTTCGAATCAGGATGTCATATCTCAAGGTATGCGTATGGCTCAATCTGTTAACGATAGCATTTCGGGGTCCAATGCTGGAATCCTTGGTGGTAGAGCAACCAATAATCGAGTAGCGGCCATGATCCTATTTTCCGATCAAGAGCGAAGTGCCGCCATGGCGCCAAAGGTGTCAAAGGTGTCCAAGGTGTCGAAGGTGGCAAAATTACCCAAGAAAGGAAAGCCACTGTTTAAGAGAAACAATCAAAGGGCTATCAGGAAAATTAAACTAGCTACAGGTGCCCCTTGTCGTCGTCCCGTTCGTCCTGTTCGTCCTGTTCGTAAACTCTAAAATCAAATGGAAAATTCAAAACACCGATTTACATATAATTCAATTCATTTCGCATCTTAAGATTATAAAATTTGTAGTTAGATACAAAATTATTGTACAAATTCCATATAGTACTGTCCTCAATGTATTTTTTTTAAGACAACTAGCCATAATTTCTACATGAGGACATTTTTGTAATAAATTTTTGAAACGGAAGAAAAAGAGATTTGAAAACGTAATGTGTGGGGAAAAATGTAATTGTAAAAATTTTCAGTTACAGTGTATATTTTAATTTATATTTAGAAATATATATTGGTAGCTTAGGTTTGGTTAAAGGTAAATTTTAAATCAAATAAATGGAAGAAAAATATGGCATTACAAATATTTTCAGACTTATATTTATTACAAAAATATAAAGTTCCTTTATTTAAAGGTTTTTAAAATAATTCAAAAAGGTATTCCCATCTATTTGATTTAAATATAAGAGTGAACTTACAGAGCCCCAAAAATAGTAAGCCTAGAAGTAGGCATCATTTTGAGACTTTTCATATTTTTGAGAGTCGCCCCTAAAAGCAGGCGAAATCCCCTTCATCTTAACTTGGATTTTCCTCGTAAATTAGCAAAACTACAGAAAAAATAAAACAAAAAAAGAAATTACTTAGTGCCTTTTGGAGACGCCTTTCAATTAAGCCAAGTGGTGCCTCCTGGCCTGAGGTTTTGTGCAGACCGTAAAAAAAAACAGTATGGCTGCCCATTAAAAATGAAGCAGATATCGAAGGAGATGGCAGGAGCAGAAAGGATGCCTTAAAACTGATAGAGCATAAGTAAAAGGACACTAAAATATTACATGCACATGTGACAGCTCCGGAGACGAGACGATGGAAGCCAGGCTCTAAGATGACGATGACGATGAGCACAAATAAAAAATCAACTTGGCCAAAAGCCTCGAGCCCAAAGCAATCAAGCAAAAATGAGGTGCACTTGCCACGCCCCCCTCCCACGCCTGAAAGCTGGTTGTTTTTTTTGGGGAGGCCCAAAAAATAATCACAAGGCGACAGAATGTTGCATATAATGCGGCTGCTTAGGAAGGACCATAAATAAATGCCCCAAAGGCACAAGGATACAGGATAAGGATGAGGTCGTATAGTAGAGATGTTGGAAAATTAAAAGCAAAAATATATACAAATATTAAATATTAATTAAATATTAAAATACTAATAAAATATTAAAATTAAATTCTAGAAATAATTAACCATAATCAAAAAAAGTAACTCTAATATCATTCGAAATATTCTTTTAAAAATACAAACAAACATTTTTAAACCTAAATAAATGTAGCATAAGCCTTTAAAATATTATAAATCTTATATAAGTATTAAATACCATTAATTTACTTAATTTATTTAGTCAGTAGAATTTATGAAATAAATATTTTTCATTAAAAATAAATGAAAATGATTAATTTAGTCAAGAAAAGTGGCCAGCACTGAGACCCAATATGTCCTGGAGTCCTGACCGAGGCCAGGATCAGCAGGCAGACTCCCAGAATGTCAGACTGACTGAATGTTGGACTGATGGATGGATGAATGGATGGATGGATGGTTCGTGTTAATTATTTTGCTAAAATAATGCAACAACAACGCCACCAAATTTGACAAAATTTAATGCGCTGCAATCCCCTCTCCTCTCTCTCTACCACTCTCTGGAGCCTTCTCTGTGCTGGCTTTTTCCCGAAAATAAAAAGGAAAACACCGAAATGAAAAATCGCAATTTCCTGGGCCCCAGATAACCGCCGGCTACGAACATTTTCTATATAGAAATATATAAACAACAATAAAGAGCGGACGACAGCGACGGCTTAATGAGTGACGGGCGGTCATATTAGATGCGATGCTATGCGATGTGTGTGTGTGTGTGTGTGTGTGTTAGTGGGGGGTGTGTGTGTTGGTGGGAGGTGTGTGTGTGTTGGTGGGTGTGTGCTCCTGCATTAGAGTTATGGCGCATTAAGCCCAGCTGCGACTACACCAAGAGAAATTATGCTTAAAATACAGATTTATTCAAAATAAATATAGAAAGAAATAATATTAAAGCAAGAAACTAAATAATGAAATTTGAAAAAAATATTTTAATATTTATTAAACTATATACAAAAATGTATATTTTCTTTATTTAATTATGTAGAAATTTAAGAACTTGTAATGGTAATTCATTTTATAATAATTTAATTGTTTTATTTGTAATGTAGTTGATTTTAATAGGTTCTATATTTGAATGATTTATTTATTTAAATATATATTTATTGTTACATATATGTATTATTAATTATATTTATATTTATACCATATTTAATATTAGTATATTTAATTTTACTATATTTTTTTTTGTGGAAAAAAGAGCAAGTACTTTATAGCTAAGATCAGAGAAATTATTATGAATTATAGTTAGATAATAGTATATTTAGTTTAACTATATTTATTTATGTGGGAAAAATAGCAGATATTTTATTGGTGAGATCCAAAAAAGCGATCAACAATCATATAATTATTATTTGGAAAGAGAAATTAAGTTCCATAAGGTTTTTTTTTGAGAAAGGTTATCAAATATATCGAAAAACGGATCATTTTCAAATAAAGCCTCATGATTATTATATTTAAAATAATAAGCTTTCTATTTATGATTATTATATTTATAATAATTAGCTTCCTATTTATATAATTTTTTTCAAATCATACAGTTTATAAGAAAACTCCTGATACTCCTGATAAAATGATATCATTTCTTCATGAGAAATAATTATTTAAAATATATATACGAACTATAATTCAAGCATTTACATATATCACAATATGTAAAAATAACTTTTAATATTTAATAAGAACAAACTGTGATTAATTTTCAGTGCATGTGTGCGAAGAGTACATATACATCTACCCATTTTTTGGGCGCCTCTCTGCACTCTTCTCGCCTTCTCCGGCCATTTGCATTATTCATGTGCGAGTGAGATGGATAAATGAAATGGGGGGGGGGGGGGGGTGGCAAGAGAGAGGGGGCTAAGAGAAAGGGGGTGATGGGGAGGGAAGGTTATAGGAGAAAGTCGCGGTAGTTTTATTTTAAAGCCCAAACGTTCATCAAAACCAAGCCCCAGACAAGTGCAGTTCGCTGTCGCAGGAGGCTTTTATGGCGGGGGAGGCAAAGAGGCAAAAAGCGGAATATATATATTTATAGATATAGGAGAAGAATCTGAAAAAAAGTCGCTAAATAAATACACTATAAATTAAGACATCATAGAAACATAAAGTCAGGATTAAGGAATTATTTGAATTAAAATAATGTTTCATCGGTATCTCACATTATCTTATTATATTATTCTTATATTTTGTAATATATCTCTATAAGAAATGTATCTATTTTTCTTAGGGCATTTCCCGGAAGTGAAAGCCTCTTTTCTCTATAGGAAAACATCATTCCCATGAACCCATTCTTGTTGCATTTTACGTTCGTTGGCTGAACGCTTTTGATGGCTTTTTTCGGGGTCCATTCACGTCCTGCGTCCATGGATTGTCCTCCTCCTCATCCAGGTCCACATCCAATCGTGTGTTGATGCTGATGACAGCAGCTGAGGAGAGAGTCGAGAGTCGAGAACCGATGGAGAGACCACGTCCTCCTCATCGTCATCGTCATCATGATGAAGTTGTCGTCGTTCGTCGGGGGGCTGCTCGTTAACTTGCCTTCAAGTCAAGTTGTTTGACAATCTTCGCGGCAAGAGTAGAGCCCTGGCCAGAGCTCTGGAGCTCTGGAGCTCAGAACCCAGGACAAAAAATAAAAAAAAGTGTTATAAATTGCATTTAGTGTCGGGCCACGTCACTGCTGATTTGTTACGGCTGCCAAGGGCCAACGGGATGGATGAGAATCGACGCAAATCACGGTATGGGTTCGGGCCAAAAGGTCAGGCCTTAGGCCACAACAATGGCTTCTGGATGGGATTTCTTCACACACACCACACTACACCCATTCCCCGATCCATACCGAATCGAGAGATCCCAGTGGACAGCGTCCCATATGCAAATGGCGATGGCCTGGCAATGATGCGTTCTGGAATTCCGAATTGTTTACAAATTTCCAAACAAAATGCTAGCGGGAGGAGCCTAGATATGCTAAAATAAAACTCCAAGTCATAAACTAAAGACTTTGTTTACAAATTAAATGCAGCATGCAACAAGCGACATCTTCATCGGGGTCCACAAGGAACCCCCAACACCGCACAGAACCCGGACAGAGCCGAGGAGCCGAGGAAGCCAAGAAAACCAAAACCCAAATCCAAAACCCATGGCTAAATCCCGGCCAGATATGCGACTCCAGATACAGTCCGAGGACGAGGCTGAGGCTTCTTTTTGCTTATGAATTCGATTGGGAGAGGGAGGACGGACCCCTCCTCCTGCATTGGCCCCTTCTCTAGATCCCTTCTGGCGCTTGGGTGTGATGTGTTCATGGGTCTGTCCACATGTCCCAATGTCCATACACAGAGAGGAATTACCAGGAAGTTTTTAGGGAAATTTTATTTAGTCACAAGTCTAAAATGCATTTAAGAAATCATTTCCGACCCTATAAATCATATATATTCTTGATCAGCATCAACAAGCGAATCTTTCTAGCCATCTCCGGAGGAAAACATTTTTTTTTTCCAAAATTTTAAATTTTTTTAAAGGGGTTACATCGTTAAAATTGTCAAAAAAAATGTTAATTTTTTACATTTTAAACTGAGTATGTAGATTTATAAACATATTAAAAACTAGCAAAAAACAGCTTTCCGATTTAAAATTAATGCTTTTTTGGCTGAGCTATGAGATTTTTAAACTTCGATTGTCATACAAAAATAATTCCTTCAATTTATACCTATTTTGATACCTTTTAGGGTATTTCCATTTCTTCAGAAGCTTGTAAAGCATTGAAGGAGTTATTTCCGACCCTATATTTCATATATATTCTTGATCAGTATCAACAGGCAAATCAATTTAGCCATGTTTTGAAGAAAAAGAAAATTGAAAATTTTTTTTCGAAATTTTTTAAGGGATAACATCATTAAAATTGCAAAAAAAAAAAAAATTTTTTAAATTGATATTTTGAAATTTAAAAACTGAGTACGCAGATTTGTTAGTCCTTAAAAAATTAGCACAGACAAGCAAACCAATTTAAAATCAATGCACTTTTGGCTTAGTTATGATATTTGAAAAACTTGAATTTTCCCAAAAAATTGCCATATAACATTAATTATTAATATACCTTGAATACACATATTATAGAGTTTATTGGTGTTATCAAAGTTTGATTTCAAAAAGTTATATATATATTAAAATTTGCAATCAAAATTTTAAGCTATAATGAGTAACACATTCGAAAAACAATTCGACATAATATTTAACCATATTTTTCAAAGTTTTGTAAGGGGTCACATTATTAAAATTGTTCAAAATAAATTTCTATTCAACTTTCTAGTTTTTTTTTCGCTCAGTGCACGAGCTGTGTGCCTGGCCCGTTTTGTCCGCTGGCTCTTACTTTATGCCCACCGTATGCAAAGCAGTCCGCAGACCAGCTACATGTGTTTTACATGAATTTTAAATGATATGTTAAATAAAAATGCGCAGCTAAACAGCCCTAGGCACCGCACCGCACTGCACAGCCAGCAACAAAAATAAAAAAAAAACCAACAACAAAATAAATAAATAAAAACAAAAAGAGAGAAATAAGTTAGAGAACAAAAACAGGAACAACATACAGTGACGGCCAAGAGTGCGTGGACCAAACAGCGCACGCAGTCGCATAAACAGTGGTTGCGAATGGGAGTTAAATGCTTAATTTGCTTTCTTTAAAAATAAATTAAGTGCCATAAAATTGTGATGATGCAGCCAATTAAATAAGGCAAGAAAAAATCACAAAGAGAAAGGCTATGAGAAAATATTTTAATTGGAACTTATATTACTTATAATATTAAAATGAATTAGAAGTAACAATTTCTCACGAAGCGTCTTCTTCGTATTCGGCAATAAAAATGTGTACATAACAGTGGTTTTATTTGTACTCATTATTATTTAAACCCATAAAAAGGTACCTAAGAATATAGGTACATCTAATTTCATATGGGAATTAGTAATTAAAATAAATAAATATGTATATATCTATTTTCTTTATTAATTGTAAAGTTTAGTGATGAGAACTTAATTTTTTTTAAAGGAAATTAGATTAGCTATAATAGAGATAAAGTTAAAATTAACTTACTTATGGCAAAATAATAATAAAAATTAAAAAATTATTTCTATACGTTCTGCTTTTATGATTTTTAAAAATGGTTTGAAAAACCATTTTAGAAGACATTCAAACATTTTAGACCCCATAAAATGTATAGAAAAAAAGAGATTTCTGACAAGCTTACAATAAAATTATATTTATTTTTTAATATACCAATTAAATCCCCTTAAATTCCCTATACCCAACCCACCGTGCTGGTGAGAGAAGCTGAGCAAAAACTATGCAAAGTTTATGCGAATCTAAAATATTTGCACTCGGCAAGCGCATGCGCAGCAAACTCAATTGTTCAAATACATTTATATATCTTAAATGCAGGCAAAAAAAAAAAATAAATAAATAAAACAAAAAAGAAAAGGCAGAATCCACGCAGGCAGGGAGCAAGACTTGGATGCTGCCTGATGCTATCAATTCAAAGTCAAATGGGGGGACAACAAAACAAATCGGCGCTGCATCTATAATGAGCTCGGGCATCCACCAACAGAACCAGGCTCTTACTACAACTCTGACTTTGGCTAAGAAAATACAGGAAAAAAATTCTAAAAGGGGGAAAAAGGGATATAAAAAACAGGCCCCGCAGTCGGAATTGATGAGAGCGGGCCAAGAGCTCGCGACCAGGTCCAGTGCAGTCTCTGGCCTGATGTTTTGACTTGCATTTGCCTCATTGAGTTGTACTCAGAGGAGGATACCCTCTGCACCCGATCCTAGTCCCCTCCCATTGGAGGGGCACGATCGGCCCAAGGGACACCCACCCAACGCATAGATAAACACACATGAGGTCAAGGAAATATAAAAGGGGGTTTCCTAGTAAACTATAATATTTTATATAAATATATAAGAAATTAAACATTGATTATCAAGGAGTATAAATATCAAATAATTGTATTTATATAAAAGTTAAATATACAATATTATCATATCAATATTATCATATTATATTTAAATATGTAGATAATATCGAACAACTATTAAGCTAAAGAGAACAAGGGATGTATTGCTACCTCAAAAAATAGTTAGTTTTTTCATCTAAACTTAGCAGTAAAGTTATATTGTATATTAGTGTATAAATATACAATATTTTATATACATATAATTCCAGTAAAAAGCTTAAAACGCAGTAAAGGAGCCATTTCCGACCGTATAAATCATATATATTCATGATCAGTATCAACAGGCGAATCTTTTTAGCCATCTTTGGAAGAAAAAAATTATTTTCAAAAATTTTCAATTTTTTGAAAGGGGTTACATCGTTAAAATTTAAAAAAAATGTAATTTTTGTACATTTTTAACTGAGTATGCAGATTTGTTGGCCTACTAAAAGCTGGCACAAAACAGTTTTCCGATTTAAAATTAATGCCTTTTTGGCTTAGTTATGAGTTTTTAAAAACTTGGATATTTCAAAAAAATGATCGTATTCCATGAAAACAAATATTTCAAGATTAGTTATATAAAAAATACTATTAAACCAAACAGAATCTTCGAAGTATTACTACTTTATCGATCTGTTTTGTAATCCCTATTAATAATTTATTGTTCATTTGATTTTTTTAAAACTCTTTATTGAATCTGTTTTTTTATTTGGTCCCTATTTAACCGAACTCTGGTGTATTGATGCCTTTGGGCCATCCGCGTTATTCCCGTTTGTAGTCGGAATCGCATTGATTGCAAAAATCGTTGAAGGCCGCACAATTGAATCCGGTCGCGGGTCCATAAATGTCTTTATTATGATCTTGAGTAGTTTGGCCAATTTGCTGAGGACCAAATCAAGGTATATTGAAGTGAGTTTTAGAGAGACTTTTTTGCTATTCTCACAGGAATAATACTTGGAAATTCGAACAGAATTGTTAAATAAATATATAAACCTATAAGGAAATCAGGCAATTGGGAATATTCTAGATTATTTCTATTTTATATTCCTTTTTAAAAATTGAAACTCAAAGAAAATAGATGTATAAAATGAACATCATGTTCTGTGATATCTCTAGTTGAGTTCCCTAATTTATTTTTCCCACTTGGAAAAAAAGAAAAACTGTGCCAACACCCTGGGATCGAGGAAACACCTACGTTAAGAGGGGGGAAAAACCACCGAAAAAACCTGGCCAGAAAACTGCAAAAGGCAAAAAAGGCAAATCAGGCATTAAATTGCTCATGAGGCCGACAATTTCTTTAAACATAGAGCCAACCCAACGTCTGAGTTGGTAATAGAAAAGGATTTGACTCGATTGAACACCCGAATTTGCAATTTTCGAGTTAGGCTTCGTTGCGCCCCCCAAAAAGAAAGAAAAAAAAAAAACACCTAGGATAACACTGCACAAAAATCGGTAAAGGGGGAGAGAAAAAATAATTCAAATGGTGGGCGGTGAGTTGAAATTATAGCCCAGAACCAGGCTCAGGCAAGTGGAAGAAACCCAAGCAGACGGGCAGCCTTTTCTATTTTTTTGCAATTGCAGTGGGGCATCTCTTCTGGCCAAAAGCACTTAACACGTCAACACGGTCGCCGGCACTGTTTTCCCAAGCAGTTTTCCGATTATGTAGGCTCCAAAAGCCGACTCTGTTCACGGGAAATACCCTTTAAAAAGGGAGATTTATATTGTTTTTAGATAATATTTCTGAGGCAAAATTAGATTTTAGGTACTTAACCTAAGTTATATTTAATGATTCAACTTCAAAGAATCATTTTATAAGAATTAAACATACTTTAATTTATCCTAAACATTAAATCCACTTTATTTTACCTTAGTTTCATAAATTTCCTAGGACTTTTCCTAGTCTGCCTGCTCAATGAACCTCTTTTCTTGCTCCTGGTGTACCCTTAAAACTCTTTTTTATCTCAATTTTTCACCAAAGTCTGGGCCATATCGATGGAAAACAATGTTGCCTGTATATTCTGCATTTTGCTGACATGATTACCTGGCTAAGCAGCTGCCGAGCTGAAGCTAAAACCAAAGACCAAAGACGATAGGATAATGGTAGGTGTCAGTTAAAGTGCACTGAAAAAAAAGTAAAAACCTTTTACAGGAAAATAATCAAAGAAATTCAAGTACTACATATGCTAATAACTTGAAATATAATCACGTTATTTCTCAGTGTAAAAAAATATACCTAAAAACCCTAGGATTAATGGGATTTAAGTATTAAGAGAGCATAAAGGTTGCCAAAAAACCGTTCGTGCTCGATTATAGACACTCCAAAAGTCTTAGTTGGAAATTATGAGGCCACAGTGGCAGCTGTTAATGTGGCAACAGGGTTTGGCCCAAGGGAAATGATTTAAGTAAAAGAAACATAACAAGTTGGAAAGGCAAAAGTTGACCAACTTTTAACCCATACCCAAAAGGCAGCCAAATCAGTTTGAGAACTAAGTCATCTTGGCCTAGAGATTCCTGTCTATATATCACTTATTATCACAATCTCATTTAGAAACCCAGTAAGCTATAACTTTCTGTCGTTGCCTGTCGTTGTTCGTTTTGAGCCTTTTTCGATACACAAAACCATCCCGGCAGTAAAAAATAAATTCAAAAACCTTAAAATAATAATAAAAATATAACTTAGAAGTAGCAGCAGCAGCAGCAGCAGCAGCAGCAGTTAGTAGCAGCAAAAGATAAAGCCAATCGCTAGGCGGTGGACAAGACGGACCTAGATATGGTGGACAAATCATCATCGTCACCACCGCCGGCGGTGGCTCCTGAGGATCGCCTGAAGGAGAATATTAATCGCTGTCTATCCAATGCCCTGGTTAAGGGATTTGGTGGCCTGGTTATTGGCTCTGTGGTGACCCTGCTCTTCTTCCGGCGACGCATTTGGCCAGTCTGGCTGGGCACCGGATTTGGCGTTGGCATGGCCTATCGTGGCTGCGAAAAGGAGCTCAATGAGATCAATTTCAACTCCCGGAAGTAGGGACAGACGGACAGAACTGGAACTGGAACTGGATCTGGACCTTGGCATACTTTACTTAAAGCATTTGCATCATTTATGTTTCTTTGGAATGTGAAACGATTTAACAATGTGAACAATGAAGCACTAGGACAAAATTGCTGTAAGGTTTATTATTAATGAGGGGATTTAGAGATACTCAAGTAGACCAAGTTAGATCTTTAATTAGAGATTTATGAAGGCCTTCAAGGGCCGTTGTTGCCTGGTGCTAATGCGACAAGTCCACCGGTATTCCCAAGGCTCTTTTCTTCTCTTTTGGCTAAGATTAAGATTAGCAATCTATTGGCCATGATATGGCTTGGCGAATTTAGCTTGCTTCTGCGGAGAAACTGGACTCCAAACTGGACTCCAAAAGGAGATTGTGTAGCACGGTCGGCAATTATAATATATACAGAGTCCATTCCGGTTCATAGGTCAAATGTAGAAATTGAGATAGATCCGCGGGCCCCAGGCTGGATGTGGTTCATTGGCAGCTTTTCACGTTGCAACCTCAGCTCCCTCAGTTCCCTGTTCCCTGTTCCCTGTTCCCTGTTCCCTGTTCCCTGTTCCCTGTTCCCTGTTCCCTGTCCCCTGTCCCCTGTCCCCTGTCCACATCGTCATCGTCATCGTCGATCAATGCTCAATCCCGTCCAAGTTGAGCCTGTAGCGCCGCATCGCATCGCATCCCAGGCCCATCAAGATAGCCACAGAGAGACCCAATGCTCCACTGCTCGATCCACCTCAATCCTCCTCGATACTCCTCGATCCTCCTCGATCCACCTCGATCCTTGCAATCGTGATCTCGAGAGAGGAACTCAGCTGGATGCTAAGTGCTAGCTTAGCTAGCTAGGCTGCTGGACTCTATCTTTTGGCCAGAATTCGGCAGCCCGAATTTTCTCCCTTGGCCTGGCCAATATATATATATATGTATATATATATAGACGATACACACGATATCCGATGCGGCGACAGATTCGTTTTGGCAGCTCTACGCAAAAAGCAGAAGAGATGTCCAAGTTCATTCATCAATCTAGTGGTTCTTTTACAGGGAAATGTATACAAGAACTTATGATAAATATATAAAATAAATATATAACCTAACCTATGATAAATATAATAAATATATATAATAAATACAAATAAATATATATACAATATATATATATTAAATGTTTAAAAACATATTATAAATAGGGAAGGTTTCTGCCGAGATTCAAGGTAAACATTTTCAGTAAAAATATAAGTTGTAAATCTTAGTTTCTTGTTATTTAGGAAACTAAAGTTAGGTAAAATGCTTTGGGATGTGTTATATTTAAAACTTGCTTATAAATGAAAATAATACTTATTTATTATTATTTGATATACAATATAAAGAACCTCTATTTAGTTAAAATAAAATAACGTTAATATATATATCTAACATATATATTATATATATTTATTTAGAAACTCTTTTACTTAAATTCGTACTTTAAGAACTAGTTCCCATAGGCCTTTCTGGCTAATCAAATAATCTGCACCACCACCAGCACTAGAAATGCGAAAGCCTAGACAAAAAAAATGCTAAAAAATATATATATACACATATATATATATAAAAAAAAGCCATGACCATGGCCAAAACCCTGGGCTCTGCACTCTCCACGTTTAATAAGCAATTTTGATTTGGAGCAGATTATGTGACGACCGAACGAGCTGCAAGTTCAGGTTGCATGGCATACAGCGGCGGCAACGGCTACCGATGCACTGAGAGAAACTACATTAATTAAATTTAATATTTAATATAATTTTAATGTTAAAAGATTTTAAAATCTAAAACTTTCTAATCTGAAAATAAAATTGTGAAATTGAGGCCCTAATGTTATGCTTGAATAAAAGTTAACCCTTCAACCCTTTTGTATCAGTTAAAATTTGATATTTATATATATATATATTTTGGGGAGTTTTGTATGAGAAGTTTATAGATATATATTCCTTAAATATATAAAGCAAGATATCACATTTAATATTATATTAACAAACATGGTAAGTTTTGATATATTGATTTTTTAAATATAATAAATATATTGCACTTACCCCCAAAATGTGGAAAAAGCTGAAAAGTATAAAAAAGAGTTTATAAATTATTTGTTTTGCGTTTTGTTTATAATAATTTCATATATCAAACATAAGATTTATATATCTAAAGCTTTAAATTTAGATTTTTATATAGGTATATGCTTTAAATATGAACAAAGTATAGATATATTCCTATAACCTTTTATGATCTCATATATTAATCATGATGTATAATCTTAGAAAACGAAATATATCATTTATACCAATTAAATTTACTATTATACATCAAGAGTGTAAATTTCATGCCTTGTTACTAGTGTCTAAGTTACCCAATTATTTCTCTGAGTGCATAAGAGCCGAAGGAGCCGCCTTGCCTGAAGCTTTTGGCCATCGACTTGCACTTGACTTTGTCGCTGACCCGGCAAAAGATTTTTAACTCGGACTTGTTGCCTTGGTTAAGCTTGGTGGTTGGCTTGGTGGCTCAGTGGCTCGGTGGCTCGGTGGCTCGGTGGCTCCGGCTTCCTGATGCCGATACTGTTTACATGGAACTTGTACTGATTGCTTCTAGTCATGCCCCCGATTTGGTGAGAGATTCGCAATCCTGTGATAAGCTCACTCCCCAAGCTCATTTTCATTGGAATTGTCTGAATTTTTATTGAATTTTAATTGGTCACCAAGAAGTTGTGACTTCCTCACAATGAAAATATATATATTTCGAGAACATGTGCCTTTTTCCAGCTGACGAAAGGCCAAACCCTTGGCCAGGCTTCAACTGAAGTTGGATTCTAGCAAAGGTTCCCAAGAAAATTTAGATCAATTTTCCTAATTTACTCTCGGCCGCGGCGATTGCGTGTCGTGGCGTGAAAAACGGCACTTGAGGAAAATCCACATAGAAATCCAGGGACCAGGGAAAAGTCAAGTCAAACCGGGGGGAGAGCAGGAACAGTATCAGGAGGCACTGGCATTCCTCTAGAGGTGGAGAATAAATCACGACTCGGGTTTCGAAAGCGCGAAACTGTTACCAAAGCACTTAAACTTAAATTGGCCAAAGCGACGAGCCCCAAGAGCTGTGAGCACTGTGAGCTCTCCAAGCTCCAAGCTCCAAGCTAATCCCAGTCAAGATCCCACAAAGCCATTGGAACAGGAGGTGGAGATGGGAGGTTGGAAAAGGGGGCAGAGTTAGGTTAGGTTAGTCCCAAATTAGAAATAGTGTAGATAGATACGCCAATAGAATTTATAGCAAGCCTCGGACTGCGTTCCTTTTTCTGCCTTTTTCCAACTGCTGCCTGCTGCCTGCTGCCTGCTGCTGTTGCTCCTCATGATCATGCCCTGGTCAGGTTAATTTTGGGCACGACCAAGCCAGGCCAAGCCATGTGGATGACGACGATGATGACGATGATGATGGCAACGCACGAAGGAAGCCGCAGTCCTTACACTTGAAGAAAATGCAAGGAATTTATGGTGCCAACTAGGTCTAAAGTATACTCCTTTTAGAAGCAACGATTATATTTTAATCAAAACTTTTCTCTGAGTGCCCTGATAATCATGGAGCCGGGATAGAAACGTGCTCAGGGATCGCAGCTTAAGTTTAATGGAACCAATTGAAGATATTTTGTGGGCAAGTGATAAAGTTGTATGCCCAGTTGGTGGGTGCCTTTTCCTCCTCTCTCTCTCTTCCTCATTTTCCACTCTACTCAGCTCTTTGGGCCAAAACTTTTCCATCAACAAGTCGAAGGAAGCCTCCACGAAACCATTAAATGATGCGTAAGACTCCGACGTGATCATGCGTTGCGTCATGGTTATATGTACAGGGTTTGGGGCAGATCACACGATCCTGATACGCAGAAAGCGAGGAGCGGAAAATGTTGAGGTGAAATCAGCGTGAAAATTGCCAACTCCCCCTTTTCTTTTCTCTCCACAAAGACAGACAGACAGACAGAGAGAGAGAGATAGAGTTATGCGAAAATTGCGGAAGAATTTCGTGAGGCGGCTTGTTAGTAGAGATGGAAGGCTGGCAATTCAGCAAACTTGAACTCGAACTGGAAAACTGTAAGAAAACTAAACTAAAGTAAACCAAACAGGGCCAGGTCCAAAGGCAATTGGCCAGTAATCACTATACGAGTGTGTGTGGGTTTGGAAAAAGGTGCTGTAGGCAAAGCTGGGAAGTAGGTTAAGGTAATTCCCCTTGGAAATAACACACAAATTTCAATATGTGTTTATAAATTTCTATTTGAAATACGTTTGTGAAGATCTGAAAGGGTTTTCGATAAGAAAAAATGGCATTTATCGATAACTTTCAACAGGAAAAAATCGACAGAGCGATAATTTATACTTGAAATTGTCAAATTTATTTTTATTAATATATTCAGATTTTTGAAAGCACAATTTTCGCCTTAATTTAGAAAAATATTGAATTTATCGATAACTTTTAACAGAAAAAAATCGATAGAGCGATAATTTATACTTAAAATTGTCAAATTTATCCCTTTTAATATAAATACATTTCTGAAAGCACAATTTTCGCCTTAATTAAGATAAATATTCATTTATCGATAACTTTTAACAAGAAAAAAATCGATAGAGCAATAATTTATACTTTTAAAATGATCCCTTTTAATCTAAATATTTCTAAAAGCACAATTCTCGCCATAATTTCTTGCAAGTATTTTTTTGTATAAGCTCTTAACTTGTGACGTCACACTTCCGGTAAGCAACTAATCAATCAAAAGGGGAACCCCACACTTCTGTTAACTTTATTTGCTCTTCTCTCTCTTTTCAATGCTAACCCTTCTTCTTTCGACCACATTTTGGCGGCTTTCTTATTTATTTTGGCTGATTTTTTACGCTTTATGCACTCACTCTTCTTCGTTCTGCTTCTCCCTCTTGTCTTTCTTTATTTTTTTTTTTTTTGTGCTCTTTATTCTACCCCCTCTCTCCATAAGTCGCTTCCTTTGTTTCGCTCTCTTCGCTCTGTTGGCCATTAAATTTGATACCCACTTATTTGGCCAATAAAATTAACCTACCTCAACTTGTTTGGCCTTCATCATAAAAGGTGGAGGAGAAGTCACAGACAGAACAGGAGGTGAAGGAGGTGAAGGAGGAGAAGGAGAAGGAGGAGCAGGAGGGTGGAAAAGCAACTTTGTGCCATCATGGCACTTGGCCTTAATGTCCAGACATGCGAGTGGTTAATGTGTGCTATAATGCCCATCACAGAAATGGTGGCAATTCTTGTCAAAGATACAAAAGAATATAAGTTTTGGAGACAAAAAACTCATCTTAATCTTATATTTTTGTTTATGGAAAATGTCTGGAAAACTCTTGTTAAAAATCTCTCTAACCCTTCACCAGTAGCAGGATCACCCGAGATGCCATTAAATCGATCTGCTGATCCTCCAATCCTTCCGATCCTCCCAATCTGAGGACATTCTCCCGCGGTAACCGCATCGACGGTGCAAATAAATTAGCGGTCGCCAAGTGTTGACATTTATTGTCAGACCAAGCCCCAAAATAAGCAAAAAAATAAACGAAAAAGTAAAGGTAAGGTGGCGCAGGTTCCAAGTCGACACATTCCCAAAAACGAAACGAGCAAAAAAACACTTGCAACGAGATACGCGTCGCACGTTGCACGTTGCCAGTTGCACGTTGCACGTTGCACATTGCGCATTGCCGCACGCTTTTGGTCAATTTCAATTTATTGCAACAAGTGACAATCGGTTTAAATGCGATCAGGGTAACTGGGGATATACTGGGGAATGTGAATGGGTCTCTTTGCCAGTCTTTTCTTCTCTTTTTTTGTACTACTTTGGATTGGATTGGAACAACTTGGCCAGGATCCAAAATGTGTCCTCTTTAATTGGTGACCTCAACATGGTTGCAATTGTCGCACCTTTTATAGGTTTTTTTTCCCCATTTCCATTTCGAATTCGTATTCGAATTTGTTTTGGTTCGAATTTGCTTTGAATTTTGTTGAAGTTTGGTTAATTTTTTGGTTATTTTGTTTGTATTTATTGATGGGTAAAGTTAATATAAGGTATTAATTTTTGATAATAATATTGATATTTACTTTATATGACTAATTTTGTAGAGTCTATTAAACAAATACATCATTTATACCTATCATTTGTTACTAATTTCTGTACCTTGTATACTTTTATTGATACAAAATATTTATAACTCTTATAAATTATTATAAAAATTTGATAATTATTTACTATTATGTAAGTATTTTATTTTTGCGTAAAAATTTACCGGGTAAAGTCTAAAATTGCATTTTATTTTAATATTTAACAAGAAACTCCAAATGAAAATCAATGATTTATCGAAATTAGAACTTCTGTTGATCGTTGTTAAATTCTTTATTTATGAATTTCCGATAATTCTATTTAGCTTGAACTTCTATTAATTTTCTTTGATTTTCGAATGGATAATATTATATATATATAGTATATCTTTCCTTTTCATATAATATCTATATCTTTCTTTCGGAGCAACGAAGCGCAGCGGTCAGCAAACAAAATGTAACCAAATTTAGACCGAACGCGTTGCAAGTTGCAAGTTGCCAGTTGCAAGGCAATTAAAAAAGGGGTTCTCTAGCTCTCTACCTCTCTTTCTCCCTACCTATCTCTCTCTCTTTCTCCCTCTCTCTCTCTCTCTCTCTCTCTTTCTTGGCCTGTCTGCGTCTCTGTCTCAAGACATTCCTCCCTCCAGTCTTGACCAAAAAAAAGTCAAGTGTTGCACTTGCAACGGAAAGGAACAGCCGAACCTCAAAGTGGCAGCCCAAAGGGGCGTATGAAATGCAATTAAATTAAATTTGCTGTTTTCAAGCGTCCGAAAAGGGGGCGTGGCACAAAGGCCAAAAAGGGGAGGGGCCCAGCAAGGGAAGAAGGGAAGAATATGTACACATATAACCTGCTGCCAAAATGGTCAATGTCAATTTCACATAATTAACATTTAATTGAAAAGTTTAAGCCAAATAAAAGCGCAACATCAGGATAGGGGGAAAAAAAGACCGGAAAAGGGTTCGTGTTAGTGCGTGACAGTGCGTGTCCTTTGAGCAGGATCTGCCTATTAATTTAGCTCCGAACAAAATGCGAGCCAAGTGTGAACACAAATTAAAGTAGATAAAAAGTTAATCGATGAGAAAGAGATATAAAAAAGGTGTGTTTTTATTTTTGGAAGATAAAGAAATAATCCTTACTCATGTTACATGTTTACTTTATTTTTTTGGTAGCTATTTAAGTTAACCAAAATAAGCGTTAATCCCATTTTCTACCTCCTTTTAGTATTTGTCTGCTATTTTTGGGGTTTCGTTGGTTTTTCTGGCTATTTGCTCGATTTCCTCAGTCTCTTTCCTATTGAAATGTCAGTCAACGGCCCTCGAAAATGTTTTATAGCCAATTATAGTTGTCAATGTGTGTGTTAGAGTGTGTGTGTGAGTGTGTGTGTTTGACAGGAGGAAAGCCTCCTTTTTGGCCACGAGAAGAGCACATGAGCATTTCCTGCCTCAGTTTCGAGCGGATTCAGTTTTGCTGTCGCTTCAGAGTCGGGCCTATCGATAACAATTGATAAGCGAGAGGCTCAGGCTTTCAGCCCACACACATCAGCCACCCACCGACAAGGTATGTGTGTGTATGTGGCTATACAGTGAAAGAAAAATTGAGTTCATATTTGATTTTAAGTAAATTATTAAATTTATACAATAAACAAAGTCAGGGAAAGATGGTCTCTATAAGATTAAGCATATTTTCAATTAGATTTTTTCAAAATTTTGATAGTATTGGAACTAAATATAATATAATTTAAGAAATGTACAACAAATCAACGTTTATTTAGTGCATTTTATGAAATTTATAATAAGTATAAATCAAATACTATAAATAATATTAAAATATATACGTATAGTTTCAAAATTGTAGCTTGTTTATCACACTTTTGAACTTTATCGTGGAAAGAACAGACTTTCCAAAAGATTTAAGTATAATAATTATATTTTTCCCAGTGCCTGACCTTTTCCACCCACCCCCTCTGCCCACAAATTTCCCTCCCGTTTTCGCAGTATGTGCAATTTTAAAAGGTTTTCCATGTTGAAGCGATAAAATGGCAAAAATTGAATAACTGGCAGTGTCAAGGGAAAGAGTGAGAGAGAGGGAGAGAGAGAAAGAGGGAGAGGGAGAGGGAGAAGGCCCTCTTCGCATGGCTTTCCAGTTTCCAGTTGGCGGAGGGTCTTTTTGCTGATTTGGTAAATCGATAGGCAGAGTCAGAGGCAGTAGGAAAAGCCAAAATCTAAACCAGCGAAGCTTAAACAAAGCAAAAGTCAGTGGCAGCGGATTAATTCGCATTTTCGCGCGTTTCTTGGCAGCTTAAGGTGATCCCGAAAACCCCCTTTCCAGAAAGAAAACCCTAGAAAATCACCTTAACCCTCTCACCTCGCTAGTTTACCCTTTATTTCCTTTTCGCTTCACCACTTTGTTTACAAAAATTATGCAAAGCATGCAATTGTTTTAATTCCCCAACTTCTGTGTTTTTACTTTTTTGTTTTTTTGGGTCACCTTTCCTTTTTTTTTTGTGTAATAAATTTAACGCTAGGCTTGAGTAGGAGGGTCTGCGGTCTGCTCCAGACTAACTGTTTGGCCCCCAGGGCCCATTGGCAATGCCTCACTGACCCACGAGGAAAGTGGAGGGGAAAACCTTGACTTTGTCGGTTTTTTACAAGCGGAAAAACTTGCAGGAATTTTTTCAAGACATTTTTAAAGTAATTTATTTGTAGGGAATATTAAAGACTTAAAGACTTGAAGTTTGTCTTAAAGTTTTAATGTTTCAATTAAAGTTGTTTGACAATTAGAAATGTGGTTAAGGGAAAAGAGGGGGATTCCCAGCCCAAAAAGAGGCTCTGTGTGTGTGTGTGTGCCACTTGAATCGATTGCACAGGAACAACAAAAGTTATGCTACAATTCATGCATGAAACATGACTCTTGTTGATACCCCTCACCAAATATACCCCCTTTTTAAACCGCCGCCTCTGTTCCAAACCTGGAAAACCTCAAGCGGGAGGAGAGAGAGAGAGAGAAAGCAGGATGACGTTTAACCAAGGACCAAGTCAGGCAAGAGGATGCACTGTGGGCAAGGTCATCAAACTAAATTTATTACAACTTAAATATTATAAAGGAAAACAATCAAATTTGCATTAAATTATATAAAATTCCCTCTGTACTTTTCTCTATTTATTCAATTATTTAATTCGAATTTTTTTCTGAAATTAGCCCCCTTTTTTTGCAGTGCCTTTTTGGGCCGTTAAGCTTTGTGTCGTCACCGCCGTCGGCCTCAAATCAAACGCACGCAGGCGAAAAGCTCTTCAAGCTTTTCTAATGAGCACCGCCTTGCTTGCTGCGTTAACCCCCTACATCACCATCATCATCCTTCTCCTGTCCCCTTAGAGACTGCCTTAACCCTCTGTTGCCGCTGGCGCAATTATTGCAACTTCAATAAATTTTCGACTTGATTACGCACTGAGCGAAATTAATCGAAGGCATACGTCATCCGCCGTTCTGGCAATTGCAATTCCAATTAAGACCTGCGCCTGCCTATCGACTATCGACAATCGAGTGGCAGGAAATTCTAGGAAATTACTCACACTCATTAACATATTTACACCTAAAAGCGAACTCTGACAAATGACAGAGAGGCGTAGAGGCGTAGAGGCCTTCCAACCGCTCTGCCACTTCCAGCACACACACACACTCACACACACACACACTCTCTCTTTCTCTCTCTCTCGGTGTTTATCCTGTTTGCAATTAGACAAACGAGGTACCCGACCCTCTCTACACCCTTCTACCACCTTTGTCCGAAAATGCAAAAGGCTTAAAGGAACAGCTACAAAAAAAACGGGAACTTAAGGAACCATTCCCAAATGCAGATTCCAGAAATCGTTAAAAAAAAACTCACTTACTGGAATGGTTTTTATGGGAAGGAGAAATATGTAACATCTTTTTTCCAGGGTATTATAATTTCAGTCAGAAGTCTAACATAAAGTGAAGGAGTCATTTACGACCCCATAAATTATATATATTTTTGATCAGCATAAACAGGCGAATCTTTCTAGCAAACTCTTGCAAAATTAAACATTTTGTCAAAAATGTTCAATTTTTTAAAGAATAGGAAAGGGGTAACATCGTTAAAATTGAAAAAAATTTGAATTTTTTTACATTTTTAATTGAGTATTTAGATTTATTATCGAATTAAAAACTAGCACAAGCCAGCTTTCCGATTTAAAATTAATGTATTTTTGGCTTAGTTATGAGATTTTTAAATTTCGATTTGTGATATAAATATATCGATAAATATAAGTTTGAAAAATGCTAATATTTTAGGTGTTTCTGAGGGCACATTAGCCAAAATATCCGAAAAACTATGTGTTCTGCGATTTGTAATTAAATCCATAATAGTTTATACAAATATTTATAGAAATTTGGTTTTAATTTTACCCAGTTTTTTTAAATTTTAAATTAAAAAATATATAATATACAAATTTTTCATTTATAAAATTGTACACTCTGCATGCAGATTCGGCTTCCTGATGAAAGCTTCCTTTCTTGAAATAATTTAAAACATAAAAAAAAATATTATTTTCTATAATATGTAACTCTCTCCTAAATATTTATTTAAGTAAATTAAAATCTCTTATTTTCTCCGAAAAATGTCTCTTCAATTTCCACGATTTTCGGAACACTTCCCGCTGACAAGACAGAGCGGCAGCCGTCAAAGGAGCAATGCTCAGAGCGGGACTGCCACTATATGGGTTAAAAAAACGAAAGAGATAGACAGAGAGAGAGTGAGAGAGAGGGATAGAGCTCTGGAGCAGGGACACAAGCTGCCGTCTGGAGTCCAAGATGAAGATGGCGGGGTCAGGGCCTCAGACGATTACGATTAATGAGCAGGCACTTAAAAAATTGTACACGGCACGCGCTCTACGCAGCAGCTCCTCCACCTGGAGGCACCACTGACCAAGGCTGTGGCAATGGTTCGCATTAAGTTGTCCAACACCTGCCCAGTGGGCAAAGCGATGGACAGCGGGCCTGATTGCCAATTTGTTGTTGGCCAAGTTTAGCATTCACATTTGTCTCGCTAAATCCTACACGGCAAAGAAATATTTAAGATCGGTTTCTATATCACAAAATAAATTTAAAAAATCACTTAGCAAGTATTAATTAATATTACTTAAAACTCTGTTTATATTTTTTGAAAATCCCCCTTTTAAAACTCTTTCTTTCAGTGTCTAGAATACGTAATAAAATGTAACCAAGTCTGAGAACAGAGCAATGCACCTTGCACCAATTAAGATGCATTCTGAGGTCCCACTAACTAATAGCTTAACTTGCTAAGTCCCAGCTTCCAGTTCCAGTTCCACTTCCAGTTCCAGTCCTACTTCCAGCCTCATTCCCATCCCATTCCCGCCTCTGTTGTGACAGATTTGTCCATTGACAGCGCCTTAATGGATTAACATTTGTCAGTGTCGTGTTAGGCCAGCAGCGGGCAGGTAACATAAAATCGAAAAATAAAATAAAAATCACAAAATCCACTGGCCACAACAATGCCCGGCAGGTGAAAAAGCCGTGGACAGTTTCTGATTTGCATAGCCAACGATGATCATCGCCTGGAGTCAAGTTTTGTCCAATGGCTTCTCCAAATGGAGTTGTCCGGGGATCAAATAAGCCATCTTTACAGGGCACAGAAAATTAGTGTCGATTTATGAAGATAAAAAATGTTGGCAGATTAATAAACCAAAGATTGAGACATCAGCAGCTCCGATTAAAAAAATCAGGTGAGCTTAAATCCAGAATAAATAGATCCTTTTGGGAAAGTTATATATATTTCTTTCCAGCTTTTAGTTTTATGAAAATCAGAATTCTATATAACTGCTAGAGAAACGGTTGTTAAATAAGGAGGATAAGTAAGTATTTTTCAACGCTAAATATCAATGAACATTAAGTTACTATGATCAGTAATTAACTATGATCAGTAAGTAACTCTGATCAGTAAGTAACTCTGAACATTAAGTAACTATGATCAGCAAGAAACTCTGAACAGTAAGTATCAATTAACATTAGGTAACTATGATCAATAGATAACTATGATCAGTAGATAACTATGATCAATAATTATCCATGATCACTAAATATCTATGACCACTAAGTATCTATAACCAGTAAGTATGTATGTATGATCAGTTACTAACTTTGAACACTGATAAACAATGACTTGCAACTTTTGTAACACAACACTCTTCTAAGACTTGGCTGATAGAAGTCACTTCGTTCCAGGGATGTTAGAACCAGTTGGGAATCATATGCACAGATGTGCGAGATTTGTTTTGGAACAAATTTAAGCTATTTGAATGAAACTATGGAGTTATTCTTCTATATAATTTTACTAGTATGTCGGACCATGTCGGATCGGTGGACTATATACATATATACATATATATAGTTGCCATCGGAACAATCGGAAAATGTTAAGAAAAGATATTATAAGTTTTCCCCGGTTTCAACAGATTTTCATCAAATTTAGGATATAACCATTTTATATTCTTCTAAAATGTCGTGTTAAATGTTATGAAAATCGGACTACTATATATAGACTTTCAGCTCTTCTGGATACTCAATGTTTTCGATGTTTTTTTATAAAAAAAATTCGATTTTACATTTTTAAAGAAATTTGTAAAATCTTTATTTTTTACCTTTTCTGCAAACTCAAACATCTTGATGTCTTTGCAAGCTAAAAGCAATTTAAAATCGATTAAAAACATTATTATGCTTATTTTGTTAACCTCAAAAGTGTGACTCTATTCCCCTTCATTTAATAAAGATATGTTATCCTTGGATCTGAAGCCTTTTCCCTACGGTTTGAATAATCGGCGTGTTAATACCCTCGATCTTGATCGTTGTCCGGTGCAATCAACGATTTGGCCACAGTTTGTCCCATTAGTTAAGCGACACGCAGCGATGCTCGAGAAGAATGGGGCCCCTTGGAAGGTGTCAGGAGAGAAGGGTTTTAAGACAGACCTGGAATTTAATGAATTCGGATCGCATTGGTAGACGCACTTTGACAGCGGCCCAAAGTGAACAACTCGCGGCACGCTAAACTCGTATTAATTTTAATGATATAATATGAAGAGACACGCTAAATTGTTTACAAGCCGCGCCAGAGGCGGCGATCCCAAAAAGGGGGGACGCACAGCTCCCCTGGAGATGCGTTCCAAGAGATCCGAGGAGCTACAAAGCCACCAAGATGATTATAGACCGGGACTTGCTCTCTCTCTCTCTAGACTCCTCTTCGTTCTCATTAACATTTTTAATTTTATTTTATTTAATTATACAGAAGTTTATTGCTTCCGTCGGCGTTCCGATGCGTTTTTTTTTCTTCTTTCCCCCCCTATTTCCCCCCATTTTCTTTTGCGTTAAACTGCGAACTAAGCCGAGGGTAAACCTAAAAGGGGGGTTTCCCGGGTAGGGGGAACCGGGCGCAAGAAATGCAGTTTTATAAATTATAGTTAAGAGCTGATTACACGCACTATAAACGTTTACTCTTCGCACCACGCGAGCCTCGAGGGGGCCGTCCGGCGGTGCTTAGGTCCTCTAATTGATTGGCCAAGACACTGAGAGAAAAACTATATATAATAATAAAAGAATAATAATAAAGTTCCAGCCAATTTTTGCTATAAAAGATAGGAGAATATCCTTTCTAAAAACAGTTTTAATAACAGAGTTGCTGAGGTTTGTAAAGACTTCGATCGGGGGATCGAGTTTAAAATCGACTATATATAATTTTTTAACAAATGCAATCAATTAATTTCTCAAAATTTTTTTTCGAATATAGTAAGTTTTATATAGTAACTACCAAACACAGTTTTTTATGCATCTTATACTCCCGAGAAGACCTGAAATATTCACATTTCTCTAATCAATACTTATCAATAAGTTGTAAAAAAAAGTAATTCTTTTTATCAATTTTTGTGAATATTAACCATGTAACACCTTTTTTTTTAATTTAACATTTAATAAAAATTTACGGAGATAGCTAAAAAGATTCGCCTGTTGGAACTGATCAAGAATATATATGAAATATAGTATCGAAAATTAACTGCTTTAGTAGCTTCTAACTAAAATGAAGATACAATAAAAGGTATAAAAATAGGTATAAATTTATGCAATTATTTTTATATAAAAATCGAAGGTTAAAAATCTCATAGCTAAGCTAAAAAGGCATTAATTTTAAATCGGAAAGCTGTTCTGTGCTATAAATAAAACACAATTTTTGCCAATTTTAACGATGTAACCCCTGATAAAATTATGAAATTTATTGAAAAAAATTATTTTTGCTGAACATAGCTAGATCGATTCGGCTTTTCATGCTGATCAAGAATATATATAATTTATAGGGTCGGAAATGACTCCTTCACTTTGTTTTAAGCTTCTGACTGGAATTATAATACCCTGAAAATGTATAAAAACTGGAACTTTAAGATTAAGTTTAGGATTTTTCCTTATATCATAATACTTTGTTTAAGTTCTTTTTGAAACCCAAGAAATCAAATTAAAAGATTTTCCTTTTAATTACTATAATCCTTTTCAATTTAAATACAAAATTTAACTAATACACAAATATTTCTCTCTGTGCATCTCTCGCTTGGAGATAAGATGTGGAAAGGAAGTGGGGCGTGATGGGAGTGTGGTGATCGTACACATACATAACAGACATACATACATATGCCTTTGTATGTTTACGGCCACTTATCAGTCGTCGTCTCTCAAGTCAGCACATTATACAAATTAATTAGCACCGGCTCATTACAAGTCAAACCACCCCACACACCCAAGGCTCCCTTTAGAGGCTCCCTGCCTCCCCTCTGCTAATTTTCCCCCCTCTAAAGTTTGCATTTTGCATTTTGCACACACATATTTTACAATCAAGTTGGCAACAATTTGCCGAATGCCGTTGTTCAACAAGACAATGTCTCATAAATCCATCATCGTCAACAGCCTTTTTCCTGCTAGAAGAGTGTGGGGTGGAAAATCGTGGCAAAGTGTATGTGTGTGGAAAGTGTGGAAAATTGAGTTGAAAATTGTAATAAATGCTAAAGGTAAGATGGAACAATACTGGTTATTTTTCTATTAATTCGATGTATAGGAGAAAAGTATATGGGATAATATATGTTTTTAAATTTTAACTTTATGAATATGAAAAGTTCTTGGAGAATTCACTTAAAATTTACTCAAATTTTCACAGAATTTGAGAGAGCTTCTTTCTTCATATTCTTCTGCCATTAAAAATGTATCTTTGTTATTAATAAAGGAGTTTAATCCTTATCGTGATAGTAAACTTTCAATTAAAACAACATTTTCAATTATTTTCATTAATTTCATTTAATTTAACAATTTAAAATAGTTGAATTTATATTGTCAATAACATATATTACTGACAAATTTTAATTACTAATGTTGTAGTTTTCCACCAGCACTTCTCTTGAAATCAATTTCCGTTCAATAAAATTTGGTTAAATGAATGTTGAAGTTGTAAAATACGAATGTGTCTGGGATCCTTAAATAGTTGCTATTTTTTCTCTCCTATTGATGACTTAAAGCCTGGATCTGGGGGGAGGGTTTTTTGACCAAAATTGTGAAACACAAAGGCACATTTCGAGTGAGGGCGATAGTATTTGAGTCAAAGGACTCACTCCTCTGCTGCCACTTGACTCCAGACAGCCGACATATGTACATATGTGATGTCTGTATATATAAATCTATATATATATATATGTATATATATATATTCTCGTACAGGTTAGCCTGCGTAGCCAGACGGGTAACAGGGACTTTGCAGTGAGAGCTGGTGAATATCTATCAATGTGCTTTCGGTTATTCATCAACGAAAATGTCTAAATTATTCAAATGGAAATGTGGAAATGTCGTTCGTCCTCCATGTCACCCACCGCCCCTCTCCTCCCCTCTCCGGGGCTCCTGTCAAAAGCCCGATCCTTGGGCCACTCCTGTTTTGTTTCTGTCGGTTGGACATGGTCGGAATTGATGAAGCGCCAGTAGACCGACAAACCGTTGGAGGAGAGAATTGCCTCACAGGCGGGGTTAAGTGCGATGCGATGCGGCAACCGCTAACAATGGTCCTGAGTCCTGCGTCCTTCGTCCTGCGTTTCTGTTCCTGCTGCTGCTGCCTTCCATCAAGTGCCCCCCAAAAATGGTCTCGTCCTGTCTGCCGCTCTCTCTCTTTGTATAAATGTTGACTGGATTTTATGTCTAGTCAGGGATTGCCATAAACACACACTCCGGGAATCAAAGTAAAGTATCCTTATGTGACTGAAACTTGTATATTAACAAATCGTCCTGGTTTAATTGCTACTTTTCGGGGGTCTTTTCCTATATTTTTATCTTGCTCAGTTCTTTGTAAAAGACTTCATTTGAAATAATTACACAGCTAATAAAAATATAAAAAAAAACATACAAAATTAGGTAATAATTTACTTAAATTAAGCAATATACTCACAATATATATATTCTAGCAAATTATAGCTATATTGATATCAATAAGAGATTCTTTTCCTTGATTAAGTGTCTTAATTTGGAAACCATTTCTTTGTGGCTTAAAGTTCTTAACTTAATCATTCTTGTGTTATATTAACTAAATACTTATATTGTTTGCTTGTCGTTTTGTTGCCTACTTTCATATAGTTTTATATAAATAGCTATATATTTTTTGTACTTTCCTATGTTTCAGTTTGAACTTGAATTGGTCTCACATTATGGTCGTACACTTCGATAACACATCCATTTGACAAATTCAACATCTTGGGCGTATCGGCATCCAATATCAAGTGGTCGTCAATATAGAAATCCAAATTTGTCCGATCGATATCAAAACAATTGGCATATGCCAACATTAGCTTACGAAGCGGCATCTTTTCACCAAAAACAATATCCACGCGTTCCCTCACCGATGATTGTACAACTAAATTGATACGACGCATTCTTAATATTATTACTTATATATTATGTTGAAATCTTATTAAACCAGTATTGTTTTTGAAAGAAATAGTATCTGACTTGACTGACGAATGAATTTAGAGTGACAGATGGAACAAGGCTACATAGGATTTTCAGTAATTTATGATATATTTTACTTGATTAATTTCAGAAAATAACTAGCTTGTTAATTTCAATAGGAAGTACTATTATTTCTCTAATTATAACTTAAATCTTACAGTAAATTATACTAATATTATAATAAATATTGATGTAATAACTTAAATATTTCTTTTATCTTTTTTTTATTCTCTATTTATAATTATAACTATTACTTAAATGTTATAGTAAATATTAGTAATCTTATAATAAATATTGATGTAATAACTTAAATATAGCTCTTCTTTTTTTAATTTTATAATTTATATCTATAAACATACCAAATTTTTACTCTATTTATATTTATATTTATACATAATAATTACCTAAATTTTATAGTAAATATAAAAATATAAAGTATATATTAACTTAAACTTTACTTTTATCTTGGTCTTGAATTTCCCTCTCACTAAATGTATCCTTATAGGACTCTACCTGCTTATTTATTGTTATGACGTCAGAAGTCTTGTCTTGTTTTGTGTATTTTTTTTTTTTTTTTGTTGTTTTTTGTACATTTAGTAATGTCTGAGGTTAAGCCGAAGGTTAAGGTGGAAGCCAGAATTGCTTGTAATTGTTTTTGTTGCTGCACAGCGCCTGTTTAAATGTTTGTCAAAGGAAAAAAAGACGTGTCAACTGGCGCCGTTGTTGCTGTCTTACCCCATCAGTGTCCCCTGCTGTCCTTGTCCCCTGAACATCTCCCTGTCCTTGTCTCCCATACCTCTCCCTGTCCTTGTCCCCCTTCTCCATCTCTTTCGCATCTCTTCGGACAGGTCCCCAGGCTCAGACAAAGAAAAATGGTCCACGTTTCATTGAAGCTATCTATGTTCGTCTAGCAGTTACGAATGTATTCAGAAAGATAGTTACTAATTTATAATATTAGTTATTAAAAAAATATAATAAAATATATACCCAAACTTATGCAACAAATATATTTAAAGAAGAGGTAATTTATTTTAAAGAAATTAAGAAAATATGACCTCATTTTAGCACTTTTTAACTAATGTGCTTTTCTTTTGCTCTATTAAGACATTCTCTCTTCTTGTTGCTTACACTTTCCCATTTAAATATTTAATCATAATTCTTAAATATTATAAATTTAACCTCTGCTGTTTTTATGGGCTTTTTGTTGTTGTTTGTGTTTTTTTTTTGCTGAGGGCAAGGCAGCGAACAGGATAAAATTCGCTGTTTACATTCTCTAATTTCGCTTGTTCATTGTCCAGCGAAGCGTTTCGCGTGCATCACACACCCCCGCCCCCTCATCCGCACACCACCCCCTCCTTCCTCCTTCCATGGCACCTTAACCCCACTTTAGTCCCCCATCGAAGGCCAGAGAGAGAGAGAGAAAAAAAAAGAAAAGAGAAGCAAACTTTGTTTGGCTGACCGCTGGTTGAAATTAAGCCGAGTATCCATATCCGTTGTCTCAACAGCAGTTAACACACACCTCCTCCTCTCGGAAGCTAACCCGCCTGGAAACCCGCCTGGAAATCTCCTCTTCCCCTGGAAGTTCACTTTGGGAAGGCCCCATCTTAACCCTTAAGGTGTTGGGGTATTGAAAATGGTAATAATTAACTTAAGCTTAGGAGGGAAAATATTTTTAAATACCAAGAATATATAACTTATAAGTTCAAGTTTCTTGGTATGTAATATTTTGTTTAATAAATAATTAATACTATTTAATGGAATTTTTCTTTAATTTTTTTTTACCTTTTTCTTTGGTATTAATTTTTATAAATGTAATAAAAATGAAATCCAGTTCATACAATATTTACAAGTAATATATAGTGTTTACAAAAAGTCTCCCTCATGGGTTAATTTGCGGGGTTTTTTTGGGGGCCCCCGCTTAACCCCCTGATGGCCCCACATTCGTAGCTTCTTTTGCTTCTTTTAGGCAGAGGCATTGGCGGCGTTGAACATCTTCTCTTTGCTTTTCATTTGGCTGCCTGGCAAAAGATTTCAAAGTAATGTTACATCAACTGGAAAACACTTGCACACACACACTCACACACACACACATACCGAGTAAGGCATACAGTGGAGCCTCGCTTAACCCATGCTGGCACCTGCCTGCCTGGACATCTCCTGACAGGATGCGCCTTTGTTCTTCTGCCTCAGTCAGCATTTTCGTCTCTAATTTTTCAGTGTGTTTTTTTCTTTCTTGTATCTTGCTTTTGTTTCCCCTTTACGCTCTCACCTCCCCCCTCCAGTGCACACTGTACAGTGTTCACATATCGATGTACTCGCAGAAGGAGCCACCTTAATGTGTGTGTCCATAGGAGCCTAATTCGATTAAAGTGGACCCAAAATCGAATGGAAAACTCATTGGAAGGGCAATTGTTTGGTCTTCAAAATGTGTTGGTTTTTGTATTTATGGAGCTGCGGTTTTTTTCTTCTTATATCTAAAAAAACCTATTAAAAGGAATAACTAAATAAACTTTTTATAGAAAAATTAAGTTGACTATTTTTACCGCTAGCATGTTATGTGGGAATTCACCAATCCAGGTCCTAGTATGCTTTTGTTTTATAGCTTAAATTCTAAGGGGAATAAAATAATTGAAATACACATTTAAAAATATTAAAAAAAAGTAATAAATAATAATGCTTACAAGGCTTCCAATGATGTTTTCCAGGCTTAATTATTTTCTTGGCTAAATGGTTATATTTCTAAACCATTTTCTTATAATCTATATTTGTTGCTTATATTCCCTGCATACAGCTTGTTTCCTGTATCAAATAAATTGTAATAATTTTTTCTATATACCTAAATTCAAATACCTTTATAATATTGTATAACTGGATTCCTTGCTTATGTTTTAGTCTTGAATGGTTCTTAATATCTCTCAGTAACTTCGATAATACCTCCCGTCTTGATATGCAAGTGATAAGCCGTATCGGTGTCCACAATCAAGAGGCCGCGAGTGCGAAAGTAAAGTTCATTGCGATCGAGCCCGAAATGGGCGCAATAGACCGTCATCATTCTGATGAGGTGCATGTGGATAGGAATGGTAAACTGCAAGTCACTCCTGTCCGGGGATACCAACGTAATGGTTATGTGGATATCCGGGTCAAATTGATTATTAAGATCAACAATATTCATTTTGGAAAAACGAGTTTACTGATTCACAGACAAATGGAAAGTGGCACTAGAGAACCTGGTTGTTTAGTTATGTCAAAGCAAATTTAAGAAAAGGCTACTATGTTAAATATTTATTCAAACTTGCACTTATCAGACAAAAAAAAAGGGATATTTTAGGTGAAAATGTTTAACATTTCAATGTTTGTCAATTAAAAATGAATATTCGCTTATACATAAATGAAGTGATTTCATCTCTAATTAGAATATTTGGTTTGATTTACTTCACTTATTTTAAGATCTTCTTATTTAATCATCCATAAACCTATTTTAAATGATAATTCATAGAACTTTTTTATACTTTCAATTCAAAATCTATTTTTCCATACAAAAACATCATAAACTTTCATACCTAATTATAATATATGTTCTGTTTGTATACTATTTTAATATCTGATCTTAATTTAGAGGCCAAAAAGCCTCTTAAAACAAAACTTTGAAAGATGATATCGTTGTTAATTGATTTGTTATCGATTTTTGCATATAAAACTGCCATCTCTAATAGGAAAATTCGGTTTTGTTTGAAAACATTTGTTTTGTTTTCAGAGAGAGGCAAAGTAAACTCCAAAATTACCTGAGACGAAGGAGCTTTTGGTGTAAAGAAATACCGTTGACAAGTGCATGTTGTTCAAGTCATTGTTGTTGTTATTGGTGTTGGTGTTGTTGTTGTTGGAGTCGCTGTTGTTGAAAGTGTTGTTGCTGCTGCTGTTGTCGTTGGAGTTGTTGTTGGAGTTGTAGCCCATGTTGTTATCCAGTTAGTTGGCAGCAGTAATAAAAGTACAGAAGCTCAGCTGCCTTGTCGCCCTGTCTCTAATTCGCACAAATGGCAAAAATGTAAACGAATTTCGTATGTTCATTGCAGCAACAGCAGCAGCAGCAACATCCATTGCAACTGCAACAGCAACATCAGCAACATGATGCTATTTTTATTAGCCTGACTGACACACAGGTTCTGTCTTCTCAAATTCTAGGTGCTGTTTACCGGAGTGTGTGTGGTGTGTGTGTTGGGTTTTATTTTTGTTTCTGGGTTCTCAATTCCCAAACTCTGGGTTCATTTTCTCTATGTCAGCGAAAGGTTAAAGCCGCTGGTCAAGTTCAAGGCGTGAGAAATAAAACAAAGTGGAGGCCAGGTAAAACCAAAGTAAAGGTAATTTAGCTGAGACTTGAGAGGTACGAAGATGTACTATTATATATAAGAGTTATAATATATTGAACAGAATTTTAATGAATAAAATACAATGCTTAAAACAAAGGGAAAACTAAGCTAATGTCTCCAGTTAACTTTACTTAAGTTTTCTATGATTTATAATAATATTTCTAGCTCCAAGTAAATACTAGTATATATATTAAACTACCTGTTTTGCTGCATTAATATGGTAATTGATTCTCAGCTTCTTTTTTCCCACTTTTTTGGAAGTGTGCCAGCCGCAGTCGCAGTTCAAATTACAGAACCAATTTGGTGGCTCTCGTTTCTGTTTATTTTTTTTCTCTTTTTTTTTGGTCTTTAAACTGTCAAAAGGCCCCAAAAAGGTGGCAGCCAGTTGTGCTCAAGAGGAGTGTGAATCGGGGATCTTGGACTGGAATTTGGACTTGGACTTGGGCCGGGAACAGGTCGCAGGCCCAGGACCAACTCGAGTTCTGATCATGCTCTCAGCTCACGCAAAATAGTCGTGCACGATCCGCTTCGTGATTTTGTGTAACGAAGCGCCCAAAAAAAAAAAAAACAAAAAACAAAATCTTTCTATATATATTATATATATATATATATATACAAATATATATATATAGAGATATCTGACTATCCCATGACCGAAATGAAACCAAAAAGTAACAAAAGCGAAATACGCTGGAAATTCATCTTGTCGCTGGCCATTCGGCATAGCCGGTGCAGTGCCCTTGACTGGATTTTGTCCAGGCTTTGGGTTAGGCTCCAGCTTCATCTATATTTCCCCTGGATCCCTAATCCCCCTCTAGACCATTACCATCGGAGCACTGCCCTCGATCTTTCGTTCTGGGTTCTGGGGCGACACTTGTGCATCATTTTGGTGACTTTTGCTTTTTTGCTCTTACAAAATCAAAGAGAGTTGATAGGGAAAAGCATGTAGTTTGGCTTAACTTGAAGTTAAGTTTATAATTTTAAGAATTATTTAAGTTTTTTATACTTCTTTGTAGTGTTTAATATTTTTTTAAATATTTTTAATAAATCAATTTAATAAAATTAAGAGTATAACCCATTCAGACTTTTAGTTAAAGAATATTAATACAAAATAAATGAATACAACATTTGCTTTTGTGTATAAATAATATTTCTCAGCACTTAAATATTATTTTTAATTTAATTAAAAATACATTTTATCACATATATTTAATCATTAGAATTAATTTTTAACTATGCAAGTCTGATATAAACATGCAAATCCTTCAATATCTTTGCGATTAACTCCTACAACCCGCTCCCTAGCCACTTCTAACCCTCTGTAGTGTATCCAGAGCTCGTCTTGTTCCATTGATTAAAGGGACTACCTACACTCTCCATTCCTTCCACTTCCTTCCTGTCCTCACCTGAACCGCTTTTGTCTTACCTTGAAAATCGGCTGACTACTCGAAGCAAACTGCTGCTGCTGCTGCTGCTGCTTCGGTGGTCGATGGATGTGGCTCCTTTTGCTTCGTGTTTCATCGCTGGGAGACTCATCTGGAGACCATCTATGTCTATGTCCACGTCTATGTTGTACTCCACCTCCTCCTCCTCCTCCATGGATTTTGAACTGTGACTGTGGCTGTGCGACTGCGAAATGCCTGCCAGTTATTTGCTCCCATTGTTCGCAGTTCGTGGCTCAATATTGCGTTGTACAAGAAGCCCCCTTTGCTACACCCCTGTCTCCTTCTAGGACCCTGCTGCAAAGGCACTGGAAAAAACTAGGCAGTCTTCTAGCTAAATGTTTTAGTTAAGGATTTTCAACTGTAATTACTTATTTTTCAAACTTCTACATAGATTTAAGACTTTCTCTAGTAGTCTAGAAAGGTGGTTTGAAGTTTTCTTCAATTTTCTCTCAGTGTATGCAGGGCTGGGCGTCTGAGGGAAGTGGCTGCCTGCGACGCACGCCAGCTTTCGGTTTTTTTTTCGTGTCCTGCGTTCGCCTCGAGTCTTTTGTCTCATTTGATTTATGAGTTTTATTGTTGGCTCTCGGGATCTCTTTGGGATCTCTGCTCTCCGCCAGTCTACAGTCTACAGTCCTTCCAGTCTACAGTCTCCAGTCTCTTCTGTTTTTCCAGGGAGAGTGGGAGGTGGCCTCATTGCTTTCCCTGCTCATTTTTGGCCAAAATGTAGCGTGCTTTGATTTACCCCAGCAATTGGCATGATGTTCGATGTTAGCCTTATTCCCTGTTACCAAATTTGGTCTGGCCATGGATCAGGATTCTATCCTCCCTCTCTCTCTCACTCATTCTCTGTATTTCTCTCTCTCTCTTTTTCTCTGTTTCTCTCTCTCTTCTTCTCTGCCTGACCATAGATCAAGACAAGTGCCTGCCTGAGCTTCGACTTCAAGTTGCGTGGGCGTGGGAAAAATGTTGCCAACTAATTAGGCAATTGACAGGAGTAGCCAAAAGGATGGCCAAGATGAGGCCAAAAAGGGGGGAAGGTGGAAAATGGTGATAAAAGAAGAGGCAAGAAAGAAGCTAAAGATCATCGCTGAATTGGCTTCTGCGGAAAAGTTAAGAGTCTGTGGAGGCTGAGAAACATAAATACCTTTATTTCCAGGTGTTCTTTTATTAAAGATTAACTTTAATTTTATAGCTAATTAAATAATTAAGGTATAAATAATGTATATATATAATAATTTAAATATATATACCCAACTGTCTTAAAGAAAAACCCCCGATACCAACTCTGACTGTCAGTTGGCAATTTGGCCGCGAAAAAGGTTGACAGGCTTGGGTCATTTGACCAATTTCCCATTTTACCCCGCAACCCCTCTCTGACCTGAGCTTTATGGCCAGGAAAACAATTTGACGATCGCCAAAGAAACCAAAAAAAAACAACAAGAAATGGCCACAAAATCCACTCACAAATTGCCAACGTTGCCTTCGTTCATGGGCAGCAACAAAAGAACACTGAGAGAAATGAATAAACTAAAAAAATTAGGTATCTTTTTTACTAAAATAATGATAATTAAATTTTAAGTATTCTGGTGGTGGTGCTACTGTCGAAACCATCACTATTTCCTTTCTTATTAACTATTTAAGTGAATTTCTTCTCAAAAAATGTGTTTAAAAAGCATAATAATACCATATTTGTTTTAGTATAAAGGATATTTAAATTTTAAAAATTCTAGTAGAGTTTTCAGAGTGATAATTTAATAAATAATGAAGTGCTTCCGTTGGTTTAAAAAGCATAATAATCCCATATTTGTTTTAGTATAAAGGATATTTAAATTTTAAAAATTCTACTAGAGTTTTTAGGGTGATAATTTAATAAATAATGAAGTGCTTCTGTCGAAACCATCACTATTTCATTACTTATTAACTATTAAAGCTGATTTCTTCTTTAAAAATCTTTTTAAAAATCATAGTTATCTTCAATATAATGTGAATAATCATTTATATAAATTTCTTATCAAATTAATTGGATTTTTTGTCAAGTGTTGGGCTTGCAACATGGCATCACAGCACGGCGACAACATGCGGCAAGATGTGCCAAAAGCTTTTCGCCCAACTCGCTGAGAGCCCGCCCGCTGTTCTCTCGCCATGGTGCCGTCGTGTTGCTCCGGGGACAAAGCAACAGCAACCTCCAGCTGCCACAGCTAACTTGCAACTTGCAACAGGCAACAGGCAACATGGTCACAGCCAGCAACACACACACACACACACACAACACACAACCTGCGATCATGGGGCTCATGTTGCGCGCGCGTTTCCACTCACCTGGCGAGATTTGTGCCAGCAGACAAGTGCGACATGATGTTATGTGTCAACAGCTTAATTCGCAGCGAGACGAAAGAAAAGTGCCAAGATTCAGACTTTCAGGATCCATAGTATCCACAGAATCGAGAACGCCGTTGTCCGATCTCAATCTGAAAGCTGAAACGCTTCAGCCCCAAAACGCACAACAAACACACACACAATTATTTATTATGCTCGGATCCTCAAGGTGACAGAGATGCAACAGTCTCCAGGTAACGCTGAGGAGAAGATTCCAGGAGAGAGAGAGGTGAACATGGTGCAACAAGGAGGTTCTCCAAAAAGGTGACACTCGCTTTTTGTGGCAGTCAAAGACAAAACAACAAAGTTGGCAAAGTTTGAACCCAAAAGTTAAGAGGAATTTAATTGGAAATTAAATTGAAACGAAGGTTAAGGCATTTATTAATTTGTATTAAAATATATATAAATATTATATACTTTATCTAGAAGAAGCTTTTGTTATCACAGAACCTTCTAAAGTAAATATTATATATATTTAATCCCCACTTAAAGCTAGTGAAAACAGTTATCAAAATCAAAGAAGGCAACGATTAATTAAAGTCTTTGCTTCATCGGCTGTGGATGACATTATGCGACCAGGACTAAGGACCAAGATGAAAAGGAGTTTAAGGTTTTGGGTTTTGGGTCTTGGATTTTAAGTCTTTGGGCTTTGGATTGGATGCATCACTCATACGCCACGTGGCCGAGATGGGAATGAGGGAAGGCTCTCGCCCTCGCTCTCTCTCTCTCCTGCAGGAAGCTGGTCCTGCTGCTCCTGCTGCCGCCATTTTTGTTTTCTGGCCAGCCCCAGCATCATCAATTCCCACTGACACGTCATCCATCTTGGACGGAGGATGCACGATGCAGCACGAAGGACGACGCAGAACGAACGAAGGACGACAAGGCTGAGGCACGCACACACAAACACACACAAAGACACACCAAAAAGCGGGAAGCAAAGGAGGTGCATAAGGCCTGCGGCAAAAGTCCTTTAAACGACCTCTGGCGCCAAAATGCTGCGCGACCCCCGAACCAGCAGAAGCAACAACAACAACAAGACCATTGAAGCCGCCACAAGGAGCCAGGACGCAGGACGCAGGACGCAGGACGCTGGCAGCAGGCAGCAGGCAGCAACTGGGGAGCCGTAGTCCGCACAAGATTAGAAAATTCGACGTTGTGCAGCAGGCAAAATTAAAATGGCGACGAGGAGTCAACACTGAGAGAAATAAAGGGGTTCTCAGAAGGAGATTTTGAGACTATAAAGCTTACAAAATATATATAGAGACTTGATAAAGAATAGGAATATAATATAGTTTTATGAACACCGAAATACTATATAATATAACTACTTGAGAAACGGTTGTAAAATGTAGAGCATCAGTAAAGATCTTTCAAAGGTAAGTTACTATGATAAGTAATTAAGTAAGTAATTAAGTAAGTAAGTAAGTCAGTAAGTATCTATGTATGACCAATAAGTATTAATGGACATTGAGTAAGTATGATCAGTAGATAACTATGATCAGTCGATAACAATGATCAGTAGATAACTATGACCAGTGAATAACTATGATCAGTAATTAATTATGAGCAGTAAATAAGTATCAATAAGTATAAGTAAACATTAAGTAACTCCGATTAGTAAGTATCAATGAACTTTAAGTAACTATGAGCAGAAGTATCTATGACCAATAAATATCTATGATCAGCAAGTATCTATGACCAGTAAGTATGTATGATCAGTTACTAACTTTGAACACTAATAAACGATGACTTGCAACTTTTGTAACACAACACGTATCTGAGACTTGGCCGGCAGCAGTCACTTCGTTCCGGGGATGTTAGAACCAGTTGGGAATCATATGCACAGATGTGCGAGAATAGTTTTGGAACAAATTTAAGAGCAAGCTATGAAACTATGCAGTTATTCTTCGATATAATTTTACTACTATATAAATCGGAGCATGGCGAATCGGTGGACTATATATATATACGTATATATAGCTGCCATAGGAACGATCGGAAAATTTTAAGAAATAATATAAATTGTCTAGTTTTCAACCAGTTTTCATCAAATTTGATATATAGCCATTGTATATTAATCTAGAATTTTGTGTAAAATGTTGATCCAAATTGAACTACTATATTATATAGCTGCCATACCGACGATCGTTAAAAATAGAGGAAAATGCAAAACGGTGAACGAAATGAAAGCAGACATTAATTTATTGTTTTTTAACATAAATATATCTAATTTATATATTATTAATTCCTAGTGATCGAATTTTAATCTGCAAGGGTATACAAGCTTCGGCTTGCCGAAATAAGCTTCCTTTCTTGTTTTGTTTTAAATATGTCATTTAAAATGCTTTTATAAATTCAAAATGTTTAGGCTTAACAATACGTAATGTGTTTGTACTATAAAATATAATATCCAAATAATTTAAAGGATATATTAACCTTAATTTTTCCTTGTGTGTTTAGGGAGGTTTGGGACAAAGGATGGACGTAGCCGGCCGCATCACGAATGCAAGGATGTGGATGTGGATGTGGATGCACTGCACACTGCACACTGCGGGGACTCCCCGAGGGCTGCAGCAGCCATTAAAATCCACAGGCCAGCGCAGTGCCAGGGACAGGGGAAAGGGGAGGGGTGAGGGGTGAGGGATATAGTGGAGGTGGCATAGGAAAAGGGCGTTCGTGGCACGTAAAATGGTCGTCGGCGTTTGCAACGCACGCAAGGACATTTGAAGGATAAAGTCGCGTGCAACAACAGCTGCACCGAGCTGCCGTTACTTGGCATACGAAATAAACTTGGGCCGTCCCCCAACGCCCCCTCTCTTCCAACCGCCTCCCCCTCGAGCCCCCTCTCTCTGTGCGCGACTAAAGTAGTAGAAAAATTGAGTAGTAAATAAATGATAAACGAAAATAAAATGCAAGGACTTGGAGCTAGCTTTTTTTAAGAGAGAAAAGTAGCAGGAGAGGAAGGGAGTGAGGAAGATAGGGAGAGAGGAGGAGTATTCGAGTGGGAGTGGGTGGCAGAGGGATGCACACGTGCTCTGACAGGATTACAAGAATGCTCGAAGGACCAACAATGAATGCACAGAGAATAAAATTTAAAAGTCTCCATTTTAGTGCCTGAAAAACTATTTTGTTTAACTAATTCCATAAAGTAAGTATCAAAATTGAAGCTATCTAGTCTTTTTTAACTTAGAAACCTTTTGGACATTGCTGGGTATTATGCCAATCAGCAGTTTGCAACGTGATGGTGCAATGAAGGTAGGATTCCTGACCATTTAATCAATATTTATATTTATATATATCAATATTTTTGATCAACACCAACATACAAAAATGTAAGTGCGAAACTATCTTTCTATTTCACTTACATTTCTTTCTAACTCTCTCTCACTTACTCTCTCTCTCATCATCTCTTTATTTTTGTATCTCCAGAGAATCTCTATCTCTCTCTCTGTCTCTCCCTCGCTCTGCCGATCTTAGGAGATATCACTTTCACCCTCACTCTTTCTCTCCCTCTCTATCTCTCTCTGTCTTCATCTCTATATTTGTGTATCTCTAGAGATACTCTATCTCTCTCTTTTTGCCTCTTGCTCTGCCGATCTCTGGAGATATCACTTTCTTCCTAACTCTTACTCTCCCTCTCACTCTCTCTTCATCTCTATAATTGCGTCTCCAGAAATATCTACATGTCTCTCTGTCTACCTTTCGCTCACACTCTCTCTGCCTATCTGTTTATCTCTATCTATCTCTGTTTACATCTATGGTGATAGTGATAATGTTAGTGATAGTGATTGCTCTTCGACCCTATAAATCACACCTGGCTAATGCAATATATATATATTTCAAAACTAGCTCAGAAAAGTTTTCCAAATTCAAATTAATGTATATTTTCCCAAGTTATAACCAATTTCACAATAAAAACTAAGATTCTATGGGTAACTACACACACTTCCGCTTTTTAAAGTTAGCTTTCTTTCCTTTTTATTAAATTTTAATTTGAAAGTAAAGCTTATTTTTTCCTGTGCTCTGTGGGTTACTGAAAGAGCTCTCTTTCTCTGTGTGTGTTTGTGTGAAATGACTGCAATGACGTTGTCCTGTTGCGAGTCCTGCCGCCTTTCGCCTCCATACCGGCTTATTGCAGTTTTTGGTGGCAACTAAATTCACATTTGTTGTACTGTCGTATAGCCCCCAGATACCGACACTGAAACGGCCCATTCACACAAGCACACACACACCAAAAACACACACAATCCCCTCTACGTCCCTGGATAGTACTTTTGCTTATACAGGAGCCACTAGCTAAAACAAATTCTAAGCCAAGTGACAAGTTGTGGGGGGAAACTATTAGTTTGGTGTCGAAGAGAACATGATTTCTTAGTTATAATGGGTTTTAAATCTCTATAAATTGTTGAAAATCTCTGAAAATATAAAGACATCCCTACAAATCTTTACAAACCTTCATAAGTTCCTACAAATCTCTAAAAATTTGTAATAATCTCTAAAACCTTATACAATTATCTACAATTCACAAAACCACAATTGTGTAAAGCCTTAATTGTACTAAATACTTTACAATAGTTTTATGCTTAACTTAAACATACAGTTACTGTTAAAGGCACTTCTCTGTATGATAATTGTTTTATAAAGAAACTAATTATTTTTATAATTAATTCGTTTGTAAAATTTTCTAATCGTTCAATTTATAAATTCAACATTAATCTTCTTTGAGAATATCCCATTTTTTAAATAATTCCAAAATTTCGGTATAATTTTATGAGAAGATAAAAGTCATATGAACATTAAAGAAATCAATAAAATAAAAATTGTAACTATATTGCTCTGCAAAATATCTTAATCTACTCTTAGTTATGGTCAACTTTTATGACTAATTAATTCTTGATTAAATTGTTTACTGCGTTTTCATATTCCTATACACTAACAGGTAGGTTATATGGGAGCTATATTATATTATATATTATATTATACTATAGAGCCGATCCTTTAATTTATAGTAAAAAGTAAAACAGCAAAGGTAGAGTTAAATTAAATAGGAAAATACGAAATAAATAAGTTAATAAAATAAAAATTAATATATTTCGCTTACATTTTAATATAAAACCCTGAGATATAATTATATCAAACAATTTTAAGTATTTTAAGTCTTATCAATATTGAAATTTTATCCAATATAGCTGTCATGGGAACTATAATATCATAGAAATATGCTCTCCCTGCTTAACGCAATAGTTAAATCTTTATACTCCACCAATTTGTAGGATATATCCCATTGGACCCAGCTCACTCCTGACTATATTCCTAGTGCTGCCAGCGTTGACTGCCAAATAAATTAAATTCAATTTTCGTAGCCAATGCCCGGGAAAAAAGAAGGCATTTTAGTTTTCCCAACTTTGCTGACCTTTTGGTCGCCGAACGAACGAGCGAAGGAACTAAGCGAACAGCCAACGGTAATCAGTGCCACATAACGCACATTGGAGTGGGGTTAGGGGAAGGGGAAGGGGCAGGGGCAGGGGGTAGGGGTAGGGGGTACTGGAAGTACTGGAAGGCTAAGAGCAGCGATTTAGACTGGAACCAGGCCCAAAACGCGCCACGCAAAAATCACAAAAAATCGTGCGTGCCCTTAAGACGCTCATAAAAAACGGCAAAACAGCAAATCGCAGAGGGGGTGGCAGCGGGTGGTGGGGGCGTGGGCGGTAGGTGGGGGGTATGGGGCAGTCATGGCCACTAAAAATGTTTTTTTTTTTTGTATTTTTGCTTAGGCAACCGAAAAGTGCATCATAGATAAAAGGCAAGTAGTAACGACTAAACAATATCCTGTAACAAAAAGTTTCTTGAAATTAAGGTATAAAGTAGTGTAAGCTAAGGTTACTAAGGAAAAAATATAAAATAGCTTAATATTTCAAAGACTTAATATAAAAAATTATGAACTTAAATAATTTAAAATAAGAAATTAATTATTTATATATAAAATATTTAATTTTTAAACCAAAGGTTGAGAATTCTTTGCCAGTGTAGGTACCTATATACCCCAATTGCTACCTCTTACAGCAAATGCTTGCAGGTCGCTGTGGGTGGAGGAGGAGGCAGAGAAGGAAGAGGAAAAGGGGAAGAAGGAGTAGGAAGGGGAAAAAGATGAGGAAAAGGAGTAGAAGGAGGAGCAGGAGAGGCTAAAGCTAAGGCTAAGGAGTAGGAGAGTTTTTTTTTTGGGATCCCAACTGCTGCACGTAAGGCACGACTTTTTATTATGCTTTACGTTCTTGGCTCTCGCGATGGGGCCAACGGCGCCCACCCGCCTGCGCTTTTCCTCCACCCCCTCCCCCCTACTCCACCCCCTTTAACCACTACAGCCCCCCGCCCCTGGCCACCACCTCCACCAAAAATCCAAAACGAAAAAAATCTGCACATTTTTCGACCGATCCCCAGTTGCCAGTTGGAATGCATAACAACACAACGAAGAAGAGCACACAGCAAAAAGTGCCATTTATGTTAAAGATCAATGCAAAAAATAAGACATTTTTTTATATAAAATATTAAGTAACATATGTTTAAAATATTTTTAAATATTTAAAAATATTAAGAAAGGTTTCAAGCCCATAAAAATATAAAGCAAAATGCTGCTTTATATTATAAATGCAAGACAATAATTCATCAGTATTCCCATCATTATAAATAATATTTAATAATATTATAATAAATATTATAAATTTAATTTTTGTGGATTGATAGAAAGTGAGGTATGAATCCTAGTTATTAACTTTTTTTCTCAGTGATAAATAGAAAATAGTGTAGCGAATGACATTTGCATTGCCCGCCGCCGATCTTTTTGCAGTTTATGGCGCCCGCAACTTGCAGAAAGACGAACAAAAACATATATACAAACATAATATATGTATATAGAACGATATATATATATATATAAATGAAAAATTGTAAATTGAATAAGCTTCACTTACCACCCATCCACATTTTTTTCATATCTTAATAGTAATGGTAAAAAATATTTAGATGTTGTGCTGCTTATCTGAAATAAAAATGATATATAAATAAAATATAACACCATATAATAATAATAATAATATATAAATATAAAAACAAATATAAATTTTTAAACCATTTTAACGGACTAATATACAGTCTGAAGCATAAAAGTCAGGAAAGGAGTCATTTCAGACCCTATAAATCATATATATTCTTGATCAGCATGAACAGCCGAGTCGATCTAGACATATTCGGATGAGAAAAAATTTTTGTAAATTTTTTTCAAAATTTTATAAGGGGTTTCATCGTAAAAATTGTAAAAATTTGACAAAAAATTTAAATTTTTTGAAATTTTAAACTGAGTATGCAGATTTATAAACCTAATAAAAATTAACATGGGAAACTTTTCCGAATTAAAATTTATGCATTTTTGACATAGTTATGAGATTTGAAAAATATTGATTTACCCCAAAAAAATAACCATATAAAAATATCACTTTAATATGACTAAAGTACACTTTTTTTTTTTTTTTTCTTAATGGTATATATGATATTTTGCGATACATCGAATTTCAATAAATGAAATATAAAAATAAAAATCGATGATATTGGGAGCTTATTGTATCGATATAACATATTGAGAAGAAAACTATATATAAAACCCTGTGAATTTATACAGAATATCGATGAAATCCAACTAAATTATACCCCCAAAGACTTTCTATAGATTAATTTCACTCTGATCTTTACCAAAAACCATCTAAAGTAACCTTTCACCAAGATGCTTTTTGAGGAACACCTTTTGATTATAATCTCCAATTAAGGCAAAGTGACCAATACATGTGTGGTTCTGGGAACCTGTCAGGTTCAAATACATATGATATATATATAGATATATACAGGTAGATATATCTGCCGCAATCTCTGACCGGGGGTTGAAATCAAACAACGAAATCAACGAAATATGTAATTGGAATTAGCGTTAATTAAAAAGAACTTCGCCGTGGACAAGGTAAAAAAGGTTGGGTGAGGGGATTTTACCTGCATGCGGGCATCGTTCAATCAATATGCCAGGAAAAGCTTGTCAAAGTCCGCTTTTCCCCCCTTTAACCACCCCTCTCTTGGGGTTTTCCCGGGTTTTCCCTATGTAAATGCGACCAGCATCATCGTCATCGCTCGCCCCGGCTTTTCATTTCGTAAATTTTCGTGAATTTCAAGTATATATATGTATATATATATATATACCCGTCGAGTGGTTCCAATATCCGGTTGCTATATCTGCGGAATGGCACCTATGGCTCGATATATCGGGGCCCAGGCCTTGCCACGCCCCCGCCGGTAGCCGCCTCCGCCGATCTGATTGGCCAGCGTCAGGCACAGGACGTCCGCACACACTCAGAGAACACAAAGAGGACCAAAAACAAGGAGAAATATACAAAAAAAAAAAAAAATACAGGAAGAATGACAGGCAAAAGATGAAAAGAAAAAACGAAGGAGAGAAGACAAAAATGGAAAGAATTTTTTGCATTACGAAAAAGTGTAATTTTCATACCCTATAAATAGAGGCCAAGTTGCAGGGTATTCGAGGTGTTGTGTTCCTGAGATATATTGGTTCTTTGGTACTTCATTTAATAATATATGTAATAATTATAATAATAATAATATAATTATATATAATAATAATTTATAATATTAAATTGTATACATTTAAATAAGCAATCGATGACTTTATTTTTGTATTTTATAGTTTATTTGTTATTTAAATGTACTGGTCTTTAAATGAAAACTAAACCATAACTAAGTCAAATACGCATTAATTTTAATTCGGAAAACTTTTCTATGTTAGTTTTTGTTAGCCTAATAAATCTACATACTCAATATTAAATTTAAAGAAATTTAAAATTTTAGTTAATTTTTTTTACAATTTTAACCCCTTAAAAAATTTTGAAAAATTTTGTAAATTTTTTTTCATTTGAAGATGGCTAAAAAGATTCGCCTTTTGATACTGATCAAGGATATACATGAAATATAGGCTCGGAAATGCCTCCTTCACTGATTTTCAGGCTTTTGACTAAAATAAAAATACTGTAAAAGGTCTAAAAATAGGTATAAAATTATGCAATTATTTTTATATAAAAATCGAAGTTTAAAAATCTCATAGCTAAGCCAAAAAGGCATTAATTTTAAATCGGAAAGCTGTTCTGTGCTACTTTTTAATTCGTTAATAAATCTGCATACTCAGCATAAAATTAAAAATAATAAAAAATTTTGCCAATTTTAACGATGTAACCCCTTTGCTTTTTTTAAAAAAAAAATAAGAAATGTATTAAAAAAAAATTGTTTTTTCCGGAGATAGCTAAAAAGATGCGCATGTTGATGGGGATCAAGAATATATATGATTTATAGGGTCGGAAATGACTCCTTCACGCTGCAGAGTAAAATAATATACTATCTAGATTTTTTACAATTGAAATGTTTCATAATTTCAAGGATGCAACCCCTTTTAAAATATTTAAAAAATTAAGGTGTTTGTTTTACATATTTATATTATTTTATTATTAAATGATTAATACTTTAGTGGCGATTCGGAATATATATGACCTTTGACAATCATACGCTTTTTGAGCTGCAGGTGTTCTCAACGAGATCAGAGATATTTGCAATTTTGGGGACTTAAAATCGAAATTATTATTTTTTTGTATAACAATATTTTTTGACAAATCAAAGCTTTAAAATAATTAACCAAAAATGTGTTATGTTTAATTTGAAATGCATTTCTAAATCATAAGTATGCACTTTTGGTCTTATGTGTATTAATTTATTTATTAATTAATATTCAAATAGGCATTTTCATATATATATATTTTCATATATTTCACCATTAATTTCATTTTTTTTATATATTATTCACAAAAAGAGCATTCTATAGTCCCTTGGGCCTTCATTATTTTCGTATCCTGTCATATTCCTCTTCCATATTCTTCACACCAAGACCTCCCCCTCTCGTCCTTCTCACACATCCTGGAGAATTTTTTAATTTTGCCTTCTTCTCGTTCTTCAACTGCCTCAGTTTTCCCTTTTTCCTAGTGCTGCCTTTTCTTGTGCAACATTTTCCTTCTTTCTTTTTTCTCTTGTTTTCTTCCTTTTTTTTTTTGTTCTGTTCAGTCCGTTTGCTAATCAAAAAGCATAACAAGAAGCAGCACAAGCCTTCGCAATATCCAACTATTTGCCACCCATTTTCTCACTCATTCTGCTAACCATTTTCCCTTCCCCCCTCCCCACCCATTTTCCTACCCCCTCCCCCATCTTTCAACCATTTTCCCGCTCTCTATGCACATGCTGGATGCTGGTTATGTTTGCAGTCGAATAAACAGCATCAATTCATCACATGATGCTGCCTCTGCTGCTGCTGCTGTTGCAACAACAGCAACTGAGGCTGAGGCAACAAAATGGCGCCACTAGAGGCTCGGAAGGGGAAGCCCCCCCCCTCCAAAAAAAAGAAGGGAATTCCCCTACCCCTCCCCTATCCGGACCAAAAGAAAGTGCAACCATTGGCAGATCCTGTTTTTCCCCCATTTTTCCTTAATTTTTTTTCCTATTTTTTATGTGCTATGCTCCTTTTTCGGTGGCATCAGCTCGGGGCACTAAATCAACATTTCACTTTGATGAATGATGACCAATGTCCAGGCGCGGGTGTCCTCGCTTTCGATAGAGTCCTGCAGCGCAGCATGCAACATCCACAGGCAACAAAGGCATACAAAATAAACAAGAAGCGAAGCAAAAATATGGGTGGAAAAATGGCAAAACAAGCAGAAAACTGGAAAAACTGTTGGGCGCAGCAAGAGCACATAAAAAAATACGAAAAAATAGAGAAAAAAAAAACAACATACAATGGCGGCAGGATAACAGATAGTGCAGGGGTGGGGTAAAAAAAAAGGCAAAGGACTGCCAGAGGAGGCTGAAAATAGACACAAACACTAATCGAATTATTGCCACTGCAGAGGAGCAGAAAGCCACCCAAAAAAAAAAAAAAACTAATGTCCTACCACCCACTCCCATATACAGTCACATATATATACATGTCAGAGAAAGAGAAAGAGAGAGAGGGAGAGGGAGAGGGAGCTGCATCCTTCTTTCTTGTTGCCTTTTGTAATTAAAAAAGAAAAATCAGCAGGAAAATACGAAGCATCGTATGTGCATATGCATATGGATATGGATATAGATGCGTGGCATCGATGCTGACCAACCAAAATCGAACAGCATCCAAAGAAGGGTGGGGACATCGCCAAAGCTAAACCCAAAGCTAACGGTTAAGCTAGGGACATACATATGTGTACCGCAATAAACAAAAAAAAACGCGAGCATAAATTAAATGTCCCCGACAAAGAGAGAGAGAGAGAGATAGATACAGGGAGTGAGAGAGAGGAAGAGCCGGAAAGGGGATTCCCCCTCGTTCAGGCTCCTTTGGATATATCCTGTGGGCAGCGAATTAAGTCATTGGAGGAGAACCTCCCCAGAGCTATCACATCTGCATTGAATTGCTAATCAATGCGGGTTCTCCTTTTTTTTTTCCCAACTTTCCATCGACTTTAACCATTTTATCCCCCTTTTACCACCGACTTAAGCCTCTTTGGTTCTTCTTTGCAACAATATTTCGATATTTTTTTTTTGGTAATTAGAAGATGGAAAAGGTATTTCATTTGTTGTTTCTGTAGTTAAAGAAGTTAGTTGCATAAATAACAAAGCTTTTAATAACTTTTAACTTACTTAATTACTCAAAGTAGAATACCATGCTTATTTTAGGTTAATTTAAGTTTGATTAGGAGTTTAATTAAGGCTTATTTAAAAGTTTATTTAAATTTGAATTAAATTCAACTAAAAGTTGATTTGAATTTGATTTGCAGTTGTTTTGGAGTTCATATGAAGTTGGTTTTAAAGTTGATTTAAAGTTAACTTAAAGTTTATATAAAAAATATTTTAAAATTTATTTAAAAGGAGATTTAAGTTGATTTAAAAATTTATTTAAAGTTGATTTATATTTAATTTAAATTTAAACAAAAGTTGATTTAAAATTGATTGATTAAAATTTAATTTAAAGGTGATTTACAGTTGTTTTGGAGTTCATTTTATGTTGATTTTAAGGCGGATTTAAAGATAACTAAAAGTATATTTAAACATGTTTTAAAATTGATTTAAAGTGCATTTAGAAGCTGATTTATAACTGAATTTAAATGGATTTAAAAGTAATTCAAAGTTGATTTAAATTATATACAAATTACTATTTTATATAATTTTTGCATTAGTGGAGTTAGGAAAAAGTGTTCCCCCATTTAAGAAATACTTCTTGCTATGCTTTAATATTTTTAAAACGTAGAAATTTGTTTGAAAAAATATATATTCTATTTCTTAATAGATTACAATATAATACATTTTTTTTAAATATCAAAACAATTCCTTTTAGAGTATCTTTTTAATTTCTATAGCTATCTTTTTCCCCTTTTCAATCACTTTCCTTAATAAAATCTTACAGAATACTTTTTCTTTTCATCTCCATTAAAAATGAGATGGAAAGTACTAAAAATTGTTTATTTTTTTTTTTTAGGTACCAAGTTAATTCAAATTTCGAATAGCTAATCCCAAGTCGAAAAGCCATAGCCCAAAGCCAAAAAGGAGTTGGAAAATCCATGAGCAAAGGCCTCGTTTGTATTTGTTTTTGTTGCTGGAAATGTCAACAGAGCGCCTGCTGTTGTTGTTGTTGCTTTTGCTGTTGTTGCAGCCAATTGCAGCATTGCAACATTTCATTTTCTGATATGAAAGATTTAAAGTTTGCAACATAAAAATGTCACGTTTTTCATGGTCGCCACAAAGACCGACAAGCCATGTTGAACTTTTCTCGTTGATGTTGCTGTTGCAGTTGCAGTTGCAGTTGCGCATGTGCAGCAGCATTTGAGAGTGAGGGGAGTGGGAGAGGGTTTTACCTCCCTCTCCTCTCCTCTCCTCTCCTATAGAATCCCCTCTGTAACTCCCGCACCTACTGCCCTGGCACCATTCCTTCTCACTAGAAGTGAGTACTCCTCCACACGGAGAAATGGGGTTTGTTTAGGGAAAATAAGTTGCTTAAATTGAAGGTACTTTAGGGTGAAATTTTAAAATATAAATTAGGGAGACATTTTTTTATATTTTCATTCCATTGCTGAGTATTATAATTTCAGACTGAAGCTTGAAACTTAGTGAAGGAGTCGTTTCCGACCCTATAAATCATATATATTCTTGATCAGTATCAACAGGCGAATCTTTCTAGACATCTCAGGTAGCAAAACAAACTTTTCCAATTTTTTCAAAATTTTTTAAGGGGTTATATCATTAATACACTCAAAATATGCACAAAAAAATTTCAAAAATTTTAATTTTAAATTTCATATGCAGATTTATTAAGCTATTGAAAACTAACATTTTGACGCTTTCCGATTTTAATTTAATGCATTTTTAGTCAAGTTAAGATATTTTGAAACTTTGATTTATCTAAAAAAATTGTCATACAAAAATAAATATCTATTGCAAACCGCAAGAATATATAAACTTCAGCTTCCCGATGTTAGTTTCCTTTCTTATTTAATTTTAAATTAAATATAAAAATGATTTTTAGTTTAATATTTCAAAGGAGATTGTCTCTATAGTTGAAAAAAGTTGAAAATATTCAAGAGAAACTAGCAGAAACTATATTTACTTCTAACTCTTTACACTTTTTAAATTAATAACCTTCTGCGTATATTATTATGGTTTATATTTATATAAAACCTTTTCCGATATTTTCTATTTGAAATTGACAGAAATATTATTGTAGATACATATATCACAACACTTTCTTTCACTAGATAAATATCCAAAATACCTATAACATGTTCCAGAAATCTCTTTTACAGAAATACTATTTGTAATAATTTTTAAAATATTGTATTTAAGGTTACATTAAGTTCCTAAAAAGCTTAAAAATACCAAAATTTATTAAGAAATCTTTATAAAAACGAATATTTTCTTACAGTGTTGTTCACAAACTCCTCTAACTAACTTTTGCCAGTCTATTTATGTTACAATTTGGTGGCTGCCAAGCGAAAAAATGTTGCCAACTTTGCGTTTGTTTTCCAGCTTGTGTGTGTTAGTGTGTGTGTTGTGATTTTTTGTTGTTGTTTTTTTGGTTTTTTTTTTTTTTTTTTGTATGCAAGTCTGTTTGCTTTTGTTGTTCGCCTGGCATGGATATTTTTTTTCGGGCTTGTTTGACAATGCGCGTCGTGACATCTGCCAAGGCTCAGTCGAATCAGGCTTAAACCAGAGATCCCCCAAAGGAGGGAGAGGAGGAGGAGGAGGAGGAGGAGGAGGATTCTGAGGAGGAGACTATGAAGGGGTGTGCAAAGATCTGAGCCTAGTTGAGAAACGAGTTCCCAATGCATGCGCCCGATTCTTATTAATTTAGCAGCTCCAAAAAAAAAGCCATCAGAAGCCAGCCAGTGAATGTGACGACGCAGTTTGTACGCACCAAAATCACCCTCACTCAAATTAACCCATTGAGTGAGACAATGGGTTAATTAATAGTACAAAATAATACAGATAAGTAAACCTAGAGGTAACTATTATTCAAGGTGATTTGCCGCTTTTATTTTCCATTTCTAACCCATTGATTTGATTTTATTTCATGTCTTCAATCAACTTGTATCTGTGGGTTAAGCTCTCTCTTTCTCTCTCTGTTTTTCCCTGACTGGCTTCATAAATTTTTATTGCCTTGCCTTGGTTAAAATCCACCAGAAGAAGCCTTGGAGCACCCAAAAGGCTACCCAACTGGAGACCCAGTCTGAAGTCTAAGATGCCACTGATACTGATATGAGAGACTGAGACGAGGACGGTGGTTCTGGCTCTTTTTCCGACTGTGCGGAATTGGAATCAGTAGCCTCCGTCGTTGTTGAAAGATTCTGCTTCGTTTTGTCACAAATTAAACACGTTTTTCCACAGAACCTAATGAATAAACAAGCCAAGAGTCAATTTTTTTTTTGTTGGTGGACAACTTGGTTGATGGTGAACGCCACCTGACGGCGAAAGAGTGAACCTAAGACAGAATTTGATAACAACAGTAGCATAGATCTAGACAGGGGGAAGTGGAAACTGTTAATTTCAATTAAATGGGAGAAGTATAATTAATATTTAACTTTTTAAGAAAGTAATTAAAAGAGATCTATATATTTTAAAAATTACCTAAACATTTAAGAGAGTAAATTTATTTATTTAAATTATATTTTCTTTAGTTGCCTTAAACATAAACCCAAAATACCTTAAAAAATCTATAAATATAGATCTTCAAACGCTCAAAAGACCTTGTAAACGTCCAGACAACACTTCCGTTTACAAGGAAAATTGCTATGAAACCCCATCAAAGCTATTTTGGAGTACGACAAGGTATTCCTAGCCCCAAACGCGAACGTAGGATCCATTAAATAAATAAATTCAGTTAATAGGAGGTGGAAAATCGCACTTTCCAGCGATCAGGCTGATGACATAAGTGTTAATTGAACAAGCCCCGATGAGTTTTCCCTGTAGACTTTTACTCAGATTTTTTTTGTATTTTTTTTTCTATACAGTATATATATTTTGTTCCACCTGCAATTACGCACACATCTATTGCAATTTCAATAATTGGGCATCAAATTTATGGAGCGAATGCGGTCCGCGCAAATTACGAAGTGCGAACATCTCCACGGCGTTGCGGTGCCCAGGTGCGAATCTCTTGGCCACTTTCCATGGTGCTCTGGTGCTCGCCTTGGCGGCAATTATTTCTATTAAAAAAATATGTACGAGCAGCGTATGAAAATGTTAAATTGTTCACCATAAAAATATTTCCTATTTTGCAGCCGCCTCGTTTTTTTCTCCTTTTTTTTTTTTTTGTTGTATTATAATTGTTTGCAATTTACATGCGAGTGCGCACATGGGATTCTATTAGGCAAAACATTTCGCAATTGCGTGCTGATTGCCGGTTGCAACCTGCAACTGGCAAACCTGCAACTTGCAACCTGCAACATGCAGCCAGCAAACTCGCTCGCAGAAGGTGAAGATTTCGAAAGACAGAGCAAGTCTTCTGAAGAAACAGAAGCCAAATGGAGAAGACTGAAAACTCAAGAAGATTGAAGACCAAAGCTAAAGACTTTCAAAAGGGTTTTGGTTATGGAGAAAGGGTTATAAACTTGCTTATACCCCTAATTCGAGATAATATCTTAAGATACAAAGAAGACACTTTCGACTAGGTTTTCTAATATATATAAGGCGATTAAACCCCAAGCTTAATACTTATAATTAAATAATTATAAATATTTATATATTTTTTCAACTAAATATCATCACCAGAACTCCTCACGCTGTCATCGCCTTAGGTTTATTAATTTAATGTATCTTTATACCCTTACAGGGTATCATTATTTTAATCAGAAGCTTACAAAACAGTAAAGGAGTCATTTTCAACCCTATAAAGCATACATATTCTTGATCAGCATCAAAAGCCGAATCGATCTAGCTATGTTTGACAAGAAAAAATTATTTTTAATTTTTTTCAAAAATTTTTAAGGGTTTTCATCGTTAAAATTGTCACAAAAAAATCGAAAAAATGCTCGTTTTTTAAATTTGTTTGCTCTGAATGCAGATTTAAAATTGGATTAAAAATTAGCATAAAACTGCTAGCCGAATTAAAATTAATGCCTTTTTGGCTGAGTTATGGTATTTTTAATTTTTGATTTTTTCACAAAAATTGTATCGATAAATATCGATTTTACGTACCTTAAATTATCAATATTGAAGGTATTCTAAAGAGCATAAAATACCCAAAGATCGAATTATAGTCAAAAGTCATATACTAATTAATTAGAGATAATATAAATAAATACAAATATATTTCCTATTTTATTTGTAATTTGAAAGTTTAATTTTTTCAAATAAATAAGCTGTTTAACCTAACAATAAGCAACCCAAAAATAACCTTTCCAAATTGAAATTTATCTATTTTTCCCTTAGTTTAAATCAATTTCAAGGGTATACAAACTTCGTCTACCCTTTCGTATTTTCATTCTTTTTTTCCTTATTTTTTTTAGAAAGAGGGGGCAAAGCCGGCACTTTGCATGCACGGGATTATTAGTTCCGGCCGCCTGAACGCATTTTTTGCGCACCTCTTTGCCAGCGCCCTCGGAGATATTAGAGGCTTGGATATTAATAATTTTAATTAAGTCTAGAATTGAGCTTTGCGCGTAATTATGCGAAACGCGACAAAGGCAGCGCCACAAAGCTCTCATGTGTGTGTGTGTGTGTATGCAAAGCAGTCTCCCCCTTCCCCCACCCCACTTGCAACTTGGGGGTAATTACAGTGTGCACTTGAAGGGGGAGCCACGCCCACTTTCCTTTTCAAGAAGCCGCCTGCCTGCCTGCCTGCCATATGAAGGCTATATCTTGGCTTTCGGTATATCGAAATTTTTCAGAATCTTCAAGTCTGCTTAGGCAAGCGTAGCTAATCTAATCGCTGGCCCAAGCAAATGGCAATCCCTGAGATACAAGATACAATTATGCATAGGGAAATGCCAGGGGAAAATGCTAAAAAAAAAACTCACCTGCCTGGCATAATCACAGCTTTGAGATGGATTTAATCATAGATTAAAAAGAGCGTGTCTCTGAACGCGATTCTTCTATTGAGTATTCTTAAGAATTTCTTGGGAGAGATTATGCATATATTTTTGTTAAGGAAATTAAGATTATAATTATTAATTTTAATGGAGAATATTTACTGTAATTCACAGCTTAACTCTTTCGTGATCTTTAGCTCTCCTTTCTTTACTACATTCCCCTTTAATATTTATAATTTTTTTATAATTATTTTTAGGTAATGACAACATAATTACTTGGCTAAAAATGCTTCTCTCAAACAGTTGTGAAATGTGGCCCAGAAACCGTTTTAATTGCAGTTAAGAGACAAGTAAAGACGGCGAAAATCTTTGGAGAAAGGGGTTCAGATCTTTGACAGAAATGGTAAATAGAATGTTGCCAACTGTGTGAGAGATGTTTGCCGCCCACGTGCGATTTAAGTGTTCCGCCTACCCTCACCTCACCTCCACCTTCACCTCATCCTTCTCAGGTTTTCCCCCCTTTTTAGCCCCCTTCCATGGCGAAAAGTGCGTACAGTGCTGAGGGAAATGGAACGGCAACAATCCAGTTAACAGTAATTGCTGGCGCGTCGTGTTTTTGGACCACCAATGGATTGATTAACTACGTGTTCGATATTTCAGCCAGTGCCGCCTCTGCCGCCTTCCCCCTTTTGAAATTCCCCCAGCCGACGCCACTGCCTCCAGTTGTGTCACTTGGCTATTGATGATGTGGCCCAGCCAGCGGTACACTGAGCGGAATGAAGGGGACTTTAGAATTTAAATAATAATACAAAAATAATACAAAATTTAAATTTAACTGATTGTTAACCTGAACCCCCAGTTAACCCTATGTCCTACATGTTTAAAGATATATTAAATAAATGAATAAATTGGTTAATCACCAGTTAATCACCAGTTAACCACCAACAAACTACAAATTAGTTAATCACTAGTTAACCATAACTTAAACTGGTTCTATGTGTGTTTAAATATTAAAAATATTAAATAAGCAAATAATAGTAAATTTCTTATTTAGAAATTCAATTTTATGTCAGTTAAATTGTTATATTGATCTTTTTAAGTGACAAATAAACTTGTCGGTACAAAATGAACTGGAACTTAGTTTTCTTTAGAAGAAAATGTCCCTTTGCAGGGAATAAATAATATAATAGAATAAAAAATAAAGATCTTGACTTAAAATAAAATGAAATTTAGGAACTAGCTAAAAACCAGTTTAACTGAAATTAATTTTTGTTTCATTTAAGATTAATTACTCAAGATAACCAGACAAATTTATCTCACTTTTCCTATTGTTATTTATAACTGCCACTTAATCTCCCCGTTATATATTAACAAAATCTCTTTCCACACTTTCTTCCAGTGCACTTCCAGCCGATGCCAAGTTTTCCAAGTGTTCCAGCTCCAGTGAGGCAGGCAAGTCCAAATCAAATTTACTATAATGACCACTCAAATGGACAGCGTAATGGGCCAAGCGGCGTGCGAAAGAGAGGGAACCATAACGAAAGAGAGAGAGGGAGAGCAACAAGGACAGAGAAAGAGAAAGGCTCTGCTGGAAAAAGAGTTGGATGCTGGAAGTCTGGAAGGAAGAAGGCCAAAAGTGGGCGAAACTAGGAAAAGAGAAGCTAATGGCATTTGGCTGGTGTTGCGTACATTTGACATTCTGGCAGTCGATATGCCTCCAATAAATAGATCGATGATATTGGGAGGGGGGATCTAGGGGAGGTAAGTCCCGTGGGCGATTTTTCCAGGATTCCCCTCAACCTCCTCTTTGCCAGATCAAGATGATTTGATAGGCCAAACTTGCTGATAAAACGAAGCAAAGATTAGATAAGAAGATTTCCCAGATAAGATAATGGATTGCTTAAATAAACCTGATCTGCATGGAAACTATTAGAATGTTGTCAGCAAGTTTGATGGCTTCAGAGATGTATATTTATATTCATTTCTTTTCCTGATATTTAAATTCTTTATAAAAACAATTGATTGCTGAAGAAGCAACAATTTACGAGACGCGTGCGATAAATAAATCGATTTATGCTGACAAAAAACCGATGTAATATGACCTGGTATCTGCCACAAATGATGATGATGATACCCGGGAATGTGAGTGAGCAAGTTGAAGGTATAAAGGGATCCCCTCTTTTTTTTGCCACACATGTAACGAAATCCATAAATTGCTAATGCCCCCCAAAGGCAATGCCGGTAATACGACTACCTCAGTGGCAAGTGGCAGCTGGCACGGGTCCCTGGACCAGGTTCCAGCTCCCTGATCCCTGATCCTGACACTGGATTTCGTTTTAAAATAGGGTCGTACCTTCGGAGTAACGGATAAATACCCAAGGGACAATGACTCTCTCTGGGACTTCCCCCAACGAGTGCTTGGCATTTTTTGGCTGCCGATTTCGCACCTCCTCCGGCAAAGATAGAGGAGGGTTCACAGGATCAGAGGGATATATATGTATAAGGATTAGGGTGAGGAGCGCTGGCATTGCACCTGCAATCCGGCAAACAACTTAATTGAATTTCTGAGAGGGGCAGCTGCTTATCGCCGGGCAATTAATTCCAGCGATTTGCTTAGCTGTAACAGGAGGGGTTTTCCCCTACCAACTTGATCTCAATATATGTCGGAATATATATATATATATATATATATATATATAGTCATGCCAATTCAGATCAAGGGGAACCGCTGTCACTACGCTTCGGGGGCCTCCATTGGTGTTTCTTGTCTTGGAGTTTCTGGTGTTTTTGGGGTTCGCGTTGCCTGTCAACTGGCAACCACAGAACGTAAATCAAGAAATTTGCTTAGCCCACGCGCCACCAACTTGGCTCAAATACACTGGGAAAAAACAGTAATAGATCATAAATAACATAAGAAAATTTAGTATTCAAGAAGCTATATTAAAATATATGTTTTAAACATGAAAAAGATACTATTTATATTATATTATTCTTTGACTTCTTCATGACTACTTTGAAATATATCTTTAAAATATTTAAAATATTTTTTTATAGTGCTTAAATCCCTATAGCAAATGGCCCCCCCGCAGACCCCTGAAACAGGTGCTCTCTTTTTCTTTTACTTTGCATATTGGTGGAAAAAAAAAAGTTAAATAAAAGAAAATAACAAATAAAAATGCAAACAGGAACGGTGCGCATGCGCCTTTTCTCTTTTTTGTGTGAGCTTGGATTGGAGTTTTCAGATCTGCCAGAGTTGCCACAAGGCACAATGGGTGGTAAATTGAAGCTTTCAACTTGCCCCGTCTTGATTTCAATTCGTTGGCGGCTGTTTTGACAATGTGCGCCGCTTTAATTGGAGCCATGTCATTAAGAGCACGCAATGTGAAAAATCTGACAAAATGACAGGTAACTGGAAAGAGGCTAGAGGGTTTCATAACCCAAGGTTCATTTTATTGATAAATAAATAAGTTAGAAATAAGTATTAAGTATTTAGAATCCAAAGATAAAGTATGAAGAACTTCATAGTTCATAGAAAGAAAGAAACGTTTGGCAGACCTATCACTTCCTCTAAATATATTTATAGCCATACTATCTACTGTAGCTGATATCTATAAGATGGTATCTTTAATATATAATTAGAACAATGCCTATAAAATATTATTCTTATAATCCACAATCACCAAGCAGTCGTGGCCGAGTGGTTAAGGCGTCTGACTAGAAATCAGATTCCCTCTGGGAGCGTAGGTTCGAATCCTACCGACTGCGATCGAATATTCATATATTTTTAAATTATATTAAGAATATATAATATATAACTATAAACGCTATATAATATTTATTTAAATCTCTGAGTTAGGGGTTATATTTAAGCTAAACACACCACACAATAATGTTTTATGTTAAGTGTTAGCTCAATGGCTTCATGCTCTTCCTGTGAAACAAAAGACACGAGTTCGATTCCCCCAAAAGAAATGACAATTTAATAACCTAATTAAATGAATTTATCTTATTCCCTTGCTATTATCCCTATAATAAATTCCCAATAATTAATATTAAGCTATCTCCCTCGATTTCACAAATTCGTTCATGTAAAAAACCCCTAATGGGCCTTTATCCTCTAGTCCTTTCCTTCCTCCGTTACAAATCCTTTGACATTCCCCACGAAAATGAGACCAACGAATAAAATACAATAACAAAAATAAAAAATAAAAAGAAGGAAACAAAATAAAATTTCCTGCCACTTGGCGATAAGAAAGCCAAACTTTTACCTTGGCTGGCACCCACTCACCAACACAATCGCTGCCGCCAGTCGATGAAAAAGTTTTCGACAGGTTTTTTGGCATTTTAGGCCGAATGCCACAAAAACAAGACTGAAAATAAGGCAATGCGAAAAAAATTCTTAGTTCTTTTCGTGTCCCAAAACAACGTTTTCAATACCCTTAAGGCTCAAGGTTGGCCAAAAAGAATATTTTAAATATTTATAGCCAATTCCATTTATGTTAATGATTATATATCAAGTGTGAATATGCTTTAATGTAATGCTTTATAGTGTGTATATGGTATTTATTTATTATTTATCGATAGATATATATTTTCATATCTTTGTAATATATTTTTTTTTTGAAATTTTAAAATAATTTCATATATTATTTATATTATTTGTATTTTTCGTACTTTGAACGAGAACTTAAATATTTTTGTTTTAGAAAAACTATCGATAAAGTTATCGAAATTTCAATATATGTATATAGTTATTGAATTTTAAAAATGTATATATTAAAGATATATATATATTTTTTTAACGTTGCAAAATTAGCTTGAGATCATAGATTGTTGTGTGTAAAATAAAATTTATATCGATGATTTTATTGGTTTAAAAAAATACCTATTTAAAATTCCATTAATGTTTTATTCTTATTTTCTTTCGTTGGGGATACTATTCACATTCTAGGGTATCAAAAGTCGTCAAAATTGTCGCCACAAAAGTTCTGTACAGTCCGTCTCACTCCCTCTTGCGCTCCCTCTCTTTTGCACCCACAACTGTGGCTTTTAACTTCTGTTTCTGTTGTTGTTGTTGGACTTTGGTCTGCTTTTTTTTGTTTTTTATTTTACTTTTATTTTTGTTTTTATTTTGTTATTGTGTTTGTTGTGCTCGAGGCGGCTTCTACGCTTCCTTTTTGGCAGACGCCGTTATGTCTCAGAAAGTTTCAAGAAACTGGTTCCGTCCCTTTCCCGCCGCCAATAACTTTCTGTGCCATATTTGTGTGAGTGTGTCTGTGTGTGTGTGTGTGTGTGTGATTCGTTTTGATATAATTTATTGTAAAATTATTTCCGTTTTGCTGTTACTTTGTGGCTGCCTCAATTCCGGTTTGGAAAAAATAAGAAAGAACGAAACAAGGAGTCCAAAACAGATCTTATTAAACTTTTTAAAACTTACAAAAACAAAAAATGAAATCAAAGACTTGGTTATTATCAATACTTAATATAGAAATTTAAGGCTGTTTAACTAAATAATTAAACAATTTTTACCAGCTAAAATTCGACAACAAAAAAGAGGAAAGCATTTTGAAGTATATGTTGGAAAATGGTGAAAAAAATCATATAATCATACTCAGAAATAAAACTTTCCTAATATTTAAAATCAAAATAGAATTCTCCTCCCAATTCCAAGATTTCCAAGTGTAAAATCTACAAAAAAAATAAAATAAAAACGTGTCCCATCAAGGGTCCCCTTTAATTGGCGTCTATTTATGTCATCGCAAATAGCACAGATCGCACCGATCTGGAAAACAGATCGTGAGTGACAAAGCCAAAGGCAAAGGGCTTTGCTGTGAGTATATCCTCGGATCCCAAAACAATGAAAATTGATATTAAGGAAAATCTTAAAGGCCACAATCACCGCTATCGGGAGACCAGAGCTCCTCCTCATTACGCATATCGGTCGAAACTGGCGGACACTCCAAGCGCCGACTCCCAGGCGAGGCAAGGACAGGTCCCATATCCACATTCACATCCACATCCAAGTTCAGGTTTAGATCCCGCGGCCACATCAAGCAACGCAACTGGAGATCGGGGTCTGTCCATCATTATGTCAACGCTCTCAATGCGCATGTCAATCAAGATGAAGTGCCGCTGATATGTTCGTCTTTTTGGAATCAGACGGACGGACTTCATCCTCAGTTTCCCAACAAGCTAAAAGCTCCGCCCTGACTCCCCAGAAAGCAAGAGAGTTATT